>NC_045614.1:57399811-58024811 GCF_009829155.1 Mustela erminea
GATATTTGCAAATGATATAATGGATAAAATTATCCAAAATATATAAAGAACTTATACAACTCAACACCCCCCACCAAAAATAATCCAGTTTAGAAATGAGGAGAAGACACGAATAGACATTGTCAGTATGGCTAAAAATCAGTGGTGTCTGGGTGGCTCAGTCAGTTAAGCATCTGACTCAATTTCAGCTCATGTCATGATCTCAGGGTTGTGAGACTGAATCGCATGTCAGGCACCACCTTGAACATGAACTCTGCTTAAGATTCTCTCTCTCCTTCTCCCTCTGTCCTTCCCCCCACACTCACACACTCCCCACCACTCCCCCCAAAAAAGAATGGCTAAAATAAAAAACACAAGAAACGATGGGTGTTAGTGAGGATGTGGAAAAAGAGGAACCCTCCTGAACTATGGGTAGGAATGCAAACTGGTGCAGCCACTCTGGAAAACAAAATGGAGGTTCCTCAAAAAGTTAAAAATAGAACTACCCTATGACCAAGCAAGTGCACTACTAGGTATTATCCAAAGAATTAAAAAAGAAAAAGTAATTCAAAGGGATACATACACTCTGATGGTTATAGCAGCATTATCTAAATTATGGAAGCAGCACAAGTGTCCATTGATAGATGGATGGGTAAAGAAGATGTGGTAATATACATACAATGGAATATTATTCAGCCATAAAAAATGAAATCTTGCCATTTGCAACAACATGAATGGAACCAGAGAGTACAATGCTAAGCGAAATAAGTCAGAGAAAGATAAACATATGATTTCACTCATATGTGGAATTTAAGAAACAAAACAAATGAGCAAAGCAAAAAAGAGAAAGTTAATGCAAGAAACAGAATCTTAACTTCCAAGGACAAATTGATGGTTCCTAAAGGGGAGGTCAGGGGGATGGGTGAAAACAGGTAGTGGGGATTAAGGAGTGCATTTGACATGATAAGTACCAAGTGATTAAAATAAAAACAAAATATATCTACACCTAGGGGCACTGGCTGGCTCAGTTAGTGAAGCATGCAACTCTTAATCATGGGGCTTTAAGTTCAAGTTCCACATTAGGTACAGAAATGACTTAAAAATAAAATCTTAAATTTTTTTTTAAATGTACATGTATATCTATATACCTACAGGCTTCCTATTCTGGACCACAATGAAATAAACACACTTTTTCCTATTTCTCCTGCTAAGTACGGATGCTTTCAACTCTGGGATTTATATATAAAACAAACATAACGAGACTCAGAAGGATGGAGAGATGAAGGTTAAGGACTGTGATGAATTCTCTGGGGTTTCTACTTGCCTCATACGTTCTAGACTAAGTGCTGGAGAAGACAGAAATTCAGAAATGTTAATGGGATTTTGGGGGGGAAAATTCCCCCAAAGTCTGCTCTCTCCAGCCAAAGAAAGAAGAATGAGGCAGCTTAGTGAGCCAGAAAACTTTCAGGCAAGCACCATGAAGGAAACCAGCCCCAACTCACTCCCATAAGCAAAGTCAAATGGAAAACCCAGATTTCTACCCTTGCCCGACTGTAGCAATTCCCCTCACTTGGGTGGCATGAGAAAAGATCAAGTGGGGAGTCGAGGATTTCATCCCTGCCCAGCAGTAACAAGGCATCAAGGGAGGCAGAGTGGAGGCCAAAATCGTGCCTCACCATCCAGTACTTATGTGGCCTCTGCACCACTGTGGTGGTTAGCCAAGGTCATGTGCGAAGCATGTAGTAGCAAGGCTATCTGACCTTACGGCATGGTTGTTGGGTGGCGAACCTGGACTGCCACCTCCACCTGACAGGAATAAGACAGCATTCCCCTTCTTCCACTGGCAGAAGACTTAAAACATAAGACTTAAATAGGATCCAGGGTCTCATAACTTAATATCTAATATGTCCAGGATATAATTTAAAAATCATTTATCATAGCAAGAACCAGAGAAATCCCATCTTAAATGAGTAATGACAATCAACAGATGCTAACAACAAACTGACACATCTTGGAATTGTTTGGAATTTTAAAGCAAGCATGAACATGATTTAAAGCAAGTATGAACATGACTGAATCAAATGAAAAAAATTTAAAGTCTCATCAAAGAAATAGAAGATAAAAGAAGAACTAAATGGAAATTTTAGAATTGAAAAATATAATACCTAAAAATTTAAAACTCAGTGGATGGGCTTAATAACAGAATGGAAGGGACAGAGAAAAGACTTGGTGAACTTGAAAATAAAACAATATAAATTACCCGGCCTGAAGAACATAGAGGAAAACAGACAGGGGCCTGTGGGATGTAACAATGAATTAACATTCATGACACTGGAGTCATGAGAGCAGGAAAAGGGTAGTGCTAGAAGGTACTTCAAGAAATAATGGTGGGGCGCCTGGGTGGCTCAGTCAGTTAAGCATCTGACTCTTGATTTCACCTCAGGTCATGATCTCAGGGTCCTGGGATCAAGCCCTATGTCGGGCTCCACGCTCAGCAAGGAGTCTGCTTTGCTCCCTGTCTCTCTCCCTCTGCCCCCCCCTGCTCTCTTTAAAACAAATAAATAAATAAAATCTTTTCTTTAAAGAAATAATGGCTAAAATTTCCCAAATTTTGCAAAAGACATAAACTTAAGTTTCGGAAAACTAAGTGAACCCAACAGGATAAACCCCGAAAAAATCCACACCAAGACATCAGAGTCAAACTTTCAAAAACCAGAGACAAAAAAAAGCTTGAAAGCTGCAAAGATAAGTGCCACCCAGCACAATGGGAAAGAATAATTCAAATGATAGTTGATCTCTCATTAAAAAACCATAGAGGTCAAAAGGAAGTGGCATAACTTTTTTCAAATGCTGAAGAAAAAGAAATGTCAACCCCAAATTCTAAATTAAGTGAAGCTATCATTTAGGAATAGAGGAGAAATAAAGACATCTCAAAGAAAAACTAAAGAGAATTTGTTGTCATAACATCTACCCTAAAAGAATGACTAAAGGAAGTTCTTGAAACAGAAATAATTTAAAAAGCAAAAAAAAAAAAAAAAAAAAAAAAAAAAAAAGGAAATCTTGGAACATCAGAAAGGAAAAAAAGAACATTAGAAAGAGCACATTTATAGGTAAATATAATACATTTTCCTTCTCCTCTTGAGTTTTCTAAATTACATTTGACCATTGAAGCAAAAAGTCAAACATCTTGAAGTGGTTCTCAGTCTATATAGAGGAAATATTTAAGACAATTATAAATGAGATAAGGTCAACAGATTTGGAGGAAGGTAAGGTTTCTATACTTCACTCAAACTGGAAAGATGTTGACACCAGTAGACTGTGATAAGTTATGTATGCATAATATAATTTCTGGAGCAACCACTAAAACCCTATACATTCAAAAATACTACAGAGAAATCAAAATAGAATTCTAAAAAGTTTCAAAGAACACACAGGAACACAGGAAAAAGAAACAAAAGAAACAGAAAATAAAAAACTAATATTAAAATGGCAGACTTAATCTCTAAAATATCAATAATTGCACTAAATGTAAATGGTCCTAAAAAACAATTAAAAGTAAATAAAAAATGGCTTCGCTAAATGCAAAGGCATTATGCTGAATGGGGAAGGGGAGTCAATCTCAAAAGGTCTCATACTGGATGTTTCCATTTATATAACTGTCCATTTCCTAGGACTGCCATAATAAATTACCATGAACTGGGTGGCTTAGTATAACAGAATTTCATTGTCTCATGGTTCTGGAGGCTTTAAGTGCAAAATCATGTCAGCAAAGCCATGTTCCCTCAGAGGTGCTAAGGAAGCATTTTTCCTTGCCTCTTCCAGCTTCTGGTAGCCCCAGACATTTCCTGGCTTGTGACAACATAAGTCTACTCATTACATAGCATTCTCTCTACATCTTTTCATTTAGTCTTCCTTCTGTCTGTGTCAGTTTCTACATCCAAATTTCCTTTTTTCATAAGGACATTGGTCATACTGGATTCTGATGACCTCATTTTAACAAGATTAACTCTATAAAGACCCAATTTCTAAATAAAGTCACATTCTGCGTCACTGGAAGTTAAGTGTTCAACATAACTTTCTGAGAGAACACAATTCAATCCGCAACAATGACATTCTCAAATTGACAAAATTATAAAGATGGAAAACATATTAGTGTGTAGGGATAATGCAAGGTTACAAAGCAGTTGTGACTATAAAAGGGGAGCATGAGAGGTCTTTGTGGTGATGGAATAGTTCTGTATCTTAAGTGCAGTGACAATTACATAAATCCATGCATGTGATAAAATGGCAGAGAACTACACACACACATTTATCAATATTCTGACTTTGATATTATACTGTTGTTACATAAGACATAGCCACTGGGGGGGGAACAGGTGAAGGGTACTTTCTCTGAATTTTTATTTCAAAATGGAAGTATAATATATGGATATGGATATGCCCACACTAAGACACCTAATCAAGCAGTTTTTGAAAACAGAAAGAAGATTCTACTGCTTTGAGAAAAGAAAAAAGCTCATCCAAAGGTTCAACATGGAACATAAAACATAATGCCTTCAAAACTGAAGAAAAATGAGAATTCTCTACCCAGCTAAACTATTCATCAAGATTAAGGGTAGAATAAAGATACTTTCAGACACATGAGACCTCAAAACAAGTATCTCTCATTAACCTTTCCTCAAGAAGCTATAGTAAGATGTGTTCCAGCAAAACCAGGCAGCAGACAAAGCAAAAGGAAGACAGAATCAAGGAGACAAGGATCCCATCAGAAGAAGAAGAAGGAAACTTCCAGGGTAAATATCAGTGCTAAACCCAGTTCGTTCAAAATGAGTGAGCATCTACATGAGCACTGCTCCTGTCTCCATGAAGCCTGGGGACTCTTCTGATGGGAGGCTCACTACCTGCACTGGAAAGACATCTGTGGTGTAGTGGGGAGACATTGAGAGTTAGTAGCTCCTAAACCCAGGAACCTGATCTCTCATATCTCATTGTGAGAGCCTAAATGGTGAAATAGGGATGATAATACATCTCACAGCAGGCCATTGTTGGGAATTAGAGATGACATGTAATGGGCAACCGGATGGGAAAAAGAGCTCTCCAACCAATTTTTCTGACACAATCTTACCTCTAGTTCATGGAAGGGAACAGGTTGTGACGGAAGGCAGGAAACACACTTGATCTTTATGGTCAAGGGATTTAAGTCCTGCTTTTGCTCCTCAGTCATGATAGGACCTTCTGTTTTTAAAGTCAAAAAACAATCTAAAATGCTGGCAGACTTCCCCCTACCACGACTCACAATAGTTTGCCATCCTGGAGGGGGCAGGAGGGAAATACAGACAGTGTTAGACTGTGACTCATGACAGCTCCAAGACAAGTACAGAGGGATCAGGCAACCTGAGAAGAGCCAATGATAAATTATAACCAAGAGAAGAAAACTAAAAAAAAAAACAAAAAAACAAAAAACAACAATTAGTAAACACCTACTGTCCGCACATTATATGTGGTTTTCTCAAACTGAGGTCCCATAAGCTCCCTAAGAGAATTTAATTGTTGTGGTTTTTTTAAAGAATTTTTATTTATTTATTTGACAGACAGAGATCACAAGCAGGCAGAAAGGCAGGCAGAGAGAGAGGAAGGGAAGCAGGCTCCCTGCTGAGGAGAGAGCCCAACGCGGGGCTCGATCCCAGGACCCCGCGATCATGACCTGAGCCGAAGGCAGCGGCTTAACCCACTGAGCCACCCAGGCACCCCTAATTGTTGTGATTTAATCTTGATGGCCATCTTGTAATTTAAGCATTTCCTGAATCATCTATAGGGATACTGATGCTTAGGTAGGACCCTCAAGCAGTCAGATTTACTGGGTCTGGGATGTAGCCTCCACTCTAGGGTTTTTAAAAGCTCTCCAGGCAGGACACCAGGGTGGCTCAGTGGGTTAAGCATCTGCCTTCAGCTCAGGTCATGATCCCAGGGTCCTGGGATAGAGCCCCGCATCGGGCTCCTTGCCTAGCAGGGAGCCTGCAGCATCCCCTGCTTGTGCTGTCTCTCCCTCTCTGACAAATAAATAAAAAATCTTTACAAATAATAAATAAAACTAAATACAATTTAAAATGCAGTTCCTTCATCACAGGAGTCACATTTCAAATGCCTAGTACATGTGTAGCTATGAGCTACTCGACCAGACCACACATCTCTGGAGCATTTCCATCACCACAGAAAGCTCTTCTGGGTGGTGCTGCTTCAGGCAATGACTTTAGAAGAGAAGACGTTCGAAAGCACGGAATGCCAGGGTCTCTGTTGTGGCGGCCGGTGGTGCTGCGTTAACGGGTGTGGTCCAAGCAGAGAAGCGCAGCTCCAGACGTAGAACACAACTGGTACAACAGAGCTGGATTGAGCACAGCACACTTCCGGGTAGGGCCGTGTTGCAGCAGCGCAACTAGGGAAAAAGGCGGGTAAACGGAGCCACTGTGTGGGGCACACATAGCTGGGAGAATCTTTTTCTCGTGAAAGGGGTCCATACCAGGTGGAGAAATAATGAATGGTGTTGGGGGTTGGGGAGAGGTCAAATCTTCCATTGTACAAGCAGAGAGGCCTAGGCGCACACCGTAGTCACGTGACCTACAACAAGTCAGAGGTTCTGTGGGGCTTCCTTTCTTCATATGGGCAGAGATTCCACCGTGCTTAGGGTGATTAAGACGGTATATGTACACGAAGGGGCTGGAAACACCACCTAGCATGTAGTGGGCACGCAGAAAGATCAGCTCTGCTCCTTTCACAAGGTTTGTAAATGTATTTCTAGGGCACACGAAAGCCCAGTCATTCACACTCGGAAAGAGGTTCCCTTCCAAAACAAGTTATGGGCTGAGCCCACTGGCGTGACCATGGTGTGCGGCTGAGCCCACTGGCGTGACCAGGTGTGTGGCTGAGCCCACTGGCGTGACCATGGGGCCATGTGCACCTGCTGGGGACAGCTCTCAGGGCTCCCACAGCTTTCTCTTCAACAGAGCTGACGCGTCAAGGCCATAACTTGACTTGTATTCTATAACTCTGTAAACCTTTTTGTGAAAAAGACTGCCCAGTATGGAAGAAATCTCCACCACCAATGTGCACTCAAACCGCCATTCAGTGAGGGAGGGCTCAGCCAAAATTCCAGGGTAGGGTTTCACAACTTCAAAACCACAGATACTCAGGGACAGAGAATTCTCGGCTGTGGGGACCATCCACTGCTTTATGGAACAGCAGCATCCCTCCGCTCCCATCTGTGACAATCAAAAAACCTCCTCATATGACCAAATGTCCCCCTAGGGGCACAAGTGCCCATGCTGAGAAGCCCTGCTCCGGAGTAAGAGAAGAGGAGCCTGGGAACGGACCCCGCAATGAGCGTTCATCTACACCGGCCAGACCTCAGTGTGCATTAAAGTCCTGGGTCCTCTAACAGCCCTGTGTGGCAGCTTCCATCTCTGCTTTCTAGACAGAGAAGCTGGGATCCAGAAATGTTCAGAAAGCATCCCAGGTCTCTCAGCTAAGAAGTGTGGAATGCATGTCCAAACCAGTCCTGCCTGGCAACACTTGGCCCCTCCACTATGCAACAAAAATCAAGAGATCATTCCACAGTCCTTTTAGAATCGTAATGGGTTACTGGCCAACCAATATTCACCACTAAGGGATGCAAAGCCTAGGGCCTAATTCGAAATCAAAGATGATGAGCAAAAATTACCATGCTGGTTTTAGAATGATCTTGTGCTGTTATTTTATGGCAAAAACAAACATCCAGTTGGCCTGCCAAGCCAAGGCCCTTCTTAGCTGAGGACCATAAACCGTGATATCGGTATAAGGAAGGAGGCTTGTCTTTCTTTCTTGCTGGAGGCCCAGCACCCTGTATCCAGCCCACCCAAATGTTCTGACAGAAGCGGCTCCAATTTGGTAACCTCTCTGAGTCCTACTATGTGCAAATTTATGCACCTTATCTCACGTGGCCCTTATTGCAGCCCTCCGGGGTAGAAATCCTCCCTCCATTCTACAGATGAGGATATGGAGCTGAAGGACTCAGAGGAAGTGGCCAACTTGCTGGGCAGTGGCTGAGCCAAGATTCAAAGTCTGTTTGTCACTGGTGCTCTTGGAATCACTGAGCCATTACAGGGCCATGACGGCACAGTTTGGGGGGGGGGGGCAGCAGACACCTCTGGGCTTCACCCTGCTGAAAAAAGTCACGCCAGGCTGTTTGAGACCATCTGAGCTTCTCCTTCCTCCCATAGCAAAATTAAGAAGCAAAATCAACCTCGATCTAAAGTCAACAGGTCACCCGGAGCTCACCCACCTCTAGGCACCAGTTTCTCTTGGGGATTCAGCCCACAAGGTATGCCCCAGAGATGTGTGCCCCGAGCAGGAGCTTGAAACCGCGGTGTGGAGGCCGGCTCTTCCTGGACCACAGCCTGAGGCGGGTAAGCATCTCTGAAAGCTCACTTCTCTAGAAAAGACTCCATTGCTCCAGGAAAACTAAGACAGCCTGAATTCAAGGCCCAACTTCTGGTGAAAGCTGATTTTCAAAAATCCACTTAAAAAGTAAAACTGAAAAGTTAATGGTATTTCCTCAAAAACGTATAGCTGTCAATACAAGAGCTTGTGAGCATTCGATTTTCCTGGCACCTGTGTAACGTTTATGGGGTAAACCGCAAGCCACTGCAAGGGTTTGGGCCGGCTCAAGACAGTAGCCTAAATTTCTGCAGATTGGCCAGTAGAGGGCGCACATTCACCCTAATAGCCAACCACAATCCCCCTTCCACCCCGCCCCCAACCATGAAATAAACTGGAAACTATTTTCTCTGAAAAGAAAGAGGGTTATCCCCCCATATTACTATTTTAAAAACAAAGTCATGTAATTTTACCCAAAATACATGGTGAGCTTTCCATTATCAAGACCTAGGGATATAACACACATACCTACTTATTATTTGTCCAACCGTAGATAACCTAGTTTCCAAATTGTGATCAATCTTACAGAGCAAGAGAACGGAACCCCAGTTCTGCCCCTGAGCTATGTGATCCCAAGTAATTGCTTTGCCTTCTCCAAGTTTTGGTTCCTCACAGAACCAAGCGCGGGCACCCCGACAGCACTCCTGCAAGCTTACTGGGAGGCTCAGAGTTTGCAATGAGCTATAGAGGACCAGAGGGAAACACTGGCGCCTTCCCCCCTTTCCTCTACTAGATGCTTTCAGAAACATCTGCAAGAAAGTGCTTACAAAAAGCAGCATCTTATTTAGCAAACAAAATTAGCACAATTACTCTCACCAGTTTCTTCGGAATCAGGCCTGAGTTCAAACCCTGGCATTGCCCCTACTTGCTAGGTGATCTCGAACAACACATCTGACCTCTCTGTGCCTCCTTGTCCTCCTCTGTACAACAGAGAAGCTTACCTCCACTTCACTGAAGTGACTGTGGGCATGAAGCTAGGTGGCAGAACGGAGGCTTGGTCAATGCGGGCACCCTGTTTATGGACATTCTAGCCACATGGGACAAAACCACCAAGACCCGCTGGGACCAGGGGTAGCCACCTGCGAGGAGCGGCATCACCGCCAGCTCGGTGGAGAAGGTACCATGCTTCCAATCTCCTTCCATCTTGAGGTCAGTTTCCTCCTCTGTTTGAGATTTCTTCCCTCTCTTCTGGCTCTTCTTTCTCCCCTCTGAGTCTTTCCTTTTAACTGTGAAATCAAAGGAAGGAAACAAGCGTTCCCAGGAGCTCATATCCAAGCTCCCGTATGTGAATGCATACGTGCTACAGAGACTCAAAGAGGTTCTGGAAGACCCTGGAAAGCGGAGGTCATCCTTTATGCTGCCACCCTTCCCCAGCAACCAGAAGAGGTGTTTACATGTAGATGACAAAGTGGTTGTCAGTTACATGCAGGAAGAACATGAGGGCCGTCCTGATCTCCCAGCCCGTCCACCCCGAGAACATGGGCAGAGGGGGCCGAGGTTGGATGAAGAGCAACATCACCACATACCAAACTCCTCCCCCAAGTCAGCTCTTAACCACAGTATAGGGCTGAGGTTTGGGTTTTGAAGTCAGACCACCAAGGTTCTGGAACCACGTCTCCCCTTCCTTAACCATCCTGAGCCTCAGTCACCTCACCTATAGAATGGGGACAGTACTGCCTACCTTGTAGGGTGTTGAAAAGAGTAAATGAGCAAAGGTACATAAAATATTCAGCTCTGTGCCAAGCTCAGATGCAGGGGTGGGGGAGGAGACAATAAGACATATGTATATCTATGGTAATTAAAGCCATGAGCTATTTGTTCCATGATACAAAGACCAATGGAACAGACTACAGAAAGCCCAGAAATACACTGCACACACAGGGGACTTAACAGATGCCAGGGTGGCATTTCAGATCAATGAGAAAGGACGGACTAGTCAATTAATTATACTTTCCATCTGGAGGCAAATGAAATTATCGGGCACCTCATGCCATAGGCAAAATGAAAGGCAGACTAACGGTGGAAAACAAAAAACTTCAAGCTAATTAGAAGAATACACAGGAGACTCTACTGATGTCCGGATGAGGAAGGATTTCTTAAACATCACAGAAAGTACAAACTGGAAAGGAATAGTTACATAACTAGTGTGCAAAACCAGCACACATAGAGTAAATGGGTAACTTACAGACCCCGGCCTATGGTGTTTACAGGGTACGTAAGTGATCACACATAATCATCAGAAGATGTAAAGAATAAAGCTTCTGAATCCATAAGAAAAAAATGTAAAACCTAGAGTTGCCTGGGTGGCTCAGGCGGTTAAGCATCTGCCTTCAGCTCGAGTCATGATCTTGGGATCCCGGGATCAAGTTCTAAGCCCCCAAGATGGGCACCCTGCTGAGGAGGGAGTCTGTTTCTCCCGCTCCCTCAAATTTCTCCCTTTCTCTCAAATAAATAAATAAAATCTTTAAAAGAAAAGCTTAGAACTCAACAGAAAGGGGTGCCTGGGTGGCTCAGTGGGTTAAGCCTCTACCTTCGGCTCAAGTTATGATCTCAGGGTCCTGGGATCAAGCCCCACGTCCGGCTCTCTGCTCAGCAGGGAGCCTGCTTCCCCCTCTCTCTCTGCCTGCCTCTCTGCCTACTTGTGATCTCTGTCAAATAAATAAGTAAATCCTTAAAAAAAAGGGAAAGAAAAAGAAAAGTAAGCCAAGAAGCAGGAATAGCCAATTACTTAAGATTATAACCAAATAAGCATAGGAGATGCTTTCGAGTCCACAAGGAATCAGGAAGTAAGCCCCTGACCATGCCAAGCATGACTGATAACAGGGAAAACCTGGAATTCTCAGGACTTCTGTCAGGAGAGCACATAGGTACAACCCAGAGAATAAAAACCAGCAATACCTCCTGAGGGGTGGAGGTGCGTTTCCCATGCCCTTTGACCCCACAGGGCAAATGCCCTAGGCTCTGTAGCACAGACACACAGAGACCTGCACAAGGATGATCGCTATCACTGTGTTGGTGATGGTGGGAAATTGGAGACGACTCAAATGTCTCTCAGTGGGGAGTCCATGGGTGTATTCCTTGTGGACTCGAAAGCATCTCCTGTGCTTATTTGGTTATAATCTTATGTAATGTGGCTATTCCTGCTTCTTGGCTTACTTTTCTTTTTCTTTTTCTTTTTTTAAGGATTTATGGGCACAGCCCTCCAATGGGGTCCTCTATAGAATTTACAAGGAAGGAGTTGGACTTACACATGTGGACACAAAAAAACCTCAAAAGTCAAGCTGAATGCAAAGAGCCAGTTGCCAGAAGATAGGTACAGTATGAAACCATTTCTGTAACTCATAAAAACAAAAATCAATACAACATTGAATGTGTCAGAAAGAATGGGGTGGAAGGGGGCACCTTGGTGGCTCAGTGGGTTTAAAGCCTCTGCCTTAGGCTCAGGTCATGATCCCAGGATCCTGGGATCGAGCCCCGCATCGGGCTCTCTGCTCAGCGGGGAGCCTGCTTCCCCCCTCTCTCTCTGTCTGCCTCTCTGCCTACTTGTGATCTCTGTCTATCAAATAAATAAATAAAATCCTTAAAAAAAAAAAAAAGAATGGGGTGGCAGGAAAGTGTCACACCAATTTCTATGTAGGATAGGGAATGCTTTTTTAAAAAGATTTTTATTTATTTACTTGAGAGAGAGAGAGAGTGAGAGCACAAGTGCAGGAGAGGGAGAAGTTGACAGCCCACTGAGCAGGGAGCCCTACACGGGGCTCAGTCCCAGGACCCTGGGATCACCACCTGAGCCAAAGGCAGATGCTTAACCAATGGAGCCACCCAGGCGCCCCCTAGGGGATGCTTCTTAAAAGCACAGGATGCAAAGGAGTCTACATGTAAACTTCTTTTTCTCAAAAAGAAAGAAGGGAGGGAGGATGGGAGGGCTGGAGGGAGAGAAGATGAGAGGGAAGTAGGAATAAAGGAAGGAAAGAAACAAAGGAAGAAAGAAAGAAGGGGAAAGAGCAAGAAAAATGAAGGAAATGTGGCAAAATCTCAACGCCTAAATTGTACATACATCGTATTTTTTGGTGTTCTCTTCTTTTTTTCTTTTTTTTTTCAAAATAAAAAGATGGTTTGAAAATCTCATTCAAATGCTTAAAGAATATTTTTTAAAGGTGAGGCTATTTAATCTGGAAAAGAGAAAACTTTCCAAAGAGCTGACGGTGTTCCGATATGAAAGCGTGGACTAGTCTTCTAGGGCCTTAAAAAGGGAATGTGAGCAACTGTGTTTCCGATGCCTGGCAGAGAGCCCGCCTGGAGCAGTCACTTCTCTCTGCAGCTTCAGAGTGTTGAACTCGAACAAGGAAAAGCGGACTTAATGGATAAAGAGTTAAGGAAATGATTTGTACCAATTACAGCTGTATAAACAGGAAGTGGGCCATCCCAGGAGGCAGCAAGTGCACCAGTTCTAGAATATTCCACCTCATACAGGAAACCTAACTGCTGGCTGAAAAACTGGTGAAGAGAACAAGGTTAAGAAGGAAGAGGTCAGGACACCCAGGTGGCTCAGTCATTAAGTGTCTGCCTTTGGCTCAGATCATGATCCCGGGGTCCTGGGATGGAGCCTCATATCGGGCTCCCTGCTCGGCAGGGAGCCTGCTTCTCCCTCTCCCACTCTCCCTGCTTCCGTATCCTCTCTCACTGTGTCTCTCCGCGTCAAATAAATAAATAAATCTTTAAAAAAAAGAAGAAGAAGAAGAAGAAGGAAGAGGTCAACGTAGTAGCTTCTGAGGACCCTCGCCTCTCGGTCTGTCACCAAGACTACAGACTTCGCATGACTGGTTCCTGCAACCTGGAATGCAATTTCCCTCATTCTACCATAAGAAGGGAAGAACTTCTTATCTTCTGAGAGTCCTTCTATAAAGCTGACTCTTAGTTTCTTCAATATACCTACCTACACTTACCACAGCATCTATCACATAGGAAGGCAGTTATTTATTTGAAAGTCTACAGTCAACTTTAGAGATTTTCTTTCCATGCTCCCCATGACATCATGAGTCAGGAGCGTGGAAGCATTGGCAGGAGTGGGAAAGGCTGTGTGCAAATGGGTGGAATGATGCAGTTAAATGAATGGGAGAAGGTGGGTTGGAATGGCTGGATGGGGTGAGACAGAATGGGTAAGTTGAAAGGGTATGTAGTGTTTTCTTACTTTCAAGTAACATGTGGTCACATATCAACAATCTTTCTGAAGTATTCTGAATTTGGAATATTTCATAATGCTTCTAAGTCTAGTTATATTATAAAATTCCAAAATCCCATCCTAACTTACTTTGAAATTTTTGCTTTTCTACCATGTTTGTTAAGCTGTTAAATGATGATCTCTCATGATGATCTTCTCCTTCCATCTCCATGCCGACTGCTGTTCCCAAAGAAAGAGCTGTTTCTCTTGAAATACTCCATCTAGAAAATTCACGGAGAGAAAAATAAATGAAGGTGAAAAAAAGCAGGGACCAGACCGAAGAATCTATTTACTGGACCAATCTGGAGCAGATTTTTATTGTATTTATTTATTTTAGATTTTATTTATTTATTTGTCAGAGAGAAAGAGAGTACAAATAGGGGGAGCAGCATGCAGAGGGAGAAGCAGGCTCCCTGCTGAGCAAGGAGCCTGATGTGGGACTTGATCCCAGGACTCTGGGATCAGGACCTGAGCCAAAGGCAGATAGATGCTTAACTGACTGTGCCACCCAGGTGTCCTATGAGCAGATTTTTTTTTTCCATGAGCAGATTTTTAAGAAATGACATTGCATTCCTCTAACCAAAGCTTCTTAAATTTCAATGTGCATATGAATCACCTGGAAATGCTGTTAAAGAAAATGCAGGTATGGGTCAATAAGCCTGGGTGGACCTGACAGTCCACATTTCTAACAAGTTCCCAGTCATGCTGATGCTGTTGCTCTGCAGACCACACTCATATTATTAATTTCTAACTAGAAATATTATGGAAAATAATATATTCTTATAAAAGCAGTCAAAACTCTAATATATCCAGGAATTCATTTGCAGGAATTATCCAACATCTATAGGAAGAAATTTTTTTGAACTCTATTAGAAATCATAAAGGAGGAGCTAAATTAGGTGAAAAGATATACCATGGTCATGGATGGGAGAGCCACAGAATGTAAAAATGTCAGTTCTTCTCAAATTAATGCATCAATTCAGCACAAAAAACAATTTTTTAGAGGTCAAGATTTTTTAATGACACAGTCTCTTGGTTCTCCCCATCCCACTCTCCCAAGCCTCCAGCTGGGCCTCCTTTCAACCTCTGGACCTCCAAGGCATCCAAGGAATCTCCAGATCCTTCTTAGGCTCTAAGAGCAATTGCACTTGTAGCAGGAAAGGCTGTGGACTTGGTACTCTGAAGTCCTAGAGTCCTGGCTTTACCAACACTCCCAAGATCCCAAGAATTCCAGTTTTAAATCTTTGAGCAAATCACTAAGCACTCTGTTATGTTATAAAGAAAACAGAAATAGTAATAATACCATCTCTCAGAGTGACCATGATGAGAATTGAGGTAAACCAACATGTGCAAAAGCACAGGGCATATCTGCGCTCATAAACACAAGCATTCCTTTCTCTGTTCCTTTAATTTCACCTGAATTGCATGAGCTCTGACTTAGCTAAGTTACTAAAAATCCACGTGACTCTCAGTGAGACACTGTACGGTTTATGCAAGAGGGGGTTCCACTCCCAATCGCTGAAATAGCATGGTTCCATCCTTACCGAACTGTGGAAAGTTCTTCCATTCTGAGTACCTTCTCATCTCCCTCGGGGATCTTGGGAAAAGTTTCAAACTCTGCTGGGTGAGAATATGATAATATTTATTAGCAAATGGACTTCCTGGTCCATTCTAGTTCCTTAAAGAAATGAGGGTCCTTTACCCATTTTGTAATGGCAGTCACCAAGCAGCAGTGAGCATAAAAAGGCTGGTTAATAATAAATGAGTAAATGAATGAATGCACAGACTAATGAGGATTATTCGGACAAATGGAGGCGAGAGGAAGCCACCAATTTCTTATATAACACCCCATGGAGGGTGAAAAAAAAAAGGAAAAAAAGTCACTATCTATTCAGTTGTCTAATTCAGCACTGTTTACATCAGAGAATACTGAAAACACTCCCGAGGTCCCTACGTCCCCATCTACAGAGAAGCTTACAATGTCACCAGCAGATGAAAAATTATGGACTCCACAAATGGAGTTTATGCAGTTCTTCAGTAAATAGGTTCTTAAGTAAATAGGAAAGTGCATGTAGGTACATATTCATCTCAGAATACAAAAGTATGTATCCAGAACAACCCTATCTATGTAAAAAAAAAAATCTTACAGCAAAGGAATTTTCCATAACATAATAACCAAAATATTATAATGTTTGTTCCTGGTGATAGAACTATAGATTGTTTTCCCTGTTTGTTTTATATTTTTCCATAGTCACTGGCTTTTCTAAAAGCAAACCACACATATGTAACTTCTACGGTTAGAAAAGTTTTGTAAGTCATTAAATAAAAGTTAAACAAAGAAAAAGGACCAACCACAAAAAGTGATTCTTGCACTGAGAGCAGTGATGCCTTCCAGAATGAACCAGCACCAGCAGGAGTTGCTGATACAAAGGAAGGATACCAGTGTACATGCACGACACCAGCAACACCCATCTATCCCCTTCCCTGCCATTGACTTCCCCCAACTAGTCCACAAAGGTCATCTCCACTCACCACGCAAAGACTTGATGTGTTTTCCTGCTTTTTCTGCTTTATCTCGTGCATCTTCCTGGTTCCACTCCTCTTTGATGTGTGGGGCCTGTGCAGACAACTTTCTCTGATTTAAAACCAAACTTTTCACTTCTTCTAGAAGACAAGAGAAGAACCATTGACTCAAACCAATCAGAAATACTTACAGAACACCTTCTACGTGTATGGCACTCTCCTAGGGCTATAGACGGAACAGGCAGATAACAGAGGCAGGGCCCCTGCCCTGCAGGAGCAGATACCTAGGCGCTGCTTCAAAGTGCCAGGAAACCCAAACCTTAGCTGGCAATGGCTTCTTCCAAACAAGACCATTAAGTACGTGACATGAGTCCTTCCATTTGATCATGGTGCTTCACGTGAAGGAAGGCACTCCCACTTCCCCTATTTTACAGGTGGGGAGTACGACACATATGTAATTTTCCTGTGGTCAGAGAGCTGGTACTCACTGAGCCAGAACTACCCCCCAGGGCTCCTCGAAGCCAGCTAGGGAGATGAGCCCTCTCTCCTTCATTCTATCAATACAGGACTCCGTATGCTTGTAGCAGTAACCGACATGGGAGGAATAATGAATGCAGATAATGAAAGCTACAAGGAAGAGGTGAAGAAGAGGTGCGATTGGATTCAGTGTTGCAGGACAGGTACTGATTGTGGAGAAAGAGAGGAGGCTAAGAGCCCGCTGGGTATGGCCCCATAGCTGAAGGCAGGGCTCACAACCAGGAAAACCCTTGTGCTTTCAGGAACCAGAAGTGAAGGTGAGAATAGCAGCGAGAAAGGAGGCCTGGGGAACAAATTCGAGAATGCCTTCAAGTCCAGACTCAGAAGAAGGACCTGGTTCCCCAAGCCACCAGACGGCCATAAAAAGGTGCAGAACAATGGAGTGCCAAGATCAAAGCAGGGCTATAGACAAGTCAGGGAACTGCAGTAGGAGAGAGGAGACGGAGAAGAGACCTAAATGCCGAGGGAGGAGCCAGCTGAGAGGCAGAGAGTCCCAAAGGGCCCCACAGAGGCAGGGACACCAATCAGGTGTTGGTTGGAGGGACAGCCAAGAGCTGAGGACATAGCTGGGTCATGCATGACTCTGGGGCTTCGTGAATGACGCAGTCTTTGTCCAGTAACTGAGAATCCAAGAAGCCGAGGAGATTTAATAGAGGAGGAATGTTGACTTTTGATGGGATGTTCCATTAGAGACCAGCAACAGGTTGAAAATTAACCAGTTCGGGCAGAGGACCATAGTTCATCCAAATACATTTCCTATCCTCTCTGGAACATGAGCCAAACCTCTCAGGCTGTTGCTTCCCTCCCACAGACAAGAGTTTCAAGAAGACAGCTTTTAAGGTGAAAAAAGGACTTAAGACAACAAGCACACCAAACGCATTTTTATTAAAATGTTGTTTCTACTACACACAAAACGCACAGAGCAATGTTAGCAATGTCTGCCTCTGGTCCAGGCATCATGTTATCTTAGTTCTTTCTCCCTTGTGCTAGTCAATTTTTAAAGGATTATTTATTTCAGAAAGAGAGAGAGAATGTGCGTGGGGAGGGGAAGAGGGAGAGACACAGACCACCCCTTACCGAGACCATCATCCCATGACTCCAAGATCATGACCTGAGCTGAAATCATGAGGTGGACACCCAACCAAATGAGCCACCCCGGCGCTCCTGTGCTAGTCAATTTCTGAATTGTTTTATATAATGAACATACACTGCTTATGGAAATAAATTATTTAACATAAGAGGCAGTGATGTCAGGTGTGAGATAGGGCTTGGGGAAGACCAAGTGCAATCTTTTCAAGTACACTCAGGAAGGCCCATGGCCCTCCCTGCAGGGCCTAGAGCACACTTCCTTCCTTTCCTGGCCAGCTGATTTCATTTACCTTTCCAGACTTGGCTCCAATGGCCCCATACACCTGCCCCAGCACCCGTGCTCCAATGTGAGCTCACTTCGGGGCACATGTTTACCAGAAATTCTGGTTCAGTAGCTCTGGGGAAGACCCTGGGATCTGCACTTGGGCAGCATGTCTTTTTTCTTTTTTAAATGTTTCTATTTTATTTCTTTTCAGTGTTCCAGAATTCATTGTTTATGCACCACACCCAGTGCTCCATGCAATACGTGCCCTCCATAATACCCACCACCAGGCTCACCCAACCTCCCACCCTGGGCAGCATTTCAAACACATATAACACAGGTGGTTTTGAATCCCATGCTTTGAAGACATGGGTATTTCCTTGGGTCCAAGTAAGAAAAGTCTCTTTGAAGCCATTTTCTCATACAGAAACCCTACAGTGAGTAGTTTAGATATAAACCAGTGATTCTCAGCCAGGGGTCATTCTGCTCCCCTCCCCAGGAAACATCTGGCAATGTCTGAAGAAAATTTTGGTTGTCATAACTGGGAGGTTACTACCGGGATCTAGCAGGTGGAGACCAGGACAGCTCCCACAGCAAGAAATGATCTGAACCAAAATGCCAACAGCACTGAGGGTAAGAAAACCCAGATATAAGTGAAAGATGAACAGTCAGAAGGGCCAAGTGTCCATGCCGGAAAACCTCCCCAAGAAGGCAGGCTGGAAAGCCGGAGAAAGCAGAGGGTTCTGCTAGTCACCAAAAAAATGGGTTCTGATTCTGGCGCTGCACACACTTCAAGCAGGTGTCAGTCTCCTTTGCTTACTGCAAAATAACTATACTTGTCTGGAGCCACCAACAACAGTGATAATGGTACCAGACTCCATCCCTTCTCAGACACACATTGCCATGACCTTTTCACGTTTCTCAAAACTGGACACGGCTTACAATTAATGCCACAGCATAGTTTAATTGGCAGCATTTTCATTTTTAAATACAGACAACACACACTCTCTCATTGCTGGGGGCTGGGTACACTCCCATTACCCTGCCTTGAAGCATATAGGTAGAGAAAGTGAGAGGGTGCCCAAGGTCATTGGCTAATTCAAGATGGGAGACAGGTTGAATTGAGCTGACTGACTTCCAGGCCTGGATCTTTCCACTCTCCCTAGCTCTCCTTGGAGGTGAGCTCAAAAAGAGACTTTCTGGCATTGGCATCTGGGTGGCTCAGTTGGTTGGGTATCTGCCTTTGGCTGGGGTCATGGTTTCAGGGTCCAGGAACAGAGCCCTGCGTTGGGCTCCCTGCGCAGCGAGGAGTCTGCTTCTCCCTCTGTCCCATCCCCTGTTTGTGCTCCCTCTCTTCCTCTCTCTCAAACAAATAAATAAAATCTTTAAGAAATATATTTACCCAAATAAGAATCTAGAGGGTCTCTATGGAAAGATTAATATGGTTGTCTCAGGGTCATGGGATTCTTAAGTTTTCTCTTGTTTCGTGGTGTCTTTTTCATCAGTGAACACCCAGTATGGGGCGCCCGGGTGGCTCAGATGGTTAAGTGTCTGCCTTTTGCTCAGGTCATGATCCCAGCGTCCTGGGATCAGCCCCATGTCGCGGGCTCCCTGCTCTGCAGGGGAGCCTGCTTCTCTCTCCCCCTCAGCTTACCTCTCCCCCTGCTTGTGGTCTCTTGCTCTCTCTGTCAAATAAATATATAAAATCCTTAAAAAAAAAAAAAAAACCATCCAATACTCAGCCAGGAGACAAGCCAGTGGGAAACCTACATGTGGGTGCTGCCTGGGGACAGGAAGTCCAGAAATGCGGCAGAGGTAGAGGTGGTGAGCACGCACATGCACAGACACCGCCCACCTTCAGACACAACTCCAGGGGGCAGTACTTCCGGAAGCTCAAGCTTGTCCTGGAGGGACTGACACCCAAAGCCACATGTGCCCCGGGAAGGTGAGATGAAGGAAAAGAGCGGACACTGGCTTTAATCCTGTTCCTGGTGAGAAATCATACGCCTGAAGAAGTGTTTCAAATAGGGGCACCTGGGTGGCTCAGTTGGTTGAGCGGCTGCCTTCAGCTCAGGTCATGATCCTGGAGTCCCAAGATCAAGTCCCGCATCGAGCTCCCAGCTCCACGGGGAGTCTGCTTCTCTCTCTGACCTCCTCACTCATACTCTCTCTCACTGTCTCTCTCTCAAATAAGTAAATAAAATATTAAAAAAAAAAAAGAAGTGTTTCAAATAAAACGGACACCCAACTTACCGAAAGTTCCCGTATCTTCGGAATACCCAGTATTCTTTAACCGGTAATACCGGACTTTTCTTGAAACCTTGTCCTTTGCGTCCCAGACCTTCAAGGTTATTTTGTGAAAATTTATTTTCTTGAGTAATTCCTTTGTCACATTGATGTTAAAAGTTTGGGTCCATGACACCCAGACTTTGTCCCCTTCATGCCACGGCCTCACTGTCTGTATAAAAGAACACCAAGAGGCTTTAAGTGTGCAGGACTGGGGGGGCTTAGCAGCCTGAGGTTACCCACCCCCACTGGCCTTGCCCTCCAGGGCACTGCTCTCCACCTGTCTGCCTTCTGGGCCTGGCGCTCCCCATCTCCCACCGCACGTCAGGAGATCGGTGTCCTGGTGGGGGCCCTGTCACACTTCTGGGTTTATCGGAAAAAAGACAGAGTCAAAGCAATTACCTTTGCCCATCCTTCCCTTTCCAGTGACTTCCAAGCACTGAGCCAGAGTTGGGCCACAGGCAGGCAGGTGTAGGGGTGTGTGTATGTGTGTGTGTCCTAGCAGGCAGGTGTGCTTGACACACGGGGTACTCACGCAGAGAAGGAAATCAAAAGAGCGGCAAAAAGTTTCAAAACACCAAAGAAATGACTAGAAAAAGATATCTAAATAGAAAGTCTGGTAATGGATATTATTAGGTCGGCGTGGACTCTCATTCAGTAGGTCTGGGGTGGAACATGATATCCTGCATTTCTAGCAAGCTCCAAGGGGAAGCAAGTGCACTTTCCGCCATAGCAGACTCTATGCAAGGTACATACACACACACACACACACCTTTACTCCCGAGTCCAGGAACACTTTGGCCACCAGGGGAAACAGCACCATGTCAACCTTTCTAGGCTCCGCATCATCTGGCAGAAGGAAATACTCAATGTGGTAGTAACGGCGAAACTTTGCAGCAGGTTTGTCCATTTTAGGGTGTTTCTTGTGTTTTTCCATCAAACCTGTATATTTTCCTTTATAACCTAGAAGACATGGATTTAATGAGTCTTGGCTGAACCTCACATGGGAAAGCACATCCATCTCCACCGTTCCCTGGAAACAAGAAAGAGCCTGATGCTATGGGAGGCCGCCCACCCGCGTGCTGCTTGCCCCGCCTGGGGGGCTGAGAGGCAGGTCCGGGCCCCCTAGCCAGTGGAGTAACAGAGGGCAGAAATTCACTGCGTGATGCTGAGAGCATGTGCCTCCTTACATTTTTCACCTGTGGCGCTTTGCCTACTCCCCCGGTCTTGGCAGTAAAGAGTTCAAGTCACCAATAAGACAGGTCAATTCTAAACATACTATGTGTCTAACCAAAGAGGCAAGAATGAATAGAACTACAAGAAGCTGAAATTAATCTTCAGGGTGTAGTGCAAGTAGACCAAAAAAAAAAAAAAAAAAATGTATATCGAGGTGGAGTTCTTTTCTCTGCCCCTGATCTTAGGGGTCCAACCATGGGACTTGCTTTGTCAAAATGTGAGCAGGTGGGAGGTACCCGAAGGCCAGAAGAGTTCTTGGATGTCTGGGCTTCCCCTCCCAGGTGTCTCTGCCCTTCCACAGCAAGACTGTGTCTGGCTAAGCCACATGTCCCAGAGGAGGATGAGAAACATGGGGAGCAGAACAGAGCCACCGAGGGAAACCTAGCCTGGATCCGCTGACCTGCTCATCCAGGAGAACAAGGGATTCCTGTTTGGAGCCCCTGACTTGGGGAGTTGTTTGGGTTTGTTATGCAGAATTTGGGGGGGGGGGCAACAGATAATCGATATATCCAAACACTCGGAGATTTTCATTCAATACATCTGAGAACTTAAACAAGGAATCTGGTGACGCAAAGGCAGCTTATGTGAACCAATTCTGTAATCTCTTCCTCATGCATTCACCTGCAAAAAGCAGAAACAGTACCACTTGCTTTTTAGTGTTGAGAGGATTAAGCACGGGAAGCCTCTTTAATCATCTACTGGCCGGGCCCACAGCAGGTCCCTAAAATTGCAGTTTCCTTCCTGACTTCGGCTCTTGGCATTGGACACCTCACTTGGGGAAGCCAGTGGAGGGAGCTCAGGTGCCCCAGACTTCTGAGGGAAGGTCATGGGCGCACCCCTTTTTGCAGAGGGTGTTGGGATTCTGCTCCAGCACTTACCAGTGCTCACTGGGAAGGCCAGTGAGATGATGAACTTGCAGGGGACAGCCTGGGGCACATCGGAGTCGAGGGTGCTAGCAAGCCCAAATGAGGACTCGCTGCTGCACGGGTGCTCAGAGTCTGATTCCTGGGCTTGGGCTTTGACCTTCAGGTACTCCTGCACATCACACTCACTCCCAGACTGGTAAAAGCTGGCCATGGAGGACAAGGGCCCCATGCTCACCGGGTCCTCATCCTCCCACTCCCAGGCATTCAGCGACATTCTGCTGAGCACCCACGGGCGTGGCACTCCTGGCTGCAAGAAAATAAAGGCGCTTCTGTCATCTCCTTCTGTCCCCAGGAGGGAAGCCCTGCCTCTTTCAGGATGACCCACCTTCCCCCCCTTCCCATCCCTGTCCTGTCCTGGGTCGAACGGCCAAGGCCTGGCATGCAGTAGGCACTCAACAATGAACCACAGAGAATAGTAGCTTGCAGTGATCGGGAAAACAAGCAACCTCAGCTTCTCCGGCTTGAGTCTCTATCCCCCCGCAGCCCGGGCTGCTTCTCCTTTCACAAGTCAGTCACCGGCACTTCCAGAACGCCTGCTCCAGGTCAGTTACCCAAGGACCGCAAAGCTGGGAGAGAACCCTGTGTTTCCACTAGGAGAAGCGTCGGGGTGAGAGCAGGGCCAAAGCACGGATGAGTTTGCAATGTAGGGACAGGCGAGCCGGGCAAGAGGACAGCGCGTGCAAGGGTCTGGTGAGGTCAGAGAGGGCGAGAACCCCCGAGGCAAGGCACGAATGGGCCCTGAGTGCTGGGTTCGGGGCACAAGCTCAGGGTCCGTGGAGGAGGAAGGCCGGCTAACGTTTTGTTTAGAAGGGGGTGCCCAGCTGTGGCGGCAGGAGGAGAGGGACCTTCGGTACCTGAGAGGGGTTGCGCTGGGCAGCAGCCTGGGCGTCACGGCCGCTAGGCGAGAAGGCTCCAAGGACGCAGTCTCGCGGACGCGGGCAAGAAGGCCCGCGGGCCTCGGCTGAGCCAATTATGTTTGACCGTTGCTAGGAGACGGGCAGGACTCCTGGGGGCGGGACTTCCCGCCTCGGCCGCGGGTCGACCCTTGCACAGAGCGGGTGTGGCAAAAAGGTGTATCCAAATTCAGAAACTAGTTGCCTCCTTTGATTCACGCACTCATTCATCCACTCATTCATTCAATCTTTGAAGAACTCCTGCTCTGAATGTGCGCCCCTATTACACGCCTAGCCCTTCCCTACAGTACAGGGAACAGGGATTTCTGCTTCCGCTATAGGGCCATCAGCCCCCACTTCCCATTCCTCGATAAAGGCAATGGAAACAATGGGCTCTGAAAACTCTAAAAACTACCCCACCTCAAACCTCTTTCACACGGACTCTGCTTCTGTCGCTGATGTCCTTAAAATATCTTGAGAATTCTGTCTAGCGATCATGATCCCCAACTCAGAGATGAGAAAACTGAGGCTTAGATTGGTGGGGCAACCTGCTTGAGGTCACACACAGGCGAGTATGTGGCAGCAGCACTGGACTGAAATCCAGACTAATTCCAAAAGCTGTTCTGGTCTGCAAACACCCTTCCCACCAATCCCCCCAGCTGAGAGAAGGCTAGCTGTTGCTCCCAATGTAGATCACAGAATACCCAAGGCGCTAGGGTGCAGGGACACACCTCGGAGGTAACTAGCAGAAGGAGGCAGGGGCAGGCTTCATGGAGGAGGTGACAAAAGCTAAACATTAGGGTTTGCCAGGCAGTGAAAGCAAGAGAAAATATTACAGGCAGAGGGAACAGCATATACAAAAGCTCAGAGGGGAGCCTGCATGACAAGTTCAAGTAAGGGATGATGAGGCTGGAGTGGTGGGCAGGGCCCCTGGTACACAGGTGTGAAGGGCAGGCAGGGCTCCAAGACTATGGGCAATGGGGAGCCACATTAGGTTTTCTGTTAAGGGAGAGCAGCTCCACTTCACACAGGTCATTTAGGAGAATGGGAGCTTGGGGAAACTGAGGCTCTGAGGGGAGATATCACCTACCCAAGTCTAAAGAGCAAAATTGTAGCAGAGCTGGAACAGGAACCCAGGTCCCCTGCCTCCCACCTCCTTCCTCCCTAGACTACTCCCAGGGGCTGAGGGAAGCCCCTCCTAAAATACTGCCCATCAGCTGGTACTCTCCAACATTCCTCAGGTTGAATCAGTCTGGGCAGGTTAATAAATAAGGGCAGGTTAGGGACACACCCACCCCTGCACAAGAGCAGGCCTCTTGCTCCTTGAGTCCCCCCTGCTGGCCTGAGGCTGGTTTCCCTCCAAAGGGTCCTTGGTCACACTATAACCCAGGGCAGCAGCCAATCTCTGCAATGTCTCCAACGGGGACAGCTCTGAGCTCAGGATTGAGGGACCTTAGGTCTTAGACAAGGGCCCATTGTCTGGTCCTAGATATGCTTCAGAATCACCCAGGAACATGGAAATTTTAATCCTGAGGCTTCACTCCAGACCTTCAGCACTGATTCTCCAGGAACAGATTGTATTTTCCAAAGATAACCACCTCAATAGATTTCCTCCCACAAGTTCTTCTTACAGAGTGACGTTGGCACTCCTCCCATCCAGTAATGGGTCTAGGCTCTTCCCCTCTTGAACCCAGAGAGATGTCTGTGATCATCTCAGACAATACAGTATGGCAGAAGTGACACCATGAGACTAGCTTGAACAAACTCCATGTAACTTGTACCATGTGCCTTGTTTTTTTGGGGACCTCATTCTAAGAATTCAGCCATTATGTGGGGTGCCTGGGTGGCTCAGTTGTTAAGCATCTGCCTTCAGCTCAGGTCATGATCCCAGAGTCCTGGGATCGAGCCCCTGCATCAGGCTCCCTGCTCAGTGGGAAGCCTGCTTCTCCCTCTCCCACTCCCCCTGCTTGTGTTCCCTCTCTCTCTGTCACTCTGTCAAATAAATAAATAAAAATATTGGGGGGGGAAAAAGATTCAGCCACTATGTTATGAGGAAGCCCAAGCAGCCACATGTTAAGTCCACATGTAGATACTCCTGCCAACAGTTCCCAACTGACCCCCAGCCTCAATCACCAGACACACCAGTGTGCCAGGCTTCAGATAATCCCAGCTCCCAGCCTTTGAGCCACCCCCACTGATACTGTGTATAGCAGAAAACAGCTCTTAGCACCAAGCCATCTCCAAACCGCAGATTTATGACCAGAGTAAATTACTGTTGTCTTAAGCCACTAAGGTTCAGGATGATTTGTTGTACAATAAATGACTGGAACAGAACCCATATTTTTCAAAGTCACCTCCACCAAGATTCTGTCGCACAGCCAAGGTTTAGAACCACTGCCCTGAGAGAAATGGTGTCCCCAGAGGTCACAGGAAGGAATGAGGAAAAAGGTGTGCCATCTGGTATTCTGGTGTAAGAGGTGGGTCCACAACCTCACCTCAACCAAGATGGCTTCAGGACAGGCAAAGTCAAGGCATAGAAAAAAGGGTATGTGTTCAGGTTGCCTATTGCTGCATAACAAAGCATCCCAAAACTAATGGCATAAAACAACAGCCACTTTGTTTTTTCCAGTTCTATGGATCTGCTGGGTGAATATTCACTGGTGGGGCCTGGGGGTGTATCATTCTCTATCAATAGGGCTGGAAGGTCCAAGATGCCCTCATGAGTCTCGCAGTTGGTGACCTTGGCTGGGGACCCCCTCAATTCTCCCTTCCCAACCACGTCACATTTCCTGCTCCATCAGGCTGGACTAGCTTCCTCAGAAGACATTCTCAGGGCAGGGGTCCAAGGAAGCAAAGGTGTAAACTACAAAGCCTCTTGAGACCTTGGCTTTGAAATGGCGCCGTGTCACTTCTGCCGTATCCATTGACCACAGCAAGTCACGAGGGCCAGCCAAGAGTCAAGAAGATAAAGAACCGACTCCATGTCTGGATAGGAGGAAGGGCAGAGCCACATTACAGAGAGGCAGCCCTTGGATGGGAGCAATCCGTAGGCAATCAGTGATGGCATCCTTCTTTCTCTCAGGATAGGGGAGCTCCAGAGCTTCCAGGGGCTCCCAGAGGCCTTTTAGAAGTTCTCCCAAGCCTCTGGCAGTTGGGTGCCTATTTGGGGAACAGCTGTACCCATCTTCTCCTTGTCATCTCTAATACCACTTTTTAATAGCTCTATTGGGGTATATTTTATATTAAAAAATTCACCCATTACAAGTATAGAATTTGATGATTTTAAGTAACCTTAACAAGTGATGAAATCATCACCATAAATAAGTTCTGGAACATTTTCATTTTCCCAGTAAGACCCTTCATGCACATTTACAATTAATCTCTGTCCTGAGCCCCAGCCCCAGGCCACCACTAATCTACTTCTTATCCCTACAAATGTGACTTTTGGGGCATCTGGGTGGCTCAGTCGTTAAGCGGCTGTCTTTGGCTTAGTTCATGATCCCAGGGTCCTGGGATCAAGCCCTGCATTGGGCTCCCCACTTGGTGGGAAGCCGGCTTCTTCCTCTCCCACTCCCTGTGCTTGTGTTCCCTCTCTCGCTGTCCCTTTCTGTCAAATAAGTAAAATCATAAAAAAAAAAAAGACCATTCTTTCCATAAACCAAAAAAATACATACATAAATGAATTTTTTAAATGTGACTTTTCTAGAAATTGCATATAGATGGCATCATATGACACGTGGCTTGGCTTTACAACTGGCTTCTTTTGCTTAGCAGAATATTTTTGAAGTTCATTCATGCTCTGGCATTAATCAATCCTTCATTCCTTTTTGTGGCTGAATAATGTTCCATCATGCGATATACCACATTTTTGTCCATCCGTTCATCGGTTAATAGTCACTGAAGTTGAACATTTAGGCATTTATGAAAAATGCTGTCATGAACACAGCCAGAAATGTCTCTGCATGAACAGAGTGTTCACTGCATGGACAGATGTATTCACTTCTCTTGGGTATACTTGGAATAAAATAGTTGGGTCATGTGGTAGTGATGTAGGTTACAAAGGCTAAACAAAAAGAACTCAATTTCCTTACTACTTGCAGTTCACTGACAAGTCTTTGAGATAGGCAGAGTGACCTTCCTCTAGGAACTCAACTGCCTTGTTGTTAATACTTTGCTAGAGGCAAAAGGCAACCTTAGCTTAACATCAGCCAGACCTCTAGGATTCTGTAACTCTGATTTTACGTATAAAAATTCCTTTGGCAGTCAACCAAACCAAAAGAAAACTGACAGAATGGGAGAAGATATTTACAAATGACATATCAGATAAAGGATTAGTATCTAAAATCTATAAAGAACTTACTAAACTCAACATCCAAAGAACAAATAATCCAATCAAGAAATGGGCCGAAGACACGAACAGACATTTCTGCAAAGAAGACAACCAGTGGCCAACAGACACATGAAAAAGTGCTCACATCACTAGGTGTCAGGGAAATACAAATCAAAACCACAGTGAGATACCATCTCACACCAGTCAGAATGGCTAAAATTAACAAGTCAGGAAACGACAGGAATTGGCAAGGATGCAGAGAAATGGGAACCCTCCTACACTGTTGGTGGGGATGCAAGCTGGTATAGCCACTCTGGAAAACACTATGGAGGTTCCTCAAAAAGTTGAAAAATAGAGCTACCCTATGACCCAACAATTGCACTACTGGGTATTTACCCCAAAGATACAGAACTAGTGATCCGAAGGGGTATGTGCACCTCAGAGTTTATAGCAGCAATGTCCATGATAGCCAAACTATGGAAAGAACCTTGATGTCCATCGACAGATGAATGGATAAAGAAGATGTGATATATATATGTGTGTGTGTGTGTGTATATGTGTATATATATATATATACACATATACACACACACACACACACGCACACACACACAATGGAATACTATGCAGCCATCAAAAAATGAATAGCCATTTGCAACGACATGGATGGAACTAGAGGGTACTATGCTAAGCGAAATAAGTCAATCAGAGAAAGACAATTATCATATGATCTCACTGATATGAGTAATTTAAGAAACAAGGCAGAGAATCATAGGGGAAGAGAAGAAAAAAATGAAACAAGACAAAACCAGAGAGGGAGACAAACCATAAGAGATTTTAATCATAGGAAATCAACTGAGAGTTGCTGAATGGGAGGAGGGATGGGGGGGCAGGATAGCTGGGTGATGGACATTGGGGAGGGTATGTGTTGTGAACACTGGGTGTTCCCTAAGACTGAAGAATCACAGATCTGTACCCCTGAAACAAACAATATGTTATATATTAATTTTTTTTAAAAAGACTTTAAAAAATTCCTTGGAAACTTCTTTTATCTCTACCTCCCCAAACCAAGATATATATTGGCAATCATCCTCCAAGCACGTGACTCACCAATATACATCTGAAGGGTCTCATGACTAAGGATTTACTAGACTGTAATAAATAACCTTTCCTAGCAACAGCTGGCCCTTCAAGGTCCTGAAAACCTTGTTTCCAAAATTCCCTAGAGACTTATGCTGTCCCTAACCACCCCCCCCAATTTGGAAGTATATGATCAGTCACATTGCACAACCTAACGCAGTTCTTCCTGCCCACCGGTCCTGTCCCGCGCTTTAATAAAACCTACCTTTTTGCACCAAAGACGTCTCAAGAATTCTTTCCTGACCATTTGCTCCCAAACCCCAGTATTTCCACATCAGCAGTTTCATGCTTTCTCTTTTTGGAGAAACTGCCAAACTGTGTTTCCAAAGTGGCTGCCGCATCTCTTGTTCCCACCATCATAGTATGAACACTGCTGTCTCTCCACCCTCTCCGGAAACCACTTCTTGTCAATGTAACTTCCCATGAATTCTCATGAGTGTGAAATAGTATCACACTGTGCTTTTATTTTGTATTTCCCTAATGACTAGTGATACTGAGATCTTTTCATGGACTTACTGGCCAGCCACATATCCTCTTTGGTAAAATGTTTGTTCCTGTCTCTTGCCCCCTTTTCGATTGGGTTGTGTTTCTTCTTTCTGAGCTATAGGAGTTGTTTGTAAAGTTTGAATGCAAGTCCTTCATGGGATCTGTGTTCTGCAAATATTTTCTCCTGGTCCCTCGCTGGTCCTGTCTCCTTAACGGTGTCTTTACTACCGCTGTCCGAAATGCAGAAGTTTTGAATTTTGATGAGGTCCCGTTTACTGATTTTTTCTTTCTTTCTTGGACCATTCACTTTGTGTTGTATCTAACAAATTTTTGTATCGTTCAGTCTGATTTTTAACAGAAGTAAAACTTGGTGCAGATCTACTAACCAAGACTCCTGAAAATATAAAAGCTTTGTCACTGAAAAAAAAACGATGGCTCACAGACATTCCCAGACACTCCAGGGGACTGCACAGAATGACAAAAGCTTTCTGAAAAACAGTTTGACAGTATCAAGAGCTCATGAAAGGTTCCAACTCCCTGGCCCTGTAGTAATCACTGGGGACGCAGAGTCAACAGCTCACGGTGTTGTTTTCATGGAGAAAAACTGCAAACACCTTGAAAAGCCTCCCTGGGGGACAATGAGGCACCTCACCACTCAGCGGTCAGAGGGAAACCAATGGTGCTGGAGAACATTTGCGAAGGATTATGCATGATGGCAAGGCTGTTTAGGAGGTACGGTTGACAAAGAAAGATCCCCGCAACAGCATTTCAACCATGTTTCTTTATGTTCAGCTTAATGAGCTTCAGTTCACATCCTGTAAAATTCGTCCTTTTTAAGTGCTTTGACAGATGTATACGGTCATGTAAACACCACTCCAGGGGAAGTTCTTTCATGCCCAAGTGCATGGAAAACACCTGGAAGCAAATAGAGCAGAAGTATGGGGGGGGGGGTCCCCTCTCCTGGTGACGATTCATTAAAAAAAAATTAGCGTTTTTTTCTGGGCTACTTAAAGACACTTTAAACAATATTCTTTTTGAAATGGCTCAGACAATAGAGAACTGACTTCAGAAAATCATCTCTTTGCCCGGGCTTCTGCTCTCCCCAACGCAGACCAGACACACACCCATCCCCCCACACCACCCTCCCCCAGCCACCCCCACCCCACCCCCCGGCTCAGACAAAAGAGCCCAGGAGACCTCTAAGTTTGCTCACTTCCAGCCTTCAACAAAAACCTTGTGGGTCCGACCGGAATGATTTCAGAGGCGCCTGGTAACACTGCCCCGCAGACAGACAGGCCTGACAGCGCCCCATTATCCACCCTGACTTCCCTGGCCCCCCGCTGAGCCGGCGGGCGGGGGTAATGTGGGTGGGAGCAGAGGCCCAGGCAACGCTCCAGGGCAAGATATTTCAAGGCTTTCTTTTCAATGTTGACTGGCCCAGGAACGTTACTTTTCAAAGGATTCCCTGGCCTCCAAAAGCAGTCCCCAGCTGCAGCACTGTCGGGGGTGGGGGGAGGGCCGCAGTCTGGCGGCGTTGGGGGCTCTCAGCACTCATGAAATCAAATCAGATTCAACTGCACAGAAACAACTGAGAGGTCCAGAGCCAAGTTCCAGAGTCCTGTCCTAAATGTACACAGGCCATGGGGCTCCAGGCCTAGAAGCTTCTACAGTCCCGCTGGGAGTCCAATCAACTACCAGCCTCTCGAGTCTCCCTGATTCCAACATCATCGCTGGATCAAAGACACCCAGTCCCCCCAAGGCCAACTAGAGGCCATCTTCCCATTTGATGCAGTGAGTTTACACCAACAACCGTGTGTTCATGCAAACCAAGATTATTAGTGCCTATGCTGTGCCAGGCCCCTGCAGGGACAGAAGGGCCCCAGGTTCCTGGCCTTGGGAAGCTCACATCTCATGTGAGGCCACAGACCAAGGCGTAATAGCTGCCTTGAAAAAATATGCATATTAAATAATTCAAATAAAAAATATACGTATCATCTGTAGGCAAAGAAAAATACGTGGAAGGCTACACACACCACCATTCCCAAGGGCAACCAGGGAGGCCACTGAGAAGGAAGCTGGAGACTACTTGAATCCTTTCAATGTGCCACACACTGGTCCAGGGGAACAGACGAGGACTGCTACCGTCATGGCTGACTGCGAGTTCGACACAGGGAGACAGACAGCACACACAGGAAGACAGAGTCTTTTGGGGTCACCAAAGCCCTCACTGAGGAGGTGATGGCCTGAGGAGGTAAACATCTGGGGGAGGGAGCTGCAAATCCCCTGAAGTGAGTTAGAAGAACAGGGAGGAGGTGGGGGGGCAGCAATGGCAGGAGATGAGGGGGAGGCTGGGGTGGTCCGTGAGCACTTTGCCTTCAGTCCCTGGGACAGGGAAAGCATTAGGGGTTCCTGAGCAGAGAGGAGGGGATCCTCCAGCTGTGGAGAACAGGCCATAGGAGTCCACAGGCAGTTCTTGGGGGAGACTGCTGCAAGAATACAGGTGAGAGACACTGGGGGGTTGGCTCAGGGTGGCCCACGGGGAGTGGGGCGGGGGAGTGGGATTCAGGATGTGTAGTGAGGGACAGCCTGACACCTTGGGTCAGGGGTGTAAACACAGAGAGGAATGGAAGATGGCAGGAACTTGCTGAGGAAGGCCAGGGGCCCAGTGAGATGAGACGGAGGACTGAGAACAGCCGTGTGACCTTTTTTTTTTAAGATTTAAAAAAAAAACTTATTTGACAGAGAGAGACACAGTGAGAGCAGGAACACAAGCAGGAGGGAGTGGAAGAGGGAGCAGCAGGCTTCCTGCCAAGCAGGGAGCCCAATGTGGGGCTTGATCCCAGGACTCTGGGATCATGACCCAAGCTGAAGGCAGACACGTAACGACTGAGCCACCCAGGCGTCCAACATCTGTGTTGCTTAACCCGTCAGGGAACACATGAAAACACGGCTGCTGGGAAGGTAAATGGTGCAGCCATCATGAAAAACAGTTTGGCAGTTCCTCAAAAATTAAAGCATAAAACTAGCCTCCAAGCAAAGGTCTCACTCCTGGGTCTACACGCAAGACAAATGAAAACACGTCCATGCAAAAACACGCACACGCATGTTCCCGGCAGCACTATGGAGAACTGCCAAAAGGTGGGAACAACCCCGATGTCCATCAGCTGATGAACAGAGAAGCAAAAACATGGTCTAGCTGCACAATGGAATATTGCTCTGCCATAAAAAGGAAGGACGTAATGATATACGCTACAGGGTGGGTGAACCTTGAAAACATTACTGTTAGTGTTTTCAGAAAGGAGCCAGTCACATATTATATGATTCGATCTATACAAAATGTCCAGAATAGACAAATCCATAGAAACAGAGAATGGTGGTTGCCTAGCGCGGGAGGCTGGGGGAAAGGTGAAGGAGAAAATGAGCTAACCAGTGCAACGGTTTTGGGAAATGAGTGATGAGAACTTTATGAAGTTAGATCGTGGCTAGGTTTCAGAAACATACCAAAAGCATTGATTTACACCCTTCAGTGGATGAATTTTATGGTATGTAAATGGTAAATAAGGTGTGTCCTCCCCCAAAGAAAGAAATCACCTTGGCAAAAAGAGAAATGTTACAGCAAAGTCTAAGCATTCTTTTTTTTTTTAAAGATTTTATTATTTATTTGACAGAGAGAGATCACAAATAGGCAGAGAGGCAGGCAGAGAGAGAGAGAGGAGGAAGCAGGCTCCCTGCTGAGCAGAGAGCCCAATGTGGGACTCGATTCCAGGACCCTGAGATCATGACCTGAGCCAAAGGCAGCGGCTTAACCCACTGAGCCACCCAGGTGCCCCAAAGTCTAAGCATTTTTGATCTCCAGAAATAACCGCTGTGTCAGTTTTGAATCCCTCCATCTTTTTCTTTTTCTTTTAATTTTTTAAAAGGTTTTATTTATTTAGAGAGAGAACGTGAGGAGGGGGGGGCAGAGGCAGAGAGAGAAGCAGACTCCCCACTGAGCAAGGAGCCCCACGGCAGGTGTGTGTATGGGGGAGAGGGCTAGATCCTAGGACCCCCAGATCATGACCTGAGCCAAAGAACTTAAACAACCGAGACACTCAGGCGCCCCTGCTTCCATCTTTTTCTATGCAGTTACGTACGCATGTCCTTATGGAAAATATTTAATACCCTTTGGTGTGGTTTTGTTGTTATTGTTACGGAGGTCATAACATGGTACAGAAGAGGCTGCAACTTGCTTATTTCACTCATCCCTTTTCGGTGATTCATCCTGGCTGATGCACTGATGAGTACCAGGTTGTCTCTAGTTTGTTGATATTATAAACAATGATACAGTGAACATCCTGTGCACGTGTCTTTTCCTAAGACAGGAGCCAAGAAGTGAAATTGAAGTGCAACGTTTTGTCAAAATGCTATTGCTTTTATAATTAAAAAAAATTATGTCCAAAATGGCTGGGGTGAAGCACCTAACCCGTTCCCTTGGGCAAAATCTACAAGAATGAGGAAGGATTTGCCAAAAAGCGCCTGGGTGGCTCAGTGGGTTAAGCCGCTGCCTTCGGCTCAGGTCATGATCTCAGGGTCCTGGGATCGAGTCCCGCATCGGGCTCTCTGCTCAGCAGGGAGCCTGCTTCCTTCTCTCTCTCTCTTTACCTGCCTCTCCACCTACTTGTGATTTCTCTCTGTCAAATAAATAAATAAAATCTTTAAAAAAATATATTAAAAAATAAAAAAAATAAAAAGCCAATTCTGGGATACTGCAGCCCAGGAGACAGAATTTTAGTGCCTTTTCAAATTCCAGGATTTAGCATTTAAATTCCTAGAGTTATACAGAAAGCCAGATTCTGCCCTTCTTACAGCCAAGGACGGTTCAATAAAGCCTGCCTCTGGCTGCAGTGTGGCTGGATAACCGGTCCCAGTGCAGGTAATAGGTGCAGGACACCTCGTGAAAGAGAAAGGAAAAACAGCCTAGGTCTCCCCTGAGAAGGTGGCTTTTCTTCCACCTTCCAGAAATGTGCTGTAAGGCACCAGAGAAAACGTTGGCCAAACAGCCCTGTTAGCATAACCCCAGCTCAGAGACGGAACTCAGATTGCTTCGCCAACTCACCATCCACGGGCACAAAGAGGAAGGCTGGAAACCACTTTTCTATCCCCGCCTCCCCCACCCCAACACCCCACCAAACACACACTGAGATTAGAGAAGGAGGGTCCATCTCAGATCGACTTCTTACCAGCGGGATGTCCCCAAAGCAGTCCACTTAACTTCTCCAACCCTGTCTCTCTGCTCTAGTTTACTGCGTGAGCCTCGGCACCATCTACCGTGGAGAGACACGTGAATCTGGGAACCCTGTATCTGAACATAAAGGGAGAGTGGCTTCTCCGCACCTGCGCGGGGAGAGGGCGGTTAGAGGCAGCTCGCGGGGCTACCCTCGGAAGACTTTCCCAGGAGAAGTGGAGTGACACGTGGGCACGGGGGACACGCCCCCAACAAAACTGGAGCTGGCAGCTACCCTCCCAGGCCTCCCGGACTTCCTATCTTGCGCCCACGCCTCGCGCGGGTCCCAGGGCCAAACTCTCAGCGCAAGGCGGGTGAGACAGAAGGTGCGGGAGCGGAACGCCGACAGAGTCGGGAGTAGGAGGGGGAAAGGAAACTCCAGGAACGCCCCGGGAGTGACGAGGGGAGAAGAAAGCGGGGATCACCCGGAGAAGCGACACAGAGAGAGGGATCAGGTCCCCTGCCCCAGCCTCCTCCAAACCAAGCCGAGTAAACACACACGCCCCGCCAAGCCAGCAGCGGCTGGACACCGCCCTCCGCGCCGCTCCAACCAGACCGCGACCGCTAAGCCCCTCCTTTTGAAGAACTCTGGGGCCGCCCCCTGGAAGTTGCGGGGCGGAGGAGTGGGGGAGCTACGCGCTGCAGCGACGGAGCGGAGCGGCCCGGGCCGGGAGGCCGGCATGGAGGGCGCGGCGGCGGACCCGTACCGACGACCCGCGCGGCGCACTCAGTGGCTGCTGAGCGCCCTGGCTCACCACTATGGGCTGGACCGCGGCGTGGAGAACGAGATCGTGGTGCTGGCCACCGGCCTGGACCAGTACCTGCAGGAGGTCTTCCACCACCTGGACTGCCGCGGCGCTGGCCGCCTGCCCCGTGCTGACTTTCGCGCTCTCTGCGCCGTGCTGGGGCTGCGCGCCGAGGGGGCCGCCGCCGGGGAGGCCTCTGGGGATGCGGCCGCGGGAGACGCAAACCCTGGGGACGAGACCGCCGGGGTCGCGGCCGCTGGGGTGGCCACCGACGGGGACGCGGATGTCGAAGAGGAGGCGCGCCTGGCGCTGCGCGCGGAGCCGCCCGAGCTCACCTTCCGCCAGTTCCACGCGCGCCTCTGCGGCTACTTCGGCACCCGCGCGGGGCCCCGGCTGCCCCGCGGTGCTCTCAGCGAACACATCGAGACGCAGATCCGCCTGCGCCGCCCGCGCCGCCGCCGCCGCACGCCCCGCACGCCGGCCTCGGACCGCGGCCCCGACGGCGGCAGGGACGGCGAGCTCCTGGAGCGGTTGGAGGAGGAGAACAGCAGCCTGCGCGAGCTGGTGGAGGACCTGCGTGCCGCGCTGCAGAGCAGTGACGCGCGCTGCCTAGCGCTGCAGGTGCACGGCCGCGGAAGGACGGGGGGCAGTCGTGACTGGAGGGGCGGGCGGGGGCAGCCAGGGACCCTCTGAGAAAGTGGAAGGGGGGAGAGGGCAGCCCCACCCCACTTCGGCTCACTTCCCCTTATCCCACCCCATTGCGGTCAATGGGTCAATGGGTCGCCACACCCATCCCACCTCCAAAACCCCTGTCCCACCCGGATCACCGTCCCACGCCATCGCCCCACCCTCACTATCTCGTCTTGCCTCTTCTAACCTAGTAGCTGAACTCTCCCGGGAAATCTGGGCCGTCTCACACATCCAATCATTCAATAGGCATCTTGAGCTCTCCCTGGTGCCAGGCTGGAGGTGAGGAATGGGGTTGGTTAGGAAATAAGGAGTGAAAAGGGCCCTGTCCCCACCCTTAAGGAGCTTCTTGCCTAATGTGGTAGACTGGCAGCTCACTGGGTCGTTCAGCAAATATTTATGGGCCTCCCTCATGGCCAAGGCAGGTGCTAAAATGGTGTCACTGTTCATCAGGCAGTCGCTGGTCACCGAGCACCTGTGGGGGCCAGTCCTCTGGGATGCTGAAAAGGAAGCACTGAGTGATTATGGATCCAGCCCAAGCATTGAGATTCAGTCAACAAACACTTCAGTGCTGCGCTCAGCACTGGGAGCAGCCTTGTGCCAAAGGGTAGGGAGTGGGAGGGGTGGGAGGAGGAAAAGAAATGCCTCTGTCCCAAGGGACCCTAAATCAGGAGAGAGCTGACTTGTATTAGCCCTACTCTGCACATTGCCCAGTCACCAGCCCTGAGTGGCAGAGGGCAGGCTGCGCATGCAGAGGGGTGGTGAGGTGCTGCTTTCAGGAGTCACAGCTATGGACAGGCAAGGGCTGGGGGCCTGGGAGCACAAGAGAAGTGAAGTGTAGGAGTGGGAAATGACTCCCGTGGTGCGAAGTAAGATGGTCCAGGATCATTCATTCTCCAGCTATTTCTAGAGCACCTACTGTGTGCCAAATCTGGTTTAGGCGTAGAGGACACAGCGGTAAACAAGATAGACAAAAACCCCACCCTCAAGAACAGTCTTTTGACCAGACACCAGGGAGGTCCAGAAACACCTGTTTGACACGGTCAGATTCTTCCTCGACTCCAGGGATCGGAGGAGTCCCAGAAAGTTGAATGCTACCAAGGCAGGAGATGGGCAGAGAAGAGGCGTGAAGTTCAGGAATTAATGGTACCGCGCAGAGATGAGAATACTGGGCTTTGTGGCTCAGTTTCCCCCACCCAGGAAAAAGGGGATAATTAGAGCTCCTGCCTCATTTGGGTGGTTGCGAGGATTACACGAATTCAGACCACCCTGGGAGCGGTAGGCAGTGCGCACAATAAAGGCTCACCGCGGGTGCTCGGGGATGGGGGGCGCCGGAACGGTGGCCGAGGTCGAGGCCGGTGGCCGACGCGAGGCACTCACCGCGGTAACCGCGGCCCTGTCCCCTGCAGGTCGGCCTCTGGAAGAGCCAGGCGGGCGCGCAGGAGGCTGGGCGCGGTGGGCCCGAAGCAGCGGCGCAGGAGCTGCGTCAGGCGCGGGGCGCTCTGGCGGTGGCCGAGGCCCGCGCCGCGCGGCTGCGCCAGGGCCAGGCCGAGGTGCGGCGGCGTGCGGAGGAGGCCCGGGAGGCGGTGCTGCGCAGCCTGGGCCGGGTGCGCGAGCTGGAGGCGCTGGCACGACAGGTGCCGGGCCTACAGCGCTGGGTGCGAAGGCTGGAGGGCGAGCTGCGGCGCTACAGGTGAGCCGGGGGCGGAGGGTGGGGGGTGGCAGGGTGAGGAGGGACGGCCGGGGTGCCCCAAGTCAGCTCCGGGTCTCTCAGATCCCAGGTGTGCATCGTTCCCGCACACACACTGGATCTCCTGTTCCTCTGTTCGTTCACAATGTCTGTCCATGGGTCCCTCCGCTCCCTCGGCTGTTCTTCCACGTCCTTGGTCATTCATGCCCTCATTCACTGGCTTTCCACTCACCCAGCCGTTCACGTGCCCACTCACGCACAAAGGCCTTCCACTTGCCCATTCGTGGGTCCCAAGAGGATATGGTTATTATTTGTATTTATTCTTTTACCGACATAACAACGATGATGATGATGAGAGCCCACAGTCGCTGAGCGCTTGATTTGTGTGCCCGGCTCTGGGCTAAGCCTCATAACAGCCCTGTGAGGTGGGTCCCACCTCATCCCCATTCTACAGATGAGGAAGCAGATGTACAATGATCCCTGGTGCTAGCCACACAGGCAGGAAACTGGGCATGGGACCAAGTCTCAAATCATAGGGGCCTCTGCCAGATGTGTGACCTTGGGCAAGTCACTGCCCCCTCTTGGAGCTTCTGTTTCCCCCTTTGGCAGAACACAGATTGGAGTCCCTGCTGGCCAGGGTGGCTGTGAAGAGGCAGCAGCGTCCTGCCTGGCACACAGTAGGTGCTCAATAAATAGCTCCCTCTCCGTTTTGAATCACAAGGCACACCTGTTTGTCTAATATCCATGTTAACTAGGCACTGGCTGTGTGCAGAGGTTATGCCGGCTGGCAGGGAGGTGACTGGGAACAAGGCAACCCGAAATCCCTGCTCTGAGGGGCTACTACAGAGTGTGTAAGATCAGCATATGACTGGGCAAATGGCGGCAGGCAGCATGAACTGGGGGCAGAGCAGGACCTTCTCCATGCTTGCTGCAGGTTCAGCCAGAACCTGAGGTGACACTTGTGCTGAGAGCTGAGGATAGGATGTTATGTGCCAAGATGGGCACAGGAGAGGAGGAGGGGAGAAGGGGAGAGTGTTCTAGAAAATGGGAACATTATGAGCAAAGCCCTGAGACAGGAGGGACCATGGCACATTCCAGAAACTCAAAGGAGGCCAGACTGTCTGGAGCAGGAAAACTGGAGAGGCAGGCAGAGGCCAGGCCTTCCAGGGCCTGGAAGCTTGTGTGAGGGACTTTAATCTTTCCCTCAAAGAGAGCATGGAAGTTTTCAGCAAGAGGGTGACAGTAACTGATCTGCATTTAAAAAAAAAATCATCCTGGCTACAGTTGTGACAAAGAGGTGGGAGGAGGGGGAAGAGCCAGAGACAGTGGGGAGTCCACTGAGGGGGCTGTGGTCCGCCTCCAGCCTCCAGCCGGAAAGGAAGGGGTCTGGCCCAGGCTGGTGGGCAGGGCAACCAGAGAGGGAGGCTTTGAACCTAGCCTCTTAGAGGAGGGCCTCCTCCTTGAGTTCGGAGGTGCTCACAGCTGGGAGATGAGAAGCCACAATGCGGAGAGAGGCCTCCATGAAGAGGCCCACCCTGGGCCAGCCTCCTGCAGCTCCAAATGTTTGGATAGTCACTTCCTGTTTGCATAGCTGATCAGCTCAAGAGCAGGGCTGGCTGGCTTGGGGCCCCATGTCCAGCCTTGGAACGTTCTCCAAGAGAAAAAATAAAGGGTCTCTTCTTTGTGATACCCTAAAGTAACTGTCCTCTACAGCCTGGTGTAAGAGCCACTGTGAACATCCAGATAGCACTTCCTGCTAGAAAAGGTAGATTTGTCTCCATGGTGCCATTGAATCCTCACAAGAACTGTGCAAGGTAGAGGTGTTATCTCCATTTTACAGATGGTGGGAGGTGAGACTCTGAAAAGTGAACTAATCTACTCAAGGCCCCCCAGCCAGAAAGTGGAAAAGTAAGTTCGGCCTGCCCCTACAGCCTGTGTCTTTCTTTCTTTCCACCTTACCATTTTGTTGTTCTTGACGCACAGTTACAAGATGGCTGCCACACCCCCAGGCCTCATGTCTGCTGCTATTCAGGCTTGAGAAGGACGGGCAAGATTGAGGGTGGGGAGGATTTTCTTCAAGTGAGCTTTGCCTTTGTGTTCAGGAAGAGATACCCCTACCCCATCAGAACTCGGACCTCCATCTCCTGGGCCAGAACTGTGTCACGTGGCTGCTCCTGTCTACAGGAGAATCTGGCCATAGTGATGCCCCAAACACAACTAGGTTCTCTTGGTGAGGAAAATACCGCAGTGGCCCCAAGGAGAGACCCAGTGTATGAGAAAACTGGGGGCCAGAGATTGAGTGACATCACGTGAAGGCCGTAGGCCACAGTGAGATGGCTTTGTCCTTGTTTCCCTGCCCCTATACAAACATACCGGCAGGAGGTGGGCAGAGTTTGTGGGTTGACTTGCCCCAAAGCTCCCCTTCTTTGAAGAGAGGATGGGGAGGGCTCAGAACAGCCAAGGACATGCACTGGGCATCACCTGTGTACCAGGCATGATGCCAGACCCTTTCCCCACATTTGCTCAAAGGAGCCCCTCAATTGGCCTAAGAGAAAGGTATCATGATCTGCACTTCGCAGACGAGAAAGCCAAGGCCAGAGAGGAAGCAACTTGCTGGTGTGGCACAGCAAGTGACAAGCCAGAATCCAGACCTCAGCCCAAAGAGCCCAAAGCCATATACCCCAGGCCAGCATGGCAACAGTGCACAAGTCCTCCCCGACTTCCTCACTCCAGCCCTCCCCCTAAAACACCTGCAGGACCTTTCACAGCCTGCAGAGGGGCTGGAACTCAGATGTCCCCTGTTTGTTAAGCTGAGAGCCCTCCCTCCGTGGCCTGACCCATTGGGCCTGCAGTCTAGAGGAGCTGGGGGTTGGAAGATGCACCACACCCCAAAGACTAGAGCCCCAGCACGCCCTCTTAAGTGACCTCACTCTCAAATGCCTCCAGGTGTTCTGCAGATGTATCTTTGGGGGGAAAACCATGCAAGGACTAAAATCCCTCCTGGGAATGACAGCTTGAAGCCATTTGGTTAGAATGAATGACCTGACACACTTTTCCAGCCATGTCACAGAAACTGACCCGCTCTGATCTCATAACACTTGGAGGCTGGTTTTATGCCACCTTTTTTCAAATGAGGGAACAGAGCCCTGGGGGTGGTCTCCTAACCAACACTTGGCTGTTTCGGCACCCTGGGGAGTCTCCCAACTCCGAAAAAACGTCCTTTCCCCTTCTCTGCCATCACCTTTAAATAATATCTCAAAGCCTCCCTTGCTCATTTCCTGGACTTCGACGTATTTCTTTTTCAAAACCGGACATTCTTTTCCGTCCCTCCCAGTCCTCGTGTTGTGGTTTCTCTCCCGTTCTTCAACTCTTTCCCGTTTAAACATTCTTCTTTTCCAGTCTCTTTGGGATTGCTGTGACATCTGAGCTCTCCCTGGTGTTTCATCTCTGCTCTTTCTGCGATCATGACTAGTTCTCCGTGTGCTATTGTGATCGTCCACAGCGAGCCCCTCCTTCTTTGGCAGAAGCCATGATCCTGTAGAATCCACCCATCACCAAGGCTGTGGAATTCCGTCCAGAGCTGTCCCACCAGGGCCTGATTCTAGAGCAGTTTCTAATTTCATTTCTTGGCTTCAAGTTTCATAACTACATCGGGAGAAACTGAGCTCCGCACCAGCTCCGTACCAACCCAAGGCCAGTAAGTAGGGTTTCTCTCACCTCTGTTCCTGGATGAGACAGCTCCTGGAGGGCCCCCAGCTTCATGCTAGAGCCTCCTTGTATGAACTCACCAGGCAGGTCTTTGGTACCTATCCTCATTGGGCATTAGAACCCCAGTCTTGACCCCTCTCTGGGCATTTCAGGTCTATCTCCTGCATCCCATGCAAGCTGGAGGTCTTTCCTCCTTGTTCTTGACCTTGGCTCTGCCTTCTTTTTTTTTTTTTTTTTAAGGTGTATTTATTTATTTATTTATTTATTTGAGAGAGAGAGAGAGAATGAGAGGACAGAGTACAAATATCAGGAGAGGGAGAAGCAGGCTCCCCCCCGAACAGGGAGCCCAACACGGGGCTGGATCCCAGAACCCCTGGGATCATGACCTGAGCCAAAGGCAGACGTTCAACGACTGAGCCACTGTGCCCCTTGGCTCTGTATTCTTTTAAATGGTTATACTTTGTCCAGTACTTCTCTGTATTTGTACGTGGAAAGGGAACCTTCCCTAGTACCTCGATGCACCATCCTGGCCAGGAACATAAGAGAACGGACAGTAAATATTTAAGCAATAGGGATACTCACTTCTTAGTTCCACATTTCGTATGCAGCTTCCATGGAGAAAGTGGATACCTCGGGTGACCAGGAATGGGACAGATGTGCCCATTGCCCTCGGAGGCTCTTCTGGGACCTGAGGAAAGCAAGTCATGAACACGCATGTTAGGACACAAATGTGCTGGGTGCAGCGGGCCCCAGCTGTGGGAGTCCCAGACCATATAGAAGTATTCCAGGAATAAAGTGCTCTTCAGGCCTCTTGAAACCAGGCAAAAACTGAGGGGCTCACCTGACCCAGCCCAGTTGGCTAGGAAGGATCACCTGTTCCATCAGCCTCTGGGCTCCCGCTTCCCACAGCTGGATTTAGTCTCTTCTTCTAATCCCACAAAATTGTCTCTCCTCCCAACACATTTTTGAGCACAGGAGACCTTACTGATGCTTTGGGCGGGGTGGTGGGGAAAGGGTACAGATTACATTACAATGATAGTTTTATATGAACAGTTGACATCATGATTCATAAGATGTCATTTGACCCCACATCTAACAGGGGTGTTTCACTGTTACTTTTCCCAAACTATACCCAGCCACTTTCCACCTGTCTCTTCTCTGTTTTCTCTTTCTCCTTATTAGCCATCTCTCTTAGATGAGTGCCTGAAAGCCTGTCTCTACCTGACTTGGATTCAAAAAGAAAGAGTAGCTATCCAGCTTCAGGCATGGCTGGATCCAGGTACTCAAATAATGTCACCAGAATATAGAAGCTCTGCTTTGCTCTCAGGGAAGTTCTTCCCCCTGGTAGCCTTTGGGATGCTTATCTGTTCAAAGCTCTGAGTCCAGTAGAAAGATCATCTCTCATCTGAGCTGTCCCACTGAACGTCTGTAACTGGAAATTATTGAACAGCTTAGAAACAGGTTCATCCCTGAACACATCGGGGTGGCCAAGACAATTTGACGTTCTGATTGGCCAAACCTTAGTCACATACCCATTCCTGGAGCCACAGTCAGCCCCACTGAACTCTGGGACTGAGCTCCTCCCAGGAGAATCAAGGAGGAGCCTAGCCCATGTGTGTTAAACAACACATGCCTGGAGCCTGTGGCCTAACTCCCTTCTCTTGTCTCAAAAAACAGGCCACCTGGGGCCACTGGAGACTCTCCAGATGGTGGAGGCCCCAGGAGGAAGTCTGGTAAGACACAGAACAGGCTTATCTCAAAGTTGGCTTTCCCAGGGTGCTGAACGCTTTGGGCTGGCCATAGGGGCCTGCATCCTCCCCACAGTAGCCTGTGTTGGCATTTCTCTGGGCCAGCATGCAGCCCCGGACTCACAGTAAGGTGGCGAATGAATGGAGGCATGAGCCTACAGCTGGACACTGACCTCACACCCATCTTGGTGAGGAGGGGGTGGGCATACGGGACCCCAGCACAAGGTGAGCCCTGAGCAAGTGGTCTGGCCGACAGACCCTGCTTCAAAGGGAGTGGTGCTCTTGGAGGAGCTGCCCTTGACTGGGGCGACTGGGGGTTTGTGGGCATCTCCACCGTCTCTGGAAGCTCCGGGGTGTCGGCCATCTGCCTGTCCCATCTCTGCACTGAGGGACAGCCGGGCCTCCAGGACACCTGGACAGGCAGCCTGAGGCCACCACCATTGGGCTGGGGCTGGGCTCAAACTCACAGAAAAAGACTGAAAAACCCAGCTCAGCTGGAGCAGGGAGGAGGGGCCTCCGCCTGGCCTCTGTGGCTTTGTTGTCTGGGAGGGAAAGATGAAAAGGCCTGATGGGGGGCGGCCCTGCGGGTAGGAGGACAGCTCATTTGGCCTGCCACCGCCACCGCCAGTAGGGGACACAAAGATGAGGCTGTTGGAGGCACACCTCCTTTCTTCTGCCCCAGTGCAGCAGTCCAGCCTGACCTTGGGTGGGGGGAGGGGCCGAGTCAGCAGGTCGGGGGAGGGAGGCAAGCAGGGGCATGGGGCACCATCTGGAGCTGGGAGGAGTCTGGTCATGGATTCCATTAGTCTTGGAAGTCCATTAGTGGGTGGCCGCTGGTGGGAACAGAGGCCTTTCTCTCAGGGACAATACCCGGGGCTCACAAAGGGGCAGTTCGGGTCAGGCACTCAGTTCGGTTCAGCTGCACGCTCTGGCCTGAGACCCTACACAGACAGGCATGGCGGGTGGGGGCGTGGGCTCAGGAGGCCCAGCCTGACGGGGGTTTGAATCCCAGCTCTTCCACATATTTCCGGTGGGGCCTTGGGCCCTTCCCTTTCTCTCTATTAGCGCTAGCCTCCTCACCCACCAAGTAGGCGTGAGGTCCTCTTCCTTTGGGTCTTGGGGTGAATATCCAGTGAGACATGGGGACATAGTGGGGTGTAGGAGCCGGAAGTGGCAGCAGCCCTGGGAGTGTGGCCTGCAGCAAATTATTCTCATTTCATGAGCCTTGGTTTCTCATCTGTAAAATGGGGATGATGAGAATGTTACTACTACTGATAATATCCACTTCCTAGTGTGTATGACGATTCAGAATGCTAATCTGTATAAAGTACCTAGCACTGAGAGAATGCTTAATAAATATTGAAAATTAGTATTATTGATCCCTCATCACAGTACCCCCCATCATTAGTAAAGGCTGTGGTGGCTGGTATTGTTAATATTGGCAGAGTCCAGCCCCTAGAGAGCCTTCTATCTGTGGAGACCCCTAGCAAACAACGGACAGTTTCAGTGGTTGTAGGCAGGATGCTAACAAAGTTGCAGAGTGTAGACAAGCACAGAGGAGGCATGAATGACTGGCTAGGGGTCAGGACATCTCTTGGGGGAATGCCATCATCCAAGATGGGTGCTGAAGGATGAGTAGGAGTTTTCTCAGGCATTGTAAAGGCAGGTTGCTGTGAATACAAAGGCTTGGAGATGTGAAGGGCCCTGGTGCCTCCTGGGAAGAGGGAGATGTACTGTGGTAAAGAGTTCAAAGTGGAAAGTGGCAGGAACAGAAGCTGGGAGGCAGGCAGGGGGTGGCAAAGAATCTGAGCACCAGGCCAAACATGTGGCCTTTACCCCGGACAATGAGGGAGATAGAGAAGGACTTATGCAAGAAGCAAAGTAATCAGATTTGAGTTTCACAGATTGAGCTTCCCTCTGGCTGCATGTGGAGGACAGATCAGGCAGGAGGGATGACTAGAGGCAAGGAGGCAGGTGACGAGGATGTATCTGGGTCCAGAGGGAGAGGACACAGGCCTGACCTCCAGCACCTGAGAAGGGATGGGCCACCAGCCCCATACCTGGAGGCCTTGCCAGGAGCTGGGGGGAGCCTCATGCCTGCTCTTCTCTATTCCAAGACAGAGCCTTCTGCACTCCAATATTATTGTGGGCATGCTAGAAAAGCATGGAATAGACTGAGAGCTCAGACCTCAGAGGTCAGAGGGTGAGCATCCTGCCTCATGATTCTTACACGGGTTGTGTTTATGATGACAGATTCAGAGGAGCCCATTTCAGGATACCACCAGGCATGGCCCAAGGTGGGTGGACAGTGTTCCGTGAGTGGTTTCTCCCGACTGGTCGGGGTCCCACCAAAGCACATGAAGCCTTGAGTTGGGGGAGGAGGGGAGGGTCACCAGACCTTTTAACCCCCAGCTACCTCCCTCTGAAACTGCAGCCAGAGTTTGCAAAGCCGTCCTTAGCAAGCCACACCACCCGGATCTCAATTCAGTCTCCAGGTACAATTTTGTACTACCTCCCTGAAGCCTCTTGCCACATCGTCCACAGGTCATACACTCTGACCCGGCATTGCACAAGGGCGGTCACACCACACCTGTGGAAGGGCACCATGCTGCGGGCAGCTGGGAAGTTGTCCCTAGTGCTGGATTTATCAGTTTTCAGCTACAAGCTGCTGAGAACTCACCTAACAGTGGTTTGAATATATTGGGGGTTCCTTGTCCACACCTCACCTAGAAGTCCGGGAGTGGCTCCACAACCCTAAGGAAGGCAGAAAGAAGGGTGACATCTTGTTCTTTTCTGGCCAGAAAAGCAAAACCTGCCCAGAAACCACTAGTGGATGTCTACATGAACATCGTGGCCAGAGCGGGGGCACAGAGGGCCAGAAGGGCCCAGAGAATGAGACAGGCCTTCTCAGCCCCAAGAATGGAGACAGCTCGGCAGAGGAACCATGGCGTTCATTGATTAGTAGTATCTCCCAGAGAGGTCAAACCTCATTCAAGTGCATGTCCCCAGCTGGATTTCTCTGAGGACAGAGCTGAGCCCACACTTCTGGCTGACAGCCCAGGGTCTGGGGCTTTGTGCCCCTACCAGTGGGAGGGACTGTATCAGCTAATGTGTGCAGCAGATGTGGCCTTCAGAGAGGAAGCTGGAGACACAGAGGGACAGTGATCTGCCAAAGGCCACCTGGTAGGAGAGGGCACAGCCCTCAAATGTCCCAGAGTCTGAGGCTGTCTGTGCTGCCTTCTTTGGGGGGTTCAGAACAAGCTTCAGTTCCTGTGTCTCTGGGGTTAGATTAGGGGATGGGCTCTGCGATCCCCAGCTTTCGAGTCCCACTTTGTCCAGGTTCAAGCCAGGTGGGGTCCTGGGGCCTGCAGATGGTTTCCAAGTGGACCAGGGTCCTCAGGTCAGAGCCAGCCACACATAGGACCCAGGGTGGCCTGAGGGGCTGGACAGGTTGCCCTTGGCCATGATCTGCCTTCTCTACTTACCTTGATATGCTCTCTATTTCTTTTGGTGCCTTGATACTTCTTGGGAAACTCTGACTCAACCTGTTTGTGCCTTAGTTTCCTCACCTGGAAAATGGGGTTCATTTTAGGGCCTACATCATGAGGCAAGAATTAAATGGGATCTAAAAAGCACTTCACATTGTGCCTGGCACATACTTAGCACTCACAGATGTCGCTGTCAGGGGTTGGCCCACTTGCGGCGGGAGACCTCTCATCTGTGGGGGGGCATTCATGCATCCACTCCATACTCTGGAGCAGACCGAAAGCCCCGTGCCACCAGCACACTCCATGCGTCATGTATCTCAGCCTGTCCCCACTTGGCTTTACTCATTCCTGCTCCACATGGTAGGGAACATGGCTGCCGTGACCCCAGATTCACTGCTTTTCAAATTTGGTGACCCAACCTACTGCTTTCCAGTACCTGTGCATAAAGTCCCAGGGAAGAGGGCCGGCTGACCCAGCCTGGGTGACAGATCCAGGGCTAGGGTGCCTGAGGCAAGGTGCTGGCATACTCCGTGGGACCAGGGCCAGAACGCGCCCTCCACCCTGCAGTCTGGGGAAGATGGGGGCGGGGCCGCTCCACAAGGCCATGAGGGGGCTGTCGCCAGGAGACAGAAGAAGGACGCAGGTCAGACAAAACCAGCAAACGTCCGGCCAGGGAACTTCCTTTCTGGAAGCAAAAATCCAAAGAAATATAAAGGCTGTAACATGGCACCCAGCACAGGGCAAATGAAAGAGCGGACGTTTGGGCCTCAGAGCCAGATGTTGAGAGTGTTTGGGGTGTCTGTTGTGTAACGTCGTATCTTGATGTTCTAGAAAGTCAGAGGTCCTGGTACATGTGGATGGCTCCCTTCCTCTAGAGTGGTCCATCCACATAAGAATGTACTGCCTACCCATGAGGCAACATTGGAAGAAGAGGCCCGTGTCTGTGAGGAGGCCTCCTGTGCCTCATTGCTCCGGAACCAGGATCCTGCCATTGCTCAAGTTTTGGGGGCTAGAGATGGCCTCTGCCGGAGGCCCAAGCCAGAGAAACTCTGGAGCACATGAGGAAGCAGCACCATGGTCTCTGGGACGTTCTGTTGGGATGGCCTGCGATATAGATAATCATGGTGCCCTTGTGTAGAGGAAACAGTGAGAAATAAATGTACACTTTTTTCAAGGTAGAGGGACCACTGTATTATATTGGAAACTTGTTGCTAATGACTGAAAGAAAAGCCAAACTGCTTAAATTTTAAAGTCAGGGGGCATTGGAGCATCTGGATGGCTCAGTTACTTGAGCGTCTGACTCTTGGTTTCAGCTCAGGCCATGATCTCAGAATCCTGAGATGCAGCTCTGTGTCAGGCTCTGCACTCAGTGGGGAGTCTGCTGTAGATTCTCTCTCCCTCTCTCTCTTCCCCTCTCTCTCAAAATAACTAAATAAATCTTGAAAGGTAGGGGGGTGTTATCTACTCATAAGCTTGAGAGTATAGCTTCAGGCATGGCTGCATCTAGGAGCCCAAACAATGACACATGGAGTCTATCTCTTATCTCTGCTTTCCTCTAGTTGGCTCCACGTTCAGACATTCTTCCTATATGGGAGCAGACAGCTGCCAACACAGGATGAGCTCCCATCCTCCCAATCATCCCCAAGAGAAAGAGCTTTTCCTTTCTAGTAGTTCCAACAAAACCCTTAGATTAGCTTTGATTATCCTGACATGATTATGCCCATCCTTGAACCAAGCACTGACACCAGGGACATGGAATGTGCAGACTGGTCCAAGAGGGGTCGTGTAAATACTCTGGACCAATTTCTGTGATTGACCAGGTCTGGGTCACATGGTATAAGGTGGATTCTCCCTAGACTGGAAGCTTCTTGCAGGCAATGATGGTACCCAGCGCCCTTCTTTTCTGTCCCTGCTGCCACTGAGCCCAGCAGAGGGCTAAGCCCAGGAAAGACAAGGGTTTCCTCCTGACTGGCAAGTGCATGGACTATCAGAAACATCTGGGGTTTCCCCTGCTCTGCTCTGAATGGGGGGCAGTGGGGACTCTTCTGAGAGGACTGAGGTGAGCTAGAGAAGCTTGGGGCCAACAGCAGTGAGAGACCCAGTGAGAGTGGGGGATAGAGATTCTTCATGTAGTCTCTTCACAATTTCTGTCAGAAATAACTACTGACTTTTCTTGATTCACCCAAATTTTGTCACATCCCCAGAGAGTGCCGATGCTGGGTTGGCCGCCATGACCAAGACAAAGTCTCTGCCCTCATGGGATGGACCTCCTCACTGGGGGAGACAGTAAAGAGGATGAATGAGGGGGAATGGGTGAGGTAGGGGAGGCTGCTTGACTGTGGCCCTCAGGGAAGTGTATTAGTTAACTTGGCTGCAGGACGAGTACCATGGGATGGCTGGCTTAAACAGACATGGATTGTCTCATGGTTCTGGAGGCCGGAAGTCCTGGAGCCAAGGGTCAGCAGGGTTGGATCCTTCTGGGGGCTCTGTGGGAGAATGTGTTCCCGGCCTCTCTCCTGGGCGTGCAGATGGCTGTCCTCTCCCTGTGTCCTCGCATAGCCCTCCAGCTGGGTGTGTCTGTGTCCTAAGGTCCTCTTCCTATAAAGACACGAGTCAGATTGAATTAGGGCCTCCCCAGTGACCTCATTTGAACTTGATCACCTCTGTAAATACCCTGTCTCCAAACACAGTCACTCTCTGAAATGCTGGGTGGGGGATGGGGAGGACTCCATATGAATTCAGTCCGTGGCAGGAGGCTTCCTTGAGGAGCTATCTGAGCTGGGATCTCAGAGCCCACCCCTCTGAGTCCTGCCATGTCTCCAACCCACCTGCTCCCCGCCAGCTGCACCCAGCTGCACCCGCCACCCACTGGGCCAGGACCAGCCCGGATGTGATGGCTTTCCCTAGCTCCCCACCAGTCTGCCGGCCACGAAGTGGCTGGGGGTGGGAAGGAGCTTTTCTAAACCCACATCTAACCCCGTAGCTTCCTGTTGTCCTTAGAATAAACATTGGCCTCCTCACAGTCACTGTAGTAGCCCTGCATGATCTGGCCACTGTCCATGGATCCAGCCCTAGCGTCTTCCACTCTGCGCCTCTGGCATTCAGTTCCTGCCTGCTGTCAGGCCTGCCACACCTAGCCCACGTCCACGCTGCCGGTCTCCTTCGCCAGGGCTTGCTTTTTCAGAGGCCCTGGCTCCATCCAGTTTGTGCCTCTGCTGTCTCTCACAGCCCCTGGCCTTTTCTGTCCTTAATGTACTTTTGTGATGACATCATTCATATCTGCGTCCCCCAGGGGAAGGTAAATTCCACGAGGTCAGGGCTGTTCTGTGGCTGAGGGCGGGATCTCTCGCACCCAGGGCAGCAGCAGGCTCACTAATGTGTCTGTCCGATGAATCACAGGATGGAACGAGCAGCCAGCCTGGGAGATGCCTCTGGGGACTCCCCAGTGGCAGCATCGAGCCCCCGCTGGGTCCCCTTGCACCTGTCACCCACCCCATAGAGGCGAGTGGCAGCCAGAGATGAGGGGCCATGGAGAAGCGCTTCCCAGGCCTGAAGGCTCCCTTCTTCATGATTTATTTTCAGCTCACCCTTCATAGCCCCCCTCTCAAGCTCTTCTTCCTACTGTTGTTCTCTTGTTTTCACATGCTAGTCTCTGTTTCCTGCTCCTGGGAGGGAGGCTTCACTCAGGAAACGCCAGGCAGTCAAGGAAGCCCGGTGCACAAGACCCCAGGCGCTCCGGGGCAGGCTTCACTGCCTGGCCCCCTGCCTGGCAGCTTCCTCCCCCCGCTCCGGGTCCCCTAAGCAGGCCCTGCCCGGGCTCTGGGTGTCCTGTCTACCCTGCGGCTTCCCAGAGCTCACAGAACACATGAGTGGGTTGGTGGCTGAAAGCAGAAAGAGAAGCAAACACAAGTGACACTTTCCATCCATTCTATAAAACTGAGCCGGGGTAGGGGGTGAGGGTGGGGGACAGGGGCTGTGTTAGGGGGTGGTCTGTTGGGGGGTCAAGTGGTGATGGTCTTCTGTTGGGTCACCTTGAGGTATCCCTTGGTGACAGCCTCAAGTTGTCCAAACAGGAATCTACACTTGCTGTGAAGACATTTTGCTAATGTTATTTAAGCCCATCATCAGCTGACTCACAGTAAGGGAGAGTATCCTGGATAGTCTGGGTGGGCCCATTTTCATCATTTGAAAGGCCTTTAAAGCAAGACGGTGGACTCCTCTGCAAAAGAGAAGGGGTTCTGCCTGTGACCAGCCTGCCTGTGACCTCCCCCTCCTATGGATGGCATATTGGTTGAGCCAGCCTGTCATCACAGAAGCTACTTCCTTGTGATAAGGCCCTTGAGACAGTGCTATAGCTAGACACATAGACACAGATGAGTATTCCCCACTGGCCCCGCTTCTGCATCTGGACACGGACTCACCCCAGGGCTGAGGCTGAAGGAAGCAGCCCCAAGAACACAGGCCAGCATTTCTGAGTTCCTGCTGGGCACAAGACACCGTGCTAAGGACTTCCGTACACAATCTCATTTAACCCCCAAGCAGTGCTGTGAGCCATTTTCAGTAACGATGCTTTACGCTGCAGGAAACAGAAAATCCAACTCCAGGGGTGCCTTGGTGGCTCAGTCGGTTCACCGTCTGCCTTTGGCTCAGATCATGATCCCAGGGTCCTGGGATCAAGCCCCTCACTGGGCTCTCTGCTTAGTGGGGAGCCTGTTTCTCTCTCCATCTCTCCCCACCATTTGTACCTTCTCTCTTTCAAATAAATAAATAGAATCTTAAAAAGAGAGAGAGAGAGAAAAGAAAATCCCATTTCAAACAGCTTAAATCTTAAGGACACTGATGATCGTGAATGAGAAGCCCAGGGGAAAGCAGTTTCTTTGCAACTCTGATGTCTGCAAAGATGCTTATAGGTTTTTTTTCTTTTGATTTTAACTTATTTATTTTAGAGAGGAAGAGAGCACGCTGTGGGAGGGGGAGAGCAGCAGAGGGAGAGGGAGGGGGAGAGAGTCTCAAGCAGATTCTCTGCTGAGCCTGGTGCAGGGCTCAATCTCACAACCCTGAGATCATGACCTAGCCGAAATCAAGAGTTGGGTGCTTAACCAACTGAGTCACCCAGGTGCCCTGGGCCAGGACAGAGTTCTTCATCCTCCCACACTGTCATCCTCAGTTTGTCATCTTCACCTGTCAGCAAATGCCCCTCATGGTCACAATCTGGCTGCCATGGCCTCAGGTATCACTGCCACATCCACAGACAGAAACGTAACTTCCTCCTTGGACTTCCCTTTTCCCAGAGATCATCCAGGAAGACTTTCCCCTCCCCTCTCATTGGCCAGAGGCACATCACACGCCTATCCCTAAACCAATCCTTGGTAAAGGGAAGGAATCATCATGATCAGCACAGACCAATCAGATCTCTTCTCTAGAAGCACGTGGCCACTCTGTGCTTGAAAGAGTAATTGAGGCTGTGTGCGCCATCAAGGCAGAGGGGTGTGTCTGTTTGTGCAACTGTGTTTGGTTTCTATGCAACTATAACAAACTACCACAAACTTAGTGGCTTAAAATAACACCCACTTACGAACTCACAGGGTGTAGGCCAGAAGTCCAGGCAGGCTTGGCTCCGTTCTCCCTAGGCTCTCCGGAGGCTGAAATCAGTGTCATTGGCCAGGTGTGGAGGCTCAGGGGAAGAATGTGTTTCCAAACTCAGGTGTGGGCAGAATTAGGTTCCTTTCAGTTGTAGGACTGAGATCCCCATCTCCTTGATGGCTGTCAGCTCTGGGGTCACACTCCACACTCCTCTTCATGTGACCTCACTCACCTTCCAGCTAACAAGGACCCCAGTCCTTCTCATGCTTCAGCTCTCCCTGATGACCTTTCTTGTGCCAACCAAGAGAGCTCTCTCTTTTTGTTTTCTTTTTTTTTTAAGATTTTTTATTTATTTAAGAGAGTGAGAGTGTGACCAGGGGGAGGGGCAGAAGAAGAGGGAGAAGCAGGCTCCCCATGGAGTAGGGAGTCCAACACGGGGCTCGATCCCAGGACCCTGGGATCATGATCTGAGCCGAAGGCAGACACTTAACTGACTAAGCCACCCCGGCACCCCTAGAGCTCTGTTTTTAAAGGGACTCATGTGACTAGATGGGAACAATTACCCCCTTGAGATCAGCTGTACCACATAATGTAACACCATCACGAGAATGACACCTCCCCAAGTTCACAGACTGCAGAGATTAGGGTGTGGAACCTTGAGTCATTCCTAGAAATTCTGCCCACCCTGCAGTAACCACGGTGCACACCACGGTAAGACGTTTCTTTGGAAAGAAAGGTGAAGTTTAGAAAAGTGAACATGAGTTGCTCCAGGCCATACCAGCCAGGGGTCCGTGTCACAAACAACAGGGCATGACACGGGCTCACTGAAGCAGGAAGAGAATTCTTTGGGAGGGTGTCAAGGGTCAATACAGTCAATGTGCAGGTTGGAGGGCCAGACTCGGGCCAAAAGCAAGGCAGGGCAGACCCAGCCAATCTGGGCACTCAGGTCCCATGCCATCAGACGCCACCTGTGAGCTCAAGTGAGCCTGCACCTGCGTGTGAATGCGCATCCCATACACTGTCAGCCGCCCACCCCCTTCGCCTGTCAGCTACAAACATCTCTCCCTCCTGCTGACCCAGACGGACAGACAGACTGTGTTCCCCTCAGCATGGCTCCGTGGCCCCTTCCAGACAGATAGTTGCTTTGCTCCATATCCTCACTCAGGGCTCTTAGCAAATCCAGAAGGTACTGGCTGGCTGGCCTTAGGAACAAAGGTGAGACTTCAGTCCGCCACACTGATTAAACCTGTTTTCCCTGGACTAGAGTCTATGCACTGAGGACAAAAGCCATCAGTTAAATCAGGGGTTCGTAGGGGCACCTGGGTGGCTCAGTGGGTTAAAGCCTCTACCTTCGGCTCAGGTCATGGTCTCAAGGTCCCGGGATCAAGCCCCAATCAGGCTCAGCAGGGAGCCTACTTCCCCTTCTCTCTCTGCCTGCCTCTCTGCCTACTTGTGATCTCTGTCTGTCGAATAAATAAATAAGATCTTTAAAAAAAAATCAGGGGTTTGCAAATTATGGCCCATGGGCCAAATCTAGCACCGGGCCTGTTTTTGCATCTGGTGCAAACTCTGATTTTAACCTTTTAAAAGTGGCTGGGAAAACTCCAGAAAGGAACAATATTCCTGGCACAGAAGAATTTCATGAACTTCAAATTTCAGGACCCGTAAATAAAGTTTTGCTGGAACACTGTCATGTTCATTCCTTTCTGTATTATCTGTAGCTGCTTTTGCACCAGAAAGGCAGCCCTGAGTCATTGCAACAGTGACCACATGGGCTGCCAAGCCCGAAATATTCACTACGTGGCCCTCTCCGGGAAACATTGGCCAGCCCCTGTGTGAAATGATAATGTCCTCCAACTTCTATGCTGGTCGTTGGTGGACATTTATTCTGACACTTGGGAACTTGTGTATTCTGAATGGGAGACTTGGGTTGGAGCAGGGGTAGGAATGGATTTTTTTCCCCCTTTTCTTGCCCTTACCCTATCTGTCCTATAGACGACCATTCTCGTATTGTTCCGTGTTTTTTCTTGTCGTGTCCTTGCAAAATGTGTGGTTTTGTGTCTATGTCCTGTGTCCATCTTGGCACAGCGTTCTAGGCCTCACTCTGTCTCTTGTATTCTTAGCTCAGTGCCGTGTGTTTCGCGGGCACTGGGTATGTGCATGTCTGTCCTCTGCTTCTCCTCCTGGCGAGTCTCCCACCCAGTCCCAGAGGCAGACACCCAATCCCAGAGCTGCGTCGAGCTCCCACATCTGCAGGTGACACTGATGTACACCCTCCACCATGCCCCCTTGCAGACGGCCATGGAAACTTCCCCCCAGAAAATATACCCCGGGGAGGAATTCCCGGGTTGCAGGGGACTTAGAGAGAATGTGGCCAGGGGACACCAGCGGGCTCCCATGTCTTCTCTGATGTAATGTGGTTCACCAAATGCTTTGGGCCTTGTGATTTTGCTTTTGAGTTTTGATTTGAGCTGTCCCCCATACCGCATTTCAAGGTCATTCATTCTGCTCTATGTTCTATTTCAATTCTGCCCTTCAATTTTGGTCTCTATCGAGGCCACACCCCTTCGGGTGGTATAGGCAGGGACCCAGGCTGGGTTTTCTCCATGTGGAGAGGGATGTGCTGGGATTATGGCAGGAACCTCACTCGTGATATATTTTTGTGTTTACGCTACAGCAGAGTCAAGTTCTAGGTTCAGATAATTACAACTTCAGCAGATTTGTCACTGCATGAACATAATAGTGAATCGAATAGGAGGCTTACAAGTGACCATTACAGTTCCAGATAAAATGACTCTGAACTATAACTTCCCCTTTTACCTTTTAACATGATCTCAGTGCTGTCCAGCAGAACTTTCTGTGATGATGGAAATGGTCTACCTCGGCACTGTCCAATACGGTAGCCGTGAGCCCCATGTGGTTACTGAGTACTTACCATGTTGCTAGCATGGGTGAGGAACTGAATCTTTGGTTTCATTTCCCTGTAATTAATTTAAACTTCAGTAGCCCAGGGTGACTAGCGGCTGCCATATTCAACGGAACAGATCAGATTAAGAAACTGTGGGCCTGGGGTGCCTGGGTAGCTCAGTGGGTTAAGCCTCTGCCTTTGGCTCAGGTCATGATCTCAGGATCCTGGGATTGAGCCCCGCATTGGTCTCTCTGCTCAGCAGGGAGGCTGCTTCTCCCTCTCTCTGAGCCTGCCTCTCTGCCCACTTGTAATCTCTCTGTCTGTCAAATAAATAAATAAAATCTTTAAAAAAAAAAAAAAAAAAGAAAAGAAAAAGAAACTGTGGGCCTATCCCTGCACTCAAGCATTTATTCAAGGTTTTCAGAAAACAAAATGATTACAGGAGGAGGCATTTGGGAACAGAGGATGGGAACCAACAAGAATAGTGTGTCTACTGTGTTCCAGGCATGTGGTTGCCTCACTTAGCCCCAGCTCTCGTCCATGAGTGGGGGCAATGTCCCCATTTGAAAGCTGGGGAGGCCGAGTCTCAGTGACTTGGGCAAGGGACTTGATGAGGGCACCCCTTGATTGAGAGGTTGGCCCAGGAGTAAACAGATACAAGCCCATCCCCAATCCTGCATGGCTCTGGGAGAGCCCAGAGGCCACATGGGGAAGGGGCCAGGATGCCAGTGGGTCCTGGCAGGTGCAGATCCTGGGGATTTCCCCAGGGCCTGGGCACGGCCCTGGCGGCTGACCTGGCAGCCCCAAGTCCAAATCCATCAGTCGGGCACCTCACAGTCCCCCCAACGAGGCAGCCTAGAGCTAGGTTTGGGTGGAGGCTGCCAAAACCATTGGGGGCATGAGGCTAGAACAGAGGATCAGGGACAGAGCTTACACAGGGTATGTCTCCCCCCTTGACATGCTGGGAACTTGTGTGGAGGGAGTGTCTCAGTGACTAGGGTTCCTGACACTTGGGATATGAGGCTCCGCACAGGTCCTGTGCGGCCCAGGATTGCCCTGTACCTCCCACGACTTCCAGATGTCCCTGGGCGTTCCTTCTACGAAAAACTTGCTTTCACTACCCTGATCTAAGACTAGAATCTAACTCTGCTTTACCTAGAAAAATACAATTTGTTTGCATAGTTTTAAAGCACAATGGATTTTCCAAGAATGCAATGCTGTGTGAGTAGTGGGAAGGTTATACTTTGTTTTGAATTGTTTGAATTTTCCAAGAGTTGCTCACCATTTTAGAACCATATCACACTTGTGCTTAACCCAGCTGATAAGCAATGCCTATGTCCCCTGACATTCATTGTGCTGTGTCCCAGTGAGTCTACATATCTATCTATCCATCTATCTGCCTGTCCATTTGCCTCTATATCCATCCATCTGTCCATCCATCCAAATATATTTTCTTAGTCCTTATTTCAAAATGTCAAACATAGGAAAAGAATGTCAACAATATGCAATTGAATATTACCTTCCTAGTGTCAAATTCAAACAGTCATTTTAACAACAACAGAAAAAGGGGCGCCTGGGTGGTGTAGTTGGTTAAGCCACTGCCTTCAGCTCAAGTCATGATTCCAGGGTCCTAGGATCGAGTCCTTGTCAGCAGGGAGCCTGCTTCTCTCTCTGCTTCTGCTCTCTCTCTGACAAATAAATAAATAAAATCTTTCTTAAAAAAATCTTAAAAAAAAAAAAAAAAAAGCAGAAACAGATCCATAATAGAGGGCAAGCTGATAGTTGCCAGAGGGGAAGGAGTTGGGGGATGGGCAAATGGGTGAAAGGGAGTGGGAGATACAGGCTTCCAGTTATGGAATGAGTGAGTCAAGGAGATGAATGACACAGCATAGGGAAGGTAGCCAGTGGTATTGTCATAGGGCTGTAGGGTGACAGGTGGTAGCCACGCCGCGGCTAAGCCAAGCGCAATGTATAATCACCATATTGGACACCAGAAACTAAGATAATGTTGCATGTTAATAACACTTCAATTAAAAAAAACCTTAGCCCTGTTGAATAGGTTTAAACATCTAAAAATATCATGTCATAATATTTACATATTGAAATATATATCATAAAGTCCCTTTTTACTTTAGATCACTGTTAGAGCCTCACATTAATTGTTTTAAAATATTTGGGAAGATTAGGTATATTATTTATCCAGATCATTTTGGGATCACACCGGGATATTCTAAAATATCCACTATAAAAATAGGGTGCCTAGAGACACCTGGGTGGCTCAGTCGTTAAGCGTCTGCCTTTGGCTCAGTTCATGATCCCAGGGTCCTGGGATAGAATCCTGCATCGCACCTGTACTATTATTTGATTAACATTTTTCCTTAAATAATATCACTCTTTTTACTTAAATAAACTTATTTAAAAGAAGGGTATATTGGGGCACCTGGGTGGCTCAGTTGGTTAAGTGTCTCCGTTTGGCTCAGGTCATGATCTCAGGGTCCTGGGATGGAGCCCCATGTCCAGCTCCCTGCTCAGTGGGGAGCCTGCTTCTCCCTCTCTCGCTGCCCCTCCCCCTCTGCTCACGCTCTCTCTCAAATAAATAAAATCTTTTAAAAATAAAAAATAAAAATAAAAGAAGGGTATATCATTATCATACAGGTAAAACTAAAATTGTTTTCTGTGTTTGCTAATTGTTTTTTTTTCTTTTTTTTTTATTAACAAATAATTTATTATTTGCCCCAGGGGTACAGGGGCAATCATCAGTCTTACACAGTTCATAGCACTCACCATAGCACATACCCTCCCCAAGGTCCATCACCCAGACACCCTAACCCTACCCCCCAACCACCCAGCAACCCTCAGTTTGTTTCCTGAGATTAACAGTCTCATGGGTTCAAATGGAACCCATGCTAAGTGAAATAAGGCTAATTGTTTTTTAATACATATTAAAAATAAATGCTTAGCTATTTAAAACACACACACGCTGCTGTTCATCTGGGCATCATCTCAAATGGCCTCAAATGCTGGTGAAGGCAGGAGCTTCCCGTGGTTGGAAGACAAATGGAAATATAAAACTCCATTGTGAATACGGGCTAAGAAAATGTATTTGGATGGATAGATATATGGATGGACGGATGGATGGACAGATAGGTCAGCAGATGGGCAGGCAGATGGCTAGGAAGACATGCAGACTCACTGGGACGCGGCATAACGAAGGCCGGCGGACACAGGCATTCCTCCTCAGCCGGCCATCTTGTTTTTCTTCACGGGACTCAGGGCCCCTCTGTGTTTCCTGATGAGTGAATGGGAAAATGGAATGAAGGCTGGGGAGGGGGTCACACTGTAAAGCCACAGTCCTGTGGGGCAAAACCCAGATTTGGCGGCTCCCCCAACCCCTTTCCGCCATGCCAGATCCCAAGAAGTGGGGAGTCTGTCCACTGGAGATCCAGAAGCCAAGGGCCAGGAATTGCAGGACTGGAGGAAAGGAGGAAGGGCTACATCTGGCCTTTGTCAGATTGTGCAAGCCACTGGGCTGGTGGCCAGCTGTGGCCGTCAGCCTCTGACAGGAGGGAGACATTAGAGGTTCACCCCAGGCTCCAGGCAGTGCACAGATGTGACCAGCTGGAGACAACACCCGACCGCACACGAGGACTCAGGCCCGTCTGGGAGTGAGTCTGCGAGGGGACAGTGGGCAGCCTCCAGGGCCCACCTTTTCCCCCAGAACCTTCTCTAATGCCTGCTGAGTGACAGGCACCTCTGCAGTCACAGGAGTCCCCTCTTCCCCCAGTTCCTCCAGGGCTCCCAAAGGAGAGTGGCATAGAGGCGCGGAAGGGTTCCCAGGCGGGGGAGGCATGGAGCAAGGGCGCTGCGCCTTCTCAGTCCTGGTTTGGAACTGGCGAATCTCTAGGTCCTCACAGGACTAACCCCCATTTTAAGGGAGAAAGAACAGCTTCAGGGTCAGGAGCAGACAGAAAAGAAGGCCTAGCTATAATGGACTCACTTTGTTTTTTTGTTGTTTTACGTATTTTTCTGGTTACTTTCTATGCATGACAATATATTGGTTTTTCACTACTAGTAATAATGTTTCCTATTAAAGGAAATCCATACAGTAAGCAAGAGGGTCGGTGATCAAAAATGTCAGTGGTTGGGGATGCCTGGGTTGCTCAGTGGGTTAAGCCTCTGCCTTCGGCTCAGGTCATGATCTCAATCTCAGGGTCCTGGGATCAAGCCCCGCATTGGGCTCTCTGCTCAGCAGGAAGTCTGCTTCCCTCTCTCTCTGCCTGCCTCTCTGCCTACTTGTGATCTCACTCTCTCTGTCAAATAAATGAATAAAATATTTTTTAAAAATGTCTGTGGTTTAGGAAACTTGACCTCATCCTTCCACTTTGAGGGTCCGCTCCTCAGTGACGTGGGCAGGGAGGTTAGCCCTGAGCCACGGGTAAAGCTCATTGGAGCTGGGACTCCACCTGGATCTTGTGGCTTCAAATTGAATGCTCTCCTCTCTGTCCCTTCTGTAACAATCTAAGATTGTTCCCCACCCAAGTGTTCCCCATCCCCTGGGATCCCCATCCAAACTCTGGATTGGTCCAGGCCTTACCTGCCCTTCTTCTTCTTCACCCCCACTATTATCAGTGGTTTCATTCAATCAGTTTTTACTGGACCCCTCTGTCCCTGTGCTGTACGCCCAGAGGAAATCCCAATCGGATGAGGGACACAGATCCTAACAGGACACCTGAGAGCATGTGAACTCTGGGAGTCCATTCGAGAGACAGGGGAGGATGTGGGATGTGCATTAGAGAGGGGAGAGTGAAGGGCCAGTAGGATTTTCCAGACAGAGCTTCCTAAGTTGGGTGTGCACACTGAAGACAAAGGAATCTATGTGATCTGGGGCCAATTACTCTGTTCTCTGCATCTCAGTTTCCTCATCTGTAAAATGGCAGCAAGAAGAATCATTCCTCCTTAGAGTTGCTGGGGAGGCTAGATGAGTTGGCACAAAATACTCAGAACAGTACAATGTCCGGCACACAGTAAGGCCATATAGGTATTAGCTGTGCTTGTCATGTGCAAAGGCCCCGAGGGTGACACACAGGAGGTTAGGTGCACCTGGCTGTGCTGTGCCCAGTGTTCATCACCAGCGATCAGGCTGGAGGGGTGGGTCAGATCTCGAAGGACCCTCGGTGGTGTGTTAGGACACTGGAGTTCTTCCTGTTGGCTGCAGAGAGCATTTTGAAGGAAGAGAGATAGGGCCAGAGCTGACCTCCACTCCCTTTGGCACCGCAGTGGGGATTGGAGGGGCAGCACTGGGGGTGGGAAGAGAGCAGAGGGACTTCTCTGCACCCACAGGGCCCTCCTGAGTGAAATGTGTTCTTTCTTCCTTGGGATCTTTGCTTTGCAACTTCAGAAACTCCTCCATGGAGGGGCTGGAGTATCAGAGGATCTGGGCTTCTCTAGTTGGCCATGGGAAGCCACAGAGGGCTTTGGAGCAGGATTGGAGCTGTCTTCCAGAAAATGGCCATGGTAGCAAGTGCTGATGGCCCGGGAGTAGGGGGAGAGGAGAGATGTAAGGTGATGCAGCGTCAGCTCCGTGACCTTGGGGCTGACGTTTGTAAGGAGGCTGGACCTTCAGGTTACGAGATCATTCAGCAGGGCCACAGTGACCCTCTGCCTCGTACCCAGGTAGTTCCATCTCCTCCCCCAACCCTCAGGGACCCATTCTTATGGGAAACCCTACTTAAACCTCTGCCATGTGGTCCAGTCTTACTGCCGATAGCGGTCAGATTTCTAGGCCCAGAAAATCCTTTTCTCTTTTTCTATAAGATTTTTATACCTAAGTAATCTCTACATCCAACAGGTACCTCAAACTCACTACTCCAAGATCAAAAGTCACATGTTCCACCGACTAAGCAAACCAGGCAGCCCTTAGGCCAGAAAATTCTAACAAAGCCTTTCACAAACCAGGATAATCACTCCTGAATCAAGAAACATTATACAAACATGTCCTATCGGATCAGATTGAACCATTTTAAATTCCCCTTTTGCAGGTCAAAAAGCAGCAAAAGCCAGCAATTCCATAGGGTTCAACCTAATACCTGCAAAGCTCCGCTGACTTCCACCATTTATAATATGTGAGACTTTCCAAGGCCTGGTGACACAAGGGATGCAGCAACAGAACAAGATCAGGCTTTGGAAGAAAGACCCAGGTCCAGATCCCTGCTGGCTCCCCACCCTCTTTGACTTAACCTTCTCTTCCTTTGAGAGCTACCAGTCTCGTAAGTCCAGGGGAGGAGCAGGACCCAAAATAGCACACAGAAGCCCAGCCCAAAGTTGGGGTACCCAATCAGGGTCTGTTCAGCCCCTTCTGAACTGCTGTGAGTCCTCGTCTCTAGCCCTGCCGGCCCCCATCTGTCTCCAAACACACCTGCTGCCTTTATTCCTCCACTCAAACCTCTTTTATTCTACTCAACCACAAGTCCCCAGGTCCTCTAGGACACCCTCCCTGCTCTGTGGGCCCAGCGCCCTCCTTGCCTATGTGAGGGTCTGGCCCTGAGTCCAGTGGGCATGGCCTTGAAGAGTGAAGACTCTGGGCTCCCTTCCACCCAGAGGTCCCCCGAGGGCAGGGGTGGCACTCCTTCTTCCCCCTTCCTCCTTCTCACTTCTGTCCACATCTGCACAAACCCAGGCAAGGGAGCGGCCACAAAATAGCATGACACCACGGCCCTTTGCTGAGCAGCCTCCCTGCAGCACCCGTGGGCTGGGCACTGAGTGATGGGTCAGACTGTCCGTTCTCACCTATGACCTCCACTTTGGGTGGCCAGGTGGGTGGTGGCGCTTTTCACTAAGGGGAAGCAGAAGGAGCAGACAAAGACACGGCATCTGCGATGCCTGTGGGACATCCAGGTGGAGACCCCAAGGCAGCAGTTAAGCTGGGTGAGGTTGTCAGAACACTGGATCCCTGAAGCCAGGCCGGAGGTACGTTTGGAAGTCATCAGCGCTTAAGGTCACAGCACTGGCTGAGACCCCTTATAGAGTGAATGGATAGAAAGAAGTTCTCAGGTGGAGTCTGAGGGCACAGCAGCCAGCACAGAGGCATAGGGATGAAGAGGAGGAACTAGCAAAGTAGACAAGGAGGAGTACCAGGGAGGGAGGCACTCCTGGAAGCCACCGGAAGAAAGTGACCAGGTGAGAGAGTAATTTAGAACTCACTGCTCTCTGTGTAGTAGTATTCATGAAATATGCTCTACGAAGTGTGCACTGTGAAATGTACACTATGATGTGTGCACTCTGAAATGTACACTGTGAAATGTACACCATGCAGTGTAGTGTTCACTTCACCAGCCAAAGGAGAGAAGCAGTGAGAAGCCGCCGTTGGGTCTAGTAGCACAGCAGGGATGGGTGACAAGCTGAGGTTGGAACAGCAATGTGTAGCAGAGGCAGCTCTTTCAAGAAGCTCTGCTCTATAGGAGACAGAGAAAGGGGTGGTAGCTGGGGGAAGCCGTATAGTGGGGAGGGTTATTTTGTTTGGTTGGGGTTTGGTTTTTGTATTATAGTAGAGACACTACAGCACATTTATGTGATTATGGGCATGATTCTACAGATTGAATCAGCAGGGTAATGACAGACTCAGTTAAATAGCAATTACTAGACTAGTGTAGCACATCCTTTGTCTCCCTAGGGAAACTCTGTTTCTCTGCAGCCACACTTTATTTCTTGGAACACTCCAAGGTATGTCCTCATCTGTCCCACTCTCCACACTTGGTTCTCAGTGGCTTCCTCTGCCTGACTTTTCCAAGTTGTGCAGTTTCATTTTACACACCCTTTGTACTGGGGTTGTTACACCTGATAGTCTGAGAGAAATAAGGAATGAGAGATTCTGAAGAGATGAGAGAGATGTTGGTGCACAATGAGGGAGGAGGGAAGAACTAGTTTAACAAGCAGCTAATTCATTAGTGAATATTTTCATGTTATGATAGATTCATTTTCATTTTTTCCTTGACTTTGTAACTGCAGTGACATGGAAAGTGAATATTCAAAAAGTGAGGACTTTACACTACCAAGAAAACAGATTGATGAGCAGGTTCTCCAAAGCCCAAAGAGGAGAGATACTTTAAATTTTAATGCAGTTAAAAGTAACTGAAACAATTAAGACTTTTTAAAAGACCTCACCCATAATAAGAAGTCCAGAGGTAGGTAACTCCAGGACTAGTTAATTCAGCAGCTGAAAGATGACAGGACTCTCGTTTAACTACTCTATAATTCTCTCAGCCATTTCCTCATGGTCTCAAGATGGCTGCCATAGCCTCAAACATCATATCCACGTGACAATGTCCAAAGGCAGGAAGGAAGGGATTTCCTTTGCTGATCTTCTTATTAGAAGAGACACAGATCCATTCCAGAGGCTCCTCAGACTTTGCCTTTAGTGCAAAAGGTGCTGAGAGAGTGAGTGTGTGTCATGGAAAGCTGACTCTAACATGCCAGGCCTAATGTGTTAGGGAGCCAGTAGGGTCAACCGCAGAGAATACCCAGTGTCTTCTTCAGGCCCATCATATACAGCTTACCCGTGCAGTCTAAGCAGCGGAAGAGAGTGGGTCCACATCCCACACTCTCCTGCGGGAAGCCGGCCGAGTCCCCCCCTCTCTCTCAACACCTGTGTCTTCTCCCCTGCCCACAGGTCAGAGGGCACCCAACTCCCCATCTCATCACAAGCCAGCCCAGAGCCGGAAGCCAAGAGAGGTGACCCTCCGGACAGTGGAACCAGAAGCCCAGACAGCCCTCCAGAGGGAGCCTGGCAGTCAGACAGCGGTTCTGGTTCCGGGAGCCAACCCCTAGACGAAGGTTTGTCCCTGCCCCACTCAGACTTGCTGCCAGGCTCACAACTGGTCTGCTGTGCCCAGGCCCAGTCCCACGGCCCTGTCAGCACTGAGGCTGCCATCTGGCCTCCAGACAGAACCCTTCTCTCCCTGAGTGCTGAGGCTGGGCTTCCCAAGTCCACAAGGGCTTCCTCCTCAGGCTGCATAGCATAGACAGACATCCAGTGGGAGAGGGTGGTTCCCACGGACAGGCTCCAACTCAGTGTGCGAAAAAACTGTCTCCTTTTAGTCCCACGCAGGGATGGGTTGGGTGCCAAGGGAACTGAGGTGGAGTAAGCACCCCGTCATCAGAAGTGTGTAAGCAGGGGCTGGATGGTTCCCCCCCTTAAGAAGACCACAAAGAGGCCCGTTGTCTTAAGAACCTGAGCCTGGTGGGTGTGGAACCATCATGTGGAAAGAGGAACCATGCTGGCTGAGAACATGCCCGGTACATTCCAGGCTCAGTTATGGGCAGCTGTGGAGGTGCTACTGGGCGGTGTCCTTCCCATTCCTCTTCAGAGCCCCTCGCCTACCCTTGCCTGGGGCACCTGGACAGTGTTAATGACTGTGACAACAATGACGCCACACACACATACACACAAACACACATGCACGTACACAACATCGGTACACACATGGTGTCAGGAAATTGCCAGGATGGAAAATGAATTGCCAATATTGGGAATGCAGCTCACACAACCAAAAAGTCAGGGACCAGTCCCTTCAACCCTGATTCTGTTCGGTCTGGCACAGTTACTACTGAAACAAAACAGAATCGCCCTGAGCCCACCCCGTCGGGGCAGTCAGGCTGGAGAGATGGGTGTCCCAAGTCAGGAGACCTGAGTCCATGGTTCCCAGACCTGTCAGGTGGCCAGGATCACCCTAGAGCCTCTTAAAAATACAGAGGCCCAGGACCACCTCAGCTCTGCTGCTTAGGATTCTCCTCTCCCCCTGCAGGGGGAGGAGGACACAGCTTTGCTGCTCAGGGCACTATCTGTCCACAAGGATCAGGCTATTGTCACTGTCAGACTGGCTCAGATTAATTAAAAAGTCCAAGTCAGCTTCAGGCACAGTCAGGGTGTCACGGAATGTCACCTCTTGCTGCCTTGCCTGCTTTCTCCCTGGCGCACCCATTGTGCAGAAGGCGCTCCACTCAGACTGACCAGACAGCCCCCCACGAGCTCCAGACCCACACCCTCCACCTCCCAGGCCAGAAGAATGACGGCATTTCTCTTCCCTGGAGGTTTGACTCTGATTCTGGCCTGGCTCTCCTTAGCTCACGCTGGGTCCCCTGCCTTGGCAGAACTAATCATGGTTCACACGAGGCTGGACTCGTGCGTCTCCTGGGCTAGGGTGGAGTGAGGAGCCGAGGGAGGGCTTCCCCTCCCCCTCCCCCAGACACAGAGCCTGATACTGGGCGGCCTAACCCCGGGGTTTCCGATGCACAACCCGACTGAAGTACTCCAATCAGACACAGGGGATGGTCAATGTTGGCCCCAACCAGCCACACTGGTCTGGGTGTCACACAGGGTCACACGTATGACAACCTTTCCTGTACATCCCCCAAATGGTAGAGGTGCAAAGGAAGCCCCTTCTCTCTCCCTGAGAGCTGAAAATTGGCTCACCCTGGTGCCTGTGCTGTGCAGAACCCTGACCCCAGCCCCTTGGCCTCCCTGGCTGGGACGGTCACACCCTAACATGGAAATAATATGCACCTCTGAGAGCGCAGACAGGCCCTGGCTGGTTGTGTCATCTTAGAAAGCAGAGAAGAGAAACAGCTTCTTGCTCCCCGGGACCCTGTGAAAAGCCCCAGGGAGGGGCTCCAGCTGGCCAGCTCGGGGCCTGGGCCAGGCCCTGGGGATGGGCCCCACCAGCCTCGGTGGCCTCACTGGTGGGGACATGGAGAGGGTGGGAGTGCGGCTCTCTGGAAAAGGGGTGGATAGTGCCAGAGCCTGTCCCCTCTGTGCAACCCACCCACACCTGCCCCTGGGGAGGGCTGCCCGGTTTCCCTCCCTTTGTTCCTGGTGCCTGAGCCCCTGCTTCTCCGGCAGTGGACGGGCAGCTGTTCCGCTCAGTGGAAGGCCAGGCCGCCTCCGACGAAGAAGAGGAGGGTGAGGAGAAGTGGCAGAAAGAGCGAAGCTCACTGGCAGAGGTCAAGACGCTGCTGGAGTACCTCTCCAGCTGCAGGAGTGGGTATGTGTGCTGGGGCGGGGCAATCAGCGCTGGAGGCCCAGAGCCCCTTCCCAGAGCTTGACCTTGAGGACCCGATTCAAGTCCCCACTGGATCATCCCCAGCTCCCCTGACACTCTGGCCCCTGGTCCACAGGAGGAAAGTGAGATGATGAGCCCCCCAGCATATGCAGGGATGAAATGAGGTGACTGACCAAGGCACGGCGATGCCGTTCCACTGATTCCCTCACACTCCCCTGGCCGCTATCCCAAGATGTGGCCCCAAGTTCTAGTGCTACTCCAGGACATATCAGACCCTTCCTTCCCCATTGCTCCTGTGAGAAACAGCGCTTACAATGCCTCCTACAGCTGACCCCCTGGCTTATTGAATCCTCACACCCACCCTGGAGGGAAGAAAGACCCAGATGCCTGGGGCACTGCAGACAAGTCGCAGACTTCTCTGAACCTCAGCCTTCTCATCTCTAAGATGGGCCAGCAACACTTGTCTGGCAGAGGTTTTTTTGGACTTGCTATCGCAGCTATAAAATGCCTAAAAGGTGCCTGATCCCCATTGGTTCACTCCCAAGAGCCAGCACAGACTTTAATTATATTGTAAAGTGCTGTCAGTGTTCCTGGGTGATTGTTATCCCTGACCCCAAGTCAACAGCAAGCTTTTATGAAGCACCTACTATGTGCTGGGAAAATATGGAGGCACCGAGAGAACAGCAATAAGCAAAACAGCACCACCCCATTAGCGGAGCCCCTATTCTAGTGAGTGGTGACAGGTGTGAGGAGAAAAGGTGAAGCATGGGGGAGGGACAGAGGGTGGTGCAGGAAGATGCTGGGAAGGCCACTCTAAGAAGGTGCCATGTGAGCAAAAACCTGAAGGACACAAGGAAAGGGCATTCCACAAAGAGGGAACAGCATGTGCAAAGGCCCTGAGGCATGCTCTAGGGGCAGTGAGGGGGCTACTGAGGCTGGAGCATGATGAGTGAAGATGAATGGGATGGAGGTCAGAGAGATTGCAGGGGCAGATTGGGAGAGGCCTTTGGCTTTTCCTTGGAGTAAAAAGGGGAGCCACAAGAGGGTACTGGGCAGAGGGTACCATGACCTGGCTTAGCTTTCAAGAGACAGGCTTGGCAGCAACACCCACATTCTGAGGCTGGACCAGACTCTGCAGAGCCACCCCGCAGTGCTGGTGCTCTCCTTTGCCGCAGGTGTGATGAACAGACAGCCAAGAAGCTCAAGACTTACTTCAGCCACATTGGCAGTGGTGACGATGCCTGCACCCTGGGACAGCTGGAGACCCACATCACCATGCTGGTGGAGCATCTGGGGACCCAGAGCTGCCGTGGCAAGGCCCTGGGGACACTTGGGGAGGAGGTCAGCTGAGCCCCAGAGGTCGAGGTCTGGACCAAAGCTAGAATCTCTCATAGCTGGAAGAACCCCAAGGGATGTCAGCCAAATACTGGGCCCTGTTCACAGATGAGCAGACCAAGACTCAGAGAGGACATGCAACTTGCTTTGACTTAGATTTAACGAAGAATATTCTGGTTGCAAGACAACAGAATTAACTCGAATTAGCTTCAGTGCAAAACTGGTATTTAATAGAATATGGAGCTGGCAAGAACAGCTTCAGAAGAACAGCAGAAGAGATGAGCTTCAGGAACAATGGGGTCCAGTGACTTAGACGAGATTGTCTCCATCTATCTCTGTCTGCTCGGTGTTTCCCAGGTGCTGGCCTCGTTTCCCCCTACTTCAGAAAGGCTTCCTCCATGTGGTGGTGAAAGGAAAGGCAGGACCACAGACAGCTCCAGGCTCCCATTGACCCACCCAGGGGAATTAAGAGCCTGATATATAAAATCTCAGGGAAGAACTCCAGTTGACCCAGTCTTGGTCATGTGCCCGTCCCTGGCCCAGTCCCTGTGGTAGGCAGGCAACGTTCAGGGATTAGCAGCTCCATCAAAGTCAGATGACAGGGAGGAGGGACTTTTTTCTCCCCAGGAAAGTTACTGAGGGTTATGGGAGGGAGTTGGCAGGCAACACCAATAGCAGGGTGTCTCCATTCCAATAGGAACACTTTGCATTTTTTTCCATCTCTCTACTCCATTCTCCAGTAATCAAGTACAGAGTGTTATTGAGAGTTACCATTTCACAAAGCCCTAGCCCACTGCACTTTTGCAAACTGTTGTGTTGACCTAAGGTAGTTTTATATTTATATATCTGAAATTCGAAATCCATACTGTTTGTGACATAGTTGTGGTCTGATGTGGTTCCAAAAGGCATGGCCACCACCCCTTTTCTAAGTAAATTCCAAGGAAGTGGGGGTTAGGAGAGTTACTGAGGCATGTGAGTGGTGTCCCCAAGCCCACCTCCCAGTCCCATCTGTGGTGGGCACCGGCACCATGCCTTCTCTGTCCTACCCAAAGCCCAGAGTGGACCCAGAGTGTCTGAGGATGCCACACCTTCAGCTGCTTCTCTTTCCCTCCATTGGTGCCAAGAATAGGGGCTGCCTCTCATCTGGCATCCTGCTTTAAAAGGCTAGTAGCCACACGATGCTCTGTGACTGCCCCCTGGTGGGTATCCTGGTAGGACCCATGGTCTCAGGGCTCAAGCTGGCCCAATCCAGGCCCCTTCTGGGGCTCTCTCTCTTGAGGGAAGTAGAAGAGTGACTGGAGAGTGTCCTTCTCAGCTCTGAACTCTGGAGAAGAGGCTTGAGGCTGTCCTACCATCTCAACCCCCATTGCAGTCCTAACCCTGAGCTTCTCCAGCTGCTGGTCTGTTCTGGGAATGACCCAGAGCCTGCCAGTGAATTCTCTTTCTGTTTCACTAGCCAGATAGTTTTCTGTTGCTTGCAACCAAAATAATAATAATAATAATAATAAATAAAAATAAGAAGAAGGAAAAAAAGTATTAAAATAAAAGAAAGCAGATGAATACAGAAGAAGAACGGAAAATGGAGTCCTCATCTAGAAAACGAAATATACATACTCTTACATTAACACCACTCACTGTGTGATCTTAGGCCAGACACGTAGCCTCTCTGGGCCTTGATGCCCCGACTGGGAAGATGGGTGATTTTATCTGCTCAGTCCCCTGGCAGGTACAGGGAGAGAGGGAAGATCAGAAGAGATGACCTCTGTGAAAAGGTCAAGGCAAGTCATGGGCCCTGCCTGGAGATGGCACAGTGAGTGCTGGGCAGAGGGCAGCAGGGTGGGTGCTGAGTCCCTGCTGGCCCCCACAGGCAGAGCTGCAGCAGAAGGTAGAAGAGATTGAACACCTGAGGCTGGAGCTACAAATGGTGGAGACAGAGCGGGTTCGGCTGTCCCTGCTGGAGGAGAAGCTCATGGATGTGCTACAGCTCCTGAAAAGGCTCCGGGACCTGGTAGGCTCATGGGCGCTGGCACACCCGGGGCAAGGGGAGGAGCTCTCAGGTAGCACCAGCCTCTGCCAGGCACTTGACCCAGAGTTTCTCACGTTAGGCAGGTGTCAATTTCACTTTCCAGGTGCAGAAAAGGAGGCCCAGGGATGTTATAGTAAAAAGAAGGGAAGGCCACTCTGTCCCGCCCAAGGTGGTGTTATTCACTTTCTAAAGCTGATCCAACTTTGATTTCAAAACCAGAGAAGGAGAAATATAAGAAAGGAAAATTATAAGCTAATGTCACATGGAAATGTGGATGCAAAATACTAAATAAGATATTTGCAAACCAAATCCAGCAGTGTTTAAAGAAATGCAACATGACCACATTGGATTTAAAATGATTTAAAGATCAGTGATTTAAAGATCATTCAAGATCAACAAATCTATTAATGACATATACACATTGTAGATTAAAGGACAAAAACCATATGCTCATCTCAATAGATGTAGAAAAGTCAAGAACAGTCTCCTTTTATCAATGAATTAAGAACAGTAAGGACTTCCTTTACCAGATAAAGAATCTCCACTAACTATCTCTCACAGGCTTCACACTTATTGGTGAAATGTTGTAAGGAATGCTTCCAAAGTCAGAGTCAAGACAGCGATGCCTGTCATCACTGTTTGTATGCCAGCTAGAGGATCTAGCCAATGCAGTAAGACAAGAAAAAGAAAGAAAAGGTGTAAGGTTTAGACAGGAAGACAAAGCTACCAGTGATCATATATCATACTTATCTACACAGAATACCCAAGAGAATCCAGAGGCAAATTATTGTCATTTCTTGGCCAGGTAAATACTAAAATGTCAGGACACAGAAATCAATTGTATTCCTAAATAGCAACAGCAAATCATTAAAAAACTTTTTGAGAAATCACTAAGCTGGGATTATAGCCACTATAAGGTAGAAGGAGGATTTAAACCCAGGTTGCCTGAGTTTTTTTTTTTTTTAAAGATTTTATTTATTTATTTGACAGAGAGAAATCACAAGTAGGCAGAGAGGCAGGCAGAGAGAGAGAGAGGAGGAAGCAGGCTCCCTGCCGAGCAGAGAGCCCGATGCGGGACTAGATCCCAGGACCCTGAGATCATGACCTGAGCCGAAGGCAGCGGCTTAACCACTGAGCCACCCAGGCGCCCAGGTTGCCTGAGTTTTAAGTGGGCTCTTGCCAATGCACCAGACTGCCTAGGACAGAACTACCAAGGCCAAAGCCAGGGCAGCAGAGCCTGAGAGAATGGCTGAGTGGCAGCCAACCCCAGCAGACAGTGAAGGCAGTGGTTAGCACCATAGCTCCAGGCCGTGCAACCTGGGGGTAGAAGCTGGTTCCCCCATCTCCTCCTAGCTGGGTGGCTTTAGGCAAATTTCTCATTTTTTCTCAGCACTGCTTTTCTTCACTGGTAAAAATGAGCCTAATAATAGGACTTGTTGCAAAGATTAAATGAGCCAATGCATAAAAATGCACTTATTCATGTTTATTTCCTAAGTGCCAACTTTACTTTGGCACATAAATGGTAATCCATAAATATGTGATCTTTGAGGGAATGGATGCTTCAGCCCACACTATCCACCCACCAAAAGTCTTTGAGAAGCCCATCAATCAGTGTGGCCAGGCTAAGGGTAGGGACCCAGGAAGGGATGGGGGGGATAGTGACTCTATGTGCCCCCAGGGAGCCTTACAGAAGCTGTAGGGGCCATCAAGTCCCGCCTGCTGGATGAGGACACAGCAGCCACAGTGAAGTCCAGCCCTGTCTCCATTTCTTTTCAAGAACATATCGAAAAGAGCCCTGGGGAAGATTTTGCTGAACACACTGGATGCCTGCAAGGACGCCCCACCCGGTAGGAGAACTCCCCCATCTTTCAGAGCCTGGACAGTGTCTGGAGAGCAGCCTGACCCAGAACTCTCTGCCCTGAGTGTCTTGTCTACAAAATGCCACTGTCATGACTCCTCTGACTGCCTGTGATGTGCATAGTACATAGTGAGGAATGGGCTTTAGAAAGTTGGAAAATGCTATTGGGTGTCCCAAGGAGAGGAGCTAAGCAGAAGCCAGCATGGTCAAACCTCCAAGGGCGCTAGGCAAGTTCAGTCACTGGGCTGAGTTTGGGCTCTGTGGAGGCATCCCATGTGGTTTCAATCCCCCAAGTCATGACAACAGCCTACTGGAGAAGGTGCTGTTATTGTACCCATTTCACAGATGGAGAGACCAAAGCAGAGAAAGGTCAAGTGCCAGCTGTACCCAAAGCCTTGGGTCTCTCCATTATGCAGTAAGCTAAGTGGCCCCCATTGTTTAGACAAAGTTCAGGGCAGTAGGATTTCATCAGTACTAGATTGTGGCTGGTGAAATCAAGAGGAGTCAGGCCAAGCTCTCTCCTCAAAGGGCCTCCTATGCTAATGGGGCAACCAACTGGTGATGAGCCTTTGCTCGCTGGCCTCACAAGGCATTGCAGGGCAAGGCTCAGGTAGGTCCAGTGCCCTGGATGGTCCCTGGAATTGAGAGGGAGGTTAGAAATTGTGTGCTAGAAGCCCCCTTCTCTGGGGCCCTCAGTGGGAGAGAAACAAGAGGGGGAGGTGGCTAGGCAGGACTGGGGAGGGTCCCAGAAAGGAGGAAGAGTGGCTATGTAGGCCACAGTGAGCAAAATGAACTACCTTCCCTGTCCACTCTTTCCTTCCAGAGGGGCGATGTGGACCCTTGGCCATCCTGGATGCCCTGCGCCAAGCTTTGGCTGGCTGTGAGCTCCTGCAGGGAGAGCTCTCGGCACCAGCCTCCACAGCTCCTGCACTAGCTAACCCCCTTCTCATCTCCTGCTGAGGTCACTGGCCCACCTCGGTCAGCCTGACCTCCATCAGACCAGCCTCCAGATCAACCTGACTGTGACCAGACCAGTTTCCTTGACCAGCCTGACCACCATCGGATGAGCTTCCATGGCTACCCCAACCACCATCACATCCTCAGAACCCTAGAGACCCTGACTCCTGAGACTGGGCTCAACCCCAAAGCTTCCCACAACAGAGCCTGGCAGACTTCATCTCCTTGAGTTCCTCCCAGGTTCCCTCACAGCCTCTGCATTCCTGGTGCCACAGTTCACATTCAAGTCCTGGGGCTGCTGGATCAGCCCATACCTGCTGTTGCCTCCCCTGCCCACTTTCTCATACAGCCCAGCCCAGAATCCCTTCCCTGGTCTCCTGGGGTCTTCTCCCCTCCCAGCACTGTCCCTTTCCTCTTACTGCTGCGCCCAACCTCCAGGCCACACCTGGCCCACTGGGGAATCCCCACACCCCCAGAAGTGCTGAAGACCAGGCAGGGCTGGGGAACACAAGGTGGGGATGATTACTGCAAGTTTCTGGAGAGAGGCTGCCCTTGAACTAGCTGTAGAAGAAAGGTGGTATTTAGATGGACAGAGAAAGGATTACAGGACCTGGGACACCTTTTTCCCAGGCAGATAGTGGGTACTGATTTCACGGAGTCATGCGAAGGAGTAAGACAAGCTGTCTGGTCTCACCTACCTTAACATCTCGTAGGAGAGAAAGATACATTGGCAAATAGTGTGATATGGGTGAAATCAGTGCCAAATCAAGGTAAAATATTTTCAAGAGTCCAGCCAAGAGGGGGTCATCTGAGCCAAAGAGGATGGATGCACTACAGAGTGGAACTGTAGGGGTGAGGGCAGGTGCCCAGAAGGACAGTAGCAGGTCATAGGGGGACTCGATGGCAGACGACAGACTGGGACTTGCTCCCACAGGCAATCAGGAGCCATTGGAGGATTCTGAGCTGCCTCACAGAGGGTAGGTGGAGGGGAGTGAAGAAGAGGCAACTGCAGGACTACAGGAGGAAGGCGGCACTAGGAGCCTGGAGCCAGAGCTACAGGACACAGGAGGGGAACGTGGGAGAAGGAGGATCAAGAGGTACCCAGTGGGGAGTCTGGGAGCAGCAGGCACTCCAGAGCAGGGTAGCAGGGACTGGGGACAGACAATGCCTGACTGGCATTCCTGACCTGTCTGGTCTCAGACACTCAGCAGCTTGGATGGGGCCAGGAGGCATCAGGGAGCCACTTCTGGGAGCCCCTACCCAGTTTCACTATGGATCCTCTGGGAATGGAATGAATGAGACAAAGGCCAGTGGCCACTCCTGAGGGGCCACCCTACCCTTGGTCCTGTAGGATGGGCCAGGCTTTTTTGAGAAAGTCCTCAAGACTCCTCATGGGCCAGTGGGCAGGACTGGGCAAACACGAGTAGAACTGTGAGTTGAAATAGATGAATCCACTATTGTATCTGGAGAATTCAACTCCCCTCTAACAGAAATGGACAGATCTAGCAGGCAGAAAATTGGTAAAGACAGAGTTGAACTCAGCAGTGCCATCAATCAATGGGATCTAATTGACATCAATAGATGACTTCATCCCGCAGTTGCACAATGCACGTTTTTCTCAAGCTCACATGGACTATTCACTAGGATACACCACATTCCAGGTCACAAAACACACCTCACAAATTTCAACATATTCTGTATGCTCTCAGACCACACTAGAGTTAAACTAGAAATCAATCAACAGAAATAGGTAGAAAATCCCAGAATATGTGGAAATTAAACAACACATCCCTAAATAACACATAGGTGAAAGAACAAATCTCAAGGGAGACTTAACAATACTTGGAACTAAATGAAAACGAAATACAGTCTACCAAAATTTGCAGGATACAGCATCAGATGCATATATTGGAAAAGCAGAAGATCTAAAAAAATCTAAGTTTCCACCTAGAAAAAGAAGAGCAAATTAAATCCAAAGTAAGCAGAAGAAAAGAAGTATTTTTTTAAAAATTAGAGCAGAAATCAATGAAATTGGAAATAGAAAAACAGAAAAACAATGAAACAAAAGCTAGTTCTTTGAAAAGGTCAACAGACTCAATAGGCCTCTTGCCAGGTTAATTGAGAAAAAGAGGGAGAAGACACACACTGCTAACATCAGAAATAAATGAGGAGATAGTACTATAGTTGAAAATTATATGGATAATAAAGGAATATTACAAATAATTCTAAGCCCTCAAATCAGATAACCTAGATGAAATGGATCAGTTCCTTAAAGGACACAATCTGCCAAAACTTGCACAAGAAGAGATATGAATAGGCCTCTATATATTAAAGAAACTGAATCAATAATTAATAACTTCCCAAAGAGAAAGCACCAGGCCTAAATGGGTTCACTGGTTAATTCTACCAAATATTTAAGGAAGAAATTCTTCCAATTTTCTACAGTATCTTCCAGAAGATAGAAGCAGAGGCAATACTCCCTACTCATTCTGAAGCTGGCATTTCCCTAATCAAAACTAGACAAAGATATTATAAGCAAAGAGAACTACGGAGCTATCTCTATCATGAACACAGATGCAAAAGTCATAAGAAAACTAACAATTTGATTCCAACAATATATAAAAAGAATTATACACCATAACCAAGTGGGATTCATCCCAGGTACGCAAGGCTAGCTCAACATTCAAAAATTAACTGTACTCTATCACATCCCACAGGCTAAAGAAGAAAAATCACGTTTATATCAATAAATGCAGAAAAAAACATTTGACAAAATCTAACACCTATCCTTGATAAAACAATAATAATAACCGTCAACAAACTAGGCATAGGGAACCTCCTAACTCGAAAAACCTAGAGCCAACATCACACTTAAGTGGAGAGAAACTAGATACTTTCCCACTAAGATCAGGAACAGGGCAAGGATGTCCCCTCTCCCCATTTGTTTTCAGCATCTTGTTGGAAGTCCTAGCCAAGACAAGAGACAAGGAAAGGAAATACAAGGTGCTTTGGACTGAATATTTGTATCCCCTCAAGGTTCATATGTTGAAACCCTAATTCCCATAGGGATAGTAGCTGGAGCTGAGGCCTCTGGGTGGGGGGAGGGGGGAGGGGGATTGGGTCAGGAGGGTGGGGCTCTCATGATCATTAGTGCCCTTCTATAGGAGACTGCTTGCTTCTCCCTTCCTCCGTCTCTGCCAGCAGAGGATACAAGACAATGGTCATCTGTAAACAAGGAATAGGGCCCCCACCAAGAACCCAAACACCCTGGCATGCTGATCCAACCTTCAGAACTGTGAGAAATAAATGTGTGTTGCTTAAGCCTCCCAGTCCATGGTGTTTTGTTACAACAGCCCAAACTGACTAAGTCAAAAGGTACACAGAATGGGAAGGAAGAAATACAACAGCCTGTGCACGGATGACATGATCATCTAAATAGAAATCCAAACGATTTCTTTTGGAACAACAACAACAACAAAAATCCTGGAATAAGCAATTATAGCATAATTTCAAGATACAAGCTTACTATACAACAGTCAACTGCTTTCTTATTCACAAGAATAAACAAGCGTGGGTGGCTCAGTGGGTTAAAGTCTCTGCTTCAGCTCAGGTCATGATCTTGGGGTTCAGGGATTGGACTCTCCAGGCATTGGGCTCTCTGCTCAGCTGGGGCCCTGCTTCCCCATGCCCCACTCTCTGCCTGCCTCTTTTCCTACTTGTGATCTCTGTCAAAAAAATAAATAAAATCTTGGGGTGCCTGGGTGGCTCAGTGGGTTAAGCCTCTGCCTATGGCTCAGGTCATGATCCCAGGGTCCTGGGATCAAGCCCCATGTTGGGCTCTCTGTTCAGCGGGGAGCCTGCTTCCTCCTCTCTCTCTATCTCTGTCTTCATCTCTTCCTACTTGTGATCTCTATCGGTCAAATAAATAAATAAATAAAATATTTTAAATAAATAAATAAAATCTTAAAAAAACACTCCACACCGTTTACATTAGCACCCCCCAAAATGAAATATTTAGATATGAATCTAACAAAATATATGCAAAATCTATATGAAGAAAATTATAAAACTCTGATAAAAGAAATCAAAGAACTAAATAAATGGAGGCATAGTTCACATCCACGGACAGAAAGACTCAGCATTATCAAGATATCAGTTCTTCCGACTGATCTCCACTCTGTGCAGCCCCAACCCAAGTCCCAGCAAGGTATTCTGTAGGTATTGACAAACCAATTCTAAAGTTTCTATGGAGAGGCAAAAGACCCATAATAGCAAACATTATATTAAAGAGAACAACAAAGCTGGCAGACTGACACTACCTGAATTCAAGATTTATCATAAAGCCACAGTAATCAAGATGTGTGGTGTTGGGATGCCTGGGCAGCTCAGTTGATTAAATGTCTGCCTTTGGCTCAGGTTATGATTCCAGGGTGCTGGGATTGAGTCCCACATCCAGCTCCTTGATCAGTGGAGAGCCTGCTTCTCCCTCTCCCACCCCTCCTGTTCACGTACGCTCACTCTCTCTCTCTGACAAATCAATCAATCAACCTAAAAAAAAAAAAAAAAAAGACATGTGTTGCTGGCAAATACATCAGTGGAACAGAATAGAGAGGCCAGAAAGAGACCCACACAGATATAGTCAACTGATCTCTGACAAAGGCACAGAAGCAACACAAGACAAAAATAGACTTTTCAATAAATGGTGCTGGGACAAATGGACATCCACATGCAAAAAAAAAAAAAATTAGACACAGACCTTACACCCTTCTCTAAAATTAACCCTTCACAAAAATTAAAGTGAGTTACAAACCTAAATACAAAACGCAAACCTAAAAACTTCTGAAATATAACATAGGAGAAAACTTGAGGATTTTACGGCCTTTTAAAATACACCAAAGGCATAATCCCTCCAAGAAGTAACTGATACCCTGGAATTTGTTAAAATTAAAATGTCCTGCTCTGAGAAAGATGATGTCAAGGGAGTGAGAAGAGAAGCCACAGACTGGGGGAAAATATTTGCAAAGGCACATCCGATAAAGGACTGTTATCCAGAAGAGACAAAGAGCTCTTAGAACTCGCTAATAAGAGAGTTAACAACCCGATTTCTTTTTCCAGTGGGCAAAGACCCTGAACAGACAAGTCACCAAAGATACAGAGATGGCAACCAACATGAGTGAAAAGCCGTTCCCCAACAGACGTCACTGAGGAATCACAGATTAACATAAGGCGATGCTGCTCCACACCTCACAGAATGGCCCAGCTTGGAAAGGCAGACAGCACCAAATGCCGGTGAGGACGTGGAGCAACAGGAACTCTTGTTCTTTGCTGACGGGAATTCCATACGGGGTACGGCCACTTGGGAAGACAGTGTGGCATCTTCTTAAAAACTAAACATGCTCTCACCACATGATCCAGCAGTCATGCTCCTTGGTTTTTACACCAAAGAAGTTGAAATGTACATTCATACAAACGCTTGCACGTGGATGTGTAGAGCAGCGTTATTCACAGTTGTCAAAGCTTGGAAGCAGTCACAGTGTCCTTCGGTGGGGGAAATGGATACAGAAACTGGGGCAGGTCCAGACAAGGAAATACTAGTCAGCACTAAAAAGAAATGAGCTATTAAGCGCCCCCAAAACATGAGGGAAGTGTCAAATGTGTATTACTAAATGAAAGAAACCAGACTATATGCTGTACGAGTCCAGCTAGATCATGTTCTGGAAAACGCAAAACTATGGAGTAAAAATATCTGAGGTTGCCAGAGGTGGGTTGGCAGGGGAGGGATGACGGGGTGGAGCACAGAGGAATCTAGGGAAGAGAAACTATTTTGTATGAGACCCCAGTAGGTGTATTTGTCAAAGTCCATAGAACATGCACCCCGACAGTGGACCTTATTGTAAACTGTGGACTTTGGAAGATGATGGTGTGTCCATGTAGGTTTTTAGTTATCATAAATGGACCATCCAGGTTTGGGATGGTGATAGTAGGTATATGCTTACAAGCAGGGGCAGGGAATATAGGGGAACTCTACACTTTCTGCTCAATTTTGCTGTTAAAAAATTAACTCCATTGCGGGGGGGGGGGAGGAGAATGGGCACAGAAGGTCTCTCAGCTGTGTTTGTACTTAGCCCTGGTGTCAGGGGCCTCCTGGCCCCTCACCTTTGCTGATTTGCCCCTCAGCGCCCGGTGAAGCCACTCTCACATTCTCACCCCACAAAATCTGCGGGATAATAGATAGATATGTGTTTTTGCTGCAAGCTGTCCTTTGGGTTGATGATTTGTTACAGAGCAGGAGCTAAGATAGATTTCCTAATTTAAAAAAAAAAAAAAAAGGCTTTATCAGAACACAGGATAATCTGGGTGTTTGGCTCTATTAGTCATCACTGTCATCAGAGGCCTGACAATAATCACTAGCAGGTTGCAAAGACGACAAGGGTTCCCCAGGCCCAGACCTGGCTGACCCAACATTAAAATGCACACTGGCCCCAGGGGGCAGCAGGAGAGGGTCTGGGGGACCAGTGGGGCAGGGGAGTAGGCAACCAAAAGTCAGGAAGGTGACAGGGAGTGTAGCATGCATCAGGCAGGCTCCAAGGCCCCGGGGCATGCTCCATGGAACAAATTCAAAGTTAAGACAATTACGAATTTCAAGGCAGCAGCCACAGAGCATTACACCCCAATCGCAGGGCCTTTCTGAGTTCAGCTACACTGGTCACTGGTTGTGTGCCCTGAAGCTGGCGCCAGGTAAGCGGAGAAGCAAGGAGGAGCAAGCCTTCTAGAGAGACTTCTTTGGGATTGTTCGAATGGTCTGAAATTCGTTAAGGTTGCTTTTCTGGGGGAAAAATGTTTTTGTAGGAATTTAACACCTTCTCTCACCTTCTGGCAACAAAATTGTTCTGTTGACCTGAAATTGCCCCCACAGGTCCAACTATCCTGTAATTCCATACTCTTGCCACTAGGTGGCGAGAGCACTCATTGAATAGAGGAATAAACAGGTTTCAAAATCACCCCTAGTGCCAGGTCTTGCTAGTCCAGGATTGAACTCATTTGAACACCCCTCCCTGAGATATTCGCCATATCTTTGCACCAAGTGTGCTATTGCCACCTCGATATTTTTCTTAGACTCAGCCCACTTTTTAAATTTATGGAAATGATTTTAGGAAGGAAAGTCGACATGCTCTCATTTAATTGAGAAAGCCATCCCACCTGCCATACAGAGAAGGTAACATTGCAGTGAGTTCACAGAAAATACAATGACCTGTTGACTTCCAACCAGACGCATTTGCTGAGACTGAAGGGACAAGCAACACCTCAGTAGTCAGGGGTGCCAAACTAGACTGTTCGACCCATTCAACCGAAACCTCTGACACCACAGACAGATCCAAGGGCGTCAGGCCCACGTTTCATGCCCTGGCGGCATCCAGGCAGACCCTCGCCGGCGGCTGGCTGACCCAGCACAGATGGTGCCAGGCCTCAAGGGCCTCATACTCACTCAGCCTTCACGGCTTCCCAGGGAGGCAGGTTCTTTTATGCCTCCATTTTACAGACAAGGAAAATGAGGCAGAGAGAAGGCAGAGACTATTTCCCAAGATCATGGAGTTAGTAAGCCAGTCGTGCTACTCCACAGCCTGGCCCCTAACAGCTTTCTGGACAGAGATGTGTATCCACAGAGAACCAGCCAGCAGACTTTCTGGTCCAAGGGGCCCCAGCAGCTGCGGCAGGAAGGACCCATTGACCCCTGGTTGTACACAGGCTAAAAATGCTAAGTAACAGTTTCCACTTCTTACTCTCCTCTGCTTCTCATCAGAAGAAAAAAAAATGTTTCAGGGGATATGAAGGACCCTCCCCCCACCCCACGTAAAGGGTTTCTGAGCAGCTTCCTTTGTAATACAATGACCAGACCAAGGCCCCCTCCTTTGGGTCAGGGAATGGGAAAGGAGTGGCTCTGTCCCTCGTGTGTCTCAGTATGTATGTCAGACGCATGTGTACCACCCGAAATCCCTTAAGAGACTCAACTGACCTTCGGTCACTCCTCACTCTGTGAACCTCGTGCGTTATGCCACGGTGACTGGGGTCCCTGAGGAGCAGCTGTGCTGGTGGGCAGACAAGCAAACAGCAGGGCCACTAACTCAGCTGGGGTAGCAGGTCAGGAAGGGCTTCCGGGAAGAGGTCATGCCCTAGGTGAATCTTAAAGGAAGAGAGAGTGACAGGCAGAACTGTGGGAGTGGGGGTGGGGATGGAGGAGTGGAGGGACTCCCAAAAGAGAAAAGTACAGAGAAGGAAACCAGCATGTGGGTGGCGAGTAGTGACAAAGATGACCTACCATGAAGCTTTAGGTCAGTAAGAGATAACGGGGGAGCCTGGAGTGGACAGCCAAGAAGAACTCTGCAGGGGAATTGGATTTCATCCCAAAGACACTGAGGAGCCATGAAAAGATGTTGAGCAGGCAAGTGTCAAGGTCAAAGCTTTTATCCAGGAGATAAAAGTCCTGGAAAGATATGGTCAGGCTGAAACCAGAGGAGAGATGGTCAGCAAAACTGACAAATGTGTATTATGCTCAGACTATGTGCTAGGCATAAGTGTGGTTACAAACAGCGGTTAACAGAACATAGACCCTGTCCTCTTGAAGTTCCCTTTCACTGAACACAAACATTTAAGAAATGCATAGAAATTTAGGGGCACCTGGCTGGCTCAGTCACGCTCAGGGGAGCGTGTGACTCTTGATCTTGGGGTATCGAGATTATGACTTTGAGCCCCACGTTAGATATAGAGATTACTTAAATAAAAACCTTTTAAAAATCATTTTTTTAATGCATAAAAATTTAAAAACAAGATAATCCTAGGTCCTGTTAAGTACTGAGAAGAATTAAATGGAATACTATGGTGAATAATGGAGAATTGTCTTAGCTGGGGCGGGGGGTACTTTGAGAAGGAGGTCACTTGGCCTGAAACATGAATGATGATCAGGAGGAAGCCATGGTGGAGTTTGGGGGAAGGGTGCCATGGGCAGACGGACCAGCAAGTGCAAAGACCCTGAGGCAGGAAAATACTGGAGTGATTGAGGGACAGAAAGAAGGTCCGTGTGGCTGTAGATTAGCAAGCAAAGAGGAGAGTGCATTACAAGGTCAAGAACTAGGTGGGGGTCAAGGCATAAAGGGCCTCATGAAACATGGAGGAGGTAGAGTTCATTGTGGTTGCAACGGGAAGCCAAGGCAGTTAAGAGAAGACCAGGGCAGTGGCAGAACAGGGGGTTAGTTCTGAATATATCTGGGGGGCTGAGACAACAGGAATTGCTGATGGGTTGGGTAGCATGTAGGGTCAAATCTTTGGAGGAGTTTCGTGGTGGAGAGAGGCAGGAAACGTAGTGGTAACTGGACGAAAATGCAGAACTAAGAAGGGCTTTTTAAAAGGACAATACTATAGGCCATTTTTAACCTAATGGGAATGATCCAGTAAAGGATAAATTCCATGATGCAGGATAGTGGGTAGCTGTGGGAACAACGTCCTTGAGAAAGTGAAAGAGGCCAACCTTAAAAATAAAACCACCGGTTTCCTTTCCAGCAAAAACGGGTTGATTCGGGAACAGCACAGAACTGCAAGCCACACAACCAAACGACTACAAATCCTTAACAAGTCCATATAGCAGAGGAGAGGAAGGCTCCTTTGTAGAGGAAGCGGTGGGGGGGCGGGGCGGGGAGCTGGGGGGGCTGTTAGAAACAAAAAGTCCATTGGAGTAAACTGGGAGCTCAAAGTGTAGTGGCTTTTCATTGGCTGAGTTGGGATGGTCTCTCATTGGCTGGGCTATTGCCCGGCGGGAGGAGAGGCGGGGGAAGAAACATTCCTTCCACGTGCTGGGACAGTAAAGTAGCGTCCAAGTGCAAGGTCCCTCTCTTCCTATCGGGTCTACCATTGACCAGAGAGGTAGGTGACCAGAGAGGTAGGGCACGAGCGCTCTCCCTGCCGCTCTCCCCACTCCGTTCTACACAAGACTTCCTTTCGTTCATTTTCACAAAGGGGACAGAAGGCAGAGCCCCAGAGCCGTTTGCCCTCATACTGATTTTCTCTTGCTGCTGTAAGAAATCACCGCACACTTAGAGGCTTACAGTAACACTCATTCCTTATCTCACAGTTTTCCAGGGGCAGAAGTGGGCACAAAGTGGAGGTGGGTTCTCTGCTTGAGGTCTTGCCAGGATGAAATAATGGTGCACCAGCCGGGCCAGGCTCCTTCCCAGAGGCTCCGGGGCAGAATCCACTCGCTGGCTTATTGCAGCTGTCAGCACCATCCAGCTCCTGCTTTCTAGAAGCTTCCAAGCGGCAATCACGCATCCAGTCCTTCCTGTCCTGGAAAACCGACCTCTATGCTCGGGAGCCGAATAGGACACGAAGACAAAGTTTGGGAATAAAGAGGAATGACGGTTTTATTACTTTGCCAGGCGAAGGAGGCTGCAGCCGGCTGAAACCGCAGACCCACCAGAGGCAAAATGCTGAGAGGGGTTTTATCAGAAAGTCCACGATCTGGGAGGTTTTGCTAGAAATCCGGTGCGTTTGCCCGCCACGCTTGTCACGTCTCCCACGCGGTCTGACACTTGGCGGCAGAGGCCACGCGAATCTCGTTACGAAGTGGCCATACTGGACCAAAGGATCCTCCAGAAACACAAGTGAGGGAAGCAGGAGGGCAAGAATGCGGAAGAGAGACCCTCGTTCCGTTGAAGTCGAGCTCCCTGCAGCATTAGCGTGCCCGTCTTCATTTCCACCCGCCTTCCCGTGGGTGCGGAGCGCCCATTCTCACGGTCCAGACCTCTCCGACTTCCCTTTCTGTGGCGTCTCTCTCACTTCCTCTTCTGCCAGCGGTCGCAGAGAGTTCTCTGCACTTAAGGGCTCACACATCTAGATCAGGTCCTGCTGGGAAACCGCCCTTTTTAAGGTCAGCTGAGCCGCAGAACACAGCACAGCCACAGCAGGGATGTCTCGTCGGATTCACCAGTCCTGAGGACTAGCGTGAAGGATCTTGGGGGGCATTCCTAAGGCCTGTCTCATCGCAGTGGGTCGTTTTTGTGCTGTAGCAGGCGGGAAGGCAGAATATGTGAGGACACGCCTCCACTGCAGGCAGATTGGTGGGTTCGCCCTCAGAGGAAGATGGGGGACAGTAACAGAAATCTGAAGACAGGCTTCACTGAGATAAAATTTTCTCTCTCTCTCCCTGGAAAAGTCCCAAGTAGGCATGCGTGAGCTGGATGGCAGTTCCAGAACCATTAAGGACCCAGGCTCCTTCTATCTTTTTGCTCTGCCACCCACAATTCAGGGCTACACCCCAAGAACCAAGATGGCTTTCCCAGCCCCCACCTCCTCCGGGGGAAGAAGAACTCTCACTTAGTCCTCTTTTCCTATTGGCCTACACCTGGTCACATGACTACATCTGAAGGCAAAGAAGGCTGGGAAATGTAGTCTTTAGCTTAAAGGCTTCATGTTCAGCTAAAATTCTATTTGTGTGAAAGAGGGGAAGAGTGGACACTGAAGGACAGTGGTCATCCCTGGGTCAGCTTTTGAGGCCATGCCATTAAAAGTATAAAAGTACAGTGATAAGGCCACTGGCCCGGAGACCTCAATGAGGCTGGAGAAGGACCAGAGTGGGTAGGCTCAAGGACTTGTACTGGAATGGGGAGGTGTAGTCCAGAGGTGGGGCATTTGTATCAAGACTTCGAGGAGGAGCAGTTGCTGATGATCGCCAGTCTGGGGTAGGACTGTGAGGGTGAGCAGCTGTGATGGACCTGAGGACAGGAGCACAGCTCCGGGAGAGGTCAACGGACTATGAGGCCAGGGTGACTAAGAGTCATCTGCATGAATGCTGGAATTACAGAGAGGGAGACAATGTTCATGGTGGACAGAAAGCCCAGTGCTTAAAGTGAGAGTCACCTAGAAGAGGAGTGATCAGGATGGGGAACAGCAGGCAGGAGCAGGGGGCCCGGCAGACAACATGCATATCAAAAGAGCTGGGGTTTGAGTGAGGAAGAGAAATCCCAGGAAACAGCAAGAAGAGGCAAGAGGACAGGGTCCTGGGGGAGAGCTGGGTTCCCATTCTAGAAATGGAGGAAGATGTCAGAGGAGGAGTGAGGGGGTGAGGGTTACTTGGGAGGAGTGGAAGACAGGGCCAGAGAAGGGGACATGGAGGGAGTGGAGAACCACCCTGAAGGGGACAAAGTCCACAGATATGCAGATATGCAAAGTCCACAGATATCATGGGATATGGTAGTGGGGAGAGGGAGGACATCCCTAATGGTGCCCCAGGTTTCTGGCTGGGTGACTGGGTGGTTGCAGGTGGCCCTCTCTAAGGTGGAAAACACTGAGGGGGGCTGGCTTTTGGGGGAGAGACACCCAGGTTTAGGCCATGGTGGGTACGAGCTTCCTGTAGAACACTCAGAGGGGATGTCCAGGTAGGACAGGATGTGCATGTCTGGACTGGCATTGGAGATGGAAGGACAAGCGGGGGCAGGTAGACTGGAAGCCAAGAGAGAATGTGCATGACTGAGATAGGACTTGGTGCCCTCGGGAAGTAGCAACTGTATCTGGGTTCGTTGTCAACCCAAGGGGCTGAGGGAAGAGAACAGGGAGCATGCTGGGGTGTTCAAAACATGCACACACACATACACATGTGCACACACACCAGATTTTTCCAGAATAAAGGAGGTCATAAGCATGTTTACAGACTGAGAGGATGGAGTGGGGCAGGCAGAGTGGGCTTCCAAATAGGGATTGGGGAGGTGACCTAGTAAGGAGCCTGAAGGGGCAGGAGTGGAGAATGCCTCAGTTTCTCCACAGGATAAATGGCATAGGATACTGGGTCAGCCAACTTGGGCAGCCCTGGAAGAAGGAGCGTCCCCACCTCAGGAAGCCTGAAGAGCTGCCCCTCTCCACCCTCAGCCCCCACAAAGGCCTGTCTGACCGAGATAAGGAGAGTGAGGCACACTCTTCATGCCCAGAAATTCCTTAAATAAATGTTGCCACGTCCATACAATGGAACTATGGCAAACACTGGTGACATATGTGGGTGTATTCACAGGTGGAAAAAGGAGGTTCCAGGACAGCGTGGGCCCCAAGTGACCCAATTCAGGGTAAGAAAAGAAATACGCACTGGAAAAAAAAAATAATAAAAAGCAGTCTTGCTTGATATTGGAATTGAGAGAAAATTTTACTGTTTTCTTCCTGCTCATCTGAACATTCAATTTTTCCACCACAAAAATGAGTTTTCATGTGTGCTGCTTTTTGTTTGGTCATTTTGGTTTTTTTTTTTTTTTTTTAAGTTGTATATGCTAAAAAATAAGAGGGAAGTCTCAGAGGTCCAAGAGGAAGAGTGTGTGCCCAACTAGGTCAGGAAACACAACCTGGGGGCTGGGGCGCACCCACTCACCGGGACTCCTTCCTCACATGCTGTAAAGGCATGCAGGAAGATGAAGATGGGACAAGCCCAGGGGTCCACAAGTGGGAGAAGGGAAGGTCTGTGGAGGCTGAGGTTCCTGGTCTGTGGCCCAGGTTCTTATGAGAGTGGTCACCAAGTACCTGCCAGGTGACCCCAGCGACAGCAGTCATGACTCCAGGGGACCGAATGACGCCTTCCCTCCCCACCCTGCTCTGGGCCAGGGATCAGAAGGTTGGGGAGGCTGGCCCTTTGGGCATCACAGGAAGGTCAATGCCTAGCGCCTTCTCCAGAGGGCAGAGCTGGGCCGAGTGGAAGGCGAGAATCCAAGCACCGCCCCGCGGGGCCAGCAGGAGAGACCCCAGCCTTCTGGCCACGGGGGAGGACAGAGGCTAGCCTGAGAGGGGCACACAGTAAGAAATAAGGAGGCCCACGTTCTCAAGTCGTCCTGAGCAAGGACAGTTTATCACAGTTTGTTCTACCAGAACGGGGTATTACTTCATACTCTTGTGCATTTCACTCTTGCCGCTCAACAACACAATGGAAATTCCCCCAAGAACATGATTCATGCGGTTTTATTTCATTTAGTGTGATGTCTGTCAAATATCCCATGGTGTGCATGACTGGTAACTGTTCCTTTCGTTTCCAGCTTTTTGCTGCCATTAACAATGCTGCAATGCACAGCCTTGGGTACTTAAAACCAAGCCCCAAGCCAATCCCAGGTGTCCTAGAAGCAGGCCATGGATGGGGCCATGGGACCACGGGGGCAGGGGAGCCTCTCAGGAAGTCAGGCTTCCCCTGTGAGTGGTCTGCCAGCATCTGCACAACGAGGGGTCGGGTTAGAAGATCGGGGTCCTCCTGCTGATGGAAACTTTCAGAGTCAAATCACTGGCTTGCTCCAGCAATCAGCCGGTGCAGACTAAGGAAGGACCTGTGAGGTGCAGGCGCTGACCTCGGCGCGTGGCTTGACCATGGACACAGCCCTCAGGGAGCTGCTGTGCTGTCGGGGAAAAGCAGATGACAGATACACCGATGAACGGGAGCACGCCTTGAAGCGAGCTCCAAGTTGCGAGATGCTAAAAAAATAAAACACCCACACTCTGTGTGAACATGAGGCACGCTCCTGTGGGTCTAGAGTAGTGTGCAAATGGGGTGTTAAAAGCGCCCCTGAGGGGCGCCTGGCTGGCTCAGTCTGTTCAGCGTCTGCCCTCGGCTCAGGTCATGATCTCAGGGTCCTGGGATTGAGCCCCACGCTGGGCTCCCTGCTCAGTGGAGAGTCTGCTTCTCCCTCTGCCCTTCCTTGTGCTCCCTCTCTCTTTGTCTCTCTCAATTAAATAAACAAAATCTTTAAAAATAGATAAATAAACTGAAAATCCACTTATCTTTTAAAGAGAACTCTGTATCACTAAAGAAAATGGAAAACTGATGTCACTCCCCTGTAGTGACAGAAATAAATAAAATGCAGATTAAAAAACAATCTTAGGGGCGCCTGGGTGGCTCAGTGGGTTGAGCCACTGCCTTCGGCTCGGGTCGTGATCTCAGGGTCCTGGATTCGAGTCCCGCATCGGGCTCTCTGCTCGGCGGGGAGCCTGCTTCCCTCTCTCTCTCTCTCTGCCTGCCTCTCCGTCTGCTTGTGATTTCTCTCTGTCAAATAAATAAATAAAATCTTTAAAAAAAAAATAAAAAACAATCTTAAATTCTAGCTAGAGACCAATGACTGATAGAGACGGAGCCATGGGCCTGTAGCATCCCATGAAAGAGAAAGATCAGGAGGTTATTAGAAGGTGCTAAAGATGCAGTACACCAAAAAGTGACTTTCTCCTTGACCTATTCCGAAGAACCAAAGAAAATCCAAGATGACATTGTTCTCCGGCCATAGGATTCTCTGCCCACGGGAGCTGCCCCAGCCACACCCTGCATATGCAAGCAGGACAGGGATGATTGCTCCCATTTTACAGATAAGGAAATAGGAGATCTGGAGGCCTCCAAGGCCTCATCTTCCTGGAAGCCTTCCCCACCTCCTGAGACCTGATGAGGGGCCTCCTTGGTTCTCCCCCAGGCCCAGCGAGGCACCGGTAGTCCACGGCGATGACCTGTGGGACCCCCTTCTGTAAACAGGGGCTGACCTACCATTTAGGGCCCAACTCCCTGGGACCCCGAGGGCCCGCTGCCTCCGGAGACAGCCCCCCAGCGCTGCACGCGGGGGATAAGCCGGGCTATTTTCATCATTTCCTTCCTCCCACTCAAGCAGCGGCCACCAGCGGCTTTGCATAGAGCTGTTACCTCAGCCTCGACCAGGACAATTCAGGGCACAGAAAGGAGTGCTGGCTGCAGGCCTACAAGTAAGTGGCACTCTTATTACCCAGGACCACCTCCCACAGCGCGCCCCCACACGGACGGGACGGTGGGAGAGGAGGCCAGCCACCGGCCCACCTCTGTCCCTTCAGCTTTCCTCTCCAGAAGATGGGGCAGGGGGAGGGCACCGGCTCTGAGACACTGGCTCCTTGGTTGATTCAACTAATTTTCACAACCTGCTGTGGGCCAGGCCCTGAGGGGAGAGCCTGTCTTAGGAAGGCGAAGCAATTGTAGGCAAGTAGGAGACCCAGGCAAGAGCCTGGAGCTCAGGAGGCCTGAGCTGGACTCGGTTCTGTGACACAGACCGCCAGGTGACCCTGCATGGGTCGCACTCTGTCTCCAAGGCTCGATTTCCCCAACTCTGAGTGTTAGCCTCGATGCATGGCTTTCCAGAGGGAGCCCCTTTGGGGGCTCTCCTGGTCCCCATCTCAGTGTCTTCATCCTGCTGTTTTCTACATTGGGTATCACCAAAGAGATCACCGGGCCCCAGGCCAGCTGCGGACATCGATAGCGCAGGGTGCTCTGTGAAGTCTGCAGCATCAGCCTGTCCCCGGGCTTGGGCACGGGGGCTACAAGCAGCCTGGGGGCCAGGAGTTGGGACTGAGAAGCATCTGGCAAGCATTTGCATACCTCCCCACCCCACTGAGGAGGGGCTGGACCTCCTGGCCCCTTTCCAAGAGCCTTCTAACCCTCATTCCCCGCCCCCACCCCACAGCTACACTCACCATCCTGCCTTCGGAGTGTCCTGGGAGGCTCAGCGAGGCCTGGGTTGGGCACACTTCACCTCCTGCCGTCATAACTACCCCATTCCACAGAGGAGAAGGCTGAGGCCTGAGAAGGAAGGTGAGTTTTCCTTTGTCCCGGGTTGGTCCCACTGGCCGTTGGCTGGCAGGGGGTGCGGGCTGGCAGACTCTCCCTCCCCTCATGGCCACTCTGCCCACAGCCAGCCTGCCAATGCCTGCCTGGGGGGCCCTGTTTCTGCTCTGGGCTGCCGCACAGGCTACCAACGACTGCCCCACCGAGTGCACCTGCCAGGCCCTGGAAACCATGGGGCTGTGGGTGGACTGTCAGGGACAGGGGCTCACGGCCCTGCCCGCCCTGCCTGTCCACACCCGTCATCTCCTGCTGGCTAATAACAACCTGAGCTCTGTGCCCCCTGGTGCCTTCGACCACCTGCCCCAGCTACAGATCCTCGACGTGACGCAGAACCCCTGGCACTGTGACTGCAGCCTCACTTACCTGCGTCTCTGGCTGGAGGACCACACGCCCGAGGCCTTGCTACATGTCCGCTGCGCCAGCCCCGAGCTTGCCACTGCCCGCCCGCTGGGCCAGCTCACGGGCTTTGAGCTGGGGAGCTGCGGCTGGCAGCTCCCAGAGTCCTGGACATACCCAGAGCTCTGGTGGGATGTGCTGCTGATTGTCGTGGCCATGCTGGGCCTGGCTCTCCTGGCCGGCCTCCTGTGCACTGCTACAGAGATCTTTGACTGAGGCCAGGTGCCCAGGGTCACCCTGAGCCCCTCCCCAGACCCCGCCAGGCCTGGGCATCAGGGCCACCAGTAACTTAAAATAAACTGGGTGCTCGACCATTTTATCCGAGTTCAGAATTTTGGTTATTTTTCCTTTCAGCACCCAAGTCTGGCTCTTTCTGGAAAACTGGGTCCATTTTGTTATAACCAGATACCAACTGGGGCTTCTCTGTCCCCCGATGCGGGGACTGTCCCATCTCCTCCACACCAGCTACCCTCCATCCCAGTCTGTGGACATCCCGAGCCCTTCCTCCGGGTCCCAGGCTGTCACAGTCCTCACGCTCTCCTCCATCCCGGCACCTACTTCCTGCATGGGCCACTCCAGAGGGGCACGCAAATGTCACATCAGCGTTTAGCTCCTCTCTTAATTCCACAGAAAGTGTGCTCTCCCCCCACCACGGCAGCGAGCAGAGCAGGAGGCACAGAAGACCTCGCGTGGGGAGGAGGAGAGCCAGTCCCTTCTCTGACAGACATACCTTGAAAGGCACACACCCCACTGTTTCCTTTTGGCCATGAAGACACCTGCTCACTTGGTCCCATCCTTCCTCATTTTCTCTGATGAGCTTTCTCTCCTCTTCCTCCTCTCTAGCCCTCTTCCTCAGAAACAAAACAACAAATTCTTCCCTTTCTCGTGGAAACTCCGGCGGCTGACACCAGATAGCCGCAAACTGGAGTCCCACTTCCATCCCCAGCAATGGCCACCAAATTCTTCAAACAAGATACTTCTCTCTCTCTCAGAGGAATTCTGATGCCAGCAGTTAAGCTAACAATCTTTTCTCCACCATGTGAGAGAATATTGCTGGGTCTGTTCTGGCCACCCCAAACCCTGATATAATTACACTGAGGCCCTTCCCTCGAGGAGACCCCTGCAGTGGACCTGTGGCTCGGAAGGTCCCGCAGGGAAGGCCAGGTGGGCACAGAGCCACAGAGGTGGAGCAGGAGGCCCAAATTTGGGGGTGGGGAGGGGCATTAGGGAGAGGTGGAGCCTGTGGCAAACAGGTGAGCGGGCGTTCTACCTAAGGCTCCCTGCAGACTGTGGACCTGAGCAGCAAGTCTTCCCAAGCTTCCAGGGAGGTTTGGAAATCTACATCTGTGTGGGACATCTCGGACTCAAGTGTTAGCAACTAAATCCAAAAACTGTTACGGAGATACCAACAGCACAAATAAAACCCAGTAATCGGCTGGGTGGAGTCCACGGGCTGGGAGTCAGTGATTTCGGCAGTGGGAATCAGCTGCCTTGTGAGAACGGGAAAAGCTGGTGTCTCCTCAAGGGGCACTGAGTATGTGTGCGGCCCCGCATGAAGGACGGGCCGTGGGTCCTTCTTCTTGTACCCCGGGAGGAAGGCACTTCTCCCTCACACTGCCAGAGGACACAGGTCCAGGACCTCTGACAGTCACTTCACAGGCATGATCCCTGACAGCTCCTCTTTCACACCTGAAAAGTGCCGCCTTGAAAGCTTCCTGAGACTAAGGACCTTCAGCCCCCCAGTCTCTGGGCGGAGTGCCCCTAAATTCTGTTCATGCTCCTTCCCAAGCCGAACACCTGCAGCCACAGGTCTGGGCACAATAGCGATCATAAGCCTTGATTCTTCCGGCTGAGCAGCTGGTCCCATGAGAACCTTCCAGGATCCCGAGGAGCACAGTATCCCCAGTGCCGAGGATGACGTCCCCGTGGGCAGTGGGAGGGGAGGGACTGTCGGCAGCTGGGCAGGCATCTCCCACGGTGGATGGAGGACTCAGACGAGAATCCCTAGGGAGATAGGTGCACTGGGAGATTCAATTTGCCACCTGCATTGTCCCAGTGGTCTTTGGTCCAGGCCAGCAAAGTGGCCACCACAGAGCCACGTGCACAGTCCCCGCCCGCTCCCCAGCCACCAAACCAGCAACCACAGATCCCACCACCACGACCAACCATCCCCCACTGGCCACCGTTGTCCCCTGCAGGACCTCAGTACCCCACTATTCCTGATGTCAGGAACACCAGCCCCAGCACCGCCACTACTGGCGTCCATGTGGCCTGCCCGCAGGCCTCGCACTTGGCTTCCCTCATCATCTCCACCAGGGCCCCAGAACATTCGCCGTGGAAGGTGACACTGCCTCCCACCACCACCCCTCTGCTGCCTCCGTCACCACTAGCTCCACCGCATTTTCAAAATCAAGCCACACGGGGAGAATTTGCTGAGGCGACTTTGACCAGCTGCTGCCACCAGTCCCTCCTTGCCAGTCACTGACCCCCTCCACTGACTGCACCAGAGGGGCTGTTCACCAGCAAGCCTTCTGCCCTGCTCCAGACTCCCACTCAGTACGGCTCCCTGGGGCCCACTGGGAGCCCCGTGCTGGTCCTCTGCATTCCTCTGGCCAGTGGGCGGGCAGACAGAGTGAAGGGGGAAAGCACGGATGTACCTGGCCAGGCCTAGAAGCGGTAGCCATGGCTTTTGCAAGCAGTCATTGTCCGGAACCAGGAACTGGCCCCGCCCTAACCGCAGGGAGGTCTGGCACAGTGCTCTGCCTGGGCGCCCAGCCACGGCAGCAGGTGGGCCTCTGGCCACCGCTCGCCCTAACAGGTCTATGCGAAGCTAATGGCACTGGATCAGAAGGCGGACCCAGTGTCGAGAGGGTGTCTACAAAGGGTAGGCTCTCTTGGTGGTGGTGGGGCACACACTGAGTCCTGGCCCCATGCCGCAGCCATGCCCAGCTGCTGACACAGTGCCAGGGCGCACGTGTTTTGCATATACGCTCAGCTGTACCTCCTGTGCGTGCATGCGTGCAGTCTCTCAGGACCTCCACCATCTCCAGCCCCTGCGGATGACACGTCTAACACGATGACAGCTAATTCCTTGGTAAGCGAAGAAGAATGCACTCCATCTCTTGAAAAGGGCCTGAGAGGGCACCTGGGTGGCTCAGCTGGCTGAGTGACTGCCTTCAGCTCAGGTCATGAGCCTGGAATCACGGGATCGAGGCTTGCATCAGGCTCCCTGCTCGACAGGGAATCTGCTTCTCCCTCTGACCTTACCCCTCTCATACTCTCCTGCTTTCATTCTCTCTTTCAAATAAATAAATAAAATCTTTAAAAAGAAAGAGAGAAAACAAAACAAAACCTGAGCCCGCCTTGTGTGTGTGCCCAAGATGGCAGAATATAGAAGACTCTTGTCCCTGCTCAGCTTTGCCCCTGCAAGGAAAGAGTTGAGTCCGTGGCCTGGGGAATCTTTGAAGAACAGCATCCGAATTCAAAGACATCCCCAGACCTCTAATTGGCAGCTTTATAAACAGCTCTGGGGCTGGAATCCTCATTTTCAAACACTACAGGTGGTAGGCGGTGATGTCTTACACTTCAGACTTCGCGAAATGTCTCAAGATCTTGGGAAAGTCTTTTTTTAGCTAGATCTCTAATGAAGAGGGTTAAATTCAGAGAGGAAAGCTAAACTGTATTACCTTCTTAATTTAAAAAAAATTAAAATACCTCAAGGTTGTCAGGGCAACCACACAGAAGGATCCAGATGGAGCCCTTGACAGCCCCAATGATCCTGTTTCTGTTCAGACTCTTACAGGGACAGAGATAAAAATCCTATTTCTTTCTTTTGGGTCTGTGTATGCCTACTAAGTAGAAAAAAATGTGAGGTTTACAAAGACATCATGAAAGGAGAAGTGGGGCACCGAGGTTCAGCCAGCCTGCTGGGTTCCTTATCGAAAGCTTCAGGGTGCCGACCTGTGAATAAAAGCATGAACAGGAATACAGGCACTTGATGCTTTCGGTTCTAAAAGGACTCCACGTACCTGCATCGCAACCTGAATAACTAGCTCTTACTTTGAGTTCAGAAAGTGTGGTTACCTTATAAAGTCTTTTAACTAAGTCTTTGTATATTTATGTAGGATCCTTCAACAAACGTGGATTGTTTTATTCTGTAACTGAAGCCACCCATTCATTTTGTCTTTCAAAAGTCGGAGTCGGGCATGCCTGGGTGGCTCACTTGGTTGGGCATTTGTCTTCGGCTCAGGTGGTGATTCTGGAGTCTCGGGATCGAGTCCCACATCAGGCTCCCTGCTGGGCAGGGAGTCTGCTTCTCCCTCTCACCCAACCCCTCCTCATGCTCTCTCTCTCTCATCCTCTCTCTCTCTCTCTCAAATAAAAAAAATAAAATATATTTTTTAAAAAGTTTAAAAAATGTCTGGAGTGGGGACTCGGGGGATGGAGGGAATGGGGAGCTGTTGGACAAGTATGGAGCTTTAGTTTTGCAAGAACTGATTTCAAAGCTCTGGAGGTGGATGCTGGTGGTGGTTCCCCAACCACGTGAAAATACTAAACACTACTGAACTGTACACTCAAAAATGCTGAAGAAGCATTTGATCATAACATATACATAACATAATAATATACATAAACTATACATAGACTATACATAGTCTAGAGTGATGGTTTTCAAACATTTTTAGCTGTGAGACCTATTTTCCCATGAACCCTTAAGCAGTACCTGGTATATGAAATAAAGTGGCTCATTCTGGTTGGAGGGAGGTCTAACTGCTGCCCTTCCTCCTTCTCCATCTCTGCCCTTTGTGGGCTACTGACAAGCTTTAAGACTCTTAAAAAGCCCATTTATGAAACACCAACCTAGAACTCTAGTGGGGTATTAAAATTCAGTTAAAAAAAACAACAACAAGTATGACAGGGGTGCTTGGGTGGCTCAGTGGGTTAAGCCTCTGCCTTCAGCCCAGGTCATGATCTCAGGGTCCTGGGATCAAGCCCCACATTGGGCTCTCTGCTCAGCAGGGAGCCTGCTTCCTCCTTTCTCTCTCTCTGCCTGCCTCTCTGCCTACTTGTGATCTCTGTCTGTCAAATAAATAAAATCTTAAAAAAAAAAAAAAAAGGTATGACAAAGTGTCACCGAGGACATAAGGTCTGAAACATGAAAAGAGGTACCCATTTGTGAACAGCAAGATTCAGTTCTCCCAGATTAGTCTCTAAATCCATTTCATCCCAGTCAAAATGTTGGCCATAGAACCTGACAAATCAGGGATGACACTGAGACCACCTGAACCTCCTTATCGATCTTCATGAGAGAGGTAAGCAGAAAGACAGATAAAGCCAGAACTGCTGTTTGGAGAGGCGTTGGTGGTGCATACAGAACCTTCCCGAGACTCTGCTTACCCTGGGCATACTGACCACATGGGCCTTTGTGGGCTACTGACAAGCTTAAGACTCTTAAAAAGCCCATTTATGAAACACCAACCTAGAACTCTAGTGGGGTATTAAAATTCAGTCCCCGCTCCCTGCCCCAAGCCCCATTGAAATTACCAGATGATTGTAAAAAAAGGGATAAACCCAGAAGGACCAGGTTAATGGAGGAGACAACTGTAGGAAAGTGATGTCCACAAGCTTCTGTAAGATGGAGAGTAGGCAGAGGAACCTCAGCTGTCTAGGCAGGTGAGAAAAGCGCCCCCCACACCCACCTGCAGAGAAAGCCCTAGGAGGGCAGCCCTGTCATCCCCCAGAACCCTCAGGAGGCTCCATGCTCCCTTTATGCAATTGGCATATGACTTTTATTCAGAAAGGAAACCAAAGAATTTTTTAAGGTCTGCAAGATGAGACCACTTTACATGATTTTCATTTAAGATAACAAAATTCAAATGTAACAAACTGCGCTAATGAGCCATACGACACTGATGACACGATACTCTTTAAAGCAGCAAGGGTGTGCCAAAGCCATAATGTAGATCCTAAAAATATTTCCGGTATGCCTCGTTTACAAGCTCTTGTACCAAAGCAATAGGAATAGTTCACATCCAGGAAAAACACACAGAACCTTTAAAATAGAATTTATCCTTTTATTAAACAACTTTGTAGAAAATGGTATATTAGGAAGTAAAAGTTTTTTGTAGCACCAACCACTTTGTATTTTAAAAAGGTAATAGTTTGTGCAAAGATGAATTTGCTTTTATTTCTAGGTTGCACAGATTTTAAGATCAGATCATGGGGGAGGCTAGGGGCTGAGAACCAAGCGCTGGGTAAAAATCAGGCTCAGAGCATTTGGAACCGACAGGCGCCCTCTCCATCTTGCACCTCGACATGACCATCATCTTGTCCCAAGCCTGCAGGAGAGAGGAGATGTGCTTTCAGAGACACTGAGAAGAGACTCCGGGCCTGGAACCACAGGCAGGACCACCGATCCATGGGAGGAGACAGAGGATGCTTACTGCAAAAACAGAAAGGCCTGGGAGAAAAGATTTTTAGGCACAGACATCTGAGGATCCCTCCCTAGTGGAAAAGCCAGATTGGTCCCAATTATCTTATAGGAAGAAGTCACCCCATCGTGGGACCCACACATTCAGCCACGCTCCCCAGAAGCTTTCCATACAGGGGGATAGTTAGGGGTGACCAGGCTGAGAAAAGCCTCCAACATGATCAAAACAAACGGCAGGAAGAAAAGAACACTGAGCAAAGAACAGGAGAATATTTGAAAACTTGTTTTGGAAACAGCAAAACACCCAGTGGCTCCTTGAAGTAATGAATGACTCTAGGTCTGGGCAGAAAATGCACGATATAGGTCAGAAAGCAAAGAAGCACTCAAGACCAATGCGCTATGGCAAAGAACTCGGGAGCCTGCTTGAAAGGAGTCTCGGTATCCAGAGATGGAATAAATAGAGCACTGAAAAGAGCGATGACTTCAGTGGATTAATCCACTGAATGTGTTCCTTCACTGAAACACACACACACAGGGTGCGTTGGGTGGCTCAGTGGGTTAAGCATCTGCCTTCAGCTCGGGTCATGATCTCAGGTTCCTGGGATCGAGCCCCACATAGGGCTCTTTGCTCAGCAGGGAGCCTGCTTCCTCCTCTCTCTCTGCCTGCCTCTCTGCCTACTTGTGATCTCTGTCAAATAGATAAATAAAATCTTAAAAAAAAAAAAAAAGTGTGGTGCCTGGGTGGCTCAGTCAGTTAAGCGGCTGCCTTCAGCTCAGGTCATGATCCCAGGGACCTGGGACCTGAGCCCTGCATCAGGCTCCCTGCTCAGTGGGAAGTCTGCTTTTCTCTCTCCCTCTGCCTGCCGCTCTGCCCATGTGTGCTCTCTCTCTCTCTCCATCCCTCTGTCACAGAATCTTTAAAAAAAAAAAAAAAAAGTAAGACCAAGGACCAAGGAAATAGTCTCTCTTTCTCCTTTAAAAAAAAAGAAAAAGAAAAAGAAACACCCCCCCCCACACACACACACATTCAGTATATTTTAATTCACTGAAGCCATATCGGCTCAAATAATTCCAGCTAGTGTACATGGAAGGGACGACTTATGGGAAAGTTGAACAGAAAGAGTTAGATGGTGCCATTTTTTTAAAAGATTTTTTAAAGATTTAAAGATGACCTGAGCCGAAGGCAGAGGCTTTAACCCACTGAGCCACACAGGCGCCCCGATGGTGCCATTTTTGCGATCCCCTGATCAAAGGACTGAGTCAGGCAGCGATGGTTAACAGATGGTAAACACATTAGGTGAAAGGCCAACGAGGAACCTTACGAAAAGGCCCGAGTGGGCACCATCTGACCCCCTTGATCAATCCTCAACACATTGAAAGGGGGACACCCTGCCATTACGTGCTTCCTGGCATGATCAAAAGCTCAAATCGCATCACCCCTATTCTTGCCAAGAAGCCAACTGAACCACCCGTTTCCAGAAAGTACGGGAGAGAGAAAATCATACTAAAGAATCCCACAGGGGTGTAATCCGCCAAATTCAAAACGTGAGAGGGGATGCTACCGGCAAATGACCCAGTTTCGCCACAAGTGAGTGGCATGAAAAAAATAAAAAAGAAGGGAATGCTACTCTAGTTTAAAAAAGACCTAAAAAGAGATACACACCCAAATCTGATAACTAGCAACAACAACCAAAGACAAAATTAGAAGACTTTTTTTTGAGCAATTGGTGAATTTGCATATGGACAGATCCAGGAGGACTTGGAATTATGATTACTTTTGTTGGGTGGGGTAATGGCCTTAAGGTTCTGCTTGTTTGCTTGTTTTTAGATTCACAGTGACCAGATTGGGTGAAATGCATCCCGTCTGTGACTGGCATCACGGTTTCCGAATGTTACGTTGTTTTCATGACTTTTCTGAAGTACACTGTGTCCTTCTATGACAAGTGTAGTTGGTGTGGATCATAGAAAACTGGAAAGTGTGGAAAGGCAGAAGGAAGACCCAAGTTCCCCAGTCCTTCGTTGAGATTGTCCTCCACCTCCAACGCTCAGACATATGGTCTAAAATACTCCGCAGCGAGGGGTGGCTGCCTCCCAGTTTCCCCTTGTATAGAAATAAGGCTGTTGTGGATATTCTTATGCATAGAGGTTTTATTGTTCTTAAGATTCATTCCTGGAGATAAATCGCCATAAGACTTCTATTATTTTCAAAAACGTCCACTCAGAATCGGGTCCCTTTTGTCAAATGCATACCTGTCAGTCCAGCCACAGTCCCACCCCACGGAATCCAAGGGTCCCTCCCAGGACTTCAGGGGATTGAGGCACAACCCTCCAGAGGATGGAAACACACTTCAGGGAGAATTGGCAAGAACCTTCACGCCTTCTTTTCTGGGAAGAACCTTAAAACTTCTGAGACAGGAAGGCCTGCCCAGGGGCCACCAGTGGGCAGGCTGTGTAGACCAGCGTTCCTCCAACTCTAACCTCGTGGATCTTACTATAATCCAGATTCTGAATCGGGACCTCTGGCATGGACACTGAGATCCTGCCTTTCTAACCAGCTCCTGGAGGACACCGGGCTACTGGACGACCACATGTCGAGCAGAAGCCTGGAGCATGCTGGCCCCACTCACCCAGCTTCCAGGACCTAACTCACCAGCCCCCTGTCCGCCCTCTCTCCTGACCTCCTCCGCCAGACCCGCATCTCCTGACATCCCCTCAGCACTGCACCAGACCCTCCAGCTCCCTTGTAAGTACTGTTGACCCTGCACTGATGAGTAAGCAGCTCTGAACTGGGAACTGGGAACTGGGAAGCTCCATGTCTGCAGCTTGTTCCCTGGAACCGAACTGAGGCAATGGTCACAGCAGGATGCCAGGTGCAGAGTCCCCACTGGGGACAGAGGCCTGAAGCACAAGGCCCGGGTTTGGGAGGTGTGGGACACATCCCGGGCTCCCTCTCAGGGCAGAGGCTGGGGAGGCCCCCAAGGTGGCCCTGGTCAGAGCACACCACAGATGCCCAGGAAGCAACAGTCAGAGCCAAGGCTGCCCTCTGGGCTGGGTCTATTCTTTCCAGTAGAGATGGGACACAGCAGTCTCCAGGGCTGTGTGTGTCGGGGTGTGGGGTGCTCCATGTACTCTGTAGGGATCCTGGGAGGGTCTGGGAGTCAGCATCAGGACTAGGGGGCTGTCCTTTGGGTCTGGGCCCCAACTCAGACTGTGTATCAACAGGAGGCCCTGCTTGGGGAAGCCTGTGACACAGGGGGGAGTTGGGCTTTTTGGGCGGGTCTGGGGGTCTGCCTGTCAGGGGAGCAGCGGGGTCAGGGAACAGCAGAGCCCCATGTGGCTGGGGCTGGCCAAGTGTCAGGGGAGAGGCTAGCCAGGCCATGGCCAGCCAGGACAGGCCCCTTGAGGGAGCCTGAAGGCAGCAGGGAGCTACGCAGATCCAAGCAAGGAGCTGAGCTGAGTAGTGTGTGACCTGCCTTAGGAAAGTGCGTGGAGCTGGTTGTGGAGACAGGAGGCCGGAGACAGGGCAGGCAGAGGCTGGCTGGGGAGGGAATGGCTGCACGGGAAGGGCAATGGAGGGTGAGGAGAGGGGGTGTGACTGGGGTGGGGACACCTTGCCTCCTGGCTTCCCTCAAGGCAGGGCTGGCTTGTCCCCCCCTCAGCTGAGCCCCTGGGTGAATGTGTGCAGGGAGCAGGGGAGAGGCGGGGTTGCAGCTTTGGGAACCCCCAGGGGAGGGAGGGGCAGAGCCAGGCTCAGCTCTGGGACCTAGGCCCCTGGCCATAGTTTCCCTGTTTTAAAGCCCAGGACTTTGTCCCAGGGTCCGGCAGTGCTACGGTGCAGGCAGAGGCAAGCGAGGGCCCTCATCATAGTCTCTTTGGGGTGTGTAGTGGCCTGGCTCAGACCACTCCCTTGGGGGTTTTTCTTCCAAAGGGCACATGTAGGCTTGGGGGCTGCCCAGCATTCAAGGACAGCAGGAAATCCAAACTGTAGGCATTTCTTCTCCCTGGAAAAGGGGACTGGAAATGCCTGGAGTGTGACCCCTCTGGAAGGCCCAGGCTCCGGGCCTCCATCCCTCAGTCAGTGGAGTTACCAGGCTTCTAACCCCTGGAACAGAGCCAGACACCAGAGCCCCTGCTCCAGCCCCACTGTGTCCAGAGCCTGTCCAGCTGGGGTCTTACAGTGGCTTGCCAGGATGCAGGCAGTACAGGAATGAGTGTCCCATATCTGAGGAAACCGAGGCCCAAGGCCCAAGGTCACACAACTAGTCACAGCAGACCTGGGATTTGGCTGGAGGTTGGTCTGACCTCCACGATGTCCGTCTGTCATAGAGCGGGGCGTGGCAGACCGAGTAGAGACCAAGTACAGTAGGACCCAGCCACAGTGAGCAGCCGTGCCATGCAATCTTTATCTGGCCCCCATGTCAGCAGAGGCGCCCTTCTGAGAATGACTGGGAACAGACCCCAGAGTACCTGGGTGGGCTAGGAGTTCATGGACTTCCTGGTGCCAAGAGTCCCAGTGAGGCACCACTCCCTACTATGTGCCGAAACCATTCTCTGCCCTGGGAACATAACAGTGAGCAGAACCAGTCTGGCCCTCGAGGGGGCTCTGCTGACTAGGAATAAAAGTTCTGACTTGTTCCGGCTTCAATGCCGGGGCAAGGAACTCCCAACCCCTGAGCCGGTTGGCTCATCTGCAAAGAACAAGGATAGTAATACCTTCCCACAGGGTTGTGGATCGGAGATCCCAGGCCTGGCGCGCCTGATTATTGCTCAATCATAAGCCTCAATCTGCCTCCGCAGCTCAAACCCAGCTGAAGGCACCTGAGGCCCAGAGAAGTGCAGTAACTTGCCCAAGGTCACACAGTTACATCAACTCAAGCTCCTTCCTGCCCCTTAGGCACTCACTGCTTCTCTGCTAAAGGATCCCATATGGGTCTGGGGCAGAGAAGTCTTAACAGGACAACACAAGGCCTGTAGGCGTGTGTAGGCCCACCCCACCCCACCCCACCCCACCCCACCCTCACTCTGGGCCTGGAGACTAGTTAGGGAAGCCCGCTGGGCCAGTGGAACCATCTGTGGAGACATGGCCACCTGGGCCAGCTCTAGGCTCAGTGGTGGACAGAACCAGTCTTGGGCACCATCAGCTCTTTGCAGAAATCTGTTTAATGGTTTAGGAATGTGTACATTCTGGCTCTGCCGTTTCCATAAAGGCAACTTTTCCATGTTTCAAAAAAAATAGATTTGCTATAAAGATTTATGTATCATAAATAGGAAATGTGAAAAATCCCCCCCAATGCAAATGGCATCCTTGGGCTTAGTGGAGGCCCTCCCCACGGCCCAACGGTCCAGGCCAGCAGGGTGTGGAGGGTCCCAGGCCCCAGCCCTGGCAGCCCTCCTGGGAAAGAGTAACTGAATTCAATATGAATTAGGAGCTTCCTCCAGCTCCGTGCCTTCTGGGGCCTGATGTCCACGAACCCCTCTTCTGGAAGAACAGGGCCCCACCTCTCCGGTTCGGTAATCATGATCCGTGTCCCTTGTCTTCTTGCTCTTCAGCCTGTGTCGCACTGGCTGCACCCCCACAGAGGGTGCTCTCCCCGGGCCTGCTGGCTGCCAGGACACTTCCATGCCCTCTGTCCCCTGCCTCCTCTTCCACACCCTACCCCCTGCCCCGACCTGTTCCTGCTCTTGGGTAATTTATAAACAGAGGAAGAGTTGAAGCTCTATGGCCCCAGAAGCCCCAGGCCTGCTGCGGGAGGAAACCGAGGTGGGTTGTATTATTTCTCAACACTTCCCCACTTTCTCCTACCCAAGTACGGGTCCCCATGTGACAAAAGATGGAGACCCAGGAGACGGTGAGGCCTCTGGCCAACAGGGCCCTACAGGCAGGCAGCGCAGCCGGTGTGCAGTCAAGGCCACACCAGCGTCGGGCCCTGAGCACAAACATTTGTATCTGGGCCTGAAGCTTGTAAATGCTCTATTTGAGCCTGTAGGAAATGGTTCCCGCTGAGGCAGAGGGTGACAAAGAACTCAATCTTTGCCAAGGGATACTGTGAGCAAGGGACCAGCTTGGGGTGGGGCCAGTTCTCAGAGGTGTCCAAGTGGGTCATTTGTGGGACTCTAAATGACACAAATAAAGGCTGGATGAGTGGGTGAGTGGATGGGAAGGGATGGCCTGGACAGAGGGTGCTCCTGGGGGACAGGGTGCTAGGGAGAAGCCAGGGCAGAGCTGTGGAGGCCATGGACATCCAGAGCCTGGACTGTATCCTGAGGGTCCCTGGTACCCCAAAAGGTGAGGGGACAGCATCAGTATGACCTTTTGCTACTGCCACACTGACCGCAGCAGGAGGGTGCCTCGGGCTGCCCAAGCTAGAAGCCCAGGGGCCCAGGAGGTCCATGAGGTGTGCTGGGGAGGCTGGGGCCTGTCCAGAGCGGGGGCAGGGGGCAGAGTGAAAGTGGGATCCTAGCACTGTGCTAGGGTAGGGAGAGAGAGTGAGGAACCTAAGACAACCCCTGGATTTCTAAGCTAAACCCCTGGAGGCCGTGGTGGCAAGACACCCTGGGACTGAGAAAGGCAGGAAAGGGAAGTGTTTTCAGTGTTGCTAGGTGAGCTAAAAGCTGCCAGTGGGCAGAAACCTCCCTGGTCCTAGATGAGCCGGCTGCTCTCTTCCCTTCTCGACCAAGCCCCTGCAAGGTTTCGGCCTCTAACCCTGGGGTCTGGAGCAGGAGGATGGTTCATAGTCCAAGCCCCTGTCACCAGCCAGCTACCTGTTGCTGTGCCTCCCAAGGGCATCCCTGTGAAGGAGGTGGAATGGAAGGGCCTCCCGTGTTCCCTAGCAATCCAACCCTGAGGCACAGAGACAGCAGGTAACAAGGGGCAGGGTCCGTATCTGGGCTCAGCAGGAACTGAGGCTGCAAGTCAATCATGGGGGTAGGCCCAGGCCTGCACTCCAAGGCCCTCTGCACCCTTGCCACCACTCTCCAAAGCAGCAGGTCTTTGCAAGGTCAGGCTTCCTGAGATTTCTCTTCCAGCCTGCACAAACATCACCCCCCAGCAGAGGTCATAGGGCGGAAGACCTCTGCCCTTGGCCTGAATGTGCATTAGTCACAGACACATTCTACTTTGCAGGTAGAGCCCAGGCACTGCGGTGAAGGGGCGTGGCAGACACCAGTTCTTCCTGCCAGCAGCTGGGCTCCAGGCCCCACTCACCCCATCCCCTGGCAAAGCCACTGAAGAAGGAAGCCAGGTGGCCTTCTTACTCTCAGGTGCCACCCCACCCGGCCACCAGTGAGCTGGTTCCCCTCAGCGCAGGCCCCTGCTCAGTAGCTCCTGGTCCAACCAGACCACATCCTTCCTCTCCAGAACCAGGCTCAGCCAATCCCAGGGCTGCCTCCCTGCCTGAAAGGGAGTCACCAGCCCTGCTTGTCTTGGTCTCAGCCAGGGAAGCCTTCCATGCCCGACCCTACTTCACCAGACTGCTGTGGGTCTGGCTGCTGCAGAAGATCTGGCTTCTGGCTCTGCAGTCAGGCCTGGCTGCGAGAGGGGGTGACGCAGGCCAAAGGATGGGAAGTGGAAGGCAAGGGAAGTCAGTTGGAGACCTGTGGCCCACCACTGGAGGGCCGGGGCTGGGCCCAGGGCGCTGCCTGGGCTCCACATCCACGATGTGAGCTTGTGATATGCCAAATGGCTCTGATGGCAGTGTCCTTCCTGGGGCTCCTTACAGAGGGCTACCTAAGGGACTAAACCGGGCTGACACGGAGGGCCTGGGTGGTACGGGAAGATCACCTGCCTCCCCCAGCTCAGTCTCTGTGATCCTCTGAACTACCCCCAGAGGCTGGTGTGCTTCCCAGAGCCCCAGGAGGAGGACATGGCCAGACCCAGAACTGCCAGGGCCTTGCCTTCTTCGTCCCGGAAACCACAAACTAGACTGGGAGCAGTGGGCGAGCTGTCACTCTACGGCTGCACGGGTGGCAGGAAGGGCTTCTGCACAGGTCAGACTAGGCATCCCGAGCATCCCTCTCAGACCTTAGCCTCAGCCTTTTCCCTTAAATGTCCACATTCCTACCTCTTAACCCCCCAAGTTCTGAGAGTCAGTGCTGAAGAATCAGCTGGTTTTGCAACCTGAGAGGCAAAACTTTGGGCCCCAAGTCAGCAGACAGTCCCTGCTTGGCTGCGGGCCCTGACCCCATGCTCATGCCGCTGCAAACAAGAAGCTACATGGAAAACGAGAAAACTTGAGAGGTCTTGCTAAGGCAGCAAGCCAAACCCCAAGCTATCTCTGAGCTTAGAGCTGGCAGTGAAGGAAGGAAGAAGGTTCCTTGCCCAGAAAGAGCTAGGGCTTCCCTGGGGCTCAGGAACCAAGTCTGTCGGCCCGGTTTTTCTCGTGCTCTGAGGCTCACGCACAGAGGCCCTGGAATGACTCCGAAGAACCCAACGCACCAGCTGCATCCCTGGAGGCAGCCACCTGCCGCCATAGCCGCAGCAAAATGCAAGGAGTGGAATGGTCAGAACCAGTTGGTGCTGAGCAGGGGAGGCACGTCCTGGCCCCTTCTCCTATGGTGGTCCACCCCGGCAGGCCTGGAGCCAGTCTTGGACTGTGAAGGATGCAGAGGGGACAGTCCCTGGCTGGTAGAATGGGCCCCACACCTGATACCCGGTATGATACCCGCTTCTTCCTTCCTCGAAGGTAGCCTTCCCATCAAGTACCCAGGCCACGGAATGGATCATTCCAGGACTTTATCTGGCTGCTCTAGAATCACTGGCGCCATGGAGGGCCAGCTCTGGAGGGGGGCCTGGCAGGCCAGAGAGAGAGAGAGAGAGAGAAAGAAAGAGAGAGGAGGTGGGGAGGGCCCTGCCTGCCTGCCCTGTCCCCCGGTCAGCAGCCACAACCCCAGCTCTCCCCGACGTCCTTGCTGTCCAGCTGGATGTGGTCGGTGCCCTTCTCGCTGAGCAGAGGGCCGCCGTGCCTGACGACCAGCTCCGTGGCCACCCTCACGAAGGCCTCCTCCACGTTGCTCGAGTCCTTGGCGGATGTCTCAATGGCACACAGGATGTCGTAGTGCTCTGCCAGGCTCTGCGCCTCGGCCAGCGGGACCTCCCGGAGCTCGCCCAGGTCCGACTTGTTCCCTGCAGGGAAAGGCCGGGAGCGGCTAGGTGAGGCCCACAGGTGCCAGCAAGCCCTGTCCCCTCCCTGGCAGGGCCAAGCTGAGAGACCCTGGTGGCCCTGTCCACCACCAACGAATATCGTTTTGTGTGACCATCTCTTTTTTTTTTAAGAAAACAAACAAACAAAAAAGACCTTGTTAAATTTTAAAGCGCTTATTTTAGCCTTCCATCCCTCATTTTTTTTTTCTTCTCTCCTTTTTCTTTTTGCCGGAGGCTCACATACTTTATTGCTTCCTCTTAACAAGTAGGAGCAGGAGAGTTTGGTGCACAGAACGTGGTACTTCAGAGATGCGAGGAACTTCGGCTCCCCTTCCCTAGCTGTGTGACCCTCAGGTAAGTCACTCCATTCCTGAGAGTCGGTTTCCCCATCTCTGATGCCACCTTCAGCGAGGGAGGGGGACTGATGGTACACGGAGCAGGAAAACAGCTGGCACTCGCCAGGCACACCCTATGTGGCCGAGTTAACAAGGAGATCAAGCATTGCCAGGTCTGTTCTTTGCTAACATTTTGTTATGCTTATTATCTATTCTCTCCTATTTTCCTTTGGAACTCTCTCATTCACTGTAAGATCGTGGTTTTCGATTATTTTGCTTTTCTGCACACCTCTGGCTTCTCCTACAAGCTATCAGACATTTCATTATGTTCCCCAAAATCTGGTCAACTGCTCCTTGACCCAATTTCTAGAAGAATTCTTTTACATCTCTAAATGGCTGACTTTTGTAATGTGACTATATGGGGAGTACCAAACAAACAAACAAAAATAGAGAACCATCTAGAAAGATCTAAACTTTTTTTCATAGCCTGAAATGATGCAGTAACCGATTTCAGTGTGGGGAGCCTATCTGGATCCTGCTTTCAATAAACTGAAAAAAAAAAAGTACACATGATATTTAGGAGCAATGATAAATCTGAATGCTGATCAGCTACTGGATTGTATTATGAAAATATCAATGTTTTTCAGATGTGAAAATGGGATTGTTGTCAGGTACTATTTAAGTGTTTGTATCTTATATCGATTCATGCTGGAATGTTTACAGGTGAAATAGTTAACGGTGCTGGGATTCGCCCCAAAGCAAGACAAGGGAGGGGAAGAGATAAGGGTAAAGGAGAAACTGGCCATGGAGTTGCGCAGAGCTGAAGCCAGGGGTTGGGTATTTGGGTTTCACTGCACTATTCTATTTTTTATATTTGTATAAAACACCTCTAGGACAGGATGTTTTACTTTAAGTGTTCTGGATAAAAGGGAAGTGTAAGGCCAGGTAAGGAGAACTCCACTCCGGCCTGGGGAGTCCAGCTCGGCCAAGCGCTCCCCCATCCCAGGCCAGGCAGGCTAAGTAGAACCAAGCACCACCCTTTCCCCAGATGGAGTGATGGTGAGGCCCCATCTGAACAACCTCATCTTGGAAGAAATCAGCCTCACAGCTGGAATGAGAATCCCAGGGACCACACAAATGGTCCAAAGCTTCAGGTCTGGGAAGGTGATTTAGGAGGGAAAGGGAAAATGGCAGTAAGAGCAACAGTGGTTCTCAAAGTGGGGTCCCTCGGGCACAAACATGGCACCACCTGGAAACCTATGAGAAATGCACATTCAAGGGCCTGGCATCCATGTTTTCACAAACTGCAAAGTGATCAGGAAGCACAGAGATGGTTGAGAAGCCTTGCTCTGCAGTGCAGTGTAACCGAATGATGACTGGCAGAGCTCAGTCACCGAATGATGATTGGCAGAGCTCAGGCTGCCTATTAATGAGCTCACAGGCTGCATGGACTGGGATAATTACTTCACTTTTCTGAGCCTCAGCTCCAGCCCCTGACAAACAAGGAGTTGCCGGGGTTACAGGAACTAAATCCAATGACACCAGTGAAGCTTTAACCAGTGTTACCCACCGTGGAGATACATGGTAACTGCAAAGCGAACATTAGCTCCCTGTCTTCCTCCAATTCCGATTTTGAATATAAGCATGAGAATTTGGAAGATCACTGTTCAAGTTCTGGCTTCCTTCCTGCCTGGCCGAGTTCAGCCTCTCTCTGTGCTCCATGTGCTCTTTATTTAAAAAGGAGAAAGAGACGAGGACAGACAGAGAGACAAGATCCGCGGTCCTGAGGAACCCTCCTGCACCTGCCTGTTCCCTGCCCCAGCTCACCAATCAGCAGCTGCACGATGTTCGAGCCTGCATACTTCCTCACATCCTCGATCCAGTGAGGTACTGACAGAAAGGAGCTCCTCTTGGTAATGTCGTAAGCAAGGATGGCCCCGTTGGCACTGCGGTAGTAGCTCTGGGTGATGGTGCGGAATCGCTCCTGGCCAGCTGTGTCCCAGATCTGCAGCTAAAGAAACAGGGGGCGTCCCGTGAACCTGGTGGTGTGACCACACACAGGGGATAGGGAGGGCACTTCCTACAGACCCATGCCCAAAGCGCTGGACCCACACCTTGGCAGGAATCATCCAAGAGGGGCTAGAAGGTGGACAGAGAGAGAAGGGACTTCTGAGCCCTTAGGAAACAACCTAGTGGCCCAACATTTGGGGGACACAAGGATGCAGAGGGAAGGTGGGGAGCCCTCATCTCTGCTCTCTAGACTCCCCAGGGAGAGGTAGTAAGGGGACATTCTGCACTGTAGTAGGAAGTACATATAACCCAGGGTCCTCTGTGTGCCTTTCTCCCCTATACACCGGGCTCACTACTGGGAACAATGAACCTGAGGAGCTCCATCAGCTCATGGTTCCTTCCAGGTGGGCTGTGATGCTGGCTGAGTGTGCACATCCTGTGCCTTCCCCTCTCTGAGCCTGTAAATGCACCACTATACCCAGCCGTGTGGAAAGTTCCTCCAGCATTAGGGTTCTCTACTTCTGCCTCAGTGATGCCCACGAAGATGGCTCACAACCTGGTGGTTGAGGGGGCCTGGACTGTGGCAGTGAGGGCCCAGGGGGAAGCAGTGGATAGTGTCCTCCTACTGGGCCTTGACTACCAGCTGGCCCAGCTTGGCCAAAGGCAAGAAACTTAGGGTCTTTCCTTGCCATGTCTTCACTTAGCAAACATCCATTGGTGCCCACTGCCAAGCCCTCCTGGACACTGGCCATGGAGGAGAGGTGCCCATAGTAGGAACTCCCCTGGTTTCTGCAGAAGCAGCAGCCTGGCATGACAGACGCCAAATAGGGTAGGGGCAGGGGATGCAAGTGGAGCAGACCTGGACCTCCACTGTGCCCGGGCTGGGTGGAGATCATCAGCTCTATGCCCAGAAGAGATGGGCTGTTGGGGGCCATCAGAGTGGGCAGATGCCAGGGCCCTTGGGTGCTCAGGGTTTGTCTTCTCTGCTCCACAAATCACAGGTTCTTGGGGCTCTCTGAAGGTGAACACGAGCCTTTGATCTCCACCGAGCTGTGGGTCCATCCATCCTCCCTCACGGGCACAGGCACTGTAGGGGCCTCTTTATCTAGTTCACAAGGTGTGGGAGGCCTCCTCATCTGTCCAGGATAGGGAAAAAACCAGAGGCCTCAGACAGTTCCTGAGGCCAGGGCTGTGGAGGGGACTGCCTCTTCCCTAGGCGCCACCAACAGAAGTTTAAGAGTTAACAAACTCACGGGGCGCCTGGGTGGCTCAGTGGGTTAGGCCGCTGCCTTCGGCTCAGGTCATGATCTCAGGGTCCTGGGATCGAGTCCCACATCGGGCTCTCTGCTCAGCAGGGAGCCTGCTTCCCTATCTCTCTCTCTGCCTGCCTCTCTGTCTACTTGTGATCTCTCTCTGTCAAATAAATAAATAAAATCTTTAAAAAAAAAAAAAAAAGAGTTAACAAACTCTGGGCCACAATATGCCCAGTGGAACCCTCCAGTCCTGAGAGCTCCTATTTACTCCTCAACTATAAAAGGCTCCAAGGAAACCAAGTGTCTGCTAGCTCACGCATGGGGTGAAACCTGGAATCCAGATGACCAAGAAACTCATCTCCACACCCCAGAGGAGAGCACGTAAGAGAGGCCAAACAAACACAGAAGAAAAGTGACTTGGACCAAATAAAAACTACACTGAGGCCAAGTTTTGTTTACCAAAGACAAACACCAGTATTTTTAGAGATAGGAAAAGATCGTAAAACAATAACAGAATACTATTTCTTAAAAACAACAACAACAACAACAACAAAACAGTTGAGGGAGTATTCAGAAAAAGAAACAGAGGGACATCTGGCTGGCTCAGTTTGAAGAGCATGCAACTCTTGATCTTAGGTTGTGGGTTCAAGTCCCATAGGGATGTAGAAATAACTTAAAGATACAATCTTAAAAAACAACAAAAAAAGAGCTTTTGATAATTCAAAATAGAACATCAATGGAAAATGCAACCTAAGAGTTGGAACATAAAGTTGAAGAAATCCCGCCAAAATAAAGAAATACAAAGAGATGGAACAGAGAGGGGAAAAAATTGTAGAGCCAGCCTAGGAGGTCCAATATGGGAATGGAGCATTTCAAAAGAAAAGAATGGTAAAATCAAGGGGAGGAAATCAAAGAGAAACCTCGAGAAAACTTCCTCTGGGTTGAAAGAGCCCATGAAGCACCCACACAATGGAGGAAAACAAACCTCACAAAACACACCATATGGGAATTCCACAACAGTGGAGAAGGGGAAAAGGTCCTAAAAGCTTCCAGAGAGGAAAAGAATAAGAAAAAAACAGGTTTTAACATTAAAGTTTGATAAAATCCACATGGCATTAGATACTCAATGAAAAAAATGCCTCAAATTAGGAGAGAAAATTATTTCCAACCTAGAATTCTCTACCCAATTAACCATCAGTCAAGTGTAATGGTTTACTAAACACATTTTCAGATATAGGGGCCTCAAAAAATTTATCTTCCTGCCACACTTTCTCAGGAAGCCACTGACAGTTCCTCTAACTAAAGAAATCAACTGAAAAGAAGAAGATGTGGGATTCCCCAAAACAGAGAATTCAACTCAAAGGAGAGGCATAGGGAACCCCAGGATGGTGGTTGAGGGAGATCCCAAGACAACAGCCGAGCAGCAAGCCTGGACATCAACCCGTCTGCAGCAGGCCACCGGGCTCCAGGCACAGCTCTCAGCTCTGGCAGAGTAATTACTGGCAGCTGAGCCCTCCCTCCACAAACAACCACTAGACTGAGAAAAATATGGGAGGTTGCTGTTTTCAAAATGTAAACAACAAGCAGCAGGAGACAATAATCCTGAAAGACGCAAAACTTTTAAGTTGCATCTCCCATCACCATGACTCTCTACCCGGGGATGGCTTCCTGACTGCCAGACAGTGGGCTAGAATCCAAGCAAAGAAGGCTGGTCCCACGTGGCCAGGAGGCAAACAGATTCTGGAGCAGCTGATGGGACTGGAATGAGGAGCGAAGCAGGAGTGGGAAAGCCGAAAGTCTGGGTGTGGTGTGGGAGTCTTTGGTGAGTCCTTCCCTGAGGGATCCATGCACACGGTGGGACTACCAGAATTTTACCAGAGAGTGACTCCTGCCAGATTGAGAAAAGACCAGAGATAGAGGCTAAGCAGTGCTAAGGGAATGCTGGTTCTAATCCAGTCTTGATGAAGAGGCTTCCCTAGCATCTTGATCAAAGTAACCCAGGTAGTAACCGGAGACATCAGAAAGGCTTTCACCTATGAGTGAAGACCATGACCAGACAAAGGCCTCCAGATACCTGCCCTATCAAAGCCTAAAACCAAGCACCAACACGAGTTTCAGGTTTGGAGGCTGACTTCTGTCAAGACAGAGAGACTAGAGAAACATCCTCGGACTTCTACCTATCTGCCCTAACAAAACATAAAAGCAAGGATACACAGGTTCAAGGTGTTTGGACAGCAAACTGAATTGACTATTAGGTCATGAATCAGTGGGGGTGCTTGGGTGGCAGATAAATGAAATCATACTACTGCAAGGTGAGCTACACTTGTGAGGTGTCAGAGGTGAAGTGAGAAATGATAAGTGTTAAGTGTCAGTTGTAACATATGAAGTTATACAAAACTGATTCTAAAGAGATTTTGTAAGTTAGTCCTATCAGCTAATAAGAGAAATAGAAGGTAGGGGCACCTGGGTGGCTCAGTGGGTTAAGCCGCTGCCTTTGGCTCAGGTCATGATCTCAGGGTCCTGGGATCGAGTCCCACATTGGGCTCTCTGCTCAGCAGGGAGCCTGCTTCCTCCTCTCTCTCTCTGCCTGCCTCTCTGCCTACTTGTGATCTCTCTCTGTCAAATAAATAAATAAAATCTTAAAAAAAAAAAAAAAGAGAGAGAAATAGAAGGTCAATAGAGGAAATACAGTAGTATTCTTAAAATAAATAAATAAATAAATCAACTAAACCAAAAGGAAGGAGGAAAGGAATAAAGGAATAAGAAATAGAAGAGGGAAAGAGAAAAGGAGGAGTAAATGGTAGATTTAAACTCAAACAGATCAGTAATTACATTAAATATAAATGGACTAAACACTCCAAATAAAAGCCACAGCTTGTCAGACTGGAAAAAAAGGCAAGACTACATGCCATCTCCCTTAAATATAAGGACACAAATAGGTAGCCCCCCCCAATATATATATATATACACACACAAAGTACATGTTAAAAATAAGCATAAGAAAGTATGACTCAAGTTATAGAAATATGAAAATAGGCTTCCGAACAAAGAATTACAAGAGATAAAGAGAATTTTGTAATGTAAGAGGCAATTATCAGAAAAGACATAATGATACCAAATATGTATCTACCTAACTGTAGAGTTTTAAATTTCATGAAGTTAAAACTGACATAACTAAAGGGAGAAACAAATCCATATTCGTAGCTGGAGATTTTATTACCTCTTTCTCAGAAATTGATACAGTTGGTAGACCGCCCCCCCCCAAAAATCAGTGTGGATAAAGAATATCTAAACAACACTATCGCTCAAAGTGACATTTCCAAAACATTAAACCCAATACTGTAGAACAGCACATTTTTTTCAAGTGGATCTAAATATTCAACAAGGTAAACCATACATATGCTGGGCCTCAAAAGTCTCAATAAATTTCAAATGGCTGAATTCTTAGACTATTACTCTAATCACACACCCACACCCCACCCCCAACACACACATGCAAAACTAAAATAGAAATCAAGAAAGCTCTGAGAGATTTCTTCAAGAAGACAGAACTGAGAGGTGCCTGAGCCATGGGGGTTTTGAACCAATCAGGCTTACTAACCGACTTTCAGATAGTTAAGTGTCTGACTTCGGCTTAGGTCATGATCTCCCGTCCTGGGATCGGGCTGGGTCAGGCTCCCCGCTCAGTGGAGAGTCTGCTTCTCTTTCTACCTCTCCCTCTGCCCCTTCCCCCACTCATGGTGTCTCTCTCTCTCTCTCTCAAATAAATAAATAAAATCTTTTAAAAAACCAAAAACAAAAACAGAAGACGGATCTGAGAAAAGGCCATACATTGAGAGGCAAGGTATACAATACACTGGACAGATAGGGAGGAAAGGTGTATCAATTAGGATCCCCCCTAACTGGGGAGATGAATTAATGGTAAATACATAGACACCTAAGCAAAACAAACATGATTACTACTTCCAGGAAAAACTGGTGACCATGGTAAATGAAAAATAATGGCAGTGCACCACATGGCTTAGCAGTGAACAGCACTTACTAATCATAAGGTATTCATTCACCCATTTTGGTAAGAACTTACTAGAAACCTACTATGCATTCCAGATACTGGAGTGGAGATACCAGGGCTGACAAAACAGATGCAAATTCCTATCCTCAAGCTTATAGTTTGGTGCAGGAGACAAATGCTAAGTAAGATCGGAAGTAATAAGGATCTATAGTTATTAAAAAAACATACATATTTATACCTACATATATAATATAAATTAAAATACTTATTACAAAATAAATAACAAAAATAATAAGTATGCTAGATAGTGAAAAGAGTGGAACAAATGAGCAGGGGAATAAATTATAAAGCACAGTGAAGAATGAAGATTTAGCCAGGACAGCCACAGAAGGCCTCATTGAGATAATCATTGGTAATGATCTGGAAAGGGGTGCCTGGTTGGCTCAGTCGGTGGTGTGTGAGTCTTGACCTTGAGATCATAGGTTCAAGCGCCAGGTTGGGTGTAGAAATTACTTAAAAATAAAATCTTAAAAAAAAATAAATATACAGGGGTGCCTGGCTGGCACTGTCAGGACAGTGTGCAACATTTGATCTCCGGGTGGTAAGATGGAGCCCTGTGCAGGGTGTAGAGATTACTAAAAAATAAACTTTAAAGAAATTCTCTTTTAAAAAAATAGGGGTGCTTGGGTGGCTCAGTTATTAGGTGTCTGTCTTCGGCTCAGGTCATGATCCCAGAGTCCTGGGATTGAGCCCCTCATTGGGCTCCCTGCTCAGTGGGAAGCCTGCTTCTCCCTCTCCCACTTCCCCTCCTTGTGTTCCCTCTCCCTCTCTTGCTGTGTCTCTCTCTGTCAAATAAATAAATTAAATCTTCAAATAAATAAATATAAATAAATATGTGGAGGAAGTTAGCTAACTATGCAGATGTCTGGGAGACAAGCATTCCAGGAATAGAGTAGAACAAGTGCAAAGGCCCCGAGGCAGAGACAAAGCAAGCAAGAAGATTGGTGTGTTTGGAGCAGAGTACAAAGGGAAAGAATAATAAGGGATGACAGAGAAATATCAAGGGGCCCAGATCACACAGCACCTTCTAGACCACAGTAAGAACTCTGGACTTTACTCTGAGTCAAAGTGGGAAGCCATGGGGGTTTTGAACCAATCAGGCTTACTTTTTAACAGAATCTCTCTGGTTGCTGTACTGAGAAGAGATCAAAAGAGTTCAAAGACAGAAATAGACCAATTAGGAGGCAATGGCCATAATCTGGGTAAAAGACAGTGGCTGGACCAGGGTGACAGGTAACAGTGGAGGAAGGGAGAAGTGAGCAAAATCAGAATACATTCTGGGAAGAGAGCTGAAAGGAATGTAATCATGATCTAATCACTGTTGCCACACAGCTCTACTGGGAGGATGCAAAGTGTGTACGTGTGTGGTGGGGGCTGGGGCAGCACTGAGAGTTAGTTAACCATCACCTTCCAAAGTCAGAAGTCAACAAACTACGCCTTCAACTTTGGGAAAGGGGGGGTGGGTCACAATATAAGCAAAAGAAATAGAAAAATCCCATCAGCTGAAAAAGAACCCAAGGTGATTACCTGCCCTCCTACCGCTCCCCCACCAGGCTGCAGGTGGGGGTACCAGGAGACAGACATTTTTGTAACAAGCCTTGTTGAACCTAATGACTCTTTAAATCACACATACGTGTAACTCTGATAAAAATAAAAACTAAATTAAAAACCAACAAAATAGCTCCAGATTAAGGTATCTAGGTCAAGCAATTGGTGAAATCTGGGCAGCAATGGAGGAGATATTTCTGGAAAGTAGGTCCTTCCCATGACTGGTCATATTCTCATCCTACTCTCCCACATTAGAGAAAGGGAAGGAAAAGAACAGTGTCAGTGCTCCAGGGTCCAACAGGCCTGAGAGCATAAGCCAGCTCCCATCACTTTCCAGCATGGTGTCTCTGAGCTACAACTTAATTGAGTTTCTCATTGGTTTCAAAAAAAAAAAAAAAAGTACAGTAAGGGCCAAATGATAGATTCAGGGTGCATGGTACCTGACAGAGAAGGTGCTAGACAAATGCATCCATTTAGGGGCACCTGGGAGGCTCAGTCCGTTAAGTGTCTGTCTTCAGCTCAGGTCATGATCCTGGGGTCCTGGGATCAACCCCTGCATCAGGTTCCCTACTCAGCGGGGAGCCTGCTTCTCCCTCTTGCTCTGCCTGGTGCTCCCCCTGCTTGTGCTCTTTCTCTCTATCAAATAGTCTTTTTAAAAAATCCATTTAACAATATTTACTGTGCTATTACAATTTTTGTCTAGTGTTTTAAATATAAGCAAAGGAGCTTTAATGCAAGGTAGAATATATAAAATGCCCAAAGAAAAATATATTGGCTGTGTGCATGGGCCAATTGACTTGTTTGTCTGCTATGTACTGCGTTTCTGCCATGGGCCCCTCCTTCTTCCGGGAGCTGGGGAGACTGCAAACAAAACAGAGTTCACATCCCAGCGAAAGAAGACAGCAAGAAGAAAGCAAATAGGATCGTTGCAGAGAAGGATAATGAGCACTCTGCAGAAAATAAAGATAATAGGGAGAGACTGCCCAGGACAGGGGCCACCTGGGTGGTCCCAGAAGGTGACACTCGAGCTGAGGCCCAAGGATGAGAAGCCAGGCACGGGGACAGTGTTCAGGCAGAGGGAACAGTGTCACAGTGTCCAGAAGGACAAAGCTTGCCGTGTTGGAGATACAGAAAGAGCAGTGTGGTGGCCAGACAGCAGTGAAGCAGGCACATGTTAGGAAATGCAGTCAGGGGCAGCTGAAGCCAGAATATGCAGGATCTTACAGGCCGACGTTGAGGGTGGATTTTATTTTTATGGCAATGGGAAGCCACTGGAGACTGTCCGAAGTGGGAAAATGCATATTAGAGGTCTCTTTTATCCCACCTCACATATCTTAGCAGCCCACCCTGAACTCCAGCCCACTGCAGGTAACAACCAGCCCACACAGTATAACGGCCTCAGGAACTTCGCTGCCTACCTTGGAGCCTCCCCAATTTCAAACCAGGAGACCTGCTGGAAACCACCAAGCATTTGTCCATTTGTGACCCAGAAGTAAGAAGGTCTTACCCATTTATGGATCAACCCTTGGCTAATGGGGAACAAGGCATGCCTGGCTGGAACAAGGCATGCCTGGCCAAATCAAGCCCTACTTGCCCATGGGAGGGACCAACTTGAGGATGCAGCCTTGTAGCATTTCCTTCCTCCTCTGTTTACTCTCTCTGGTACCCAGAACAAAGGAGCTGCACGTAAGCCCGTGTCTCAGGCTCTTGTTTTCCAGAGGGAACGCAGGCTGAGAAGAGAGGTGCTCTGACTGATGCTCATCAAGTGTCACCTGGGGTGCTGGGCAGAGCGGGGGTCCTACTCTGTTCAGTAAAAGAAGCTCGGTCTCCAGGCCCAGATGCCCTGTTCCAGAACAGGTGGGAGAAGCCAAGCCAGGTGAGGGCCTACTTTCCCAGCAGCCAAGCAAAGCTTCCCGTTAGGCAGGGTCCCAAGGGGGTCTGGGTGAAAAGTTTAATGAGTGCGATCAGCCGCCTTAGCTACTCAAGAGACAGGTGAGGACGGCCGCAGGCTCTTTTTCCCAGAAGCCGAAGCAGAAGCCACCTCATGGATGCTGTGGGGTCCTGAGGCAGCAGGCTGGGTCCCCATCGGAGCCTGCAGGCAGAGACCATCAGCCCAGTGCACATAGCAGAAGGGCAGGCTCCCACCATGCCGTGACTGGCCAAGGCATCAGAGCCTCATGCTAAGCCCACGCCCATCTGTCTATATGTCTGTCTGCCTACTTCCCTGCTCCCCTTCTGTCCTCAGCAGGGGCCTGGGTGAGCAGCAATCATGGGCACCAAGTACTTTGCTGCTCCCTCCCCTCCACACCGGCTGTCACTGAGCCTCACACCACAACCGCCACTGCAGTCAGCCACAACCCTGCCCCAGGCTTCCGCCCACGCTGCGGTCCACTCTCCACAAAGCAGCCTAGGTGAAGCCCCGAAAACCAGTGTTTTGAGTAGGATCTTGTTGCTCCTCAGAGCTCCACCCCGGAAAGGCCTAAATTTAGGACCTGCACAACCTGGACTTTATCTGCCTTCACGTAACTTCTCTTCAGCTGTACTTGCTCCTGGCCAGTCCCCTGAGCCCTCAGGGGTCTCTCTATAAAGACCCCCACCCTTGACATTCCCCTTCCTGAAGTGTTCTGCTCCCAGATCAGCACATGATGGCTGCCTCCCTTCACTCCACCTGCTTTCAAGCACCAAGGGCACTCACAGGTCTTTTGTGATCCTCCTTTCTTAAAAGAGCAGCCCATCCTGTCCCCTCATCCTGATTTACTTTTCTCCTGGGGCAGCCCTCACACACATGCACTTTTTTAAATGTTGCCAGCCCTTGGCCGCCTGGGTGGCTCAGTCGTTAAGCATCTGCCTTCCACTCAGGTTGTGATCCCAGGGTCCTGGGATTGAGCCCCACGTCGGGCTCCCTGCTCAGCAGCAAGCCTGCTTCTCTGTCTCCCACTCCCCCTGCTTGTGTTCTCTCTCTGGCTTTTTTCTCTCTGCCAAATAAATAAAGAAAGAAATATTGCCTGCTCTCTTTCATAGGAGTTACACGATGGCAGGGCCTGACTAGCTGGCTTTCCACATATGCCCAGTACCCAGCATAGTGCCTGGCATGTTGAAACTGCTCGATTAATACAGGCTAAACAGGTGAGTACCCTTCTTGCCCTTAGAGCCTGTCCCCCTGCTCTGCTGGGTCTCCATCTAGCAGCTCGGGCTGCAGGCCTTGGCTTAGGAAAGCAAACCATCCAGTGTCTGCAGTCTAACAAGACTGAGTATCTGACATCAGCCTGAAACCAATGACAGCATCTGCCAGGTGGAAACCGCCACCTCACCCACCAGAAGTCCTCGGCCAGCACGCTCACTTGACAAATAGGCAGGGACTTTGGACTATGGGCTATATCCCAGTCGGCCCTCCCTAACTCTCCCACTTGCCACCTGGCACGCCACCAGCCTCTCTCCTACCTTCCCCAAGCCAGGCCTTCTTATCTTACATTGGACGTCAGGGGAAATTTTCAGGGCTTCTGATGTCTGTAGTAAAGTTCAGAAGCATCTGCCGGGTATGGAAGGTAGGAGTGAGGCACAGGTAGTATGGAGAAGGGCTCCTAGAACATTTATTTACACTCAGAAGAGGGGAGCTGCAGAGGTCAGTCAGGTAGGTTCAAATGGGTGGGGGTAGGGGTGGCTCCCCTCTTCTGTGGGCATTTCTAAGCTGTAAGGTCCTGGGTTTAGTTTGGGTCCTTCCTCTGCCCTGGTGATGGAAGGGCTTGGGCCCATGGATTGTTGCCTCAGTCTGAGAAGTATGATCTCAGGGTAAGAGATGAGGCCTGTTTTGTCTTCTGAGCCCCACAGTCAATGACTCCTTGTTTACACTGTCCCTCTGAGTCCCTAAACCCGTGATGGCATATTCTTATCTTTATCTTACTTTCCTAGGAGAGATTGCATTCATCTTGATCTTTCGTGAACTCCTACCTAACCTTCAAGACCCTAGTTCAAAAGTCACCTGGTCAGGAGAACTTTCCCTGACACACAGGCCCAAGCCTCGCCCAGGGCAGAATTCACTTCTTGCCCTCCTGCTCCCTAGCATCTGTGTTCTTTCCTCTGTAACAGCAAACACTGCAGAGTATGCTCAACATTTAACTCAAGTGTCCCAAACTGAGGTGCCTTTGGGGGCCAGGCAAGGAACATAAAATGCAGCAAGACAACAGAAAAGCTTATCCGGCTTAAAGCAAATCCAATTAAAAACAAAGCTGCAAGTGACCATTCTGCAACGACCAAAAAAGAGGGTTTTTTTTAGTGGGACTGGCCTAAGACTGTCTTCTTGGTTTGTAAGTCTCTCTTGCTCTCAAGAATGGGCTCTTGAGGGGAGAGACCCCATCTTATTCCTTTATGCCACCAGCAACCAGGCACAGACCAGGTACTCAATAAAGGAACCCCTTCTGAAGGCAGAGCCTGGTAGTCAGGCCAGTGAGAGGGAACAAGACGGGGACAAGAGGTATGGTGAGGCTAAAGCTGCTTTCCAGGGATTTGTGCCTGCTTGGCCCTAAGGAGTGACTTCCCATGTGCCCCAGTGGGAAATCAAGTCTGCTCGTTAGCTTAAAAGCGCCGCTAGCAGGGTGGTTGCATGGCTCGGTCAATTAAGTGTCTGAGTCTTGATTTCGGCTCAGGTCATGATCTCAGGGTCATGAGATCGAGCCCCCTGTCCACCCACACTCAGTGCAGTCTGCTTGGGATTCCGTCCCTCTCCTTCTGCCCCTCCCACTAGTGCTCTCTTTCTCTCTCAGATAGATAAATAAATCTTAATAATAACAAGCATGATTAGTGGTTCAGTTCCCAAAACCTACATCCAGCATCGTCTCCCCTGGTGGAAACAGAAGAGGATTTTACTCAGTCTTTCTCCTGCATGATGAAACAGACAGTGGAAAGTTCCTTGCTTCTTCATGGTAGAAAAAGACCTTGGAAAAATTAGTTCTGAGGACAAAACTCTGAAAACTGGTCAGACTGACCCAAATACGAGTTTCTGAGCTATTTTTCATTATGTCTTGGGATGTGGTGTGAACCAGGAGGTGGAGTCTGCAGGCCACTCCTCTGGCCAGCCACTGTCACTTCTCCTATGTCAGTCCTCCAAGGAAGAGCCTGGCCTGGGACGTGGGGTGACAGACCCAGGGTGCATTCTTAGGAGCAATAGCGAGAAGCTGCCAAACATCTGGTATGTTAGCTGAAGACACACAGGCAGGTGGGCAGAGGCCGAGGGAGGGAGAGCAGGGTAAAAACAGGCTGGGCTAGTGACACAGGGAGGGGCAAATGACACGGTCCTGAACACAGCCAGCTCCTCTGCAGTGGGCAGTAAGGGCTACATGCGTCCTCCTGAGCTCAAAACACCTCCTGCCCCCTAAACACAGCTGCTCAAGGTCCCAGTATCACAGATGTTTCTTTGTCCCTTGTTACAAGGCAGCCCTCCTTGGCAGGTTATCCACAGCTGGAAGGGAACAAGCAATCGGGAATCTCGGGTTCCCGTTCTACTCCTTCAGCACAGGCGTCAAGGACAGTCCCAGCAGCTTCCTGGGGTCTGGCATTTCCTCACTGGGAACTTGGGAACAGTGGTGGCCGGTCCCACTCCACAGGGCTGGCGGGAGCATGGGGTGCAGGAGGGGTTCTAACGTCCTTCGAGAACCTCCGGGTGCTACCTGTGTTAGTGTTCCCCTCTGCCAGCCAGTTACTTTCTGCATGAGGGGTCTCAGGGAAGCAGCAGCAGAAGAACTTTGTCTGACTCTAAAACCCCATGCCCTTTACTATGTACACAAGTTCCTCTAGAAACCTTAAACTCTTTTGTTTTGTTTTGTTCTGTTTCTTCTGTGAAACCTCAGTGATGATTCATACCTCCTGCAGGAATCCGTCAAACCCCTTCCCGAACAGTCTTGGTGGAGAAAAGATCAGACGTGGGAAATGGACCAAAGCCTCTCACCAAGGAGTCTTGCCTTGGTGGCTCGCAAAGGGCCACTGGCTCCCCAGGGATGCCCCTTCTCCCTCTCACAGGGAAGCTGAGACCATCAGGCACAACCCAAGCCCCTTCCTCTGTGGCCCCCTTCCCTGCTGCCACCAAACCACACTCAAAGGCCCTCTTCAGCACTACGGGGAAACAGAGAGCGATCTGACTGAAGCAGGGAGCCAGAAGCCCCTTCACCCCCGATGCAGTGGTCAGGCAGGCCTTCGAGGCTGGGAAGAGCCTGTAAAAAACAGGTGGACTGCCAACTCCTCGTGGCAACAACCTATGCCCACCAGGAGAAGCTGAGAGCAAGTGATGGCATTTCCAAGACCATGGCCACCGGCTCCAACTTCCTGGGTAAATGGTGTCATGGAGCCCTCACTACTTCCACACTAATTCCCTTATACTCACCTGCCTCTCTTTTTCCAAAGCTCCTCTGAAGCAAGGACCTAACCTAGAGAGGAGTCAGATACCCTATGTCCCAAAACGAGCTCTGCCTTCCCTCGAACTGTCCCTCCTGCTCCCCTGCCCCTAGGATTCATGGACAGTGTGCCAGGCCGGGAATCTTGCTCAGCCTTGACCCCTTGGTGCCCCTCTGCTCACTCACAGCTGATAGTGCCTCCAGCCAGCATCAAACTTCTGGACAAACAGTGGGTCTCCCACACACAGCTTCCCACAGCCCTCAGGACACAGTTGACGCACCTTTCATCATCAGAAGTCTGGTGCTGAGCCCCATCCCTAGTCTCATCTCCCCGACACTCTAGCTCCGCTTGACTTGGACAAACACCCACACTTCCTCTCCCACACTTCCATGGCTTTGCACATAGATGGCTGTGGTAGCAAAGCCCCTTCTATCTTTCCTCCCTGGGAAATTCACGTATCTTTCAGTAGCTTGAAACTCACTGCCTCCGTCACCCTGGGGAGGGCAGATTGCTGCCTCCTCTGTGCCTCTGTGGCACTCAGAAGACATCCCTGTGACGGCCATGGCAACCACAGGGCCCTGCTTTGCAGGAACAGGCCTAATTTTCAATATTCAGTCTTGCTGTTGCCAAAATAAACATACACATACTTGTCAGGCCATGTGTTTCCAACTCCTGGTTCAGAAACTGGGTAACGCATTAACAGCACTGCACACTAGCTATCTGTTTATGCGTCTGTTCCCCCAGTTAAAAGCTCCTGAAGAATGGGGACTATCTCTTATTCAACTTTTTTTCTTGAGCTTAGAAGAATGCCCGGGAAAGGAGGTAGTTCTGAACAGACAGACCAACTGTCCACTATTTGCCATTTAATGATCTCCCCAATACACAGTTTATGTCTCAGGGTGTCAGATGGTCACATCTACCAACAACTATAATTAGGCTGGACAAAACACTTTCGAAGTTTCAGGCATTTTGCCCTTTGAATTCAATTGCATCCTGCTCTAGGCAGAAAAGGCCAGCTCAAGGTATGATTCTTGAGTGATACCTCAAGGAACAAAGTTAACAGAGCAAAAAGGCATCTTTTAACAATAAATGCAAATAGACAAAACTGGTAGATGCTACCAAGTGATCAAACCAAGGCATCATCAGTACCAAAGCAGGAACCTGGCATCGTGTGCCACCTGTCCCAGCAGCAAAGGGCAGCACACAATGTTACTTGTGATTCATTCTCACCAAAACTGTCCCACCCAAGTCGAATCTGGCCTCTAACTCAACCTCCAGCTACAGGAAATTCAGGAGACAAAGGAACAAGTGCAAAGACACCACAAGGGAACCATGAGACAAATCCAGGAACTGAATCTTAAAAAATCAGTATCATTAACAACACCACCAACAAAAAGTCATTAAAAAAAAAAAAAAAAAAAGCAAGGTGTTGTTCTGGACCGAACTATACTGGACAATGGTTCAAAGAGGAAAAACGGGGGCGTCTGGGTGGCTTAGTCGGTTGGACCTCTGCCTTTGGCTCAGGGCATGATCTCAGGGTCCTGGGATCAAGTCTTACATCAGGCTCCTTGCTCAGCGGGGAACCTGCTTCTCCCTCTCCCTCTGCCTCTGCCCTTCTCCCTGCTTATGTGTTCTCTCAAATAAAATCTTCCCAAAAAAGAGCAAAAGACAAAGAGGAAAAACACTATTAAAAAACATTTGGGAGAAAGTTGGAAAAACTTAAAAATTGGACAGGAGGTGCTATTTGATAAAAATACCAGTTGACCCTTGAACAACATGGGGGTCAGGGGCACCAACCCCCGAGCAGTCAAAACTCTGTGTATACTTCTGACTCCCCAAAAAAGTAACTACTAATAGCCTACTACCGATGGGAAGACTTGTAGATAACATACAGTCGATTTAAAACCTATTTTTGTACATTATATGTATTATATACTGTATTCTTAGAATAAAATAAGCTAGAGAAAACCAATGTTATTAAGAAAATCATAAGGAAGAGAGAATACATTTACAGAACTGTACCATAAAAAAAATCCACATAGAAGTGCACCCAGTTGTTCGAGGGTCAACTGTACTGATTTACTTAGGCATGTTAAAAGAATTGTTCTTACTCTTATTGGGGAAATAAAAATCAAAACCACAATGAGATGTCACCACCTGTCACCTGTCCCAATGTCACCCGAAATCTGTCAGAATGACTAAAATCAAAAAGACCAGAAATAGGAAGTGTTGGGGCACCTGGATGGCTCAATCGGTTAAGCATCTGCCTTTGGCTTGGTCATGATCCCAGGGTCCTGGGACTGAACCCCACGTCAGGCTCTTCACTCAGAGGGGAGTCTGTCCCTCTCCCCTGCTCACTCTTTCTCTCACTCGCTCTCTCAAGCAAATAAATAAAATCTTAAGAAAGAGAGAGAGAGAGAGAGGAAAGGAGGGAGGGAGGGAGAAAAGAAGGAAGGAAGGAGGGAAGGAAGGGAGTGTTAGCAAGGATGTGGAGGAAAATAAAGCCTTGCACACACCATTGGTGGGAATGCAAACTGGTGCAGCCACTGTGGGAAAAAGTATGGAGGCACCTCAAAATATTAAAAACAGAACTACCCTATGATCCAATAATTCCACTCCTGGGTATTTACCTAAAGAAAATGAAAACACTAGTTCTAAAAGCTATAGACACTGAAGCATTATTTACAATAGCTAAGACATGGAAGAGACCCAACTACCCAACCACAGATGAATGGATAAAGACAATGTGGTAAATTATTCAATGGAGTATTACTCAGTCATAAAAAAAAATATGGGACCTTGGCATTTGCAACATGGACAGATCTAGAGGGTATAATGCTAAGTGAAGTAAGTCAGACAGAGAAAGACAAATCACTCATATGTGCAATTTAAGAAACAAAACAAAACAAAAAAGAAAACAAATGAGCAAACAAACGAAAAGAGACAAACAAAAAACAGCCTCTTAAATACAGAGAATAAGCTGGTGGTGGCCAGAAACGGGAGCGGAGATGGATGAAATAGATAAAGGGGGTTAAGAGCACACTACTCAAGGGGCGCCTGAGTGGTTCAGTGGTTAAGTGTCTGCCTTCGGCTTAGGTCCTGGAATTGAGTCCCACATCATCAGGCTCCCTGCTCAGTGGGGAGCCTGCTTCTCCCAGTCCCTCTGTCACTGCCCCTGCTTGTGTGCTCACTCTCTCTTTCTGCAAATTAGTAAGTAAAATTTAAAAAGTAAAAGAGGGGCCCCTGGGTGGCTCAGTGGGTTAAAGCCTCTGCCTTCGGCTCTGGTCATGATCCCAGGGTCCTGGGATCGAGCCCCACATCGGGCTCTCTGGTCAGCAGGGAGCCTCCTTCCTCCTCTCTCTCTGCCTGCCTTTCTGCCTACTTGAGATCTCTCTCTTGCTGTCAAATAAATATATAAAATCTTAAAGAAAAATGAAAGAAAGTCAGGAAAAAATAAGAGTATTAATACCCACAGAATGAAAATATTACTGATATGAAAAAGAACCAAGTAGAGATCTTGGAAACGAAAACTGTAATTGTCAAAATAAAGAAAACAAGAGATGGAATGAATGATCAGAACAGATACAGCTGAGGGACACCTGCGTGGCATAGCTGGTTAAAGTGCACAGCTCTCGATTTGGGCTCAGGTCACAATCTAGGGATGGAGCCTGGGGTCAGGCTCTGTGCCCAACACAGAATCGGCTTGAGAATCTCCCTCCCTCTGCGTCTTCCCCTCCCACTCATGCTCTCTCTCTCTCTCTCAAATAAATAAATCTTAAAAAAAAAAAAAAAAAAGAACGGACACAGTGGAAAAGGAAATCAGTGTGCTGGAAGGCGAAGCCCAGGGTTTGTCCAGAACATAGCACAATACAACATTATGTTATTAAGATGGAAAAGGTAAGGGATGTGGAGAACAGACCCTAAATTCCAGCTCCCGACCCCTGCAAGCTCCAGAGGGAAGAAGAGGAGCTAATCAAAGACATTTTTTAAAAATTCCTTAGACCTATAGGGATGCCTGAGTGGTGCAGACAGCTAAGCATCCAACTCTTGCTTTTGGCTCGGGTGATCTCAGGGTCCTGAGATTGAGCCCCATGTCTACTCCGTGCTCAGTGTAGAGTCTGCTTGGGTGGGTTTCTCTCTCTCTCTCCTTTTGCTCTTCCCTGCCCCATGCTTGCTGGCGTGTGCGCGTGCTCTCTTTCTCTCTCTCAAATAAATACATAAATCTTTTCCAAAAATCCTTAAGACTTTTAGAAATACAGGAATTTTCACTCTGATTATACCTACTGACTTCAGAGCAGGGTGAATGAAAAAAATATCCCACAACCTAGACACACTATGGTAAGATTTCAGAACATTAGAAATCAAGGGTCACTTGATTTCAAGAGTCCCTTAGGGATTCTTTCTGAAAGAATCACTTAAGGAACAATTCAGGCAAAATCCAAATGAACTAAAGTAATAGAAAAAAACATTAAGCCAAAAATAAATCAATAAAACTTGGAATTAAAGTCTAAAATAACTGTTGATGCAAAATGTCAAAAAAAAAAAATCAATAATGATCTGGCCTAATCCCAGATGATTTCAACGTGGAAAGTGGGGGTGGGAGGCAATGAGGAGGGAAGAAAAGTGCCTCACAGTTCTTGTCCTCTTAGGGTCAAAGAAATAAACATTAATTCTAGACTCCAGGTAGGAAAATATAAATTTGAATATATGAGATGAATAGAGACAGGACATATGTATTTCCAAATTACTAAGAGGGTGGCATGGGGGGAGAGATCTAACAGAAGCCAAGAGTACTTTGTGATGCGGAAAAATTCAGTCACTGAACAATGAGGGCAGAAATGTTCATTAGTTAATTCAGCAACAACAGAGAGGGTGCGATGTTGAATGCTGGGACACAGCAGAGCTCACACTCCCTCACCGGCATGGGAACAAACAAGCGAGCAAGACAAGGGTTGGGAGTAAGTGCTAGGAAGAAAAACACAGAGCAAGGCGAGTAAGGGAGATAACTCAGACTTCAAAAACATTATGCTTGGTGAAAGAACCCAGATGCAGGAAAACCCGCAATATTGTAGGATTCCATTTATATGGAAAGTCTAGAACAGGCAACTTTATAGAGACAAAGTAAACGAGTAGTTGCCAGGGGCTCTGGGGAGGCAGGAAAATATCTGAAAAATGATTGTGGTGATGGTTATACAACTCTGTTAGTATACAACACCACACTGAACTGAACGCTTTAAATAGGGGAGTTCTACGGCATATGGATTATATCTCAATAGATTTTTTTTTTTTTTTTAAGGAACTTGGTAGAGTGCTACTTTAGACAAAACAGTAAAGTAGGGGGCACCAGGGCAGCTCAGTCAATTGAGCATCTGACTCTTAATTCCGGCTCAGGTCATGATCTTGGGGTTGTGGGATTGAGCCCCATGTCGGGTTCTGCACTCAGCGCAGCATCTGCTTGGGATTCTCTTCTCCTTCGGTCCCTTCCCCCAACTCACACTCTCGCTAAAATAAATTTTAAAAATCTTTCTAAAAAAAAGATACTCAAAACCATAAGAGACTCTTAATCTCACAAAACAAATTGAGGGTTGCCGGGGGGAGGGGGTACAGAGAGGGTGGTTGGGTTATGGACACTGGGGAGTGTATGTGCTATGGTGAGTGCTGTAAAGTGTGCAAACCTGGTGATTCACAGAACTGTACCCCTGGGGCTAATAATACATTATATGTTAATTTAAAAATTTAAAAATTTTTTTAAAGATAGTCAAATAAGGCCAACTCATGTAAAGCAAAACAACAATCTATTGATGTGTGTACACATGTATACACACAGAGCAAACTGCCCCAAAACATCTTAATACACAACTTAACTTCTATCCATTATCACTGCTCAGAGGCAGGGGAATCCCTGAGTGGTAAAAAGAAGAATCCAGCTAGAATTCTGTAACTTGGAGTCCTTTTAATACTTAATGAGTTTTTCATGCTAGGCTTGAAAACACCAATCTTGACCATTTTGCCTCAAATTGGCCAAACTTTGCCAGTTAAATTTTAAGAGATTAAGCTTTTTAACAAACCAGTCTACAATAATTTCCCCACCAACTTGCGCTATGGTGATCCTGTTTCTCAAAAGTCGTAAAACCAAACCAAACAAAACCAACCCCCCGAGTTCCTATAACGTCTCCCATTTTCACCTGACACTTCTCTCTCCTTGCTGGCTGGAAGCCCTTCAGCTCCTGCGTGAACCCAACCCTTCAGGCAGAGGTTCACTGATACTGTTTCTTGCTTAGAAGGCTCTCTTTTCTCTCCCCCCCTTCCTCTCTCTCCCTGTGTCTCTCTCTCACTACTTGCTAGTTCATTCGGCCAACACTTACCAAAGGCTTATTCTAGGGAGAATAACCCCAAGAAAACACTAGAGTTAGAGTCTACACTATTAACCTTGTAATTTCAATAATAAAATAGATTTTTCTCTATGTATTTCAAAAAATTTTCCCATATTTTATAAAACTGATCTTTTTCTATGTAATTATCTATAATGTAAACATGGCAGATATTAACAATTCATAGCTAGTGAACTAAACTTTCTTCTGACAGCTAAGATCTATTTTTTCATCACAAAATCTTTCACTATTTGTGTACTCATGAGAGTCAAAACCCAAAAATAAAAAACAAGTTAAACGAAAAAAAAAAAACCCACAAAGTTTTTCATTAGAAAATGTAAACAGAACATTTTGAATTTTTTTTTTTTAGATTTTTTTTTTTTGAAATTTATTTCTTTAAGAGAGAGAGCGTAACACAAGTTGGGGGAGGAGCAAAAAGATAAGGAGAATCCCAAGCAGACTCTGTGGTGAGCATGGAGCCTGACGCAGGGCTTGATCTCACAACCCCAAAATCATGACCTGGGCCAAAATCAAGAGTTGGATGCTAACCTGACTGAGTCAACCAGATGCCCCAAGATATTTTTCATTTTCAAAATACCTAATTTTTACCCTTCTCAGGCATCAAAATGGCAGGAGTGGGGATTTCCTCGCTTCAAATTGGAAGAATTTCTTTTTTTCAGAGAGGGATGGGATCCTTCAGTGATGAAATGGTCCAACCCACTAACCATAAGCTGTGAGCTGCAAGTCAACCTTTCAGGCCTCTCGCATCAAGATGAACAGCGTCTCCTTCAAAAACAGTCACCTCGGGACGCCTGGGTGGCTCAGTTGGTTAAGCAGCTGCCTTCGGCTCAGGTCATGATCCCAGCGTCCTGGGATCGAGTCCCACATCGGGCTCCTTGCTCCGCAGGGAGCCTGCTTCTCCCTCTGACTCTGCCTGCCACTCTGCCTGTGCTCGCTCTTGCTCTCTCTCTCTCTCTCTCTGACAAATAAATAAATAAATAAAATCTTTAAAAAAAAAAAAAAAAAAAAAAACAGTCACCTCAAGAGAGGACACACTCTAGTGACCTGTCACTGCCCAACACACATTGCAATTGCTGTCAGGGCCCTTGGACAAGCCCCCTGGCCTGACGTGAACCAGGATTCTGACTTTCTGGTTAGACCTCCCTTTGGAACAAAGAACTATGGAATGTTCTCCAATACACCCCTGAAGGACCTGCCAGGAGGAAGAGCTGCAGGCTCTGAAGAATGTGAATAAGGATCATCACAGTATGCCTGGGTGACTCAGTGGGTTAAGCCTCTGTCTTCAGCTCAGGTCATGGTCTCAAGGTCCTGGGATCGAGGCCCACATCTGGCACTCTGCTCAGCAGGGAGCCTGCTTCCCCCTCTCTCTCTGCCTGCCTCTCTGCCTATTTGTGATCTCTCTCTCTCTCTGTCAAATAAATAAATAAAATCTTAAAAAAAAAAAAAAAAAGAAGAAGTATCACCACAGCTGATCAAACACCTGGGAAATCCGTGCACAATTTCTCAAGGAGACTATCCTGAAAGTGGGGAGCACCCAGGAACACATCGAGTCGCAAATTTTTTTTTAAACAAATCAGTCTCATTACATCTTAGTCACACTCCAAATCTGGGACGATGTCACCTCAAACATGGACGAACAGGTGCGAAAACCTTGAAGAACTCACGATGTTTACACACCTCATGGAGGACTGAGTTCCTGTTTTTCCAGTCGAAGAAAGGGAGGCTCACAAGGCAGAGGAGTACAAGTCAGATCAGAGGAGTCCACATACATCACAGTATAGACATAGAAGCTATTAATGAGAAACGGTCCTTGCTTATCAATTTATCACAGCAGGTTGGAGAGATCCTCTCTCTAACAGCAGTGGCTTGGGTTCTGCGGCTCCATGTTCAACAGAACAGCATTTTGTAAGCCGTTCTAGAAGATGGGCTTTTTCTTTTGTTCACAATAGCCATATGCACCAATTCACCCAATGCATCTGAATTAATAAGGATTTGTTTGTTTAACTAGCACTGGGCATTAGGATGCTGATACAGTATTGCTAATCAAAACACCAAAAAACATAAAATGCAAGTGATATACAATGGCCCAGATATTAAACTCATCCCCCACATTTCCGTACGTGTATGTGTGGTGTTTATGCACGTACTACCAGTGGGTGATCTGGAACACAGGCCTCCATGTCCTGCTCTGTAAGATGGGGATCCTTCTCACAGGGTGACAGTGAGAAAACCCTGTGTGAGTAGGTGAGATAGGGATTCTCTCTGCAGCTCACTGACCGAGGAACAGATCACTGAAATGACTTGTACAAGGTCAGCTGGGCACCCGAACTGAGAAGCCAAGCTTCTGGACTCCCCATGCCGTGCTCTCTTCCAGGTAATTTCCATACCAACATCAGTCCCCATTTACTGATGATCTGCAATGGGCCAGGTCGCTGAAGCTAAGAGGGCTCCAAGTGAAGCAGATCAGGAGTGGTGATGTCACGTGCCTGGAGCGCTACATGCGAAGTCAAGATTTTAAGGTGGTGCCTCATGGGTCTAACACTGACCCTCCTTCCACTGTCTTTCCATGACATGTGCTACGTCAGGGCTGTCAGAAAGCTCAGGAGGCAAGGTTTATTTGGCAACAGGATAGCTGTCATTGGCCTCAAGAGCAGATTTCAGACAACCAGTATGACCCAGAACTTCTTTCTTATCTAGCAGTCCTTTTGCAGGCTCCCTGCTGAGCAGAGAGTCCGATGAGGGGCTTGATCCCAGGACCCTGAGATCATAACCTGAGCCAAAGGCAGACGCTTAACCCACTGAGCCACCCAGGCACCCTCCTTTTGCTATTTCTGATCAAAACTGAAAAAGTCGGGGCGCCTGGATGGCTCAGTGGGTTAAGCCTCTGCCTTCGGCTCGGGTCATGATCCCAGGGTCCTGGAATAGAGTCTTGCATCAGGTTTTCTGCTCAGCAGGAAACGTGCTTCCCCCTCTCTCTCTCTGCCTGACTCTCTGCCTACTTGTGATCTCTGTCTGTCAAATAAATAAATAAAATCTTTTTTAAAAATTAAAAAACAAAAAACTGAAAAAGTCAAATCAATAACATCCATATCAGGAAGGCACCTGATCCAAATAGCAAAATCAGACCCCTGATTGGAAGGACCAAGGAAGCAAACTTTAAAAACAAGGCAGTTCCTATTTCCTTGGCTGCCCCCTCCTTTGGAAGCCACTACAAAAACAAAGGTGACTTGTAGGGCCTAGAGAAGCTTCAGTGCCAAGGCCCAAGGCCATACACTTTACCTCTGTGAGAGAGAGATCTGGCAACATCCCCAACAAGGGGAAAGTGAACCTGACAGAGAGCCGAATAAAGGGGGTACAATTCGACAAGGCTAACCTCTGTGTGTGGACTTGAGGCCTGTGTCCCCAGCGATCTGTAAAATGAGTTTACATAACAGGCCTTTGTGTTGTCCCAGATAAGAGAGAGTAGAGGAGCGGTCAGAATGTTTTAAGGATTTAGAACCAGCTGAGATTTCCTGGGGGACAGTGAGGTTGGGGGTGGCAGGGAGCAGGGGTGGAGCCAAGGATGGGGGAAGGGTGAGTTAAGAAATCATGTCTGATCTAAGGAGGAAAAAGGTTAACAACGACCACAATAATTTAAGTCCTCCTTTGTAATTCCTTGGTTTTATTCGCATTAGCACTTTCAGGATAGACAAGAAACCAGTAACACTGATTGCCTCTTCTTAGAAGGCAGTGTGGAGTTGGGGGGCTAAGGTAGAAGGGAGCTGTTGTTTGTTTTTGCTTTTACTGTATGCCCTTTTACACTTTTGAAATTTTGAAATTCTGGACCATGTATTTGGATTATCTATTCAGAAATATATAAAGTGAATTTTTTTTTAAGATTTTATTTATTTATTTGACAGAGAAAGATCACAAGTAGGCAGAGAGGCAGGCAGAGAGAGAGAGAGAGAGGGGGAAGCAGGCTCCCTGCTGAGCAGAGAGCCCGATGCGGGGCTCGATCCCAGGACCCTGAGATCATGACCTGAGCTGAAGGCAGCAGCTTAACCCACTGAGCCACCCAGGCGCCCTATAAAGTGAATTTTTATACTAGTTTAAGCATGTCCATAGTTTTCCAACAACCCTAAGAAGCAAGCAGAGCAAAGATCATTAGTCCCAACTCCCAAATGAGGAAGCTGTGGGGTCTAAGAACTAAGAAGGGAAAAAGAATTTCTAACATAGGGTAGGAGAAGAATCAATGAAACAAGATGGGATTGGGAAGGAGACAAACCATAAGTGACTCTTAATCTCACAAAACAAACTGAGGGTTGCTGGGGGGAGGGGGGCTGGGAGAAGGAGGGTGGGGTTATGGACATTGGAGAGGGTATGTACTATGGTGAGTGCTATGAAGTGTGTAAACCTGGCGATTCACAGACCTGTACCCCGGTGGATAAAAATATATTATATGTTTATTAAAAAATTAAAAAAAAAGAAACATGCATATAAATAAATTTTTTAAAAAAAGGATTTCTAACATAACACAATTTTAAAAAAAGAAGGAAAGAATTGGGCCACAGTTGTGGTGAGACTGGAAATAAGACTCGGACCTTCCAAATCCTAAGCCAACGCTCTCTTTCAGAGACCCCACAGTTTGAAAGATGCAGCCCAACCCCCGCATTTGCTCTTAAAGTTCAACCTGCATAGCTAGAGCTGTGGGAATCCACATGGGGTATGGCACAGGAACCCATCACCCTATATGGAGCCTTACTAACCAGCACAGCAGGCTAGGTGAGCTGTTCAGAGCTGGCTAGATGTTTTGGGAGCAAACATCCTGAAACTTGCTAGAGTTTCAACCTTTATTACTGAAAAATCTATCAAATGCCCAAGTCCACGTTGCTTCTCAAAGTACAGTGGCTGCAACTGCATTTTTACTAGATTCATTAACTTCCAGGCTCTTGGGGTCATCATTTTGAACTCAGAGGGACTTAGACAGGTGATCAAGTTTAAAAATGAGCACTGGGCTTAGAACCCAGGCAGACCTTGGGTTCAAGTCCTGATTTTGCACCTGATTTGGGTGTGACCTTAGATATGCTGGTCACTTCCTTTATTTTGGCCTCAGCTTCCCCTCTATTAATAAAAATCAATTCACAGACATGTACTGTGCACCGTGTGTCTAACACTGCTGCGGGTGCGGGGCCTCACAGGCCCACAGAGCAGACTAATCCCCGCACTTTCAAGGAGTGGACAGACCCTGTACAGGAGGAGATCAACACATGAGGTCATTTCCAGTCTGATGAGCTATGAATTTACCCCCTGAACTCACCCTGTAATGTGGAGAGAGGGTCCACATTTGCAGTGGGAGCCAAATGAAGAAGCAGGAGGGGGATGTAGGGACATAATATGACAGGCAGGGGGACAGATACAAAGAGCCCAAAGCAGGCATGTCTGAAGGACAGAAAGGGCTAGTGAGGCTAGAGAGCAGCAAGTGAGGGCAGAGGGAAGGAGATAAGACAGCCAAGGCAGACAGGGAGCCCACAGCTTCAGGTGAGGAGTCTGGATGCCATTCTAGTTGCAACAGGAAGTAATTATAGAAATAAAGAGGTTTTGGGGGGTGGGAGGTTGGGGTACCAGGTGGTGGGTATTATAGAGGGCACGGATTGCATGGAGCACGGGGTGTGGTGTAAAAATAATGAATACTGTTATGCTGGAAATAAAAAAAAAAATATATTTAATACTAGAATAAACAGCAAAAAAAAAAAAAAAAAGAAAGAAAGAAAGAGGTTTAATTAGATCTGTGATGTTGCAAACTTTCTTATTTTTTAGCAGCAGAACTTTTCAGTCAAATAAAAACAAGTGGAACCTCAATATAGAACTGGATAAAAGTGGTTTTGCTTGGGCTGGGTGAGAAGCTAGTTAAGGCCCTTCTGAACTTGTGGCCTCTTGGCCTTTCCCCTTTACCCCTGCGGCAGCTCTCAAGCATTGGAGCTCAGAGGAACTGCAAAAACACCAGGTGATCCACCTCTGGGTTCTTCAAGCTCTAACAAAATCTGGCAGTACAGGGAGAGGAGGCATGGGGAATCATGCTGGATCCTTGCTGGGCCCCTGACAGCCCCTGGAAAGGTTTTAAATCCCTGAAGTGCAGGAACAATAACAATAAAATCTGGCTCATCAAAGGTTCCAGTTAAAGTGACACTGCTGAAACTATAGGGACAGAAAACAGATCGGTGATTGCCAGGGGCTAGGGTGAAGAGAGGACACTGACACAAAGGGAGGGACACAGGGGAACTTTCTGGGTTGCTGGAAGCATTGTATACTGTGACTATGCTGGTGATTATGGGACTCTATACGTTTCATCAGAATTCACAGAACTGTACACCTAAAATGGGTGAAGCTTAAGGAGCATAAATTTAACTTGAACAAACCTGATGTTTAAAAAAAAAATAACAAAATACAAAGACACCTCCGAGGTATTTTATGGATGGAGAAACAGACTTGGAGAGCAAAAATGACTTGCTCCTGCTGAGTCAGAAGAGCCCCCAAATGGCTGATTGAAGGGCTACCCCCACCCCCACGCCACCGCTCCTCAGTTTCAATCCCAAGCCTCTTTAGTACCTGGCCTCAGGTTTCTCTGACTTGCAAACTGAGGAGGTAGATACTTGCCAAAGACTTCCCCACTCCAAACAATCAGATTCTAAGAAGCAGGCTGGTGTAGGGGAAAGACCTCAATGTCAGAAACACTGGAAGAAAAATGCCCACTTGTGTCAGTTACGAGCTGGGTGCCCTGGGGCCAGCCTGTCCTATGCCAGGATAGGGTTAATAAGAACAATCTGTACATCAGCTGGCACACAACAGCCTCCAAGAGGGGCAGCCATTATCACCCTTCTACCCCGACCGGATCCCAGTCCCTATCCCACCAGGCTGCTTCCTAAGAACAACGTGGAGGTAACCATAGGGAACAGAAATCGCCAACTCCCTGCCCTGCGTTGCATAACCTGTGCTCGGGTACACAGTACACCCTGGGCTCCACTGGGGCACAGGCTGTTATCTCGCCAGGTAAACAGGAACACCCCGCCCCCTCCTTGACCACCGTCAGCACCCAGCCACCACAAACACTCGGGGGGCAGGAGAAGGCCGGCATCGCGCAGGAACACCACTGCTCTTTATGCCTATATTTTGGGCACTCCACTTTCCCTGTGGCTGCTGGCATCATCGCAGGGCACAAACTCATCCACAGACACACTCCACCCATCCTACAGCCCTTCCCTCACCACCTGTTCCAAAGGGGTGTTCCCAAATAATGACTCAAAGCTGCCGGCCCCACCTTGCTTTTTTTTTTTTTTCTCTCCAATGTAAGGCAACCAAAAACACACAGAAACCCAAAAGATTCTTTAAGACAAAACAAAACAAAAGCCTTCAGGCAAAGAGATTCTGCTTCCGCTGGCATATCAAATCATGTAAAGTTTGTTGGCTTACTATTTCTCCACGGAGGAAGAGGAGGTAGGCAACACCCAGAAATTATACCAATTTTGCAGAAACAAAGAGCTAAGTACCCTGGCTAAAGGCAAACATGAGCGGGGCTACAGCGGCCCAGGGACGCAAAGCCCCAGAGCATCAGGTCTCAAGGGACTCCCCCATACCTTGGCTCAACTTCTAGAAAACACAGAGATAACAGGAGATAACACTTGTCCTGTGCTGCCCCTGCCCAGTGCTCTTAAGGACTGTCATGGAGATCATGTGAACTGAAAATCGTGAGAGAATGGAAACGATTTCTGCAGAGCTCAGTTAAGTTACTGAGCAAAAACAATGCTTTGCCCCAGCCACGGTCTCCTCACTCTAAGAGGGAGGGATGGTAGCCAGGTTAAGAAACTGATTCATTAATCACAAATATTATTTATCAAACCACTGCCAGGACATTGTGGCAACTACATCCTGCTGTTTCTCTTCAGAGTCATTGCCAAAGTTGGGTCCTCTCCCCCACCTTCCGGTATCAGTGAACTTTTCAGTTTCTATCAAACTCCAGCTGGGGGAGGGGACCCAGGGCTGGCCCTCGTCGAGTAAAGTTCCACCACCAGGTCCACAAAGAGACTGCAGGGAGGCGTGGCCAGGCCGGAAATTCTGACAAAAAGTTTTGGCCCTCCGGTCCTAGAAACAACTACTTCCTGATCCTTCCTAGGCTTGGGGCGGTGTAGTTCTCAGGCCGGGTTCCCCCCACCAGGGTTGAGCTGGGGGCTTCAATCGAGGGGGGGAGGGTCAGGCCAGGCAGGCGGCCTTCTGTCCCCCGCACCTCGAGCCGCTCTACTGCCTTCCACTGGCTAAGTTATTTTGGAGCAAAAGTGCCCCCAGGGTGTGAGCTCCGGAGGGCAGGGCCTCCTCCCCCGCAGCATCCCCAAAACACACACACACACACAAACACCCGAAGGCCGGCGTTCTGAGGACTGAACCCGACCCAGACCCCAAGGCCCAGGCCTGCTCCGACAGGAGGAAGGGAAAGGGGGAATCGAAAGGGATTTGCCAGAAACCTGAGGACAATCCGGGGCGCTAGCAGCGGCCTGGGGCCGCCTCCGCTAAGGGAGCGCTTTCTAGGGGCCCCGGTCAACCCCCGGTGCCCGTCGGAGAACGGGCTGCTTGGCAGTCAGAGAGGGCCAGGCCACCCCCGCCCGGCGACCCCAGGCTGGGCCTCCCACCTTGACCCGCTTGCCCTGGATCTCCAGCGTCTTCATGGTGAAGTCGACGCCGATGGTGCTGCCCTGGCGCTCCGAGAAGGCGCCGGTCTTGAAGCGCTGCACCACGCACGTCTTGCCCACGCTCGCGTCGCCCACCAGCACCAGCTTGAACAGGAAATCGTACTGCTCGTCCGGGTCCCCCGGGCCCGGGCCCGGCCCCGCCATGGCCGCGCGGGAGCCGAAGGGCCGGCGCTCCGGACGCTGAGGGAAGCCTGAGCTCACGGAAGCCGCGGACCGCCTGGCGACGTGGAACCACCGCAACACCTGAAGAAGGGGCGCCGCCGTCTGCAGGTCCCGGCCCGGCCCCGCCCCGGCCCCGCCCCCGCCCCGGCCCGGCCCCCCCCCCCCGTCCCGCCCCCGGCCAGCCCGGAGCCCCGCGGGCCTTGGCTCAGCCGGGGACTCGCCTAGTCCCGCCTCCGCAAAGCTCGCGGCCTGCCCTCTGCTCCTTCCGGGCCAGTCCGGTCCTCGCGCTCTGCCTCAGCCCCGCCCCGGCCCCACTCTACCCTGAGCGCATCGGGCCCGCCCCATCCCCCCGCTCCAACCTCAGCCCTTCGCGGGACAGACTCCGCCCTCAGCCACACCCCCAGTTAGACCCCGCCCCCAGGCCCGCCCCAGCACCGCCCTGGCCGGACTCCGCCCCCAGCGTCGCTCTAGGCCCCGCCCCCAACCCGACTCGCTGCCCTCGGCCCGCGGACAGTCAGCTTCTCAGCTCCTCCCCTAAACCCGCCCACAACCCATCTCCGCCCAAGGCACTGCCAGCACTCGCCACGCCCCCCACCGCCGCGGGCTAGGCTGCCTCACTGGAGCTATCAGGACCCGCCTCGAGGGTACGGTGGAGTCCCTGGGCCTGCAGGCCTGCGGGCCCATTAACCCAAACCTTGAACCAGGAACGGCCTCCTCTAGAATGGATCACTGGGAAGGGGACAAGCGGTGGCAGAATCCCTGCAACAGAGGATGTCTGTGTCTCCGACACAGACGGGAAAGGCGAAGGAACGAGAAGGCTTCAGTGAGGCCAGAAATTAAGCCGGCTACAAAACTGGGGTGAAGACCAGAATCCTGGTTGGGAAAGGGACCCGAAGGCTGCCCGCTCAAGGTGACGCCCCCTTCAGGACTCTCGAGAGAAGGGAACTAGAGAGCCCATTTGGTGGATGGCAAGGCGGGAAGGAGGAGTTGGGAGATCACAACCCCCAAAGGCCTAGGGGTTGTTGAAGCAGCTGTCCTAATGGCTCAGGGTGGGCTGGCTCAGTTGGGGTTATGGGTCCATTTGGGGGAACTGGCCCAGCCAAACAGCACCAGTGATTGGGCTGAGCAGAGGAGCATGGGAAGTTTGTGGGGAATTCAGACAAGCTTTTGCTTGTGTGGAAGGTCAGACAAGCTTTTGCCAAGATAATCCATAAACCGAGAGTCCTTGGAGAGGGCACCTGGGTGGCTCAGTGGGTTAAGCCGCTGCCTTTGGCTCAGGTCATGATCTCAGGGTCCTGGGATCAAGTCCCGCGTCGGGCTCTCTGCTCAGCAGGGAGCTTGCTTCCCTATCTCTCTCTCTGCCTGCCTCTCTGTCTACTTGTGCTCTCTGTCAAATAAATAAATACAATCTTTTAAAACATAATAAAATAAAATGTCATAGTATCTTAAAAAAAAAACAAAAGAGAGAGAGAATCCTTGGAGAAATGGAACGGAGCTAAGCTTAAAATAGATCCAATGGAACCTATCCCCAAAAAGGGCTTCCCAACTACCCAGCAGGGAGGGCATTGAGGACACTCCTGCCCTCTTCAGACTCCAGTTCTACTTGGTTCAATAAATTGTTATTAATGCCTACTATAGGCCCTTGGAACACATCAGTGAACAAAGCGAGCAAAAATCCATACCCTCCCCAGCAGAAAAGGGAAGAGGGCTTTCCCATAGCTTAAGGAGACCACGGAGGGCAAGTCCACCAGGACCAGTAGTATACCCTGAGGATCCCCGACCTACCTTACTGGCTAAGTGGGGAAGAGACTGGATTAGGAGGCAAAGACAGACCCATGGAGAAGATGGAGCAGCAATCTGTTCTGGAACCATGGAAGCTCTTCTCCCATGGGAAGTGCCCAACAGTGTTAGACAGAAACCCCCAAAGTGCTATGGAAAAACAATTCGGGGAGCCCAGCTTTATTATATCAGACTGGAGGGGCAGGAAATAGCTTCCCATTCTGAAGTAGTAGGAGACAGAAGGACATGGGGTGGAAGACTTCCACAGGCTGGGGTTGGCTCTGGGGCATGTCAAAGCTCAGAACCCCAGAAAATAACTTCTGTTCCAGCCCAGAGTGGCTCCTCACAGCCACTGGTGGAAAGAAGAAAGGAAAAGGTGAGCCCGGGGGCTGAGATGAGCCAAGACTCAGCTACTGGAAGCATGGGGAAAGGAACAAAGAGAATAGACATTCACAGGGTGAGGTGGACATGTGGCTGAATAACTGAACTGGCCTTTACGTTTGCCTTGCCTGGAATTGGTTTAGGGTGGGGTGAAGGCCCGTTGGGCTGGCTATGGATCTTGCCAGAAAGTCCAGCTACCACTTGTCTTTGTGGGTGATGGAAATGTTCTAAACCTAGACTGTTGGGGCACTTGGGTAGTTCCATTGGTTAAGTGTCTGCCTTTGGCTCAGGTCATTATCTCAGGGCCCTGGGATCGAGCCTTGCATTGGGCTCCCTGCTCAGTAGAGGAGTCTGCTTCTCCCTCTGCCCCTTAGCACTACCCCGCACCTCCTACAAGCATGCCCTCTCTCTCTCCCTCAAATAAATAAATAAAATCTTTTAAAAAAATATAAAACAAAACTAGACTGTCATAAGGGCTGCATGACACAGGAAATTTATTAAAATTCTTAAATTGTACACTTACAATGGGTGGAATTGATGGTGAGTAAATTATACCTCAATAAAGCTGTTAAAAAATATCTGCATTTCCTCTCTTTTGGTGGTAAGTTTCTGCGTAGCACAATGGCATTTTATCTGAAATCAAATTATGCTCATTTGAAACAGAGTGATTCAAATCCAAAAATGTTTATATCTCACTTAATGCCCCAGTTTTGAAACAATGCATATCCCAAATTTTTAAAATGTGCCAAGAATTTAACATTCTTGGGGCACTTGGGCACCTGGGTGGCTCTGATGGTTAACCAGCTGCCTTTGGGTCAGGTCGTGATCCCAGGGTTCTGAGACTGAGCCCCAGGTCTGGCTTCCTGCTCATCAAGGAGACTGCTTTTCCCTCTGCCTCTGCCTGCCACTCCTCCTGCTTGTGCTCTCTCTCTCTCTCTCTTTCAAATAAATAAAATCTTTTTTAAAATGTTAAATTCCTTTTTTAAAGATTTTATTTATTTATTTGACAGACACAGTGAGAGAGGGAACACAAGCAGGGGGAGTGGGAGAGGGAGAAGCAGGCTTCCTGATGCAGGACTCAATCCCAGGACTCTGGGATCATGACCTGAGCAGAGGGCAGATGCTCAACAACTGAGCCACCCAGGGGCCCCACAATTTAACATTCTTAAAACTAGTGGTGGGTAGGCTGACTTTTAACTGTCTTTGTACTGTTGCTACATGGGAGCACACCATCCCAGTTGATAAGCCAAAGCGCCCATGGTCACCCCAACAGTCTGTGGATCAGAACTCCAATGCCATCTTTCTTGCCCTTCCTTGGAGCCTGATGTGGGACTTGATCCCAGAACCCTGGCATTTTGACCTGAGCAGAAGGCAGTCGCTTAACCAACTGAGCTACCCAGGCACCCTTCTTCCTCCTTTCTTTTTTTATCTTTATTCTTTCTACAGTCACCATGATTAAAATACACAACCTCTAACAATATCACCTGAGTTCTATTTCGCAGTGCCCAGACTTAGTGCTAAAAATGTGCCTCCAACAGACCCATCAGACACGAAGGTGAGAAAACACAGTAAGGAAGCGAAGACCAGACATCAACGATGATACCCTGCATTCTTAATATAGAAGAGTGCTTGCTACGCGACATTAGAATATAATGGCACAGCAAGGAAGCAAAGCTATCTTACCGAGCTGTAGACATGGGTACCCTGGGCTGGTGCTGGCTGATGACTGGGAAGGCACCCTCCCAGGGGCCAGCCCTCAGCCCAACTGGAGACCAAAGAAATGCCAGCTATCCAACTCTCTCCCCACTCCCAGAACCCTAAAACATCATGAACATGGGGAAATGAACCCCAGTCCTCCCTGCTTCTGTTGATTCCATTTCATGCTTGAGGCTCTGTCTGAAAATAGAGGGATCAAATGGCTCTCGCAGCACCCCTACGTCTACCTCTGCCAGCTCCATGCTGTCCTCCCACCCCCACTGCCACCCTCCACCTGGCACAGTGCTCCTACCCAGGCCTGTGCTGGCTTAACAGCCCCCCCTAGACACCACCCCCCTCTGCATCAGGTTCCCACAGTTCCCCTCCCCCCACCCAAGGGGCTCTGAGGAGGCCACTCCGCTGCTCAAATTTTAGTGATAAGTCCCAGACCCTCTGAAACACAGTATTACACCTTATTCCTCCAGCATCTGTGTCCCCCATCCCCGCTCTTTTTCCCAGACCCTCCAACTTGCCAGTTTGCATGGAGTCCTCCATGGCATAGCCAGAGGGACTGAGGGGGATCAAGCCCTGCTCTCCCCACTCCTCACCACACTGACTGAGATGGAAACCCAGGCTTTGAGATGCGCAGGAAATACCCTGTATGGAAACTCAGCACCCCTCAACCCTGCAGGGAACTTCCCTCTACATTCTTTTTGGGAGGGGGTGTTGGGGGGGAAGTGCAACAGGAGAGGGACAGATATGAAAATGCCTGAAGAGGCGGTGTGCTGCCACTGGTCTCCCCAGGGTCCCGTCTGCTCATTAGTCAAGCGCTGCCTGCCCCACTAGGGAAGGCCTGATGTACCCAGATGGGTTCCCGCTGTCACCGCTTCACAGTTTCTGTGAGCAGGGGCTGAGACACCCCCACTACATCCTTTCTTAGGGCTTTGGGAGGAGGCAGTGGGATGCTGATGTCTCTTCTTCAGTTCAGTTGTTAGAGGATGGGGGGGCTGCTGTCTGTGTGGCCACACAACTGGAACCTTTGCTCCCCTGTGACCGGCCTGTCCCTCTGATCACTGCCCAAGGTATCCAGGGTCAGAGTAGAACATGTTCATCTCTTCCTTGTTTATAAATTGCTCAAGAGCCCGAACACAAGTGTCACAGGGGTCAGAGTACAGGGCGGGTGGAGATACATGGGGAGGAAGCCCAGCCTAAGGCCTGGATGGTGCTAGTCTGATGAATCTTAAAGCAAACCAAGAGGAAGACTGATGTTTTACTTGTAGGAAAACCAGTGGGGTGAGCAAAGGGGAGGGAAGTCTATGGAAATATGGAGAGTCGCCTTTTTGGAAACTTCAGGCAAAGCCAAAGCTAATATAAACCATGAAACAGATTTTGTCAACAAACTCAAGGCTCCCAGGACTGGCTCTTTTGTCTCTGAGCAATGAACTGGGCCGAGGAACCACATCCCCACCAGTAATGACACCTGCCCAGCAGATTCCTCTGCTGTTGCAGGTCCAGAATGGGAGCCCTGCAGAGATCTTCCCTCTGGGGCCTCTCACAGGGCAAGTAGCCAGGGCCTCTGGGACAGGAAGAAGCCTGGGGTCAGGGCCATCTCTGCCAAGGACACCTATAGGACATGGTGCTAGGTGCTTTCCCACCCAGCCTCGGTTTCCTCAGATATGGGACACTCATTCCTGTCTGCCTACGTCCCAGCAAGCCACTGAAAAACCCTAGCTGGGACAGGTTCTGTACACTGCGGGGCTGGAGCAGGGGCTCCTGTGTCTGGCTCTGCCCCAGGGGTTAGAAGCCTGGTAACTCCACTGACTAAGGGATGGAGGCCTGGAGCCTGGACCTTCCAGAGGGGTCACACTCCAGGCATTTCCAGTCACCTTTTCCAGGCAGAAGAAATGCCTACAGTTTGGATTTCCTGCTGTCCTTGAATGCTGGGCAGCCCCCAAGCCTACATGTGCCCTTTGGAAGAAAAACCCCCAAGGGAGTGGTCTGAGCCAGGCCACTACACACCCCAAAGAGACTATGATGAGGGCCCTCGCTTGCCTCTGCCTGCACCGTAGCACTGCCGGACCCTGGGACAAAGTCCTGGGCTTTAAAACAGGGAAACTAAGACCAGGGGCCTAGGTCCCAGAGCTGAGCCTGGCCCTGCCCCTCCCTCCCCTGGGGGTTCCCAAAGCTGCAACCCCACCTCCCCCTGCTCCCTACACACATTCACCCAGGGGCTCAGCTGAGGGGGGACAAGCCAGCCCTTCCCTGAGGGAAGCCAGGAGGCAAGGTGTCCCCACCCCAGACACACACCCCCCCTCACCCTCTGTTGCCTTTCCCATGCAGCCACATCCCCCCGCCCCCAGCCTCTGCCTGCCCTGCCTCCTGCCTCCTGTCTCCACATCCAGCTCCACACACCCTCCTAAGGCAGGTCACACATTGCCTGGTTCAAACTCTTGCTAGGATCTGCACAGCTCCCTCAAGGGACCTATCTGGGTTGGGACCTATCTGGGTTGGCCATGGCCTGGCTAGCCTCTCCCCTGACACTCACCACCCTCAGCCACATGGGGATTTGGCATTCCCTGACCCCGCTGCTCCCCTGACAGGCAGACCCCCCCCCGACCTGCCCAAAGAGCCCAACTCCCCCCTGTGTCACAGGTTTCCCCAAGCAGGGCCTCCTGTTGATACACAGTCCAAGTTGGGGCCCGGACCCAAAGGACAGCCCCCCAGTCCTGACGCTGACTCCCAGACTCTCCCAGGATCCCTACAGAGTACGTGGAGCACCCCCCACCCCGACACACACACAGCCCTGGAGACTGCTGTGTCCCATCTCTACTGGAAAGAACAGACCCAGCCCAGAGGGCAGCCTTGGCTCTGACTGTAGCTTTCTGGGCATCTGTGGTGTGCTCTGACCCAGGCCACCTTGGGGACCTCCCCAGCCTCTGCCCTGAGAGGGAGCCCGGAATGTGTCCCACCCCTCCCACACCCGGGCCTTGTACTTCGGGTCTCTGGTCCCAGCAGGGACTCTGCACCAGGCATCCCACTGCACCTCAGTGCGCTTCCAGGAACAAGCTGCAGACATGGAAGTTTCCCTTTCATATAAAAATCTTTAATAAAAATAGCTCTCTTCTGAACGAGTCGTAAGACAGAAGTAACGAACTGAAACTCCTGCCACCTGGGCAGAAGGGAAGGAGGCAGGCTGAGTGGGCCACAGACAACTGGGGGAAGAACCTGACCCAAAAGGAACAGCCCTGGCTGGCGACTGACATGTGACTATGGGCCCAGGGTTGACACATTTTGTCATTTTTCAAGAGGAGGTAGCAATACGTCTTTTTAGGAAAAACTGCATCTTTTTAATGGCAGTCATAAATTGACCTCCCTCCCCAGCGATGACAGTAGAAAGCTAAGTAAAACACAGGCCGTCTGTGAGCAGCCTGTTTTACACACTCCGGATAAAAATAAGTGGGTTCCTACAATAGCAAAACATTTGTACAAAAGTGACAGCTGAACGGGTTCAGCACGCAGACAGCCTGCCAGGGAGGCCCAGGCAGCCCCTCCCTTCAGATCAGGAGAGGGGGGGTTAGGAAAAAGAGGGGAAGTAGCAGGAAGACTCGAAGCACTAGCCAGCCTGTCTGCGATCCCAGGACAGCAGAGTGTGGTGGGCTCACCAAGGGCCACCGGGTGATGATGGTCTTCTGTCAGATTTTCAGACCCTGAGCAGGTCTCAGCTCAGCCCTAGTAGCCCAGAAGTCTCTTGGCCTCTTCGCTCTGGGCCTGCAGGGTCTCACTAGCATACTTCTGGAGGAGTTCCATCTTCTTCCTCCGTACCAGGGCCTCCTCGATCTGTGGATGGCAAGAAGAAAGGGCTCATCTTTTACTCCTCCGAGAGGCCCTCCATACCTTGCTGGAACCTGGCCAGGAGGGAGTGCCCGGGACAGAGGCCACTGAGGAGCCAAAACCCAGAGGCATCTACCCAAGCCCCACTCTTCCCAACCGGAAGTGTGGGAACACTGTGTGTCAGTATCCCCTAAAGCAGACGAAAGCCTGCCTCCTCGGAAGTCCACACCCTGTTGTGAGCAGAGCAACCAGTGTGGTCGGAGTCAGAGCTGCCCTAATGGACAGGAAGGCCGAGGCAAACCCGCTCCCCCACTCCGTGCAGTCTCCTTTAGAGGTGAGACCCCTGGCGCTGGAGAAGCCCCACCGGCAAGGGCAGCTCCCCCCTCTCTGTCCTACCTCTTGCTGGGATGGCACTGGGACGTGGGCGATGAACTTCTGCTGCCCATCTTCACCTCCTTTCTCCTGGCTGCCTTCCTCATCAGACTACAAACAGAACCCCCAAACAGTCAGTGAGCAGGAGCCTATTAAACACAGGCCAGTATCACTACAAAACTGGACATCTGTGCAGCTGCTTACAAGGAAGAAACAAAAGGAAAGAGGAAGCTGAAGGCTCAGAAAGACATGAAGAAGCACCACTGACTATATATTTGTTTATTTTAATTTTTTTTTAATTTTATTTATTTATTTGAGAGAGAGAGAGAGATCACAAGGAGGCAGAGAGGCAGGTAGAGAGAGATGGGGAAGCAGGCTCCCCACTGAGCAGAGAGCCTAATGCGGGGCTCAATCCCAGGACCCTGAGATCATGACCTGAGCCGAAAGCAGAGGTTTAATCCACAGAGCCACCCAGGCACCCTATTTTTACTTTTTTTTTTTTTTTTAAGATTTTATTTATTTATTTGAGAGAGAGACAGTGAGAGAGAGCATGAGCGAGGAGAAGGTCAGAGGGAGAAGCAGACTCCCCATAGAGCTGAGAGCCCGATGTTTTAAAGATTTTATTTATTTGACAGAGAAAGAGACACAGCAAGAGAGGGAACACAAGCAGGGGGAGTGAGGGAGGGGGGAGCAGGCTCCTCACTGAGCAGGGAGCCTGATGCGGGCGGGGCTCCATCCCAGGACCCTGGGATCATGACCTGAGCCGAAGGCAGACGCTTAACCCACTGAGCCACCCAGGCGCCCCCACCATTAACTATTTAAAGAGCAATGAGGGGCGCCTGGGTGGCTCAGTGGGTTAAAGCACCTGCCTTCAGCTCAGGTCATGATCCCAGGGTCCTGTGATCGAGCCCCGCATCAGGCTCTCTGCTCAGCAGGGAGCCTGCTTCCTCCTCTCTCTCGGCCTGCCTCTCTGCCTACTTGTGATTTCTGTCTGTTAAATAAATAAATAAAATCTTTTTTAAAAAATTAAAAAAAAAATAAAGAGCAATGAAGCTATGTGTAAATGATGCCACCTTTTGTTTGAGGAAAGAAAACAGGAACAGAAACTAGCGAGAGCTATGAGAACCAGGCGCATCTCTGCACTAAGAGACCTACAGAATTTTTGTTGATCTTTATGTATTTTTTTTGGCTTTTGAACCTCATACATGTTCTCTATTTTGTTTAATGAAGATCACATAGAGAAAAAAAAGGCCAACTCAGAGGCTGCACTTAAGTCAAGAGAGATTACTAATCACCTAAGGAAATACTGTGGCTTGGGAGACCTGAGCAGCAAGGACCCCTGGGAGGCCCTGGGTGGCCCGCACTGGCCTCTTGGCACACCCGCTGCCCAGGGAAGCTGGCTGGAGACCCTTCAGTGGAACGTCTTGGATGCTGCTGGCAGGAGGGCAAACGTGCCTAGCACCCCAGGAAATGGTTCAGCCGCATCTTCTGAAGCCTAGCATGTGCCTCCCTTACAACCTTATAATTCCGCTCCTCCATGTACACGCAACATAAACGGCTCCCTGTGAACGAGGAAGACCACAGCAGCCTCATTTGGTACTAAATGAGGTACTAAACAGATTCCCGTGACCATGAGACACTAAAGAGTATGCATGATTCCACCAACAAATGTCAAGTTCAGAAATAGGTAAGAGCTTAAGGGTTATCCGAGGTCAGGAGAGTAACACCCAGTGGGGCGGAAGCAAGCTTCTAGGGTGCCGGTCATGGTCATGTTGTTTCATGACCGGGTATTTGCTCCATGGGGTTGTTTGCCTTGTGAAAATGCACTGACCGGGCACCTGGGTGGCTCAGTGGATTAAGCCACTGTCTTTGGCTCAGGTCGTGATCTCAGGGTCCTGGGATCAAGTTCCGCATCGGGCTCTCTGCTCAGCAGGGAGCCTGCTTCCTCCTCTCTCTCTCTGCCTGCCTCCCTGCCTACTTGTGATCTCTCTCTGTCAAATAAATAAATAAAATCTTTAAAAAAAAATAAAATAAAATGCACTGACCTGCCCACTTACCACTCACATACTTCTCTCTATATGGAATCTACCCAGCAATAAAAGGGAATGAACTCTTGAACCCAACAATTCCGATGGATCTCAAGGGCACTGTGCTGAGTGTCGGAATCATCCTCAAAGGTGACATAAGGTATGATTTCATTTATGAAACATTCTCAAAATGACAGAATTATAGAGAAAGAGAACAGATTGGAGTTTGCCAGAGGTAAGGGATGGAGGAAGGAGGGAGGTGTGACTCTAAGGGAGCAGTGCAGAGAGGGAACAGCTCTGTATCTTAACTGAAATGGTGGTTACAGGGGCACTTGGATGGCGCAGTCAGTTAAGTGACCAACTCCTGGTTTTGGCTCAGGTCCTGATCTCAGGTTTGTGAGCTCGAGCCCCACACTGGGCTCCGTGCTGAGCAGAGCATCTGTTTAAGACTCTCTCTCCCTTTCCCTCTGCCCTCCCCACCGCACAGGCTCTAATAAAGAAATCTTCAAAAAAAAAAGAGAGAGAGAGAGAAAGAAATGGTGGTTACACAAATCCACACGTGATAGAAGACACCAAACTCTATGTACTCATTACCCCAACTCTGTCCTGCAGCGTGGATATTGTACTATAACTCTGGAAGATGTAACCATTGGGGAAAACTGGGTGAAGGATACACAGGACCCTCTGTGCTACCATTCCTGTAAATTATTTAAAACAAACAACAACAACAACAAAAAAAAAAAACACTTGGGGCACCTGGATGGTTCAGTGAGTGAAGTGGCCGCCTTTGGCTGGGGTCATAATCTCAGGGTCCTGGGATTGAGTCCCACAACAGCCTCCCTGCTCAGTGGAAAGTCTGCTTCTCCCTCTCCCTCTGCCTCATGCTCGTTCTCTCCTCTCTCTCAAATAAATAAATAAAATCTTAAAACAAAAAACAAAAAACCCACAATAACCTTTGGAGGCCTGCCACTGCTCTCCGGATAAAGGCAAAGCCTCCTCCCTATAGAGCTGGGGCGCTCACTTGTTCTGCCTTGCCCCTCTCTCCCACCTCCTTTCCTCTCCCCACCAGCAGCCCACACTGTGCTTCAGCCACATGGGCCTGTCCTCTGTCCCCCAACTCCCACAGTGTCTCTCAGTACATGCTGTTCCCTTCTGCCTGGAACACTCTTCCCTCACCGCCTCTCACTTGGTTAACTTCTCCTGATCTTCCAGGCCTCAGCTAAATGGGCTGCTCCCCAGGAAAGGTTTCAAGGGCTCTCCGCACCCTGTGCCACTGTCTCAGAGCTGCTGTGACAGCCACTGTTTTCCACTGATTCTACCCACTGGACTGTCTCCTCACTGACTTTAAGCTATAAGCAGAGCTCCGTTACTGCTGTGGCCCCAGCATGGGCCCGGCTCACAGTAGCCACTAATTAAGGCAACAGCTGCTAAAAGAACAGATGAATGTTTGCAGCTAAAGAAGACCTTCCTAGGTACGGGCGCCTGGGTGGCTCAGATGGTTAAGCATCTGACCCTCGATCTCCACTCAGGTTTTCATCGCAGGGTCTTGAGTTCAAGCCCTGTGCTGGGTTCCACTTAGGGGAAAAAAAAAAGGAAAAAGGAAGGGAGGCAGGAAGAAAAGAAAAAACAAGACAAAAGAAAATACAAGACCAGACGAGACCTTCCTAGGGCATGCTGCCAGCCTACTTCAGTGGATATGCCGCTGAAGCAAGCACATATGCCAGCTTATTTCAAATGCTTCACTCTTCCCACTGCTCATCAGCCAAACCTGCCCAGAAGCCTCAGGTCAGCTATATCATGTGTGATGCCAACAAGTCGCTAACCTTCTCTTAGCCTGCTTCTTTGCCACCGGTATCACAGCAAGCTCCTCATACAGGCCCTGACCTACCGCCCACACAGCGGTAACGCCCCTCCCCTTCTCAGTCCAGCAAATCCACTTCATTCTCTCTGGATGTGTCATGGAGTGAGGCCTGCATGGCAGGCCCCTCAGGAGAGCCTGGAACTAGAAGGCTCTGGCTTCGAGGCAAGACCACAGCTCCACCCTTGGGGTGACCTTCTGCCTCAAAGCCTTGTCTGCTCTGGGTGGGTTTCTATCTCTACCCTAGAGGGATGGGGGGGTGTTAAGATTGCAGCAGAGCTCCTGGACCGGCATCTAAAGAGAAATGACAAGACCTACTGCTGACACCTTGAGCTCAGACTTCCAGCTTCTAGAACACTGAGTAAACCCATTTCTGGTGTTTAAGCATCCCCATCTGTGGTACTTTATAAAGTAAAAGCAACTAATGCAACAGATCTATAATTGCGCTTGAAAACACAGTAACAATAAATAAGTGAACAGATAAATAAGAAGGAAAAATGGGGATGGGGCTGTAACTCATATGGCTTCCCAAGTGTTTAGAAGTTGGGTAGCAGTATATTCAGGGGGACCTACCTCTAAGAAGCAGGAAAGTAATTCTGGGTGTAAAGCACAGATTACAGAGTGTTCTCACACTCTCACAGCCATTCCCTTCTGGAACCCTCCCTGGGATGCGCGAGGTAATCCTCATACCCATCTTCCAGGTAAGGAAGAGGAGTTCCCAGCCAGAGAGCTGGGCTTTGACCCTGATCTCTCCCCAGTGAGCTGAGGCTTCCTACCGCCCCACCAATTCCCCCAAGGTCCAGTCTTGCCGGTGGCTTGGAGCAGAAGGCAGTGAGGACCAGTCCCCCCACCCCCGCCCACAGTACCTCCTCCTCAGTGACAGCATATATGTTGATCTCTTCCTCCTCTTCCTCCTCCTCCTCCTTTTCTCCTCTCGCCAGCCGGGCCTCTCGCTCTGCTTTCCACTTTTCCACCAACCCGGCCCTGACTGCAGAAATAGGAGAGTCAGGCCTCTGAATTAGCTTTACCCACCATGCAGGGCAAGGCCCCATGTCCCCTCTCAAGAGGAGCTCCCTCCACTCTGCCCTGGCGGGCAGGAGCAGGATGTGAGAGAGTCTGGTCACACCACAGCTCTGGCCGGAAGTCACAATAAGGCAGCTGTTTAGGGGACATTCCAAGATCCTCCCAAGTTCAGCAACCTGAGTGGCTTCAGGTTGACAAGGGAGACACAACTGTACATGCTGCTGGAAACAGGCTCAGATTCCTGACCAAAGCCCTAGCTCCACACTCCACTGGGAGATCAGCACTAATGATTCCTCACAGGGCTGTCATGAAGCTTCAGAACAGAGTCCAGAAAATGGTTAGCACAAGACATGGCGTGGAGGAAGTGCTCAAGGTCAGCCATCTTGCTCTGCACTGTTAATGTATTAGCTGTGTTTCAAGCAGACTGAAAAGCCACTTCGATGGGCACCAGTTCCTGAGTTCAAGAAAGGCCAACGTGGGAAGGAATCCAGATGATGAATTACGGGTGGGTGGGGAACAAGTCCGATGTCGCCCTTGGGCTTCCCCCATCTGCTGCTTCTGGCCCCACACAGCCCTGGATGGCATCGTAGTTAATGGAGGGTTCAGTCATGAGCAGACCACGGCTTCTGAAGACCATCAGCAATACATAAACTCGCTTCTGGCATATGGCACTATTTACAAACCCATTTTCTAAGGACAGAACGGAAACGAGATGCCATCTATAATGAAATGAGTTGCTCATAGACCTACATTTCTTCTCATAGTCCTGTTCCAAAGGCACGATGACACCATCATCTTCATCAAGGTAACCGTAGTATTCAAAATCAATTGCTTTCATGAGCTCCGCACGTGTCTTTCTTGGAGGAGGAAGAGCTAAAAGAAACAGCACCGACTTAACTAAATCACCACAATCACACTCGAGCCTGCATCCCATACAATGTTTCTCACCCAAGGGAGTACGCTCAAGAAAACACCATGATGGGCGCCTGGGTGGCTCATGGGGTTGGGCCCTCTACCTTCAGCTCAGGGCATGGTCTCAGGGTCCTGGGATCGAGCCCTGCATCAGACTCTCTGCCTAGCAGGGAGACTGCTTCCTCTCTCTCTGCCTGCCCCTCTGCCTACTTGAGATCTCTCTCTGTCAGATAAATAAATAAAATAAAAAAAAGAAAAGAAAGAAAACTCCACAACATAAGCACCTCCTATACTAGCCATAGAACTACATTAAGTGGTACAACCCACCCTTTTCTCAATCAGTTTTGAAACCTTTAACCCAATTAGCCTATTTAGAAGGAATTTATCCTAACTCAAAAAACAAAAACAAAGGCAGGCAAAGCTCTATGGACGGAGATGTGCATTGTTTACAGAGTTGTGAAAACCTGGAATAACTATGGCTGTGAACGACAGGATGTGTGGGGAATGGGGTTCCCTATGGCCCCCCATAGCTGTTTCACAAGGTGTTTTGATGATACAGGAAATGTCATGAGGTTTAATAAAAATGCGATGAAAAATCACAAGTATATAGATAAGACAAAAGAAACTATAAATAAACCAAAAAGATAAATGAGAAAGTCTTGAAGAAAATATTTTCAGACTAAGGGTTAGTACTCAGAATATTTATGTAATTCTTAGAAATCGAAAGGGAGGGGGGCCCTGCCTAGCTCAGTCGATGGAGTGTTCAACTCTCTATCTCTGGGTCATAAGTTCCAGCCCCATGCTGGGTGCAGAGATTACTTAAAAATAAAAAAATCTTAGGGGCACCTAAGTGGCTCAGTCGCTTACATGTCTGCCTTCGGCTCAGGTCATGATCTCAGGATCCTGGGATCCAGCCCCACATCGGGCCCCTCCCCCACACTTGTGTTCACTCTCTCTCTCTCTCTCTCTCTCAAATAAAGTATTTTAAAAATTTTTTCAGACAAACCATAGAAGACTCAATCTCAAAAAACAGATTGAGGGTTGCTGGGGGGGTGGGGACGAGATAGGGTGGTAGGGATATGGATATTGGGGAGGGTATGTGCTATGATGAGTACTGTGAAATGTGTAAACCTGGCAAGTCACAGACCTGTACGCCTGGGGATAAAAACACACTATATGTTTATTTAAAAATTTAAAAATAAAAATTAAAAAAATATTTTTTTCAAAAATTAAAAAAATAAAAAATATATTTAAAAAATCAAAAGGGGTGGCACCTAAGTGGTTCAGTAGGTTAAAGCTTCTGCCTTTGGCTCAGGTCATGATCCCAGGGTCCTGGGATCAAGCCCTGCATCAGGCTCTCTCTCTGCTCGGCAGGGAGCCTGCTTCCCTTTCTCTCTCTCTCTCTCTGCCTGCCTCTCTGCCTACTTGTGATCTCTGTCGGTCAAATAAATAAATAAAAATCTTTAAAAAAAAAAATCAAAAGGGAAATGATAACCCAACAGGTGAAAGAGTAAAAACTGATCATTTCAGAAGAAAAATATTGCATGTATAAAAATTTCAATTAGGGGTGCCTGGGTGGCTCAGTGGGTTAAAGCCTCTGCCTTCGGCTCAGGTCATGATCCCAGGGTCCTGGGATCGAGCCCCATATCAGGCTCTCTGCTCAGCAGGGAGCCTGCTTCCTCCTCTCTCTCTGCCTGCTTCTCTGCCTACCTGTGATCTCTGTCTGTCAAATAAATAAATAAAATCTTAAAAAAAAAAAAATTCAATTAGTGGGGCGCCTGGGTGGCTCAATGGGTTAAGGCCTCTGCTTTCAGCTCAGGTCATGATCCCAGGGTCCTGGGATCGAGCCCCACATCGGGCTCTCTGCTCAGCGGGGAGCCTGCTTCCTCCTCTCTCCTCTCTCTCTGCCTATTTATGATCTCTGTCAAATAAATAAAATCTTTTAAAAATTTTTTCAATTAGTAACTGAATTCAATTATTAATTTCATTAGTAAATCAAGGAAATAAAAAGTAAAAATAATACATTTTTAACCTTCAGATCTGCAAAAATTTTACAATTATGGGAAACTAGAAATAGCTAAAGGTCTTCCAGTGAATGAATAGTTACATAATGTATGGCTAATTCATATCCTCTATGCTTTAATCCTTCACATCCATTCACAGAGTTCTAAGCAGAACAATGGGAGGATATCAACACAGAACATGGCACAACAGGTATGGGAGTGCCACTGGGTCTTGGCAGTCCTCCACCCATCACCTTGCAAGTCTGTCCAACCCTGCACCACTCTTGGTCCCTGTCCTGTGACAATTCTGACTGCACCCAGGACAGGGTACAGGGCTAAAACCTGGCTGGCTCAGCACATCGCAGCCCTCCCCATCACAGGGGCTGGTTCAAGGATGGACCTAGGATCCAATCCAAGCCAACCAGAGCAATTCTAGGAGTTTTGCTTTAACCACTTCGGGGCGGCGAAAAATCTCTTACAGAGAGAGGACAAAGCATAAACTGATGATGGACCACTTGCCACCACAAGCAGAGAGCTAGAGAGAGAAACAAGCTCACAGACTGGAAGTCAAAACTAAACATGGAAGAAATGTGACCCGGTATCAGCCTTTCCTGAAGACAAACCACCTGTGGGCTTTTCAGTTATGTGAGTCAATAAATTCACTTTTCTGCCTAAACAGAACTGGGGTTGAGTCATCTGTCACTTATAATGATGAAATTTAGCTGATGAAATAAGCATGTAAGTGCATTTTAAAAAAAGCCAGGAAGGGAATGTACCAAATCAGATAATTATGATTACCAGTTATCCAGGGGCACAGGGATGGGGGAGACCCAGGGGACAGTGCTATTTGAATTATACTCATTAAGACTGACTTAAGCACTTCCAGGGTACCTGGGTGGCTCTGTTGGTTAACTGTCTGCCTTCAGCTCAGATCATGATTTCAGGGTCCTGGGGTGGAGCACCCCGCTGCTTATCCCTCTGCCTGCTGTTCCTCCTGCTTGTGCTCTCTCTGTCTCTAATAAATAAACAATCTTTAAAAAAAAAAAAAAAAAGACCAAAGCACTTGCCTTTCTAAAAAAATATCTACAACTGACTTTTTTAGAAAAATGCAAATTTAAAAAAGTAATTATGTACAGTATAACCTCAGTATAGGAGCCCGCTCCACATACGTATTTTCATTCACATGAATTTTCTCTTCTTAAATTATTAGCTTTGATTCTTTGACCAATATGTTGGATTGTCATTTCCCTTTAAAAACTGAAGAAAATATGCCCCAACATGTCAACCACAGTCATTTATAAGATGTGAAAATATGGACAGGTTTTTTCTGATTTTCTGTATTTTGCAACTTCTCTTTAATAAAATTATATTAATTTCATAATGAACAGCATGATACTTAAACTCTGAATTATTTTTTTTAAGATTTTATTTTTAAATAATCTCTACACCCAACACGGGGCTCAAACTCACAAGAGTCCCACACTCTACCTACTGAGCCAGCCAAGCACCCCCTATATTGTTATTATTATTATTTTTTAAGATTATTTTTTAGAGAGGGGAGGGGCAGAGGAAGAGGGAGAGAGAGAATCCCAAGCAGACTCCCCACTAAGCACAGAGCCTGATGTAGGGCTCAACCTCATGACCTTGAGATCATGACCTGGGCCAAAATCAAGAGTCAGGTGTTTAGCCAACTGAGCCACCCAGGTGCACTGCCCCGAGTTGTTTTTAAGTGTTGTTAATAAAACAGGCAAAATAGTTTGGGCATAATTAATTTAAAAAGAAGGGCTTAAAATAGGTAGAACTGTATTTGTATTTGTTTGCATTTTTTTTAAGATTTTATTTATTTATTTGGCAGAGACAGATGCAGCAAAAGTGGGAACACAAGCAGGGGGAGTGGTAAAGGGAGAAGCAGGCTTCCTGCTTAGCGACCCAGGTGTCCCTAGGTAGAATTATATTTTTAAACAAACAGAAAAGCTGACTGGAAGGAAATGGGGCAGAATCTTAACAGCGGTGAGGATACTAGTGTCTTCTCTGCTATTCATATTTCTGGTATAAAGAGTTCAAACTACTTTCTTAAAAGGCAAAATTAAAATCCACAAACACTCCAGGCTAGTGGTTTCCAAGTGCATTTTGGAAGGCCAAGGTTTGACTGACAAGGTTTGGCCTCTCCAAGGCCATGGAGAGAGAAGGCAGGTCAGGTGAAGGGGACCAGCAGCGGGAGTCCACACAAAGCCTTTCCACTTTTTTTTTTTTTTTAAGTTTATTTATTTATATGACAGAGAGAGAGATCACAAATAGGCAGAGAAGCAGGCACAGAGAGAGGAAGGGAAGCAGGCTCCCTGCTAGGCAGAGAGCCCTATGCGGGGCTCAATCCCAGGACCCCAGGATTATGACCCGAGCCGAAGGCAGAGGCTTAACCCACTGAGCCACCCAGACACCCCAGCATTTCCACTTTTCTCCATTTATACCTCCTGGGGTTTGGCCCAAGGTTGTACGTGTTCTTCAGGTAGGGCTTTTCAACTAATAAGTAACTGAAACAGGAAGCTGTTTCAGTGAACATCAGAGTCTGTCCTGATAATCTAAGGAAACCTCAAACAGGGAAACATTTAGGCTGAGAGACTGGCACGTGCCAAGGGTGAGAATTTGGTGCCAGTCAATTCTGGATCCACCTCCCAGGCCCATCTGTGCGCCCTGGGCCTACAACTTCAACTACTAGTACTTACAGTTTCTCGTTTGAAATCTGGGGACAATAAGGGGCACCTGGGTGGCTCAGTGGGTTAAAGCCTCTGCCTTTGGCTCAGGTCATGATCCCAGAGTCCTGGGATCAAGCCCTGCATCAGGCTCTCTGCAGAGAGCCTGCTTCCCTTCCTCTCAAATCTGGGGACAATAATTCTGACATCACTGCAGAGCACCTGAGGAACAATACAGGAAGAGCACCTAGCCTACAGGTGTGTTATGATGATCACTAGCAATCAGAGGCTAAAACCTACATTACATCATCACAAACTACATCACAAACATTAGCAGTTACTTACGCTCTTTTTCAAAAAGCTCTCTGACACCAGGCAAATCTTTAGCTGCTCCAAAGTACTTGTAACCTCGATTTCCTGGGACTTCTTTCCCTTCATGATCCAGCATTTTAGGGCCAACTTTCTTATTGGGAAGGAAAAAGAGAAAATGGATCTGATCTTTTAGTTCACATATTTTCAAATATACTTGAATGTGGGAAAACACTGATGTACAGAGAAAAATATTTAGGTCCATTTTTTTCATAAATTAAAATCAGCCTAAATTAAAATAAAATAAAATCAGACTAAATACCTAACAGCACAAGGACGATTTATGTAAATTTCAGCATACTCAAGGATGGAAAATATTCTATGCCTTAAAAATGATGATTCTTGGGGCGCCTGGGTGGCTCAGTGGGTTAAGCCTCTGCCTTCGGCTCAGGTCATGATTTCAGTGTCCTGGGATCAAGCCCCACATCGGGCTCTCTGCTTGGCGGGGAGCCTGCTTCCTCCTCTCTCTCTGCCTGCCTCTCTGCCTACTTGTGATCTCTGTCAAATAAATAAAATCTTTAAAAAAAAAAATGATGATTCTTATGAAACTTTCGTATCACCTTAGGATAACACTTATGACCCAAGTGACAAAAGCTTAAAGAAACAATTGCAAACAACTTCAATGACAAGGCAGTAAAAGACAAATGAGATACATCCTGAAGAGAGAAATCTATCCATCAAAGATGATCATATCAACAGCTACATGTAGTATGTGACCCTGGACTAGGTCCTGTCTTAGACGGGCAAATTCTAAAAAGGAGATTACTGGGAGAATCAGTGAAACAGCCAAGAAGGATGGATAAAATGATTGTATCAAAGGTAAATGTCTTGGGGCGACTGGGTGGCTCAGTCAGTTAAGTGTCCACCTTCAGCTCATGTCATGGGACCCCAGAGTCCTGGGATCAAGCCCCACATCAGTCTCCCTGCTTGGCAGGAAGCCTGCTTCTCCCTCTCCTGTTCCCCTTGCTTGTGCTCTCTTTGTCAAAAAAAAAATCTTAAAAAAAAAAGTTAAATGTCTTACACTTGATAAGTCCACCATGGTTATGTAAGGAGAACGTTCTTACTCTTAGAAAATACACAGAGAGGGGCGCCTGAGTGGCTCAGTCAGTTAAGCATCTGCCTTCGGCTCAGGTCATGATCCCAGAGTCCTGGGATCGAGCCCTGTGTCCGGTTCCCTGCTCAGTGGGGAGCCTGCTTCTCCCTCTCTGTCTGCAGCTCCTCCTGCTCGTGTGCTAACACACACACTCTCTCTCTAATAATTAAATAAAATCCTAAAAAAAGAAAATACAGACAGAGTGAGGAAAAAAGAAAATATACACAGAGATATTAAGTATTAAGGGATAGGAAGCATGATGCATTTAAGCTTCAAATGGTTCAGAAAAAATAAATCTGAAGGGACACACAGAAAATGACAAAGTAAATCTGGCAAGTAAATCTGTATGAATGGTATGTAAGAATTCTCTGTACTAATTTTCCAACTTTCTCAAAAATGCTTTTTAAAATAGTGATACAGGGACGCCTGGGTGGCTCAGTTGGTTAAGCAGCTGCCTTCGGCTCAGGTCATGATCCCAGCGTCCTGGGATCGAGTCCCACATCGGGCTCCTTGCTCAGCAGGGAGCCTGCTTCTCCCTCGGCCTCTGCCTGCCATTCTGTCTGCCTGTGCTCGCTCTCTCCCCCCCCCTCTCTGATAAATAAATAAATAAATCTTTAAAAAATTAAAATAAAATAAAATAGTGATACAAATGACTATTTTTTTTTTAGATTTTATTTTTATTTATTTATTTTAAAGATTTTATTTATTTATTTGACAGAGAGAAATCACAAGTAGATGGAGAGGCAGGCAGAGAGAGAGAGAGGGAAGCAGGCTCCCTGCTGAGCAGAGAGCCTGATGCGGGACTCGATCCCAGGACCCTGAGATCATGACCTGAGCCGAAGGCAGCGGCTTAACCCACTGAGCCACCCAAGCGCCCCTACAAATGACTACTGACATGAAAATATGCTGCTGATACACTTTGTTAAGTGATACTTTGTTAAGTGAATAAAGCACATGGTTAGAATAAGAAATAATCTCTGTAAAAATGAACATATATATTCATAGGATAAAAGTTAGATAAGTAGAAAATGTCCGTAGCAGCTCTGTGGGCTAGAAAAAATATACATACTCTATATCATGCAGAGAACATAACAAAGTTTTAAATATTTTATAATTTTTATATTTTCTCTCTTGCTCTTTTTTTTTTGTTTTTTGTTTGTTTGTTTTTGCACAGAACTATGTAGTATCTACATAACCAATGCTACCATTTTGGAAAGAAGCACCAATGCTACAACCAAAGTTGCACAGACAGTAAGTGCAATCTCAGTCAATGGCATTCACAGAAAAACAACAGAAGGAACTATTCAAGTTGCATCCAGGTAATGACATTCCGACTGAATGCTCTGCTACTTTATACTTTTCTGACCTTAATGATAATGTACTACTTTTTCTTTTCTTTTTTATTGTGGTAAAATATAGGTAACAAAATGTACCATCTTAACCACTGTTAGTGGACAGTCCAGTGACATTAATACGTTTGTAACTATCATATAACCCTCACAACCATTCATCTCCAGAACTCCTCTCATCTTGTGAAACTAAGACTATAAATGTATTACTTTTACACATAGAAAATGGAAATAGAATTGGTAAGCATTAAAAAACTCTAGAAAGAGGGGCACCTGGCTGGCTGAATCGGTACAGCATGCAACTCTTGACCTCTGGGTTGTAAAGTTCAACCCCCATGTTGGGTGTAGAGATTACTTAAAGATAAAATCTTAAAAAAAAACTCTAAAAAGAAATACATTAAAACACGGATGTTGAATGGCGGCAAAAATTATAAAATACCTAGGAATCGACTTACCCAAGGAAGTCAAAGACTTATACTCTGAAACTATAAAACACTGATAAAAGAAATTGAAGATTTGGGGCACCTGGGTGGCTCAGTGGGTTAAGCATCTGCCTTCATCTCAGGTGATCGTAGGGTCCTAGGATCGAGCGCTGCATCGGGCTCTCTGCTCAGTGGGAAGCCTGCTTCCCCCTCTCTCTCTGCCTGCCTCTCTGCCTACTGGTGATCTCTCTCTTTGTCAAATAAATAAAATCTTGTAAAAAAAAAAAAAAGAAATTGAAGGAGACAAATGAAAAAACATTTCACACTCATGTACAAGAAGAATTAATATTGTTAAAATGTCCACATTACCCAACACAATCTACAGATTTAATGCAATCCCTATCAAAATATCAGCAATGTTTTTCAAAACACTAGAACAAATAATTACAAAACTTATTTAGATCCACAAAAACCCTAAATAGCCAAAGTAATCTTAAGAAAAACGAAGCTGAATTCCACATTTCAAGATATACTACAAAACTATAATAAATCAAAACAGTAGGGCTGTGACAAAAAACAGATGCATAAATCAATAGAACACAACAGAGAGCCCAGAAATAAACCTAGGATTGGACGGTCAGTTAATGCATGACAAAGGAAGCAAGAATATCCAACGGAAAAAAGACAGTCTCTTCAACAAACGGTGTTTGGAAAACTGGACAGTCACATGCAGAAGAATGAAACTGGACTGCTTTCTTACACCATACATAAAAATAAACTCAAAATGGGTTAAGGACCTAAAAGTGAGACCTGAAACCATAAAGTCCCAGAAGAGAGCACAGACAGTAATATCTCTGACATCAGCCATACCAACATTTTTCTAGATAGGGCTCCTGAAGCAAAGGAAATAAAAGCAAAAACAAACTACTGGGACTACATCAAAATAAAAGCTTCTGCACAGCAAAGGAAACAGTCAACAAAACTAAAAGACAATACACTGATGGGAGAAGATATCTGCAAATGATATATCCAATAAGAGGTTAATATCCAAATAAAAAAAGAGGTTAATATCCAAAATATTAGAAATTAACAACACCCAAAAACAATAATCCAATTAAAATATGGGCAGAGGACAGGAACATTCTCCAAAGACATAAAGATGGCCAACAGACACACTGAAAAGATGCTCAACATCACACATATCAGGGAAATATAAGTCAAAACCACAGTGTGTGATATCACCTCACACCTGTCAGAATGGCTAATATAAAAAATACAAGAAACAACAACTGTTGGCAAAGATGTGGAGAAAAAGGAACCCTCTTGCACGCTGGTGGGAATTCACACTATGGTATAGCCACTGTGGAAAACAGTACAGAGGTTCCTAAAAAAATTAAAAATAGAATTACCATATGTTTCAGTCATGGCACTACTGGATATTTACTCAAAGAAACAAAAACACTGATTTGAAAAGATATATGCACTCTTATATTTATTGTAGCACTATTCATAGTGGCCAAGATATGGAAGCAACCCAAGGGTTCACTGACTGTTAAAGTGATAAGGAAGACATGGGATACACAAACACACACACACACACACACACATATATATAAATAGAAATATATATATACACAATGGACTATTACTCAGCCATAAAAATGAAAGAAATGTTCCCATGTGTAACAACATAGATGGATCTGTAGGGTATCATGGTAAGTAAAATAAGTCAATTAGAGGGAAAAAAAATGCCACGACTTTCCCCATATGTGGAATTTAAGAAACAAATGAACAAACTAAAAAAAGAAACAAACAAAAACCAGACTCTTAAATACTGAGAACACACTGAGGGTCACTAGAGTGGAGCTGGGAGCGAGAATGGGTACAACAGGTGAGGGGGATTAAGAGTATAGTTACCATGATGAGCACTGAGTAATGTACAGAACTGTGGTGTCACTGTATAATGCACCTGAAACTAATTATACTGGAATTTCTTAATCAATTTTTTCAAGAAATCTAGTCAATAATATAATAACTATGTAGTGAGAGATGGTTAACAATGCTCATTGCATAATGTATATACAAGAGTTGCTGAATCACTATGTGGTACACCTGAAATGTCATATTATGTGTCAACTATATTTCAGTAAAAAATAACACTGAAAATTTTAAGAAAATTAATGTTGACTTTGGGTGGTGGCAGTTAAGAGTATCTTACATAGTAATTTTTTACTGCTTCTGAGGTCACTTTTCCGGGAGGGTTAGCAAACCTCTGCATTACTTTAAAGCTGTCCAACAGAACACACAAGATCACCATCACCGAACGGCTCAAGAGTTAAGTGAGACAGTTCCTCACACGGTGCCAAGAACAAAACCAGGGCTCAAGAAACATGAATGCCTCTTCTTCATTTGCACACCAGGTACTTAAGTGAGAATTAGGTGTTAAAGTTTCATAAAAGTAAGAATACCAGCAGGTTAGAAAAACTTCACCTACTTCCTGTGTAACACATTACAACTCGTGGAACAGGTCAAATGACCTGAGGTAGACCTCTTTACAAATGAATCAATGGGGTGGGCTCTGGGCTAGTATTTTTTAAAGTTGAGACCCATGAGTGGGTCATGAAATCAATTAAGGGGGTCACAATCATCAATTTTTTTAAGTCAAAATATAACAGAACAGAAAAATCTCAACATGCATCAACACGAATTTTTTCGGGACATTTTTGTGTGTATTGGGTTTTGACAGAGTCTGTATTATATGTGTGTTTTATAATGGGTCATGGTCCTAAAAACTTGACAGCCAGTCTAGACTACTGTATTTATGAATGTCCAAAGAAAGGAAAGAATGGAGGGCCCTCAAAGCCCCCTCCAGGAAAGAACCCAACAATGGCTGCCCCGACTCCCAAGAGGCTCAGAGATGATGTAAAGGGACCATGGTCATTTTTGGATTTTAAGACTTTTATTCTTTTAAGTTATCTCTACACCCAACATGGGGCTCAAACTCACAACCCCAAGATCAAGAGTCACATGCTCCCCTGACTGAGCCAGCCAGGTGCCCCAAGACTAGGGTCATTTTAAACAAAAGGCCCAGAGAGATTAAGTGGCTTACTCAAGAACATCTGGGCACTAAACTCAGGTGCCTTGTCTGCTCTGAGGGCTGTGCTATAGGGTCTTTTAGGATTATCCTACCCATGCTTCCTGTCCACATCCAACGGGCACTTTCCAAGCCTTCTTTCATTCCTTCCTTCCTCAAGTGCCTCCTCTGTGGCAGACATGGGCCAGGGGCTGCAGGGGATTCAAAGCTACCCAGCTGCCCAAAAAGCTCGCTGGCTTACCCCCAAGATCCTCTGAGACCACTGCTTACTTACTCCATAATCAGGACCTCCCAGCTCCTTTATCCGGACTTCCCAGTGTCCCTTCTCTCTTAGCAGTTTGTTAATTTCATCATTCAGGTCACGAATTCGGAATTCGCCTAAACCGGCTAGAAAACAAAAAACATTAATATCGTTTCTTCAAAATAGCACTCAATGTTATACTCTTAAAAATGAACGTCAACACTTATAAAGGTATCCGGTACAAAAATACTCATTTAAGTTTATAAGAAAAACCATCAACACCCAAATAAAGGAAAAAACAAGGATTAGTAACAGAGTTCTCACGAGCACAGGGGGAAAAAAAATCCTTGAAAAACAACTTCCTCCTCGTAACTGAAGCAATCCTGCAGTTCTGTTTATCCACCTATTAGAATGTCTCAGTGGGGGTGCCTGGGTTGGCTCAGTGGGTTAAAGCCTCTGTCTTCAGCTCAGGTCATGATCCCAGGGTCCTGGGATCAAGCCCCACGGGCTCTCTGCTCGGCAGGGAGCCTGCTTCCCCCTCTCTTTCTGCCTATCTCTCTGCCTACTTGTGATCTCTGTCTCTCAAATAAAAAAATAAAATCTTTTTTTAAAAAAATGTAGAAAAGAATCTGGTAACCTATTCACAAAGAAAAAAAAAATCCTACTGGGATTTCGTCAATGTTATATGCTGAGGCCTCCCATCCATGAATGTTGTGTATCTCTTCATGTGCTGGGGTCATCTCTGATTTCCTTTATCAGTGCTTTGTAATTTTAAGCATACAGATTACAGGGGTGCCTGGGTAGCTCAGTCAGTTAAGCGTCTGCCTTCGGCTTGGGTCATGATCCCAGGGTCTTGGGTTTGAGCCCCAAGTGGGGCTCCCAGATCAGCGGAGAGCCTGCTTCTCCCTCTCCTCCCAACTTGAGCTCTCTCTCACCATCTCTCTCTCTCTCTCTCAAGAAAATAAATAAAATTAAAAAAAAAAAAAAGGCATATAGATTGCACATGTTTTGTTAGATTTATACCCAAGTATTTATTGTGTTTTGGAGGTTCTGTAAATAGCACTTTTTAAAAATGTTCTAGTACCAATTTTTCAGTGCTATGTTATAAAAATAGAATTGATTTTTGTGTATTGACCTTCTATCTGTGACCTTGCTAAACTCACTTATTCATTTTAGAAATCTTTCTATAGCTTTGTTGGGATCTTTTACAGGGAAAATTACATGATCTGAGAACAGAGAATTATAGTTCTTCTCTTCCAGTCTGTGTGCCTTTTATTTCCTTTTCTTGCTTTACTGCACTGACCAGGAACTCCAGTATGACCTAGAATATAAGTGGTGAGAATAGGTATCCACCTCATTCCTGCCCCTAGGAGGAAAGCATGCAATCTTTCACTAATTATGGTATTAGTGATAGGTCTTTTGGTAGGGTTAAAAAAATTTTTTTCCTCTTATTCCCAGTCAGTGGAGTTTTCATCACGAGTAACGGTTAAATTTTGCCAAATATTTTTTCAGTATCTACTGAGGAGGGCATGTGGTTTCTCAACTTTAGAATGGTGATTAAGTGAATTACATTAATTTTTGAATGCTGAATCAGCAATGCATCCCCAGGATAAATCCCACTTGGTTGTGATTTATTACCCTTTTTATAAATTGCTGGATTTGGTTTGCTAATATTCTGTTGAAGATTTTTATGTCTACATGCATGTGGAGTATTGGTTGGCAGTTTTTTTCTATCCACATAATGTCGTTTTTTTAATTTTAGTATCATGATAATGCTAATACTAAAATTTATAAAATGAATGAGGAAGTATTCCTTCTCCTTCCCCTTCAATTTTCTGGAAGAAACTATGTTGAATTGGTATTATTTCTTCCTTAAAGTTTTGGTAGAACTGACCAGGGCCTGGATATTTCTTTGCTGGAAGGCTTTAACGATGAATTCAGTTTCATTAACAGATACAGGGGTGCCTGGCTGACTTATTCAGTAGAGGATGCAACTCTTCATCTTGGGGTCATGAGCTCAAGCCTCACACTGGGCACAGAGTTTACTTAGAAAGAAAAAGAAATTTTTTTTTTTATTATTTTTTAATAGGTATAGGGCTACTCAGCTTTCAATTTCCTTTTGAGCTGTGTTTCTAAACAGTGGCACTACTGAGATTTTGGGTCAAAAATTCTTTGTAGGAGGCACTGGAGGATACTTAGCAGCATCCCTGGCTTTATCCACTAAATACCAGTAGCAACCCAAGTTGTAAAAATAGAAATTTCTCCAGATCCTGACAAATGTCTCCTGGAGTGTTTTATAAATGTCAAATTGCTTAACACTATTGTTCAGTTCTTCTATGTCCTTACTGATTTTCTATCTACTTGTTCTATTGAGAGAAGTGCTGAAACCCCCACATCTAATTGTGGATTTGCGAATCAACACTTTAAAAGGCAGGTTAGGGGTGCCTGGGTGGCTCAGTGGGTTAAGCCTCTGCCTTCAGCTTGGGTCATGATCTCAGGGTCCTGGGATTGAGCCCCGCTTTGGGCTCTCTGCTCAGCAGGAAGCCTGCTTCCCCCTCTCTCTCTGCCCGCCTCTCTGCCTACTTGTGATCTCTCTCTCTGTGTCAAATAAATAAATAAAATCTTTAAAAAAAAAAAAAAAAAAAGGCAGGTTACCTTACCATTCTGAATTTGAGCCACTTTTTTTGAGATTTCTCCAATGATCTGTGAAAAAAAAAAAAAAAGGTAATTCTCATGACTTTTGAACATGTCTGAAAGCACAGAACAAATGTAATCCAAAATCAGTAATTAAAAATACTTAAGGGGCACCTGCGTGGCTCAGTGGGTTAAAGCCTCTGCCTTCGGCTCAGGTCATGATCCCAGGGTCCTGGGATCAAGCCCTACATCAGGCTCTCTGCTCAGCAGGGAGCCTGCTTCCCTTCCTCTCTCTCTGCCTACCTGTGATCTCTATCTGTCAAAACAAATAAATAAAAATCTTTCAAAAAATATTTTAAAAATAAAATTTAAAAAATATTAAAAACAAAACAAAACCATAGAATCCTGGTAATGAGCCATTCAGATAATAAGAAACAACAGAATACAAAATCAAAACCACAATGAGGTTTCACCTTCCACCTGCCAGAATGGCTAGAATCAAAAAGACAAGTAATAACAAGTGCTGGCAAGGATGTGGAGAAAAGAGAACCCTGTTCTCTTTTCTTTTTCCCCCTGTTTAGTGGGAATATAGACTGGTGCAGCCACCTTGGAAAACAGTATGGAGGTTCCTTAAAAATTAAAAATAGAAAGAAATACCATATGATCCAGTATTTCCACTACTGAGTATTTACCCAAAGAAAATGAAAACACTAATTTGAAAAAAATGTATGTTATCTGTAGTACTATTTACAATACCCAAGATATGGAAGCAGTCCACATGCCCAGGGACAGAGGAATGGATAAGGAAGATGTGGTGGGTATATACAATGGAATATTACTTGGCCATAAAAAAGAATGGCATCTTCCCATTTGTAACAACATGGATCAACCTAGAAAGTGTTATGCTAAGTGAAATAAGTCAGACAAAGACAAATACCATGTGATTTCACGTATATACAGAATCAAAAAAACAAATGAATAAACAAACAAAAAAGTAGAAAGAGACCCATAAATACAGAGAACCAACTCATGCTTGCCAGAGGGGCGAGGTTGGGGGATGGGCAAAATGGATGAAGGGGAGTGGGAGGTAAAGGCTTCCAATTACAGAATGATAAGTCACAGCGTGGGGAAAGGTAAAGCAGAGGGCATATAGTCAGTGGTATTATAATTGGGTTTATGGTAACAGATGGTAGCTATGTTTGTGGTGTCACCATGCTGTACACCTGAACCAATGTAACATTCTGTATCAATTACACCTCAATTCAAAAAGAAGCAATTAGATACTTGTTACTTCTACTAAGACCAGATTCACCCAGAACATACTTGTCGTCTCCACTTCTCAGCTTTGGGCAGCTCAGTACATTCTGAGGCAAGGAAGGGTCTTCGTTCCTAAGAAGAAGCAAAATACACATGTTGCCACTGTCCTAGTTACCAGCTTTATACAGCATCCACAACTGATTCAGCCCTGAAGACTAAACATCCAATGGTCTAAATATATCTGAAGCTTCAGTTTCAGATGATCTTCAAGCCTTATGTTTCACTCTCCAGTCTCTACTTAGGAAAGAAGTATACATACAAAAACATACATACAGAGGCTGCACCGTATCTAGTAGAATGAACCACTGGAAACTACTTAAAATTCCAGAGAGATGGCCAAGTAAGCTAGGTTATATCCATTTCATGGCATATTCATATTATCTTAAGAAATAATGGCTTCGGTGTTTAGAACAAACATACATGTGTATACATGTGCGTGTGTGTAAGCATGTATGTGTATAATTTTTTTTTAAAAACAAAACAAAGTATTGAAAGAATGGTACATATTATTCTTAACCTGGCTGAGCCTCCATGAACTAAGATCACTGACTGGATGCAGCTTTAGAGCTGCTCTCCATGGCACTTCCTATATTAGACAGAGCTGGGATAATATGGGAAGCTAATTATCATAATACAAAGGAGGCGGAAGAACAAGCAGCTAGATCGTCACACTGCCCCAGCTAGAGGGAGGTACACGTAGAATTCACAGGTACAGACTCATAAGAATGTCAGCAAGCACAGACAAGGAACAGGAAATCGAGCCTGCTCAGAAGGGAGTTTTACCACATTTGTTCTTGAGACTTTACAATTCACAAGGAAGCTTTACACCAACCTTCACTTTTCCCTCTTCCAGCTGAGCTTGGCGAAATCTTGCTAAGGCCGTCCTATCAGAAAGAAAGAAAAGAGAAAACTCCGTAAGATACTGCTCCCAGAGTTGTCACCCAAGTTCCTAGATGGGGTAGATTGGCTCATGACCATCATGTAAGGTATTCATATTATATACTTTTTTTAACTGTCCAAAGTATTTGTTAGTTGTTTATTTATCAAGGCAAACAATTCCATAACCCAATATTCACGCTTCATAGTTCAGGAATACAGGTCAGTGACAAACTTCAACTGAACTCAACCCAAAGAAATTCTTTACATTCCAAAATCACTTTGCACTCTGAAAGATACCAGCCTTCTTCATCTCCTCAAAATCTTTCATGGAATCATAATTTCTGAGATATCTGCACATGCCTTCTTTCTTGGTTCAGCCACAGCAAACTTATAGAAAGCTGCAACCCCCAGGGATACAACAAAGGCTCCAACAACATGAAATCGCAGACGCTTGGCCAGAAAGCCTCGCACCTGACGTTCCGTCAAAGCACTGGAAGTGATGGTAGTTATTCTCCTCAAAACCAACCTCAAACCTAACGTCCTTCCTAACTGATAAAGAAATGGACCTATTATGTACTTTTTCATAATACTTATTCATTAAAAAAAAAGAGAGAGCATACATGAGAATGTGAAAGAGATTATGACACCACAGAGATGTTCTGGGTTTCCATGTTCCAACAGTGAGGGACTTAAAAAAGCCATTGGTGTTCCTGCACATCCAAGTAACTATTTTACTTACACTGGATGTAAAGACTGTGGGGAGCTCCAAGCATCAGACCACTGTGGTGAGCAACACATCCAGATGTTAAAAGACTAATATTATGGGGTGCCCAGTTGTCACTCTCACACCCCGTGCACCATCCCCAAGTGAGCTAATGTTTAACCAGTATAAGTTCTGGGATCTGTCAGAAAACACTAATGGGGAAAACAAACAGCAAATATGGGAATACTATTTTAACACATGTAGAGAAAGAAACATACCAAAAGGTCCAAACACAAAAAGAACTCCATGGTGATAATTAAGTAACATAAAATTTACAAACAAAATTAAGTTGATACTTACATGGCCTTTTCTGCATTTCGGGCCTAAGAGAGAAGGGAAGAAAAATGCCCATGTTTAAAATACCCTTTTTTTCATGTACTATTTAGAGAAAAGTATCACAAGGACAGTCACAAACATAAAGTTTGACTTTACAGGAAAACTAGTATATGTACACTGTAACAACAACAACAACAGCAAAAAAAATCAACAGATGTCCAAATCCTGTGACTTTTTACACTGCTCCCTCCACCTAAAATCTTTACCTCTCCACTATCCTCACCCCCCTTGGATCTAGCTAACTCCTATCCATCCTTCAAAATGTATCATCTGTGTCATCACCATCCCAGAAAGTTCTTCTGTAGCCCCTTCTTCCCAACGGGGCTGCTACCTTTTGTTTGGGTTTATAACTACTGTGGTCCTTTCCACCTAGCATCCCAACTGTCTGTTTCCTGCCAGCAGAATTTGAGAAAGAAAAGGCTGGCTTTTCCGAACTGAGTTTTATGTAAGTATTGTCATACTAGTGTCAAGACAATTGTCCCTGAAACACAGTGTCAAGCATAGAACATGTTTTCTGGGATGTAGTATAAGTATTTCTCCTTATACTTGTACTTGTTGAGTCAGGGACTTGAATTTTACTCTCAGCTTACCATCCCTGAGAAGCAGTCTGTTTTCCCATCTTTACAATAGGTATCATACCTCTTATCTCATAGAGATGTCATGATGACTTGATGAGAAAAATACCTGAAAACATCAGGTATGCAGTTTATACTCAGCAAAAGCGAGCTCAATTTAGGTATCCTTTCTGGTCCTCCCTTTCAATGACCACAGGAAAGAACTTGGCGAAAGCTGGGTGGATACATGAATACATTATCTACTAAGAACAAAACAGCTCAGCTTTCCCAGGGGAAACCATCATCTTGAAGGCCGAGGCAGTGTCCTACCTATTTCATTAAATCCTACAGATTCTGAATATTTAATTTAATGTTTCTCAATGGTTACTCCATGCTTAAAATACCATGGTCGGTGCTAGCAATTAAGCCATGGATCTTCTTCTTGAGGGGACTTCTTGGAACTACCCCCCCCCCCAGTGAATAAATGTGATAAGGGAATATACCCAGGATAACGTAGGCCCACAAATACAAATGTGTGATGGTTAGAGTGTTATAAAATAACCAACAACTCCTGTACCCAGAAATATCCAGGCCCAGGGAGCCCTCTCCCCTGCTAGGGAATGGAGAGATGGATTCCCTATGCTTGCTTGAGTTCAGAAAGGAAGAGCCTCAAGGCTGAACAGAGCAGTATGAAGCAGTAATGTGGAGCATATTCTCCCACAGAAAGGGCTGTTTCTTTTTTTTTTTTTTTAATTTTTTTTTTTAATTTTAAATAAACATATAATGTATTTTTATCCCCAGGGGTACAGGTCTGTGAATCACCAGGTTTACACATTTCACAGCACTCACCATAGCACATACCCTCCCCAATGTCCATAACCCAACCTCCCTCTCCCAACCCCCCTCCCCACAGCAACCTTCAGTTTGTTTTCTGAGATTAAGAGTCACGTATGGTTTGTCTTCCTCCCAATCCCATCTTCTTTCATTTATTCTTCTCCTACCCCCTTAACCCCCCCATGTTGTATCTCCACTTCCTCATACCAGGGAGATCATATGATAGTTGTCTTTCTCCAATTGACTTATGTCGCTAAGCATGATACCCTCTAGTTTCATCCACATTGTTGCAAATGGCAAGATTTCATTTCTTTTGATGGCTGCATAGTATTCCATTGTGTATATATACCACATCTTCTTTATCCATTCATCTGTTGATGGACATCTAGGTTCTTTCCATAGTTTGGCTATTGTAGTCATTGCTGCTATAAACATTCGGGTGAACGTGCCCCTTCGGATCACTATGTTTGTATCTTTAGGGTAAATACTGAGTAGTGCAATTGCTGGGTCACAGGGTAGTTCTATTTTTAACATTTTGAGGAACCTCCATGCTGTTTTCCAGAGTGGCTGCACCAGCTTGTATTCCCACCAACAGTGTAGGAGGGTTCCCCTTTCTCTGCATCCTCGCCAGCATCTGTCATTTCCTGACTTGTTGATTTTAGCCATTCTGACTGGTGTGAGGTGATATCTCATTGTGGTTTTGATTTGTATTTCCCTGATGTTGAGTGATAAGGAGCATTTTTTCATGTGTCTGTTGGCCATCTGGATGTCTTCTTTGCAGAAATGTCTGTTCATGTCTTCTTCCCATTTCTTGATTGGATTATTTGTTCTTTGGGTGTTGAGTTTGCTAAGTTCTTTATAGATTTTGGACACTAGCCCTTTATCTGATATGTCGTTTGCAAATATCTTCTCCCATTCTGTCAGCTGTCTTTTGGTTTTGTTAATTGTTTCCTCTGCTGTGCAAAATCTTTTGATCTTGATGAAGTCCCAATAGTTCATCTTTGCCCTTGCTTCCCTTGTCTTTGGTGATGTTCCTAGGAAGAAGTTGCTGCAGCTGAGGTTGAAGAGGTTGCTGCCTGTGTTCTCCTCAAGGATTTTGATGGATTCCTTTCTCACACTGAGGTCCTTCATCCATTTTAAGTCTATTTTCATGTGTGGTGTAAGGAAATGGTCCAATTTCATTTTTCTGCATGTGGCTGTCCAATTTTCCCAACACCATTTATTGAAGAGACTGTCTTTTTTCCATTGGACATTCTTTCCTGCTTTGTCGAAGATTAGTTGACCATATAGTTGAGGGTCTATTTCTGGGCTCTCTATTCTGTTCCATTGATCTATGTGTCTGTTTTTGTGCCGGTACCATGCTGTCTTGATGACGACAGCTTTGTAATAGAGCTTGAAGTCCGGAATTGTGATGCCACCAACTTTGGCTTTCTTTTTCAATATTCCTTTGGCTATTCGAGGTCTTTTCTGGTTCCATATAAATTTTAGGATTATTTATTCCATTTCTTTGAAAAAATGGATGGTATTTTGATAGGAATTTCATTAAATGTGTAGATTGCTTTAGGTAGCATAGACATTTTCACAATATTTGTTCTTCCAATCCATGAGCATGGAACATTTTTCCATTTCTTTGTGTCTTCCTCAATTTCTTTCATGAGTACTTTATAGTTTTCTGAGTATAGATTCTTAGTCTCTTTGGTTAGGTTTATTCCCAGGTATCTTATAGTTTTGGGTGCAATTGTAAATGGGACTGACTCCTTAATTTCTCTTTCTTCTGTCCTGTTGTTGGTGTAGAGAAATGCAACTGATTTCTGTGCATTGATTTTATATCCTGACACTTTACTGAATTCCTGTACAAGTTCTAGCAGTTTTGGAGTGGAGTCTTTTGGGTTTTCCACATATAGTATCATATCATATGCGAAGAGTGACAGTTTGGCTTCTTCTTTGCCAATTTGGATGCCTTTAATTTCCTTTTGTTGTCTGATTGCTGAGGCTAGAACTTCTAGTACTATGTTGAATAGCAGTGGTGATAATGGACATCCCTGCAATGTTCCTGACCTTAGCGGAAAAGCTTTCAGTTTTTCTCCATTGAGAATGGTATTTGCGGTGGGTTTTTCATAGATGGCTTTGATAATATTGAGGTATGTGCCAAAAGGGCTGCTTCTGGCCCACTGATTTCTCTTCTTCTTCGGATCTTGGGCTCATTAATCTACAAGAGCTTGCAATAAATACATCTACAACCTTATTACTGCGTAGAGTGGTTCTTACGGGGGGGGGGGGGCTTCACTTAATGAAAATATTATGGTTTCCAAGACGTATGAGCAACTTTTTCTTTCTTTTTTTTTTTTTAAAGATTTTATTTTATTTATTTGACAGACAGAGATAGCAAGTAGGCAGAGAGGCAGGCAGAGAGAAAGAGAGGAAGAAGCAGGCTCTCCGCTGAGCAGAGAGTCCGACGCGGGGCTCGATCCCACTGGGATCAGGACCTGAGCCGAAGGCAGAGGCTTTAACCCACTGAGCCACCCAGGCGCCCCTGAGCAACTTTTTCGTACCAGCGCGATGTGCATTCTCACATTTACTCGTCGTGAGCGCTACTGAACGAATGGAGAAGCCAACAGACCACTCCAGACCAGAGAGATCACATCCTCACGCAATAACACTATATCATCCGTTCAATCATTACTGAACACCCACAACGTGCCAGATGCCGTTTTAGACATTAAGAAAGCAATGGTGAAAAAACCCTGACCTCGTGAAGTTTGTATCTCGTGGGAGAGACCGGGAACACATAAATCAAACAACCCAGAAACATACTGTCACAACCGCTGTTCATCTCCCGTATGAGACTTGGGGACAAACAAGTGGGCCCATGCCGGGCACCGTGACTTGGGGCCGGTCCTTGCGCCTCTCTATGCCTTACTTTTCCCGAGCGGTAACTTAAAGTGCTTGATCGACATGAAAACACTATCGGAAAAGAGAACTCCTCCGCTCCCGAGGTTCCCGTTTCCTCCCCCAACTTCTGACAGCTGAAGCACGGAGGAAAAAACCCAAGTTACAGGTAGCCCAGGAGCCTGAAGCCTGCAGTGATGCCCGGCTGCGCGGGCCTACACCACGAGCACCCCGAATGAGGCCGGGAACCCTCACAGCCCGCCCGCTCGCCCCCTTCATCACGCACCCACCCAACTCACCATGGTTGAGCGAGGGTGCCGCCTTGGGGCCGCGTGGCCCCAGCCCCCGGAGCTTCACCGCCTCCCGCGAGGGAGACCCTAACAGGAACAGAAATACCCTAGGCGATCGCACTACCAATTTTTCTGTCGGAAGGGTAAAAGGGAAGGACCGGAAGTGGGGAGCCGGAAGTGAAGTTGAAGAATTGACAAGGGGAGGAGGAAAAGTGAGCGCGCTCCTGTAAGGCTGGTCCTCTCCAGGAGTCTGGAGGTTGCACCAATACAGGCGCACGAAAAATGGGCGGGACGGGTGTTGGCAAAATTGCGCTTGCGTAGTGAGACTGATATGGTTGGCTTAGCCCCCTGGTTTTGATCTCGCGATAACAAGTGCAAATTTTCTCGCGTTAATTATTGGTATTGCGGAAGCCGGCGATATCTGCTGCTACTGAGACTGAGCTGTTTGGTGTTGGTACTGTAGGTCGCATCCCTCCGTCCGCCTTTCTGCTTCTTTTGGTGAGAGCAAGTGTGCCCTTGTGGAAATCGCTCATCCTCATGCCTCCGAACGAAGTCCTCCCAGCCTGCGCAAAAGAGGGTAGGCAGCTCCAGAAGTGGAAGGCGCAGACTCCAGCTAGCGGGCGCTGAAACGCCTCTTCGGGTAGAGCTGAGCGAGTGCTCTCCAGGAGTTCGAACTGGCCGCGCTTCGTTAATTCCTTCGCGTTTTCCTGTCATTTGCGTGCGGCCTTTTCCCAAGCTCTTCTGGAATCGCGGGCCTTATCAGAGCTGGACCGGTACTTGAAGTCACTTTCTTTTAAAGTAAAAAATGTAAGGACCGGGGAAGAAAAAGCTACCTACTCGGAGAAGGAGGTTGGTTAGAGAGGTCGTATGGGTAGCACTACCAGAGAGAGGCGGTCAGTGTGTGATGAGCTTACTGCTACGATAAGATGATCGTTAGACAAGGACCCAGGAACACGGGAGAGGCCACTTGATGGGTGGGTATGGTTCTGGGGGCTCCTCCCGTATGGTGTCCAGAGCTGTGGTGTGGAATTCAGGGGAAGGAAGGTAGCAAATTAAGCCAGTAACAGCAGCTCTCCCTTTTCAGTGCCTTTCTCTGCCAGAAGACCTAACCAATGGTGAGCACTTCGGCTCCAACTTGAGACACAAGTCCGCGGGGGGAGGCGGAGGGGAAGGCAGCTAACTTGTGGTTCAGGATCAGGCAGGACAAGTACTTGGAAGAGTAGACACCAGAATCTCATGCCTGAACCATGGTAAGGACAAGTTGTCTCCTTAAAAGTTTCAGGTGGGCGTTTGGCCATCCAACCAGACTCCACCTTCCCACGTTTCTGGCAGCTAGTTATGGATTTGTGATTATATAATAGTCAATGGGAATTGAATGAGAGGATTGTGTTGCCACTTAGGCAGTGTCATGAAACATATGGGCATGCCTTTCCCTTTGCCCTTTCCCTTCCCTGCTGAGAGGCGAGTATGGCAACAGCCACCTTGAACTCAGAAATGGAAGAATTGTGAGGATGCCAGAGCCACCTTCCAGCTGTGGAATATCTAGCTCTGTAGAATGAGAGAAAAATAAACATCGTCTTGTTTAAGCTGCTGCATTTGGGGGGTCTTTTATTGCCTTTATTAACCTTTACCATAAGTAACACATAACAAAGCTTGTTGATCCCAAACAAGCAAGGTCATTCCTCACTCAAATGAGTTTTTCTGAGACAGAAGTTTCTCAGACTTCTGTATCTTTACCCATTAAATCCCTGACACTAGGATGCAGAGGTCTTATGAAACAGGATTCATAAGTCATTACCTATATTGATTGTCCTTCCAGCATTCGTTCTGCCTACCCACTTACCTGAACTCCATTTGGGAATCTTAGGGTTCAGGGGAAGGAAACTACATTCCCAGCTTTAAGAACAGAATAAGAAGTCTAGGTTAAGCTAAACAATCCATGTCATCTCCCTATGAATATTGATTGAGTGGTGGGCTTAAGACCCAGGCTGACCCAGAGTGAGTCTCCAGACTTAGCTTGCAGTGCTGGGTGGATGTCAGAACAAACGTAATACCAGAGCTGCTGTCAGCCACTCAAGGACTCCCAAGACAAGACTCAGTATTTGGGGACCTAAGTGAGTTGCTGAATAAGGCCTCAAGCCCACGGCTCAGTCTTCACTTATATAGACCAATAAACTCTTTTTAGTGTAGAAACCAGTAAGAGTCGGACTTACGGTAAACTAAGAGCATTCTGATGATACCATTCATCCTGCCACAGTCTGCTAATGTCCTTTCTTTCTCTGTGCACACTGGTCCTGTCTGCCCATATTGTTCCTTCTGCCCGCAGCACCCTTCCTTCATTTTGCTACCCAACTAATCTCGTTTATGCCTTCCTCATTTGAGACAATTTAGACAGCCTTAGATGACTTAACCTCTGTGTTTAATTTCTAGTCTGTGAAATTGGCCATAATAGTATTTACCTTTCTATTTTCATTTTTCCTCATTCATGATATTGGGGCATTTGCTTTAGAGTTGTTAAAAGAAGCAACGATATATAAGGTGCTCAGAACAGATCTATGTAAAGTACTCAATTATTTTAAAACCAAAAACCCCATGATCTGCAAGTCACATCTATTATGTGGCCTTACCGAAGTCTATGTAGTCAGCTGGTCCAGCCTCAGGGACTCTGTAAAATCTCTTTTGGCCTGCTTTTTTTTTTTTTTTTTTTTAGAATCTATTTGTCAGAACGAGCACAAGCAGGGGAAATGGGAGAGGAAGAAGCAGGCTCCCAGCTGAGCAGGGAACCCGCTGAGGGGCCGGGTCCCAGGACCCTGGGATCATGACCTGAGCTGAAGGCAGTCACTTAACCAACCAACTGAGCCACGCAGGCGTCTCTCTGATGACCTTTAAATAACTGAATTTAAGATTTACAGGCTTTGCCCTATTGGAATCTTATCTTGTTTTGTTTTTTATCTCTGCCCCAAAGGTCTGGCTCGTGAGATAGGACAGCCAAATGAGTAAAGCAACAGAGACACTAGCACTATACTGCCTTTTTTGGTGTGCCAACAGCCCCAACTTACATTGTTTCTCAGCCACCCTGTAAATCTGAACAGCCTGTTGTATTGCTAAGATTTTCTGTAGTTACATCCCAGTGTCAATCCTAAATATCTTACTTATCTATGCATCTACAGTTGAGACCTATCATTAGATCACATCACTAATCTACAGAACAACTGTAAACTGACCAGCAGGCTGAATTGGGCCTACAGGGTTGGTTTTGACTTCCGTCGTGAAGAACCGGAAAATCTCACACAGAAATCCTGATATGAGGCAACACTAAACCCTTCTTCGTGCTCGGTAACTGTCAATACAGGTGAAAACCCTGGGTGGCTGAATTGGTTAAGCATCTAGCTCTCAGGGTCTTGAGTTCAAGCCCTGCATTGGGCTCCACGCTGAGTGTGGAGCCTACTTAAAGAAAAATGCAAGTAAAACATCCTAATGTTAAGGGTGCCTAATGTTAGGGGCTCAGTCATTAAGCGTTTGCATTTCGCTCGGTTCATGATCCCAGGGCCCCACATCAGGCTCCCGGCTCCCCAGTAAGCTTGGTTCTCCCTCTCCCACTCCCCCTGCTTGTGTTCCCTCTCTCGCTTTTTTGCTGTTCCCTGTCAAATAAATACATAAAATCTTTATTTAAAAATCCTAATGTTAGGGGCGCCTGGGTGGCTCAGTGGGTTAAAGCCTCTGCCTTCAGCTCAGGTCATGATCTCAGGGTCCTGGGATCGAGCCCTGAATTGAGCTCTCTGCTCAGCAGAGAGCCTGCTTCCCCCCGCCCCCTGCTGCCGCCTGTCTCTGCCTACTTGTGATCTCTCTGTCAAATTAAAAAAAAAAAAATCCTAATGTTAGGTCAGTGCATGTTAAAATCTACAAGTGGTTTGGAACTGGGCAATTGACAAAGGCTGGAGGGATTATGGGGATGATAGGAAAAACCTAGAATGCTTTCTGCAAATGGTTAGTACAAGCATGGATAATAACAACTCTGCTAGTGAGGACTCAGAAGGAAGTGAAGAGCTCAACAGAGAAAATCTGTGTCTTAGAGAACACATAAATAGAAATACGGACACTAAAAGCACTGCTGGTGAGGGCTCAGAAGGAAATGGGGAATGTTATCAGAAATTGGAAAAGGGACGCCTGGGTGGCTCAGCGGGTTAAAGACTGCATTCAGGCTCAGGTCATGATCCTGGGATGGAGCCCCGCATCAGGCTTTCTGCTCCGTGGGGAGCCTGCTTCCCCCCTCTCTCTCTGCGTGCCTCTCTGCCTATTTGTGATCTCTGTCAAATGAATAAATAAAATCTTTTTTTAAAAAACTGGAAAAAAGGGAAATCCCTATATGATAGAAATCCCTATATGTAGCTGAGTTGTAGACTAGTTATGTGGAAGGTGGAATTTGTATATGACAAACTTGGATATTTAGCTAAGAGGGGTTTTGGTTTCTTTTTTGATGCTTATAGTAAAATGCAAGAGCAAAGAGATAACCTAAGGAAGTACTGTTAAAACAGATCCTGAACTTGATGACTTGAGAAAATCTTAGCCTATCCATACTACAAAAGATGCTAAAATTAGGAGGTTCACTGGAAAGTTTGCTCTGGAGAAAAAGCTAAGGGTGTGGTTGAACCACCTTTTTCTATTGCCTTAGAATGATCAAAAGGTCAGAATATTCATCCACTTTGGAGATAGGGTAAGAGATTAGGTGTGTGACCCCTGAATCCTTTCAATCATTGCAGCAGAACCCAGGACAGAGATGGAATTATCCAGGAAAGTTCTGTGGAGGAGCCTCTTGTCTGATGAAGGGAATTCCCATGACAAACACAGAAGACCCATAAGGTTGTACTACCAGCTTGGACTCCAATGGACAGAAAAAGAACAAAATGAAAAAAGGCTGTTGAATTCCCAAAATTTTATATGGAGGAAACAAGCTGATAAATCTACTCAGCTATACTGGGACGCCTGGGTGGCTCAGTCAGTTAAGCATCTACCCTTGGCTCAGCATCTACCATTGGCTCAGGTCATGATCCTGGGGTCCTGGGATCTAGTCCCGCATTGGGCTCCTTGCTCAACACAGAGTCTGCTTCTCCCTCTGCCTGTCGCTCCCCCTGCTTGTGCTCATTCTGTTAAAAAGAAAAAAAGAAAAGGGGTTGGCTCCGGGAGGTCAGCTTGAGCCTGGAGAATATCCTCAACCATTAAACCTGATACTGTTTGCCCAGCTAGATTTTTTAATTGAGACCAGTGACTCCCTTTTCCCTTCTAGTTCCTCCCATTTTAAAGGGCCTTATCTGTTACTAATGTTCTATACCTTTATTACCATTGACTTTTGGGAGAAGATAACTTAAAACCAAACCACAGTTGGGGAGGAATTTCACCCCAGGATAGATCATATCTAGCTCTCACCTATACCTGATTGATTGGATTATTTTTTGTAAAAACTTATGTACCTGGCAGAGATCACATGTAGGCAGAGAGGCAGGCAGAGAGAGGTAGAGGGAAGCAGGCTCCCCACTGAGCAGAAAGCCTGATGACAGGCTCGAACCTAGGACCCCAGGATCACAACCCGAGCTGAAGGCAGAGGCTTTAACCCACTGAGCAACCCAGACGCCCCTCACCTATACCTGATTTAGACAATGAGACTTGGGACTTTGGATCCAAGACTTAGAAATGTTGCTTTGGTAGTGTGTAGTGGTTGACACTTGGGGTGACGCTGGGATGAAATGAATGCATTCTGCATGTGAGATGGCTGTGAAATCTTTAGGGGCCAGAGTCCAGACTAAGGAAGAATAATACCCTGCCAAAGTGTACATGTCCTAATTCCCATCACCTGTGAATGTTACTATACATGGCCAAGGTTCTTTTGGGATGTGATGAAGTTACATCATCAACAGGTAACTAACACAGTGATTGAGTCCTTGTCCAGGGTCAAGAAAACCCTTGAATGGATCCTGTAGAATTCTGTCCTTAGCAGAAAATAAGATGTGACAATATGAGCATAAAATAGTAAAAATGAGGGGTGCCTGGGTGGCATAGTCGGGTGAACCTTGGACTTCTGGTTTCACCTCAGGCCATGATCTCAGGGTTTTAAGATCAGGCCCGACCTTGGGCTCCCCACTCAGGTTGAGATTCTCTCCCCATCTCCCACCGGCCCTTCCCCCACCCTCTAATAAGTAAAATCTTAAAAAAAAAAAAAAAAGGAATTTGTAAAAGCCCATGAGTTCATACTATTGCTAAGAAAAGTTAAAAGTTAGGGTGCCTGGGTGGCTCAGTGGGTTAAAGCCTCTGCCTTCGACTCAGGTCATGATCTCAGGGTCCTGGGATCGAGTCCCACATCGGGCTCTCTGCTCTGCAGGGAGCCTGCTTCCTCCTCCTCTCTCTCTGCCTGCCTCTCTGCCTACTTGTGATCTCTGTCTGTCAAATAAATAAATAAAATCTTTTAAAAAAAAGTTAAAAGTTACAGTTAAAAGTTAGTTAAAAATTAGTTGCAAAGATATAAACATGAAGGAGTTCTGCTAAGGGAACTTCTTGTTACAGAAAGTACTTATTATATAAATGTATTTTTTTAAAGGATTTTATTTATTTGTCAGAGAGCATAAGCAGGGAAGCAGCAGGCAAAGCAGGCAGAGGGAGAAGTAGGCTCCCCACTGAGCAGGGAGCCCAATGGGGAACTCTATCCCAGGTCCCTGGGATCATGACCTGAGGCGAAGGCAGACACCAACCGACTGAGCCACCCAGGCATCCCCAGATTATTCTTAGTAAGTGTACTTTTCACCTGCAAAAAATTGAATAAAAATGTCCACTTTATATGAGCTGCCAAAGTGAGCACGAATAAAAATGTCCAAAATCAGCTAAACAATCCAGAAAATTTATAAACTATACAAAGAATAGAAAGGTCCGATCAACACCTGCAGCCTAATAAAAAAATATTTCAAGAACACTTTGTTTCTAGAAGAAAGGGTCCAAACATTTTTAAATGTGCTTAAAATATAGGGATTGGGAGACCTGTTGCTGAATGACCATACTAGGAGAAACTGTTACAAAAGAGGATTCAAGCTCACTCGCAACATCTCAGACTTTAATCACCTTTGGACTTCTGTGTCCTAATCTAGGGCTAACCAGCCCAAAATACCAGAAACTCCCATGCTGATAACCCGAGATGAGATGGTATCCTTTTTCTCTTGGGTCTGAGAGTGTTTACACTCCAGAACAAGTATAAAAATGGAATATGGTAGAATTATAAAATCCTGGGGTACCTAATCATTAGGATGGCGTCACAAAGGCAGAACATTCTACAGTTATAAACAAAATTTAAAACCACTGTATTTGTAGTGTTTCCAATTTTCAAAGCCAGATTAAATTTGTAATCAAAGTTTAAATTTAGAACAAATTTAGAATCAAGATCAAAATGCCTAAGGAAAACTGATTTTCAAAATGTTCCTCAGGTTTAACAGAGTATGCATTACACAAAGTTCAAAATAGTAGACTGCTCCTCCATGCATGAAAGCATTAGACAATCTCTCAATTAAGAGAAGCCGAGTAGCTATTGTCCTCAGAGGGATGTGGGCTCTTCTCCAGTTCTCTATAGCACCACCTCCTCCATCTCCCAGCTGACCAGCTTCATTCACATCACCATCTGCTGCCTTCCAAAGGCTCTGGAGTTAATGGCATGCATTAAAGGTATCCCTGATCTGGTTCAACCAGGCCTTATCTCAGACTTGCCAAACATACTGAGAGGTATTCCTCTCAAGGTGGCATACAATCTGATGGCACTGTAGGAAGTTTGCATAAAACAGTTAAGTACCATTTATTATTCCAGTTAAGTGGTAGGCCCTTTATGAGTAACATTTTATGTAATCCATCACAGTGATCCCGCGAAATACAAGTTTTGGGTTTTTTTCCTTCACTTTATATTTGAGGAAACCAGAGCTTAGAACTGCTTGCTGTTTCAAATTGGAACAGACATTCCAGTCAAGTCTGACACCACAGCCTATAATGGTTACATGATGCTATGGTCCCTAAAATGGGCAAGGCTCTGCAGCTAAAATCAGGTTTTTGGAGGCCCAGGTACTGCAGTACCAATAGACTTTGGGGGATAAAGTGAAATATAACTTGGCCAGCATTTAGAAGTCATACCTATTAATTCCTGGGGTCTTCTATCCTGGGCTTGCATTTTTAAGGATTTAAGGTCCTTTAACTATTTGTTCTTTATAACTGAGGTATTGGTAGAGATCTAGTTATCATCTGTGGCTGCTAAAACCATGAGGTGCAAGGCTATTGGAAGACTTTATAATAGAAAACACTGAAATCACCGCAACCTACGGATCAAGACTAGTACCACCAGAAGTAAGGCAACCTGACATTATGTCCCTCCTGATGTGATGCAACAGGACATACAAAACCCCCTACGATGTACCTAACCTAAAAAAAATAATCAAAATGTAATCACGCTTCTAGACCTGACTACCACTAAACTCTGGGAGGTAAAACCATATGAGACAATACTATAGGGATACAACCAACCAAATGCAGGTCATTAGAGATTCTTCAACTTGTCTTTTCCAAAAAGGATGGACAACCTAAAAGATTTAAGAGATATTACCAAATGCAATATATAGAGAGCACTGGATCCTGACCCAGCAGGAAAAAGTTAAATGAAATCAAATTTGTGTTTCCTCCATACATTACCATATTTTGCAAATATCCCAACTCCAAGGCATTTTTTGGGCTGATCTGATTCAGAAACCCGTTAATGAAGCAATTTTGTACAAAGTCGATATAAACTTGGCAGCTAGGAGAACTGATCTAATTCTGAAATTTGGCACAAAACCCACTAGAGTGAATTGACTTTCTCTTCCATTCACAACAGAATCAGCAAAGGTTTGAAAGTCAGTGACAAGTAACTTTTTGCTTCTGTTTCAGCCCTCAGCTGTATGGTTTAAAAATGTAAAAAAACAAAAATCTTGCCTCTAAATTTTTGTCCTACTCAGAAAAAATAACTCTGACCTCTTGCCCTATCAGTTCGGGTTTGCTCTGTGGAAACTATCACTCCAAAACATTAGCAGACAAGCAAACAGCAATAGCCTGAAGAGTGTCATCTTGTCTGTGTTACACGATATAATTTGCACAAAGTTTCTGACTTTTCCAAATTAAAAATACCACCTGCAAGCACTGAATGAATGCCATTCCTCTAAGGAGCTTTAAATCAGCCAAAAGCCTTCTGACCACTCAACCAGGTATGATCAATTCTTGATTAGAAAGCTCCGGAGAGGGGCACCTGGTGGCTCAGTGGGTTAAAGCCTCTGCCTTCGGCTCAGGTTATCCCAGAGTCCTGGGATTGAGCCCCCCATTGGATTCTGTTCGGCAGGGAGCCTGCTTCCCTGCCCGCTCTCAGCCTGCCTCTCTGCCTACTTGTTGATTGCTGTCAAATAAATAAATAAATCTTAAAAAAAAAAAAAAAAAAGGCAAGCAAGCAAGCTCCTAAGAGTTCCAACATAGGACTGCCTCATAAATGTTAGGTGCAGTTAACTAAGCATCAGACATCAAGTACATGTGCCTATTGCCTACAGTTTTGTGGCCTGATCCAAGAAGTATAAATGTAGTAGACATAAGGACTGGAGTTCCCCATTCTCCTTCCAGGTAACTGTCCCCCCGCCCCCCTGGTTCCATCCCACTTGCATCCACTTTGAGGTCCCAGTGTCATAACACATCTCCAATGACTTTCATTATTGGGGACACAAGAGGACATACTAACTGCAACTAAGAATATTTGAAATGAACCTAAGGGCAAAGGATGGTTGTTCTGTGAAAGCAAAGCAATGAAGGAGCCGCACTGAGGAAAGAAGTCCATCCCAGTCAAGTGGTCATTCACTGAATGACTTCTCTGCGCCACCAAATTATTTCTGCCCAAGTTTGGTTAGCAATGTTTTCTGGGGAGACAAGAGTAGGCAGATTCTAGGACCTGGTTCATGGGCCATGCTGCAGAGTAACCTCAATGAGAACTTCAATGCTGGAAACCAAAACTAGGAAGGATCAAGACGAAAACACATCCAAACTACTTGAAATTGCTTGATCTCTTCAGGCCCATTTAGGAAAGGATGTTTTTACAAGTGAAAGTAAGTAATTAAGTAAAAAAAGACAGGCTTGTTATTTTTAAGAAAACACTACAACTATCCTTGCCTTCGGATATGTAACAGCTACCTTAGGAGGTAAAACACTGTAGCTTGCTATCAGAACATACACTTGAAGATTATAGATAGCAGCTAAGTTCCTTGTAAAGGTTTGTTGTGCGGTTGAAAATGGACAGAAGGGAAGCAGTTATGTGTAACGAATGTTCTTTCCATTCTAAAGCAAGCAAGAGGGCGCCTGGGTGGCTCAGTGGGTTAAGCCGCTGCCTTCGGCTCAGGTCATGATCTCAGGGTTGTGGGATCGAGTCCCGCATCGGGCTCTCTGCTCAGCAGGGAGCCTGTTTCCTCCTCTCTCTCTCTCTCTCTGCCTGCCTCTCTGCCTACTTGTTTTTTTTTTTTTTTTTAAAGATTTTATTTATTTATTTGACAGAGATCACAAGTAGATGGAGAGGCAGACAGAGAGAGAGAGAGGAGGAAGCAGGCTCCCTGCTGAGCAGAGAGCCCGACGCGGGACTCGATCCCAGGATCCTGAGATCATGACCTGAGCCGAAGGCAGCGGCTTAACCCACTGAGCCACCCAGGCGCCCCTCTCTGCCTACTTGTGATCTCTCTGTCAAATAAATAAATAAAATCTTTAAAAAAAAAAAAGAAAAAAAAAATAAAGCAAGCAAGAAAGGGTAATTACACACAAATCAGTGTAATTAAGAGCATAAGCACAGGACTAGTTCTCAAATTCCAACTGCACCACCAGGACCATGACCTTGGTTACTTACACCAATGGTTTTTCAATCCAGTGGTACCTGAGAATCATCTGGAAGCTTATAAAATAGAGCGCGCTCAGGACCCACCTAGACAAATTAAAGCAAAATGGCTGCATGTCTAATTCTAGAAGTTACTAGCTCCCAGCCGTTAAGCCTGTTGCTAAGATTCACACTTCTCTGCTGCTTCAGCAATTACCTGCTCTTCACATCAAGCACCCAAGACTCAAAACAGGAGCCCCCAATACTTCAGGTTACACACATGAAATGCAATGTTTAATCCTTCCTATGACATACCAGAGCCTACCACAAAAACATGCCCCCAATTTAAAGAAGTTTCAGTATCATGGAGGTTTAACTTCAATGATCACAAAAAATACTCATACATATTAAGGCAAACACATCCAAAACAGATAAAGCTGGTAAAAGACAAATATGCACTATAAACTTCACTCCCCTCAAACCTCAAGGTTTTACCTCTGGCACTTTAAGTAGACAAGGTTACAAGTGAACCTGAACCTGTACCAGATACCTTAATCTAAATGTTTTCTGGAAGCCAACTTCCCCAAAGTCCTATGCTACTCATCAAAAACATGTCCGTACATTGTAGTACAGTGCAGCAATGAACTCCCAAATTAAAACCAGTATCACTACATTAACACCATCGCTGTTAATTCTTCATTGTAACACAGCACATTGATTGGATAGGGAAGGGAATTTTTTATTATCTACTGTAAAGAAAGGAAGGAAATCTTTTCAGTTGTCTTTGAAGTGTCAAAGCAGGGGCACCTAGATGGTTCAGTCAGTTAAGTATCCAACTCGATTCTGGCTCAGGTCAGGATCTGGGGTTTTGCGCTCAGTGGGGAGCCTGCTTGAGAGTTTCACTGACCCCACCCTTGCTCACTCTAAATCTTCAATAAAATTAAGTTTCAAAGATCACTGAAATTAACATTTTAAACTACTACTTAACAGGAGCACCTGGATGGCTCAGTTGCTTAAGGGTCTGCCTTCAGCTCAGGTCACCATCCCAGAGTTCTGGAATGAGGCCTGCACTGGGTTCCCCTGCACAGCAGGGAGTCTGCCTCTCCCCTAGCTCATGTTCTCTCAAATAAAATCTTTTAAAAAGCCAACTTAATAATGTAGCTTTAGTATGCACATCTAAGTTAAATGGAATGCTCAATTTGAGTATTTTCAGAGTGTATGCATGAGCAGTGGGGTGGGGATGGGGACACAGGTAGAGAATTTTTTAAAAAGATTTTATTTGACAGAAATCCAAGTAGGCAGAGAGGGGGAAGCAGGTTCCCCGCTGAGCAGAGCCCAACGTGGGGCTCAATCCCAGCACCCTGGAATCAAGACCTGAGCTGAAGGCAGAGGCTTTAACCCACTGAGCCACCCAGCCACCCTGAAGTAGATCATTTTAAGCACGCTCCATGCCCAGTGCAGGACCCCAAGAGCATGACCTATTTTTTTAAATGTAACCTCCAGGGATGCCTGGGTTGCTTAGTTGATTAAGCCACTGCCTTTGGCTCAGGTCATGATCCCAGGGCCCTGGGATCGAGTCCCGTATCGGGCCCCTTGCTCAGCGGGGAGCCTGCTTCTCTCTCTGCCACTCTGCCTGCTTGTGCGTGCACTCTGACGAGTAAGTAAAATCTTTCAAAAACAAAAAAGTAACCTCCGAAGCCCTATGTGGGGCTTGAACTCAGGACCCCAAGATCAACAGTTGCATGCTCTAATGAGCCAGCCAGGTACCCTTCAATGTATGGATTATTCTTTTAACTATTCTTTATTAGATTCTTCAAGGTAAGTTTGTAGGCAAGATTTCCATCTGATCCACTCCTGTTGAAGCAGCTTCAAGAGGCTGAGAAATTATTGTAGAAGCAAGCAAAAAGGCAGCAAAACTTAACAGGGATGCAAAGATGAAAATGTTAGACAATGTAGAATTCCTTGCAGCACCTCCACTTATCCTTCCATCATCCCCTCAACCCTTGGTAGGAGAAATCCTTGCCCTTTTATCGACCTGGCAGGCATAGGACTCTCAGACCTTAAGAATTGGGGAATTGGTTTCTTACCCAAAGTGAAAGCTGCTAAATCCCAAAGAAACCCCATTTTTTATAGAGCTGGCCTATCAAGTCAATATACTACTTACTATCTGAAAATGATTTTTAAAAAGTTGCTTAAAACCAAGGCTCCTGGGTGGCTCAGTTGGTTGTTGGGTGTCCAATTCTTGGGACTGAGCTCAGTGTCAGCCTCCACACTGAGGAGTCTGCTTCAGAATTCTCTCCCTCTGCCCCCTCCAATAAATAAAATAATCATTTAAAAAAGTCTTACAACAAATCCTTCCTTGCTACAGGAACTTCTCATTGGCTTTCAGCAATTAGTTTGAATTCCCTAGAATACAAGTATTTTCACGTTGTACTTGCGCAGTCAAGATCAATGCAACTAAATGCAACCTTATGAAAGAACACTTATGTGGCCTGTGAATAGGCCCTCAGTTATGCGTATCAAAGGGCTTTAAACAAAAGGCTCCTAGGTACTACAAATGCAGGACAAAGAGCAGTTGTGTGAAGCAAAAACGGTTCTAAATATCTCACTGCTAGGTTTTCCAACTTGAGGCTGGAAAACCTTGGGGGGAAAATAACCCCATGCGTACCACCCCGTAAACCTGAATCTACATTTAACAATATTGCCTTTGAAAACAGGTCTTCCTTTATGCTGTCTTTTCCTTGCAACAAAAACAAAAATTATCAAGACATTTAACATGTCTAGTTAACATCTGATATATGTCATTTGCTCAATACAAATATCAGAGAAAGAAACTTGTTAGCTTGTATTCATGAGTGAAAGGACCTACATACCAGGACCAACATACCAGGGCTTCACACTTTTTTACTTTGCCTCCTTTTGACTATTAATGAGACCAAGTAGAAATTGGCACAGCACAGCTTAGACACCAACATCTTAACCTTGCAATGGTATAGATAAAAAAAAAAAAATGGACTACCTGGGGAAAACAATATATATCCAATGTTAAGAACCACATGGCAGTATGAAGGGGAAAGAATTAACTAAGTCGGGAAAGCATAAACCACTAACTACAGTTAGTTTAGCTGGGGGGGTGGGGGACCAAAAAAAGAGGACATAGTGTGGGGGAGGTATACTTGCGTAGGTTCTAGACTCTAGGTAGCTGTCTATTTCTCAAACAAGTTAAGCTTCCACTTATGTATGCTTATATGAGCTTTGAACTCATTTATAAAGTGAGTTTGTTCATTAAACCAAGTAATTTCTAATGTTTGTCTCAACTCTGTAACAATCTTAGAGAAACAAGAAATGAAAAACATTTCACATCCTTGTGATGCCCAGGAAAAATATCCCATGTTAAAACGTAACAATGGCATTAAAACTATCAAGAATGAACATAGAGGTAAAGGGCAGCACTGTAATGGGTCACAAAGGGAATTTTTTATATCCTTGCATAACAGGACACCAAAGGATCTATACTTCTTATAATAGCTGTTTTTCATTACTGAAGACATGACTGGGTTAGAACACAAAGAAAAGTCCAAACTGTCAGCTTTTAGTCCTCCACATTCCCCTCTTTAATATGGCATTTTGCACTATATACATTAATGAAAATTTGAAACAAACAAAAAGAACTTTAGTCAAACTCCCCTTCCTCCTCCAGCTTTATTGGATAGTTTAAAATTACATTTCTATTTTCTAGGACTTCAGTTGCTTTTTCCATCTGACTTTTTAAAAACTGATTACAGCAAATGAAACACAGTTGTCTAAGTGATATAGTATACAAAAATAACATCTTGATTTCTGTGAAAATGCATTTCTCTGCAATTCCTGAATAACTCCAAATTATGCTAACTCTGAGCATAGATGTTTACTCTGGGTTTTAGATTTAGTCTTTGAAAAAATGTGTTCTAAACCTTTGCCATCACCTTATGTATATCCAGCATCAACGCTGTGATGAAGTTGTTCCTGTTTAGGCCTTTATCCCGATTTTTCTCGCACAGCCATTAACACACGTTTGTCTTTTTTTTTTGTTTACTCCCACTCAACTGTATGTTCTATGTAGGGCCTGATACAGATGTTACTTGATGTTATTTAATAGCTACTGAGGTCAGACAATCCAAGGCCATCATTATGCTAAAATTAAAGTTATTTATGGAAGCTCATAAATACTTCCAGAATTGGTTTTACCTCCTACATGGGAACATATCCAAGAAACCCAGAACGGGCTTACTGGTCTGACTCAACTCTTCCCATTCCTCAATCCCTATTCACCAGTGGCGCGGAAAGGGGGTTCTTTAACAAAGCATTATACATAACACCTCTACCAAACTAAACATAAACTTTTTTTTTGTAGTTAAATGCAGAAAGTCGATTTTTTTCCACCCCTTTCCTCCTTTTACACGGCAAGTAAAGCTCACTGGCCTGGGAGTAGCCTCTATCTGCCAACCTTTGGCCAGTGAAGAGGATTCAGAGAAAATAATACAACCATCAATCAGAAAAAGGAGGGGCGACAAAGGAAAATAATTAAGCTGTGGCTTCAATCGTGCATTCCCGTGCAAGGTGCCCTGACTCGCCACAGCGGTAACAGTTGACTTCACTTGTCTTGCTGCAGTTGATGGCTACGTGACCAGTTTCACCACACCTTAAAAAAAAGAGAGAGAGTTTTCACAATGTACTCAGAAAATGCAAAACTGTACTGGAGCAATAGTAACTGAGGAACAAAAAGCATAGCAATGAAGCAATGCATTTTCTTCCCTCAAGAGTCTCATTAACCCCTAAATTAAGAGCAGAAGCAGGAATTAAGTAACAAAGCACTCAATTATGCAGCCAAAGGCATAAAATTAGAATTTTCACCATTAACAGATCCACCAAAAACACCAAAAACAGGGACACCTGGATGCCTCAACTGGTTAACCAACTGACTTTTAATTTCAGCCCAGATCATGAGCTCATAGTCATGATATCAAGCCCTAAGCCCCATTCTGTGCTGGGCATGGAACCTGCTTGGGATTCTCTCTCCCTCCAAAATGCTAAAATCAATGACATTGGCTAAGATGTACCTTCTTCTTAAGTTGTATTTAAGTAATCTCTAAACCCAGGTAGGACTCAAAATCATGTCCCCAAGATCAAGAGTTGCACTCTCCTCTGAATGAGCCAGCCAGGTGCCCCAAGATGTACCTTTATACAAATTAATCTCTAAGATTTCACTGGTAGATACTTATCAAAACTTTCCAAGTTTTATACCTTAAATATGTACATTTTATTGTATGTTTTATCCACAAAGATTTCTGGTTGTTTTGTGTATGGGAATTACAGTTTTCTACAATGCCTCTGAAAACTCCAAATTACAGCAGAAGAGTTCTTATTTTTAAATCGTTAAAAGTTCCAAAGTTGTGTAAGTTGTCCAGCTGCCATAAGCCACAAGCCTTGATGGCAGAACAGTGACTCATGTACAGACAGGCTGCTGGTTACATATGATGAAAATTATCATCATCTGGTCACAGCCAACTTTCAATAAATGGTCCCCAAGTCCCTTCCATTTATATGTAACTCACTTCTAAAATAATCTCTGCCACAAGGCTTCCTCTAGCAACACTCTAACTTACCTATAGCACTTCACTTTGGTGCAGTCTTTCTGAATGTGTCCAAATTCTCCACAAGAATAGCACTTCTGCTCATCCGCATGGTCACAGTCACGAGCCAGATGGCCTGGTTTGCCACAGTTGTAGCAGCACTGCTCTCGCTCTCTCTTGGGCTCCTTGCAGTCCTTGGCAATGTGGCCACCTCTACCGCAGTTATAGCAGGCTTCAACAATAAGGAAAAGAAGCAGACCAAGACTATAAAACCTTTACAAAACACTGCTTTGTTTTAAGCCATACAATACAAAACCTCAAAGGTATTAAGTCTTTCCTAATGCTATGTGCAGCAGTAGTACATGCTCACCTCTCCAAATTCTACAAGAGTATGAAAAGAAGTGTTAAATACTTACCATCCTCTTGAAGATCACAATCCTTGGCAAGATGACCAGACTCACCACAGCGATAACAGATGTCTGGAAGAGATGAGGAAACAAACTGGAAACCTATTTTGGGCAAAAACAAAAGAATTTGGCTAATTAGGCCAGTCTTGATACTAATAAACACTGAAGTGCTTCAAAATTTTTTATTCGACAAAAATACCTCTATCCGAGGTAAAACCACCTCTGCCACGGCTTCTCATTCCACGACCACGGCCTCCACCAGTAGGGCATTCCCGGGCCCAATGGCCAGATCGTCCACACTTGAAACACTCATTGCTGCTCATGGCTGCAGTTAGATCTTCGAAATATTAAAAATGACATTGTTAAACTACTTGAAATTACTTTTAGCTTTTACTGCCCTTTTAGTGTATTTTGGATAATTATTCTGAAGGAAGAAGCCAGCATATATACTGGTTAGAAAAAGGGCCACACAACTATGTACTTAGGCATCGTATGCCTATTAAGAAATATAGTAAAACTGAAAAAATGTAAAACATTTTGATATAATTTGATTTTTAAAACCATTAAATTATGAATATGTGGACTAATACAAATGTTATTCAGTTATTAATGGGGTGATAGAATGCACATCCATATAAGAAATAATAGTATCTCCTTCCAGGTCTAATTTAATGGCCACATTTTCATGGTTACAAGCCAGTCAACTTTATTTTGAGCAACGGGTTATTTAATGGTCATAAAATCGGAATAGCTCAAAACAACAGAACCACAGTATGTACTTTGAGAGTGAGGGGTAGCTAAAGAGAAACTTTCTAACTTTAGCATCTAACAGTGCCTAGTTAACCGCAGCACTTGTCTGCAGACTCTTTACAGCAGACATGTTAAAAGAAATGCAGGATATAAATTTTCTCTAGAAGATACAATATGTTAAAAATATTAGAAAAACAACAAAAGGGTACACCAAAGTATCAAAACCATCTAAAGCCCAGGACCTTTTTTTTTTTTTCTTTTATTCTCTTCTTTCTCAATTTTCCTGTAGTTTTACATTTCAAACAAGGCTATCTGGAATGTCACAACAGATTCCTTTATTGGGTATTATTTACAAGGGGGCCAAAACTCCCACTAAAGCAAATGAATTTTATACTACTTATGTAACAATCTAAAAATAAACAGGAACTATTCCTGGAATAGAATGGAACTCCTAGGAAAGTGGTTTTAAAAAAACAAACTAGCTCAGAACAATGTAGCATAGTAACTTCCACATCTCAATATCTTTACCCTATTCCCAGTGTCAACCCATGGTACACCAAGTTTTTTAACTACCCTCTCAAAGATAAGCACCATGATGTAGCAAAACAACTAAGACTGACTAGAGAGTGTAATTATCCAAGTCAACCACAGTACCAAAATTCAAGTGACAGTGAAATGCTAAAGTCCCCCCTCCCCGCCACCCTTTCAGTAACCAGTTCATTGCTAAGTTATAGAGAATCCACTAACTAAAAATTAAGCTAAGTTCAGTTTCAGACGTTTCCATTGTCAAATATTCAAAAGAACTCAATACTTACCCCAAGTATCTACAATCAGATTCAGGGTAAGTTTTCAAAGGGATCTTTTTATCAATTCCTGCTACTTGCCATATAAACACATTACCAAAAATGGGCTGGGGGGGAAGGACAGGCAGGGACCAGCATGGGATACTTAAGAGTTAGTGGTTTCAGGGGTACCTGAGTGGCTCAGTCAGTTAGGTGTTCAACTTATGATTTAAAATGACTCAGGTCATAATCTCATGGGCAGATCAGCAGAGAATCTGCTTAAGATTCTCTCTCCCTCCCCACCCTTCAAATAAATCTTAAAAAAAAAAAAAAAAAAAAAGGTTAGTGGTTTCAGGATACATAATGCACATTTCTAGTCAGAAGAAAACAGCCAGGGGCACCTGGGTGGCTCAGTGAGTTAAAGCCTCTGGCTTCGGCTCAGGTTATGATCCCAGGATCCTGGGATCAAGCCCCACATCGGGCTCTCTGCTCAGTAGGGAGCCTGCTTCCCTTCCTCTCTCCCTAATGTGATCTCTGTCAAATAAATACATAAAATCTTAAAAAAAAAAAAAAAAAAAGGAAGAAAACAGCCAATAAAGATTAAAAATGTGTTTTTGCAAAGCATGAGATTACATTTGCTTTTTTTTTTACTAGTATTTGCCTTTTAAGTCATATAAAGTACTGGTTACCACCAGAAAGAAAAGTTAGGATAAAAAATAATAAAAAATAAAAAGATCACAGAAAAGAGCTGCTTATGGTACCCTGTACCCTCCTTTTCATTTTGCATCTTCTCCAGTTTATTATAGCCAGACCAATTTAAGCACATTTAACTACTGATGTCAATGAATTCTTTGCACAGAAATGATCACTTCCTTTTATAAGGTAATACAGGCAATCTGACAAGTCCTGAGTATTTTATCATTTAATATTTAAACAAGAGGGGCTCCTGGCTGGCTCAGTCAGTTCAGTGTCCAACTCTTGATTCTGGCTCAGGTCATGACCTCAGGGTTGTGAGGTCAAGCCCTGTGTCAGACTCCTCCTACAGCAGGGAATCTGCTGGAGGTTCTCTCCCCTGCCCCCCACACTCTCTCTCAAATAAACGAATCATAAATACTATATATGTATAGGGCTCCTGGTTGGCTCAGTCAGTTAAGTGTCTGCTTAGGCTCAGGTATGATCTCTGGGTCCTGGGATCAAGCGCTGCTGGTCTGTAGGGAGTCTGCTTCTCCCTCTCCCACTTGTTCATGCTCTAATAAGTTTTTTTTTTTTTTTTAAGATTTTATTTATTTATTTGACAGAGAGAGCAGAGAGCTCCCTGCGGAGCAGAGAGCCAGATGCAGGGCTTGATCCCAGGTCCATGGGATCATGACCTGAGCCAAAGGCAGAGGCTTTAACCCACTGAGCCACCCAGGCACCCCTCTAATAAGATCTTTTAAAAAATTACATTTACTGATATATATGTAAACAAGATTAACTTGTCTTTTAAAAAATATCATAATCAGGGACGCCTGGGTGGCTCGGTTGGTTGGACGACTGCCTTCAGCTCGGGTCATGATCCCAGAGTCCTGGGATCGAGTCCCGCATCGGGCTCCCGGCTCCACGGGGAGTCTGCTTCTCTCTCTGGCCTTCTCCTCGCTCATGTTCTCTCTCACTGTCTCTCTCTCGAATAAATAGATAAAATTTAAAAAAAAAAAAAGTAAAAAAAAATATCATAATCATATTCAATACACATTTCTTTTTTTTTTTAAGATTTTATTTATTTGTCAGAGAGCGAGCGAGCGAGAGCAAGCACAGGCAGACAGAGTGGAAGGTAGAGTCAGAGGGAGAAGCAGGCTCCCTGCGGAGCAAGGAGCCTGATGTGGGACTCGATCCCAGGATGCTGGGATCATGACCTGAGCCGAAGGCAGCTGCTTAACCAACTGAGCCACCCAGGCGTCCCTCAATACACATTTCTAAAGCTACTTTCAATCACCCCTTTAGACTGATGCTTTAAAAGAACACTTTATTCTATAATAAACTACAAAAGAAATATGTTACAATGAATCATCATGTATATAAAGTAGGTTTACTTTCAGCATAGAAATACAAGTTTAAAAAACTACTCAAGAACTGATTTCTCTGGGTGCCTGGGTGGCTCAGTGAAGCACCTACCCTTCTACCCTTCAGCTTGGGTCATGATCCCAGGGTCCTGAGATGGAGCCCCCATCTGGCTCTTTACTCAGGGAGCCTGCTTCTCCCTCTCTGTCAAATAAATAAATAAGTAAAAAGAAGATACCACCCCCCCCAAATTGATTCATCTATGTGTACAGTTTTTCATGAATTGTTTCTCCATTTTGTCTTATCTCAATGCACAGGAACCAGATCCAAAATGAACAGGAAGAAAAAGAAATCACAGGAAAAGTACTTCTGGAAAGAAGACAATTAGTTAAAATAACATTTAAAGATTAAACACTACACTCTACTTCTTCTCCTCACCCTAATTCCTAATTGAAATTTGGTTAAAGTGTAATCATTTCTGTATGAACCACAAATTATTTAGGGAAAGCAGTATTTCTCCATTTAGACAGTAATTAACAACTCTACTAAAGAGATAGGCAACTTTATACACTTTAACTAGTTTTAGGTATTTGCTTTGCCATCAACAAATTTTAGTCTCACATAATTTTGTTTACTGGAATAAATCCAGGTCAAAAAACAAAAAAAAAAAAACAAAACAAAAAAAGAAGTCTTTAAGGGAAAGAAACATTTCATTAACATCCCAAAGACCCATCATCAGTAGGCCATATGCTTTCTCAAAGTTCTTCCCAGTGGGCTTAGGTAATGTATTTGCAATCTGCCTTCTCCCCCTTTGGTCAAACCAATCACAGTCAATTAGCTGTTCTACATTTTCACTTAGTCTCCTGTGATAGATCTGTCTCATCAGTAACATTAAACCAACCGATTCCCACTATGTTTTAGAGACCAATCACTTATCCTAGAAGAAGGTCCCCTTACTAATATTCATCTTATATGCAAAATGTAGTTAATTAAAAGGTCTTTATAGAGAATTATATGCTATTCCCTATGAAAAGAGGCAGTAAGGTAAGACCGTAGAGAATTATGGTTCTGTGATTCTCACTGCCTATGACTACTCCTGGCTGGAATTTTGCTGTACTGTGCTGCCGCTGCCCTCTCCACCTGTCACAACCTTTTCCAACCTTCAATGGCCAACTCAAATGCCAACTCTTATAAAAGAATCTGACCACATCTCCTAGACTGGAACTCTCTTTCCTATTAAAGCTGACAGTACTTTATTGGTATCTGTCTGAAGACACTACTATATTGACTTTTATCATATTCCTGAGGGCAGAGAACAAGTAATTCACCTTTCAATCACAACACCCCATACAATTATCCTTTTAGTAGAAGTTACACTCAGTACTTTAACTGCTTCCGGGAAGGGGACAATTAATAATCATTTGCCGAATGAAACAAACAGTTTCTTGTACAGACTCAACCCAATCTAACCAAGTACTAACACCTAAATTCTTGCTATCACAAGCGTTACTGCACCATTAATTTAAAGTAACAATGTAGGGGCACCTGCGTGGCTCAGTCAGTTGGGCATCTGCCTTCAGCTTATGATCCCAGGGTCATGGGATAGATCTGCAAGTTGGGCTCCCTGCTCAGTGGGAAGTCTGCTGCTTCCTCTCCCTCTGCCCTTCCTGCCCGTTTGTGTGCTGTCATAAAATCTTAAAAAAAGTAAAAAAAAGGTTATGTATTTTTAAATTATGTTCTCATTGAGGATGTACTATCACTCTCAAAAAATGTTTATTTCAGATTATCTAATAAAATTCTATTACTCCAGGAATTCACAATCTACTAGACCTCTAGTATTTTATGGAATGCTACAAGACATATCTACTAATAAAGATAAAAGGAGAGCATGTATTTCCTTCTTTTTGCTGCTAAAAATCATTGCTTGTATCTACATGGATTATCACTGTCACACAGTAAAGATCTGGAAACTCTTTTAACAGGTAAGCCTGGGTAACACCTGCTGTGTTACCTCAAACAATTTAAAGTCTGTCCTTTTCAGGAAAAAAGATGATAAAACTGATCTGTAATAAGGATTGTTACCAGGGATCTTGTCCTTAACAGGTGTCCAACTTAAAAACTTTATGGGTTTATGTCCCCCATTTAGTCTTTCTACTTTTCCCTCAATTAAGTTAAGACTGCGTACAGGTGGATTAGAACCCAGTGCAAGGCCTACAGAGCAGCTTACAACAGGGCACACTCTGCTTATAGTCAAGTTTCCCATCTCGAAGTCTACTTCCTAAATGGAATGAAGACGTAAGAAAAATTGGGTAATAATGCCAAACGACTTTATATTTCCAACAACAGAAACCAGTTATTTAGTTCCCACTTCACATTTTCATGATGCAAACCAGCTTAAAGAAATGCAGGAGGGGTGCCTGGGTGGCTCAGTGGTTGAGTGAATGCCTTCTGCTCAGGTCCTGATCCCAGGGTCCTGGGATGGAGTCCTGCATCAGGCTCCCCGCTTGGCAGGGGGCCTGCTTGTCCCTCTCCCACTCCCCTGCTTGTGTTCCTTCTCTCACTGTGTCCCCGTCAAATAAATAAAATTTAAAAATCTTAAAAAGAAAAAAGAAATGCAGGAGAATGCGGCATGCCAGGCAGCAGTAAGACAGTCAAGATACCACTTGAAAAGACCGAAAATCCACTGAGAGACCATATATAATTAAGAGGTCCGACTATTTTACACTCATCTAGGCTTAAATTCTGGAATTGATACAAAAACATTATTGATTATAATAACTTGTCTTTATCAATGTAAGTGTTCCACCATTTCTGATACTAAGTACAAAGCTAGTAAACTATTTAAATCTTAACAGCACACTTTCAAGACTAACAATGTGAATCCCAGTTAAGACCCTAACTCTGGCTACAAATATATTTAAGTAGTAACGGGCAAGTGGGGGGGGTTGACAAGTTTTTTGTGGATCTGGCTCTCTATTGCTTTACATGGTTTTCATAACCTAGCTGTTGTGTATCCACATTTACTGTATCTCCAGTTATTTCCCTTAAGTGTAGGATTATCCCTGACTCATTCATGCTGCTGACCTAACTATATCCGTATCACAGGGGAGCTTTTGCCCCTCTGAAGGTACTCATCATTATGCTCTAATAAATCAGTTTAGTGTTCCAACATGGTACTGAAACACTTCAGACCCTTAAGATAGATAAACTACAGACAGAAAGGAAGGAAGCAAGTTACGCTGTACACTGCCTGCATTCTGGCCAGAATAAAGGAGACCAGAATTTAATACTGGGAGTGATTCTGGGTTTTCACCCTGGTTCCTGCCCTGATTACCCCAGAGGGTTTTAATAACTAAATATCTACTATGACTCAAAGGTTAATAAACATATTATCTGTAATCCTTACAACCCTGCAAGTTAAGGTATTCTTGTTCCCATTTCACTGGCAAGGAGACTGAAGATCTGAAACTGTGTTAAAACATGTTAATTTGTAATGCCAAAAATCTTCTCTTTAGGTAAACTGAAACTAGAACTCATCAACCTTTTAAAAACCCACTGTCATGTATTAATTTATTCACAGTATACCATCACACAGCTTTCCTGAATTTGAAGCCAAGACAGATTTTCTGAACCTTCTTTGTGGTAGAACTTAAAGAGTGTCACCACAGAACCAAAGACTGGCAACCTGATTTCACCAGTTAACAGCCTCATTTGTAATTATGGAGCCACTCCAGGTGAGCACTATACTACACTTTCATACTACTGCTTAACAGATTCTACCTACTTACAACTTAAATTTTGGTGGCCACAAGCTCTCACTTTATTATTCCAGCAGTTCTTCACAACACAAAAATGATGCACAGCTTACTGAATTCTCACAAGCATGCCCTTACTGCAGCAGCAACTGACACTGCCAGAATAGGAGTTCTATTAAGTCAGACAGTAGGGAAAGAGCATTCTCCACATAGCAGACCAGGATGCCTTGGCATCAGTCTTCTGGCTCTCCACTTACTGTCAGAAGGCTAGGAAGAGGAAAGAAGCCAACAATTTTTAAAAACTCTCTCTCGCAAGAGGGGGGAAAAAAAACTGCAAAATCTCTCTTGTGGTCAAGTGCTTAGCCAACAGACCATTCCAATTATTCAAACTGTAGTTCTATCGCTTTTAAGCACCAATCCGGTAACTTCTCATATACATACCACATATTTTTATTAGATTTTTTTAAAAAGGCAAAATAATCCAAAGTCATATAACCATTTACAAAACCCATTTATAATACCTTAAAGAAGAGATCCAGTTGTTCAAACGCTAGTGTAATAAATGCCCTTTGGTCTTCCACTGATTTGGCTCAAAATATTTGACAGAAACTCTACATCTGTTTGAAACACATTACCCCCCATCAGTATGAAAACATGGACCTTTAGGCTGCTAAGACTTACCCAAGTTTTCCAATGTGACACATGCAGATAAGTACACAAACATAAACTGTTAGCTTTAAAAAAAAAAAAAAAAACCCTGCTGCCAAGAGTTGTGATTTGGAAAAAATTTTAAGTCCTTAATTCAGCCCTTGGGAATAATTTTTTTTTTATATTCCAGTACAGAGAGCTCCTTGTAGACAAGAATCAGGCTCAACAAGCTAAACACAGTGTGTACATAGGTACATCGCTTTTGTAGGGATTTGATTAAACCATGATCAGAGTGATCTTTTAAGCACTGAAAATGACTGCTCTGCAGAAGGAAAAAAAAGCCTAAGAGGTAAGAATTTCATCTCATACATCTTTTAAAAGCCCGCAAAATGGTACATGCAATTTATAGTGTTTGGGCAAAAGTAACCAAGTTGCTATCTTAATTTATGGTAACTCCTCCATGCGGAAATTAACTGGTTATATTTCTTTCAAAAATGAGATCCAACAATAGGAAAGAAGGAAACTTTTTTTTTTTTTTAATTTGTATACTCTGGGGTATGATGAGGATGTAGGATGTAAATTAATCCAGACTCCTGGCTTCTTACCTTCTCTATGGCTCTTTCTGGATAATGACTGAAACACACTATCCCAAGTCACAGAGGACTACTGAGCCGTATTTGCTTTTTCTAAGACCTCCAAGACCAGATGTAGTCACTTCCTTTGGAAGTGCCCTGTGGCTGAGACCATGTGGTTAACATGTGGCAACAAGCATATGCCTTACCCCTAATAAAATCAACACTCAAACCCAAATGTGGGCAATTATGTCGTCCTATAATAGGTTTTCACATTTGGAATATCTAGATGGGGACTGGTCCATCAACTTTCACGTCTCAATTTCAAATTAAGTTGTATTTGTTTAATCCACGAAATGGCTGGATTTCGTTGATTCACGGAAAGCAAGACCTATCCACCTCTTTTTTGAATTGCAATGTTAAGAGAAGTAACCTAGCATCTGAACCACGATAAAAATTCAAGTATGGAGAGTACGAATTTCGAAGATTCTCGGGCCTTCTGGCGGAGTATCCCACCACTCTAAACCCAAGCGCGTCTCCAGTGACCCTTTTCTTAGCCCATCACTACCCCACCACATGGCCTGCATAAATACCAAAACCCATCCCCCCCTCCAACCACACCAGGGTCCTTTTCCCACCACAGAGCCTCCTTCCAAGAAGTTCCCGCCAAATCGACCCTCCGGCCAGCATTCCGCGACCCTCGAAGTCTCAGGGCCTCAGTCCCAAGGGCGCACGGGCTGGGGCCTCCTTTGCTGTGAGGCTGCGGCCTGGGGTGCGGCCTTGGCTCTGGAAGAGGCCCCGAGGCGCGGCGACCCCGCTTCCCAAGACGGAAGGAAAGGCGGCAGGGACGCCCGACTGCGGCAGGCCGGAAAGCTGAACATGAGGTGGCGGTGGCAGCCGAGTTTCCCGCCTGACGCAGCAGCAGAGCAGGCCAGAGTGCGGCCGCCATCGCCGCCTCACCGCTCCCAACCTCTCCGTCCACCTCGGCCAGGGCCCGCACCGCGACTTCCCCCCAACCCCAGGCCCCGCTCTAGGCCCTCACCTTCAGCGTCTGAGCGGGCCCGCAGCGGCGGAGACTCGGACGCAGGTCTGGGAAAGGAGGCTCACAAGGTAGCGGCTGTTTATTTTCAGGGTCCTTGCCTGCGCCACACGCGGGTCTGCACACGGCCCCACACACGCCGCTGCGCACGGCTCTCCTCCGCCTCGCCCACGCGGCCAATCAGCACGCGGAGCTCCGCCGTCCAATCAGAGCCGCCCCAGAGGAGGGCCGCCCAGCTTGAGCGCGGCGCGGGGCGGGGCGGGCTTCTACCTCCGCGCGCCACGGCCTTTCCCGGCGTGCCCTGCGCGCGGCCTTTCCCGCCCGGAACCCCAGGTCCCGACCTTTCTTGGGCCCTTTCCGCTTATTCCAGGCTCCACCCCACCCGGGGGGAATTTGGGTGTCCAGCGTTGTGATCTCTCGTGGCGCCTGGCGACCAGGGATGCTAGAGGGCGGGTCTCAGTGAAATGGCTGTGATTAGCGTGGGATCAGGGAAACTCCCTATCGATACCTTTTGGGGCTCAGAAAAAAGGGTCAGCTCGGAGACCTCTGTTTGGGATTTTCAGAGCTAGGACCCATTTCCTAAAACACACATCTCAGTTTAGGGAAAGGTCGCGGCAGCCAACTGACAGAAGTTGCTGTGGCTGTAGGTCACAGGCCCTAAGTTTTGTTTTGGTTTTTGTGAGCTTAGGCAGAGCCTGGAAGCCCTGATGCTTAAACCTCTTAACAGATAAACTAGCACCAACAACGCTCACAAAATGCACCCCAGGAGGGAAAGGGACCTGCCCTGCGGAGGGTGTGAAGACTCCGAAGGAATGGCTCTGAGACTTCTCTGCCCCACAACACACCTTGTGACCATTTAACACATTGATGAGTCACATTCCCTGCGACTCAAGGGGGTCACACGGTGTGCCAGGAGATCCATCTGGCCTGGGCTGTCATGTTCAGGAATGGCTTTAGTTGAGATTTCGTATCTTCTCCAAGAAAGCCTGGATACGTAGTCATAGATATAAATGTTGAATGTGAACTAAAATTTCAAGACTTTTGTGTACCATCTTGAAATTACTTTTGTTAAAAAGAGGAGAAAAAATTGAAGAACTCCCCAGTCTCTTGAGCTCTAAAAGCCCTGAAATTACTATAGTCACCTATTAACTTAATATGCTCCTCAAGGTTGGTAAGCAGCCAAGTTGTTGGCTGGTATATCCCAGAAATTTACTTTTCATTCCTTTAATGAGCATCTTATTTGAAATTAATTGCACAGATCTATTAAGATGTTAAAACCGTCATAAACAGTCCTTGTTTGTAGCATTAGTTCGGTGAGTAGCTGTGAAGACTTTACCCGTCCTTTGCCCTTGGTCTCATCCCATTGAATCCTCCCAGTCCCCAGGCTGTATGTCTTTTGAAATCATGTTGGTAGTAAGACACAGTGGTTAAGAGCACAGGTGTTGAGAATAAGGCATTAAACCTGGATTCAAATCACTAGTGCTTAATCACTGTATAGTGCATTTAGCAAGTTGTGCTCAACACAGCGCTTAATGAAGGATAGCAATCATCAAAGAGTGAATCACCTATTTCAAGGGCCAGTGATTTTTTTTTTGCAAGCTTTTTTTAGCCAAGAAAATTAAAGTAAAAACATATGAAAATTCAGTTTGAAAGGGTCCCAATCTTCCAATAAGATTGAACTGCCTAGCAGTTTGTATATTGAATTATATAACACCAGAGTTACCAATAATAAAACTGTTTTGTGCTTACATGGTTTTATCACCAAGAAGCTTACTCAGCTTTATAGATTTCCCCTCCCTAACTGATTAATCTTTATAATATCTCCAGGTAAGTAGTAGTGCAGCATTTGCAGACACTTAAGTAGTGATTTCCTAAGCCCCAGCAGTGAGTCAGTATAATGCAAGAGGCTAAATGAAGGAAGTCCACCTTGTATGCATCCAAGCCACGCCAGGAAAACTAGTTAAATTATCATAGTAACCATCAATTCCTATTTTTGACCTGATTTTTATTTATCATTCCAACAACAGTGCTTACATAAATGTTTGATATTTATTATAGATGCAGGGACAGAATGTTCCTAATGTTAAAAAATTTTTTTTAAAAAGAGGGTGGATGTAAAATAGACAGTGGACATAAGGTTTTGCAGGTTTCAAAAGACTAAAGTGGAAGGAATGGAAATGTAATGTAGTTTTTGCTGCTTAGCTCTGGTAACAGGTAATGGCTCTTCTCTACCTGGCATCCAGCTTTCTGCAATAACTATTACTATTAACAGAGCCACACTGATCATGAGGCATTCTGTCTCCAGAGGTTTATGATGGAATTTAAGTATACTCGTTTGTGTTGTCTGGATATGCCCTTGGGTATACCTATTTCACTAGAGATGCTTGAAAAGAAGAAAGGAAAAAGCCAGCCTACTCAAAAGATAAACTGCCAACCATATATGAAGAAAGAGTCCCTCCTCTAAAAATATGTTTTCTCCCCCTCGTCCCTTCCAGTGTTCAGTCTTACCCAGTCTTTCCCACTTTTTGTGCTCAGCACTGTTAACTGTTACAAAGATAACTAGCTCAGATGTAGACCTTTCCCCAGAAGATCTCGCAAGATGAAATGGACCATAAGAAAGTACTAAGTGGGGGTGCCTGGGGGGCACCTTGGGGGGCTCAGTTGATTATGTTTGTGCCTTCTGCTCAGGTCACAGTCTCAGGGTCCTGGGATCAAATCCCGCATCAGGCTCCCTGCCCAGGGGGGGCTCTGCTTCTCTCTGCTTCTGTTCTCTCTCTCTCTCTCAAATTAATAAATAAATCTTAAAGAGAGAGAAAAAAAAAAAAGTATTAAGTGTCCTGAGGGAGGACCAGCTAAAATGCTATGATTCAGCATGATTCAGGATTCCTTAAAATGAGTAGCAGTTGAGAAGCAAGACCTGCCAATTCTTAATTTCCGCTGAAATGCCTAACTGCATAGTACATGCCTTAAATTCTGCTGTCCAATGGAGATGATATCGTATATATCTTTCTAAACCCTCCATGTCTTGCTTTCTCTGCCTACCAGGAAAGAGTCCCTGTGACTTAAATTGGAAAATATGCAAATAAGTTTAAGGAGCATAAATCCTTTCACCATCTCCTGTCTTCTTAAGTTAAAACAGTTTACTAAACTAAATCCTGAAACTGGAATCAGTTAATCTAATAATAACTAATAGTACATATAAAGTTCTTTAACAGGGCCTGGCACAATTACTATAAAAGTGTTATCTACTATTTTTGTTATTATTATGGAGGCTTATTATATGCCAGTCATTGTTTATGACCTCTTTTTAGGTTTACACAAAACCTCTATGAGATATGTACTTTTATTATCCCCATAAGGAAATAAAATTCCAGAGAATTCAAGGATTCTGCCAAAGGTCAGAGAGTGAATAAATGACAGGACAGGCTTCAGACAGAAGAAGCCTAAGTGCTTAAACACAAAGCTTCCAGTCTCCCAGTAGTTATCGAAACCTAATCCTACAATTTCCCATTGACTCCTTAAAGTGACAGTATAGGGAATACTAACAGATGATAAGGAAAATATGAAACACTGACTAATGATTTAGTGAGCTTTCCATTAGTTGGCTTTCTCCTCTATGACCCCAAATTGAAACTATCTCTACTTCTGCAAAATAACTGGCAAGAGAACATCATTCGCAAATAGTTGGGTTTTTTTTTTTTAAGATTTTATTTATTTGTTTGACAGAGAGATCACAAGTAGGCGGAGAGGCAGGCAGAGAGAGAGGGGAAAGCAGGCTTGCTGCTGAGCAGAGAGCCCCATGCGGGGCTTGATTCCAGGACCCTAGGATCTGACCTGAGCCAAAGGCATAGGCTTAACCCATTGAGCCATCCAGGCACCCCTCGCAAATAGCTTTTAAAAGGTTCGAAGTAAAACCATCCATTTTTTTCTTAAAAGAAAAGCAGATGCATTCATATAAAAAAGTAACTTCCTATGGATCACTTTCATTATTTAAACTTTAAAACAGGTAGTGAATGGCAAATCACAAAATGTCTTAAGTCGTTTTTTGAGAGAGCATTAAAAATGTGATCACCTGGCTCTCATAATCTACAAAAATAATGTAATTGACTTTTCGAGGTTAAATTGAAAAATAAGTACTATATAATTGGGTGAATTAGAATCTAACATCTAAGAGTATTTAGCCTAATCTCAGAATATTTCATCTAATCCCCTCATATTTTTCCTCATTTTTATTTTTATTATTTTTTAAATATTTTTTTTAATTTATTTGACAGACAGATCACAAGTAGGCAGAGAGGCAGGCAGAGAGAGACAGGAGGAGGAGGCAGGCTCCCCGCTGAGCAGAGAGCCCGATGCGGGACTCGATCCCAGAACCCTGAGATCATGACCTGAGCCGAAGGCAGAGGCTTTAACCACTGAGCCACCCAGGCGACCCTTTTCCTCATTTTTAAATGAGACAGAGACCTATAGAGTTACCTAGAGTCCCTACAAGTCCCTAAAAGAACTGATGTCTTTAAACATGAGCAAATCAGAGTCCCACCCACATATCATAAGGAAGGAACAACTACTTACGCTTATGACCTGATTAATCCAAGTAACTGCAATGGTGATAAGAAAAGGGGAGCCCAGTGCTCGCTTCGGCAGCACATATACTAAAAATAGAAAAGGGGAGCCCAAATCTAATACCCTACACTTGTGCCTTGTGTCTCCAGCCTTTTTCTCTGGAAATTAACTCAATGGTCATTCTCATTTATAAAGTAGTGATAAACTTATGAGTTTAACGAGGATGAACAAATAATTTCTAAATCTTGGGACATGTACTTAGACTTCAATATAAGAAACACTAACTTGGGGGCGCCTGGGTGGCTCAGTGGGTTAAGCCGCTGCCTTCGGCTCAGGTCATGATCTCAGGGTCCTGGGATCGAGTCCCACATCGGGCTCTCTACTCAGCAGGGAGCCTGCTTCCTCCTCTCTCTCTGCCTGCCTCTCTGCCTACTTGTGATCTCTGTCTGTCAAATAAATAAATAAAAAATCTTTAAAAAAAAAAAAAGAAAAAGAAACACTAACTTGAAACTCTGTATGTTTATACTAGGAAAATGCCTTTCAATTATGAATTGTAACTACAAAAGAGAACATTTGAAATTACACCTGGCAAAAGAATGGCTTTTAGGCAATTAGAATATCATAGACACAGCTAATGTTCCCTTTATCCCTCCTTACCCTGAGTCCCACTTCTTTTCTTTCCTCCTAATATCACAAAAACGGTGTGTATCTTTTTGGTCTATTTTTAATAATATATAATAAAATTACTATGTGTATAGTATATAATGATTCTATATGTATACATATACTACATACATAGTATGTAGTAACTCCACACTATGTAGTGCCTACATTACATATATATGTACACACATAACTACATATATATGTGTATGTGTGTATATACACATGAACAGCTAAAAGTTTTACATAAATAACCTCATATATATTTGCTTATTCGTTTGTGTTCCCTTCTAAGAACTCTGGCTTTGTCTGCTTTCTGTTATACTTCCAGGTCCTAGAACAGCTTCTTATATATGGCAAGCTCTCAAATATTTGCTGAATGAATAAGTATCACTTTGTATCTTGCTTTTTAAACTTGATGTTGTGTTTCTGAAATATTTGATATGTAAATATAATATATATTGTATATATAATCTTATCTGGTTCATTTTTACAGCTATGTATTATAAATATACTATATTTTATTTAGCCATTCCCAATTTGGAAGGCAATTATATTACTTCCACTTTTTGTTATTTGTAATAAGCACCCTTGCATACAAGTCGCTTCAGGGACATGTAGGAGACTCTCTCTAGGGTATACAAACCCAGAAGGAGAACAGTTGGGCAAGGAAGGGTGTGTATTTTAAATTTCACTGGCTGCCTGCCATATTGCTTTCCAAAGTGGTCATACCGAATTATACTCCCCGCAGCAGGGAGTAATGGTGCCATATTTCTCAAATCTTTGCCAACACTTCACACTGTGAAATTATTTTTTGCCAATCTGATGGATGAAACATGTTGTCTCTGTTTTGTTTGTTTTTACTGAGATAACTGTGGATTTACATGTAGTTGAAACAAGTAATACAGAGAGGGGCGCCTGGGTGACTCAGTAGGTTAAGCCTCTGCCTTCGGCTCAGGTCATGATCTCAGAGTCCTGGGATCGAGCCCTGCATCGGGCTCTCTGCTCAGAGGGGAGACTGCTTCCCCCATCTCTCTCTGCCTGCCTCTCTGCCTCCTTGTGATCTCTCTCTCACTGTGTCTAATAAATAAATAAAATCTTTTTAAAAAAAGAAGTAATACAGAGAGATCTTGTATATCCCTTACCTCCAATGGTAACATCTTACAAAAATGTAGTATAATGTTACAGTCAGAATCATGAAATCAATACAGTCCAATTATTTTGTTCAGATTTCCCCCATTTTACTTGAACTCTGTGTGTCTGTGTTTGTGTGTAGCTTTATACAATTGAATCTAACATGTAGGTCAGTGTAACTGCCTACATACTCAAGATACAGAACACCTGAACACCTTCAACATCACAAGAGTCACTCCTGTTGCCCTTTTATACCCACACATACTTCCTTCCCACTCTTCTCCTCCTCCCTAATTCCTGTTCTTCATTTCCAAAATGTCCTTTGAAAAATATTATATATAGGGGCTCCGGGTTGGGTCAGCTGGAGGAACATGTGACTCTTGAGTCCTAGGTTAGGCGTAGAGATTATTTAAAAAATAAATAAACAAACTTTTAAAATGTTATATATAAAAATTTTTAAAGATATTTATTTTTTTAATTTTTTAAAAGATTTTATCTATTTGACAGAGATCACAAGTAGGCAGAGAGGCAGGGAGAGAGAGAGAGGAGGAAGTACGAACCCTGCTGAGCAGAGAGCCCGATGTGGGGCTCCATCCCAGGACCCTGAGATATATATAAAATTTTTAAAGATTTATGAGAGAGAGAGAGAGAGAGCAGGGGAGGGCAGAGGGAGAGGGAGAGAGAGAATTCTCAAGTAGGCTCCCTGCTGAACGTGGAGCTCCACAAGGTTTGATCCCAGGATCTTGAGATCATGACCTCATCAGAAATCAGGAGTCGGATGCTTTAACCAAGTGAGCACCCAGGCGCCCCAAAAATGTTATATATAAAATTTTCAAAAAGTTATATAAATGGAATTGTGCTGTATGTTATCTTTTAGGATTGGCTTTTGTTTCACTGAGATAATTGGCTAGAGAACCATGGGAGTTGTGTGCATCAGATAATTTGTTCCTTTACTACTGAATAGCATTCCACTTTATAGATAAACCATAGATTAACCAACAGTAGAGGACTACTGTTTCTGATTTGGGGCTATTACAAATAAAGCTTCCATGAACATTGGTGTGCAGGTTTTTGTGTAAACATGCTTTCATTTGGTATTTCATTTTTCAATGAACAGGGAGGTTGATCACCTTTTCATATATGTGTAGGCTCTTCAAGTTTCCTCTTTTGAGAAGGGCCAATTTTGATCATTTGGTCTATTTTGTTTGCCTTTTTCTTACTGATATGAAAGCATTTTTTTAAAGATTTTATTTATTTAGTTGACAGGGAGAGAGAGAAACAGTGAGAGAGGGAATACAGTGAGCCGGGGGAGTGGGAGAGGGAAAAGCAGGCTCCCTGCTGGACCCTGGGATCATGACCTGAGCCAAAGGCAGACACTTAGTGACTGAGCCACCCAAGTGCCCCTGAAAGCATTCTTTATATGTTCAGGATACCAATCCTTTGTCAGTTATATGAAATTGTATGTGTTGACATCTTGGTGATCATTGTTTCTCAATGTGATGTAAAGTTCAGACAGGGATAAAGAATTCCTGAAAATTGGATTTGGATCACTGATGAAGAGACAGAGTGATTTCATTCAGGGAAAGTCACTCAGGGCTACCCATTGAGAGTTTGGGGAGACTACTGCAACCCCTACATTTTGTAGCACCATTGCATCTGTTAAATGCCAACGATGTGCTTTAATGATGTCATTAAAATTTCTGCCTGCTTGAGAGCAAATGTCACGAGTCCTCGGATTTGATTTTAGCAAACCCTTTGCCTCGTTTTGGGGGAGGGCATTCAGATGCATTTATTGCATCCCAAAACCATGATTTGCAGCATTTTAATCAGCCCTCGGAAACTGCTGACATCATGATGTACTCCTCCACTGGTATTTCCATTTTCCCTAGCGCTGCAGCCAGAATTTAGAATCCTGACTCACCCTTCAGCCCGCCACAGAGAATGCTGATCATTCTGGTATGGTCAGTGCTCTCCAAGTGACTTTGAAACGGGAAATAGCTTTTGAACAAACCAAAAGTAATGCAATTTCAGGTAATAGTGAGGCTTTTCCTTTCTAATTTTCTCTTCTGCTCAGCTGCTCTCCTTTCTCCTTTGACTGAAGAGGAAGCCACCCTTCTGCAATCCTGGCCAGAAAGCTGTGGATTGTACGAGCTGGCACAGCCAGTACCGTCTTCTGAGCTCAGTGAGCTGTCTTTCCCATCTGCAGATGGGGCGTGGTGCTTACAGTGAAACAGTCTGCATAGCTGAATTAACAATTCCAAATTTAGCTCTCATTTCAATAAATTACCTTATAAAATATTCACTACCCAAAATTATCTTGACTAGTTTATTTATAAGAACACTGCAACTGTTCATGTGGATTGCCTGTGAAGAAACTGATACACAAAGCTTCTTATAATTTCCCCTCAAACCACAGGAGGGGGAAAAAAACCATAAAGGCGAGTACCAGGATTTCTAGGAGCATGAAATTTACCACTATGCTATACAAACAAATGTTAGGGGTCTCAGTTGGTTAAGCATCTGAGTCTTGATTTCTGTTCAGGTTGTGATCTCAGGGTCATGAGATCGAGCCCCACTCTGGCATAGAGACTGCTTAAGATTCTATCCCTTTCCCTCCGTACCCCCAAGCACATCTCTAAAAAAACAAACAAACAAATAAATGTTAAAGAAAAGAGGCTCTGGATATTTTCAAAGAGAGGTGGTGAAGATTGAATAAGGTATTTAAATGGAAAATGCTTCACAAATTCCCAAGTGTTTTACCAAGGTAAAATATTAAGAACAGCTTCTGAAACATCTAAGGCATGAAATTTCTTTCCCATGCTGATTAAAACAAGATATAAAGACAATATCTTGGACACTTGAATAGGCAATGATAATATTTCTATTGCATTTGAAGAATGATTGGAAGTAATATTTTTCCTTTATTTAGAGGTTGGCTTCCCTACTCCATGCAATAAAAGTTCTCAGGGGACTGACATTGACTCTAAAACTTCTGATGCTGAAGACTTATCCAAAATGAAGTTTGCTTTCGGTGGCACAGAATTCAAGGACAGCTCTAGACTAAACTAAAGGGGGTAGTTAATGGGATCTTTCCTGTGCTTCCTATTTTCTTCCTTTCTGACCCTTCAAATACACATCTAGTTTCCTAGTGATTTCCTGATTCCGTCAGGGTCAGCTTTCTTCTCTCGTCAACGTTGACATGCCCTGCTCTATCAGGGACTATCATTTTATCAACCAATGCATGCTAGGTTAATAATAACTTCATTTACATAGCACCTTATAGTTTCCATATAAACGTTCAACCAGAATTTACTGAGAGATTATTACAGACACACCACCCAGGGTGTTTTTTCACTTTATTTAGTTCTTACAGATGCCTCATGGGGCATCTGGGTGGCTCAGTCCATTAGGCTCGTGCCTTCAGCTCAGGTCATGGTCCCAGGGTCCTGGGATCGAGCCCCATAATGGACTCCCTCCCTGCTCAGCGGGAAGCCTGCTTCTCCCTCTCCCACTTCCTCTGCTTGTGTTCCTGTTCTCACTATCTCTCTCTGTCAAATAAATACAACCTTGCACGGAAAAAAAAAAAGGTCTATATATTTCTACTTAATATGTATAGACCTTTTTAAAATATTTCTTTTTATATTTTCTACATCTTATATTTTTATATTTCTACTTTTATATTTTCTATTTCTATTTTTTTTATATTTCTGCTTAAATATATAGACCTTCCCCCCGCCCCCAAGATTTTATTTGTAGGAGGCATCGGCCTCCTTAGTGTTTTTCGCAGAATGGGATGCATTCAGTGCTTTCGGGTGGCATATGGCAGGGCATCAACTAAAGTGACATCAGATGGTAATAAAGTCTCATTTCAAGTTCTTTCAAGCCTTCTATCTGTCTCAAGGGAAAACTCCCAGTTTGGTGCTTGCCAGTCTTTACCTCCACAACACTGTATTTAACCTTTCTTAATGAGGAGAGCATAGGTCCAAGTAACATCTAGAACATTATCTTTTTATTATGAAAACATAAGAGATAAATTGCCCTGTTTTCTCATTTGTGTAATCAAACTTTCTCTTCTATTCACATACGTACATACATATTTTATTGCTAAGGCAGCTGAAAGTAAGTTGCAGATTTGGGGCATTTTTAAAAAATATTTTATTTATTTATTTGATAGGCAGACAGAGAGAAAGGGAGAAGCAGGCTTCCCACCGAGCAGAGAGCCTGATGGGGGGCTCGATTCCAGGACCCTGAGATCATGACCTGAGCTGAAGGCAGAGGCTTAAGCCGCTGAGCCACCCAGGCAACCTGGGGCATTTTTAATCAAGATAAAATTGATAAAGGGGTGCTTGGGTGGCTTAGTCGGTTAAGCACCAGCCTTCGGCTCGGGTCATGATCCCAGGGTCCTGGGATTGAGTCCCGCATTGGGCTCCTTGCTCAGCAGGGAGCCTGCCTCTCTCTCCGCCTCTGCGTGCCTCTCTGCCTGCTTGTGTGCTTTCTCTCTGACAAATAAATAAATAAATAAAATCTAAAAAAAAAAAAAACTGTACTCAAAACAGTATGGTACTGGCACAAAAAACAGACACATAGATCAATCCAACAGACTAGAGAACCCAGAAATAAGCCTACAATTGTATGGTCAATTAATCCAGGACAAAGGAGGCAAGAATGTGCAATGAGGAAAAAACAATATCTTCAATAAATGATGCTGGAAAAACTGGACAGCTCCAGGTAAAAGAATGAAGTTGGACCATTTTCTAACACCATACACAAAAATAAACTCAAAATGGATTAAAAACCTACATGTGAATCCAAAAAAAAAATCCTAGAAGAGAGCAAGCCAGTAATTTCTCTGACATCAGTCATAGCAACATTTTTCTAGATAGGGCTCCTGAGGCAAGGGAAACAAAAGCAAAATAAACTATTAGGACTACATCAAAATAAAAACGTTTTGCACAGGGACGCCTGGGTGGCTCAATTGGTTGGGCGGCTGCCTTCGGCTCGGGTCATGATCCCAGTGTCCTGAGATTGAGTCCCGCATCAGGCTCCTTGCTGGACAGGGAGCCTGCCTCTCTCTCCGTCTCTTCCTGCCACTCTGTCTGCATGTGCTCGCACTCTCTCTCTCTGACAAATAAATAAATAAAATCTTTAAAAAAAAAAAAGTTTTTTACAGTAAAGAAAACAATCAACAAAAACAAAAAGTCAACCTACTGAATGGGAGAAGATATTTGCAATGACATCCCTGATAAAGGGCTAATATTCAAAACATATAAAGAACAACCAAAAATAATAATAATAATAAATGATCCAGTCAAAAAACATACAGAGGGGGGCACCTGGATGGCTCAGTCAGTTAAGCATCTGCCTTCATCTCAAGTCATGATCTCTGAGTCCTGGGATCTGGGCTTTCTGCTCAGCAGAACGTCTGTTTTTCTCTCTCTTTCCCTCTGTCCATCCCCACCACTCATTTTCTCTCTGTCGTTCTGTCTCTTTGTCTCTCTCTCTCTCTCTCAAATAAAGTCTTTTAAAAAGATAAAAAATAAAAAATAAACAGGCAAAGGACCTGAAATAGACATTTTTCCAAAGAAGAACTCCAGATTACCAACAGACACATGAAAAGATGCTCAATATCACTCATCATCAGGGAAACACAAATCAAAACCACAATGAGATATCACCTCACACCTTTGAGAATGCCTAAAAATAAAAAGACATGAAATAACAAGGCTTGGTGAGGATGTGAAGAAAAGGGAACCCTCTCCTACACTGTTGGTAGAATGTAAATTGGTGCAGCCACTGGGGAAAACAGTGTGGAGTTTCTTCAAAAAATTAAAAATAGAAATACAGTATGATCCAATAATTCCACTACTGGGTATATACCAAAGAAAAAGAAAACATTTATTTGAAAGATCTATGCACCCCTATGTTTATTTTATTGCAGCATTGTTTACAGTACCCAAGATATGGAAGTATCCTAAGTGTCCATTGATAGATGAATGGATAAAGAAGATGTGAGATATCTGATATTTATATATATAATGTTTATATATATAAAATATTATGCATATTAGGCAGCCATAGAAAAGGATGAGATTGTGTCATTTGTGACAATGGGGACAGATCTAGAGGATTTTATACTAAGTGAAATAAGTCAGACTGAGAAAAACAAATATCACATGATTTCAGTCATATTTTGAATCTAAAAAAAAAAACAAATAACAAATAAAAAGCAGAAACAGACCCGTAAATCAGAGAACACAATGATGACTGCCAGAGGGGAGGGGATGAGGCGATGGACAAAATAGGTGAAGGCGAGCAGGAGATACAGGCTTCCAGTTACGGAAGGACTAAATCACGGGAATAAAAGGCGCAGCATAGGGAATATAGTCAATGGTATTTAACAATGTTTTATGGTAACAGATTGTAGCTACACTTGTGGTGAGCAGAGAATAATACAGAAATTTGTACAAATTCGTATGTTGTAGCCTGAAGCTAGTGGAACATTGTGTCAACTACATTTATATAAATTTTTTTTCAAGTTTCCTTTTAAAATAAGAGTAAAATGTGAATTAATGTAAGAGTAAATATGGGGCGCCTGGGTGGCTCAGTCGTTAAGTGTCTGTCTTCGGTGTAGGTCCTGATCCCACGGTCTTGGGATTGAGTCCCACATCAGGCTCCCTGCTCAGTGGGAAGCCTGCTTCTCCTTCTCCCACTCCCCCTGCTTGTGTTCCCTCTCTCGCTGTGCCTCTCTCTGTCAGGTAAATAAATAAAATCTTTAAAAAGAAAAAAGAAATTTGTCCAAATCATTATGTTGTACACCTGAAGCTAGTGGAACACTGTGTCAATGACAGTTACAGAATTTTTTTTCAAGTTTCCTTTTAAAGTAAGAGTAAAACATGAATTAATATAAAAGTAAATATGGGGCGCCTGGGTGGCTCAGTCAGTTATGCATACTACCCTTGAGTTAGGCTCTTTTCCTTTACCTCTCCCCAACTCCAAAATAAATAAATAAATCTTTTTTTTTCACTTGAGAGAGAGAGAGCATGGGTGGCGGGGAGGGGCAAGGGGAGAAGCTGACTCTGACGTGGAACTTGATCCCAGGACCTCAGGATCCTGACCTAAGCCAGAGGCAGACACTTAACCAACTGAGACATTCAGGAGCCCCATAAATAAATATATCTTAAAAAAAAAAAAGGAATAAATATGAAGTAAATAAGAGCAGAGGAAGTACAACAGCATGTAAACAATCCCAAAGATAGCACAAGGGATGGGTATGTTTGCTAAAGACAGAGTGGAGGGTATGCAAAGGGAGCAAGTGTGGGAAAGCAGATGAAATTCAAAGGAATCCTTAACAGTGGAAGAGGAGGGGGCACCTGATTGGCTTAGTCAATTAAGCAGCTGCCTTTGGCTCGGGTCATGATCCCAGGGTCTTGTAGGGAGCCTGCCTCTACCCTGCCTGCCTCTTCTCTACCTTTGCTTGCTCTCTGTCTCTCACTTGGTCTCTCTGCGTCAAATAAATAAATAAAATCTTAAACAAACAAACAGTGAAGAGGAGCAGAGAAGTAGACAGGGTGCACTTCCAGAGCCTCTCACCTAATCCAATCTCAGTATCTGCCTTTGAACTCTGATTTTGAGGGTTAGCTGCTGGAGTAATTTGTGTGGTAATTATGGTGGAAAAAAAGATCCTCAAGAAATACACTATTGCTGTTAAAAATAAAACACAAGATCATTTTCTCCCTTGAATATGACAAGGATGCTGTTGAGTAATCATAATACCTTGGCCAGCTATCCTTGAGCATTAACAATGTTTTTAAATTGAGGGAGGAGAAAAAGAGGGCAGAAACAATTTCCTGTTTTCTATTCCCTCTGCAGTTTTCAGAGCTGATGAACCTGGAGCCCAGGAAGCACTAGAACCTTTGAATGTCTGACTGCTGTTCAACCATCTTTTCCTGTTGGTTTGCTATTCCCGGGAAACTGTGTACTGGCTGTTTGGTGGGTGTGAGGAGGGGAGTGAAGAAGGGCTAATGGAAGGGATGTTTGAGAGCTTTAGCACCTGAATGGTGTGTATGTCTGAAGAATTCAGTGTAGGTGTAGGTCTCCAGCTGCAGGCAGCATTCCAAGCTCACAGCAGCAACCTGATTGTGTGTGTGTGCGTGTATGTGTACGTGCGTGTGTGTGTGCGCACGCGTGCATGCGCACGGTGTACACACCTGCCCACAGCACCTTATGTGCCCTTGATTACTAGAAGATCAAAGGAAAAACACAGGAGGGTAAAACCTCCTCTGCCTATCAACAGCTCCAAGGATACTGACAGGGCTTAGACCCAACTGGAGGGTGACAATTTTCTTTGATTCTATCCTTCTTCCTTTTCACAATGCCCTTTTCCACTCCTTACCATTGTCTTGCCTGTACTATTGACTAGTGATCTCAGCTGAGTAAAAGAACCAACACAGAGCTTCCTATTGAGAAGTGAGGGGACATTAGCCAAGGGTCTTATTTTTTCCTGGATTTCTTCCATGGGTCCTTCTTGAAGAGCCCATTCAATCCTTTGTGGTAGATTTCATAGAGAGGCTAATAAAGGACAGGCTCTGGGCACCCGGTGGCTCCATCGCTTAAGCATCTGAATAACGGCTGTCCCCTTTGGGCAGGTGGGCTCTCATGATCCTGGGATGGAGCGGCTCATCAGGCTCCCTGTTCAGCGGGGAGTCTGCTTCTCCCTCACCCTCTGCCCCTCCCTCTCCTATGTGTGCTCTCTCAATTTCACTCTCTCTCAAATTAATTAATTAATTAACTAAATATTTTTTTAAAGGGTGCCTGGGTGGCTCAGTGGGTTAAGCCACTGCCTTCAGCTCGGGTCATGACCTCAGGGTCCTGGGATCAAGTCCCGCATCGGGCTCTCTGCTCAGCAGGAAGCCTGCTTCCCCCTCTCCCTCTGCCTGCCTCTCTGCCTACCTGTGATCTCTCTCTGTCAAATAAATAAATAAAATCTTAAAAAAAAAAAAAGAGGCTAGGCTCCTCAAGTTTCCTTACATCATAGGCACAGACGCTTAACTACTTTTTTATTCTACCCACTTTTAAGACTTTTATATGTTGCCATATAAAGTACATTGGGTTATCATGTGGGGACATAAACCTGAAACTGTATTTTAAGATCCACAATCGGGAAAATGAGGAGAACTCTGAAAAGTAAAATCAGAGAAAGTCTTTGAAAACAAATCTCCTGGGCACCTGGATGGCTCAGTTCATGATTCCAGGGTCCTGGGATCCAATCCCCCATTGGGCTCCCTGCTCAGCAGGGAATCCTGCTTTTCCCTCTCCCTCCTCCCCTCCTCTCACACCCCCACACCGGCTCGAATCCATGTGCGTGCTTTCTCTCTTTCTCTCTTTTTCTCTCTCTCAATAAATAAATAAAATCTTTAAAAAAGAAAAGAGATTGGTTAATCTCTTAAGGTCGTTATATGATTCTAAACTCTAGACTGGGGGTAGGAAAAGTCTGACTAATTTTTATAGGACCAGTACCTAACAGAGTATCTTGAACATCGGAGTTCAGTGAATTATTCAGTGAATGAAGATTTCATTTTCCCTCTCGGCATCAGGCCTGAGAGTGCTCAGATTGTTCATTATCCTCAGAGCCAGCATTTATTAAATCTCACTCGAAAGTCGCTAGGACAAGGCATTTTCCACAGACTTTTCCTGTTTTTTCAGTACTGGCCAACCTTGATTTGCTGATGACAACATCAGTTGGCTTGGGTTTTATGAGACCTTTGCAATGATGCAGTAAGAATCTGGAATCTCCAGAATTGTTGTTAACACAAATAGCTTTAAAATGGAACTACCATAGAAAGGTAAGATTGGATGCTTACCTAACAAGAGGGTTGAGAGAGTTTACAATGATGTCTGTACAAAGTACTTTTTACACTGTAAAGTGCTACCCATATTTAGCTACTATTATTACTAGAATATCAGAAAACTACCTGTTGGACCTTACAAAGAGTATTCCAGGACATTTTTACTCAACATGAGAAAACAGTGGTTCTCCAATATTTTTTGGTCAGTTAATTATTCTGGGAAAATACCTCAAGACTTGCTATCTCATTCACTCTTATCTAATGTAAGTGTTTTATTCCAACGAATGGGAAGAAAAAGACTACTTCTAATTTCCAGTTTTCAATAACCTTCTGTCTAGGAAAGAGAAAAAGGAATAAAAGAATTACAGAAAGGTGTTCCAAGAACAGGATCAACTACAATAAGACTCTTCAATGACTCCTCCAAGATCAACTATGATTAGATTCTTTTTTTTTTTTTTTTTTTTAAGTAGGCTCCATGCGCAGCATGGAGCCCAACACAGGGCTTGAACACGGGACCCTGTGATCAAGACCTGAGCTGAGATCAAGAGTTGGACGCTTAGCAGACTGAGCCACCCATGTGCCCTAGTTATTAGATTCTTGGTGAAGCAACAAAAAGCCAAGCTAAGGATTAGGGAAACCCAGAAAATGGCTCAGAAGAGGAACATATGTTCGATGGAACATAAGGCCTACCAATCTTTAATCATTGGTGTTCCCAAAGGGTCTGTCCTTACTGCTTAATTTCCTTGTTCCAACTACCATTTACCTAAGAGGAAAGGAGGTAAGGGGAAAGTTACCTAAGATAGCTTAGGGACAGAGTAGAACGAAATGATCAAAACAAACTTGAGCATGCAAGCCCACCTGCCCAAAGGGGATAGCCCTTATTCAGATCTTTCTGAATCTTTCACGGTTGTCTTTGGAGAATATGGGATTAGGATTGTCAGGTGTCTCATTTTTTGTTTGTTTGTTTGTCTGTTTGTTTTTGTTTTTTGGTTTCTTTCTCATATTTTCTTTTTTTTTTTTTTGAAGATTTTATTTATTTATTTGACAGACAGAGATCACAAGTAGGCAGAGAGGCAGGCAGAGAGAGAGGAATGGACGCAGGCTCCCTGCTCAGCAGAAAGACTTGATGCAGGGCTCGATCCCAGAACCCTGGGATCATGTCCTGAGCTGAAGGCAGAGGCTTTAACCCTCGGAGCCACCAGGTGTTCCTCTTTCTCATATTTTGAAAGAAGTTGAAATTCTTGGTTTTTATGACAAATCTCCCATTTTCAACTGTTGGAAATTTATTTTTAAAATTGCGGAATAGGGCGCCTGGGTGGCTCAGTGGCTTAAGCCGCTGCCTTCGGCTCAGGTCATGATCTCAGGGTCCTGGGATCGAGTCCCACATCGGGCTCTCTGCTCAGCAGGGGGCCTGCTTCCCTCTCTCTCTCTCTCTCTCTGCCTGCCTCTGTCTACTTGTGTTCTCTGTCTGCCAAATAAATAAATAAATAAATAAATAAATTAAATAAAATTGCGGAATATTTTTAAGGGAGTGAAACTACTCTATATGATACTATGATGGTGAATATATATCATTATAAATTTCTCCAAACCCTAAGACTATATAACACCAAGAGTGGAAACTATGGGCTTTGGGTGATTATGGTCTGTCAGTATAGGTTCATTGACTGTAATAGATATACCATTCTGGGGGGGGGATATTAATAGTGGGGGGCAAATTGTGTGTGTTCAGGCAGAGGGTATAGGGGAGCTCTGTACCTTCCATTCAATTTTTCCAGGAACCCAAAACTACTCTAAAAAATAGTGTCTATTAAAAAAATTACTGTAGCCTGGGTGGCTCAGTGGGTTGAGCCGCTGCCTTCGGCTCGGGTCGTGATCTCGGGGTCCTGGGATCGAGTCCCGCGTCGGGCTCTCTGCTCAGCGGGGAGCCTGCTTCCCTCTCTCTCTCTCTGCCTGCCTCTCCATCTACTTGTGGTTTCTCTCTGTCAAATAAATAAATAAAAATCTTTAAAAAAAAAAATTACTGTAGCCAAATGAAACCCATTTGTAGTCTGGATTTGGCCCATAGACTGCGGTTAGCAACCTGTGACTGACAGCCCATTTCCTGGCTTTACCTTACACTTCTTACTTGAGCTTGAGACCTATACATTTAATGAAAATTTGGATAAATTAACTGGGGCATTCCACAGACTACTCAAATACAATTTGTTTAAACTAGAGTACACCTTATTCAACGTACAAACAAACAGAATGAAACTTGCCTCCCATCCTGAAGTCCCTGTTGGTCATAGTCTATCTGTTTGTCCAGATTAGAAGCCCTGGTGTCATCTGTGGCCTTATCTCTACTTTACCTTTCATTTCCAATTCCTTTATTAAACCTTTGCTGAGCATTCCCTAAGTGCTAGGTACTATGCTAAGCACTGAGGATACAAATATAAAAGATGCAGTCCAGACTCTGGAGGGAAAGGTGGAAAGGGACAAGTATTTACAAAACAATATTTACTAACTGTTATAATACACATATATAAAATGACTCATTTTAACCTTTAAAAGGTTAAAATACCTTTTTTTTTAACTTGAAGGTCTAATTGGGTTAATTAAGTGATTCATGAACTAGGAAGCAAGTAGAGGGGAGCTCCCCCTCACGAACTTCTTTAATCTGCACAATCTTATGAAGTGGGTATCTTTTTTTTTTTCATAACAGCTTTACTGGGATATAATGGATATGCCATAAAAATCACCCTTTTATAGTGTATAATTCGGTGGGTTTTAGGACATTCACAGAGCCATGCAATCATCACCACTATCTAATTCCAGATTTTTTTTTTTTTAAGAGCAATTTTAGATTCACAGCAAAATTGAACGGAGAGTACAGAAAGTTCCCACATCCCTCCCCCGGGAACTCTGGCAAGACGGCTCATTTTACTGTCTCCAGTCTTGCCTTTTCCAGGATGTCATATAGTTGGAATCATACAGTATATAGCCTTTTCAGATTGGCTTCTTTCACTTAGTTACATACATTTAAGTTTTCTCCATGTCTTTTTGTGGCTTGATAGTTCACTCTTTTTGGTGCTAAATGACATCCCATTACCGGGATGGACCAGTTTACCTATTCATTAACCTACGGAAGGACATCCTGGTTGCTTCCAACTGTTGACAATTATGAAGAAAGCTGCCCATAAACATCTGTGTAAAGGTTTTTTGTGCACAAAATTTTTCAGCTCCTTTGGTACACATCAAGGAGTATGGGTGCTGGATGCTATGGTAAGAGTATATTTAGGTACACCGAGGTGGTGTAGTTGTTAAGTGTTCAACTCTTGGTTTTGGCTAAGGTCATGATCTCAGGCTCATGAGATCAGCCCCATGTCAGGCTCTGTAGTCTGCTTAGATTCTTGTCCTAACATCAATAAATCTTAAAAAAAAATCTTAAAAAAAAATGACTCTTCTTTTGTATTTATTGATGTTAGAGAGAGATAACAAGCAAGTGAGCATAGGGGCAGAGGGAGAGGGAGAGAAAAACTTTAGCAGACTCCTCGCTGATCTTTCAACCCTGAGATCATGACCTGAGCCAAAACCAAGAGTCAGACACTTAACTGACTGTGCCCCTCAGGGGCCCTGTATATGTTTAGTTTTGTAAGAAACTGCCGAACTTGCTCTGTCTACTTGTGATCTCTCTGTCAAATAAATAAATAAAATCTTAAAAAAAAAAAGAAACTGCCAAACTGTCCTTCAAAGTGACTGTACCATTTTTGCCTTCACACCAGCAATGAATGAGAGTTCCTGTTGCTCCACATCTTTGTCAGCATTTGGTGTTGTCAGTGTTTCAGACTCTGGTCATTCTGATAGGTGTGTAGTGGTGTCTCATTGTCATTTTAATTTGCATTTCCCTAATGACATATGATGTTGAGCATCTTTTCAGATGCCTTTTTTTTTTTAAGATTTTATTTATTTATTCGACAGAGAGAGATCACAAGTAGGCAGAGAGGCAGGCAGAGAAAGAGAGAGGAGAAAGCAGGCTCCCTGCTGAGCACAGAGCCCGATGCGGGACTCGATCCCAGGACCCTGAGATCATGACCTGAGCCGAAGGCAGCGGCTTAACCCACTGAGCCACCCAGGCGCCCCACCTTTTTTTTTTTTTAAGATTTTATTTATTTATTTATTTGACAGAGAGAGAGAGAGCTGGAGAACACAGAAGTGGGAGTGACAGATGGAGAAACAGGCTCCCCACTGAGCAGGGAGCCCAATGTGGGACTTGATCCCAGGACCCTGGGATCATGACCTGAGCTGAAGGCAGTCACTTAACCAATTGGCCCACCCAGGTGCGCCAATCTTTTCAGATGCTTAGTTGCCACCTTTGTTTCTTCTTTGGTGAGATGTCTGTTTAGGTGTTCTGCTCTTTTTTTTTTTTAAGATTTTATTTATTTATTTGACAGAGAGAGACACACAGCGAGAGACACACAGCGAGAGAGGGAACACAAGTAGGGGGAGTGGGAGAGGGAGAAGCAGGCTTTCCGCTGAGCAGGGAGCCTGATGCGGGGCTCGATCCCAGGACTCTGAGATCATGACCTGAGCTGAAGGCAGACACTTAACGACTGAGCCACCAAGGCGCCCCCATGTTTTCCTCATTTTTTAATTGGCCGTTCCTTTTCTTAATTTTGAATTTTAAGAGTTCTTTTTATATTCAAAAAATGTTTTTAAATATTTTATTTATTTATTTATTATTTAAGAGAGAGAGAGAGAGAGGCAAGGGAGAGGGAGAGAATCTCAAGCAGACTCCTCACTGAACACAAGGCCCAATGCAGGTCTTGATCTCATGATCCTGAGATCATGACCTGAGCTGAAAGCAAGAGTCAGATGCATAACTCACCAAGCCACCTAGACACCCCTGGATATTCAAAATATTTAAAAATTTCTCTTGAGACTTATTCTTTGACCCATGTGTTATTTAGAAGTGTGTTGTTCAATCTCCGCGTATCTGGGGGCTTTCAAGCTCTCTGTTGTTGCTTTCTAGTTCAATTCCATGTAGTCTGTGAGCAGGCTGGGACCACCCAGATATCTCTCAGTACATGGCAGAGTTAAGGCCCTGAGTACCAGCACCACTGAATCTCAGCCAAGTCTGACTATAATTTTAACCTGGAAGGATTAATTGTTTTTACTGTTTTTTAAAGATTTTTTATTTATTTGACAGCGAGAGAGGGAACACAACCAGGGGGAGTGGAAGAGGGAGAAGCAGGCTCCCTGCTGAGCAGGGAACCTGATGTAGGGCTCGATCCCAAGACCCTGGGATCATGATCTGAGCCAAAGGCAGATGCTTAATTACTGAGCCACCGAGGCGTTCCAGAATTAATCGTCTTTGAAATAAGTCCCCAAATCGCCACCTCTCTATGTTTTAAACCAATTTATGAAAATTAAAGAAAAAAAGGCTCAGTGTTTAGTAAAGGAAGACTAAACAGATTTCTGTTTAACAAGCCAAAGCCTAAATGTACAGAACTATGTGGATTTGAGGTAGATGCTCTAACTGAACTTTCTTTTTTACTTTAGTAAAATATACCTAACATAAAATTTACCATCTCAACCATTTTTTATTATACAGTTCAGTGGCGCTAAGTACATTCATGTTGTACAACCATCACCACCATCCATCCACAAAACTTTGGCATCCTCCTTCTTTCTTTCCTTTTTTCTTTTTAAGATTTTATTTATTTATTTGACAGAGGGAGAGAGAGAGAGGTAGCACAAACAGGCAGAGTGGCAGGCAGAGGGAGGCAGAGGGAAAGGGAGAAGCAAATTCCCCGCTTAGCAGAGAACCTGACATGGGGCTTGATCCGCCCCAACTTTTGCATCTTCCTAAAATGCAACTACATTCATGGCTACAGCTATGAAACAGCAACTTCCTATTTCCCCTCTCCAGCCCCTGAAAACCACCATTCTACTTTCTCTCTCTCTATCAGTTTGAAGCTTCTAGTAGTAGAACAGAGTATTCATCGCATAAGTGGAATCATACCATAGTTGTCCTCTTGTGACTGGCTTATTTCACTTAGTAAGATGTCCTCAAAGTTCATCCTTTTTGTAGTATGTGCCAGAATTTGTTCCCTTTTTAAATCTCTATCTGAATCTTTATTTCTTCATTTTGTTTCACATTAAAACTACAATGATCAAAAGCAGTCCTGATTTTGCAAACAAATGTATGGAACCAAAGCAACCTAAAGACATGGGGTCCAAGAGGGACACTGGCTTCCCAGCCCTCTCCAGAGGCTGCCTTTGCAATGATGATCATTAAGACAAGGAGCTCAAAGCTTTCTCTATTGACCGAGGCTCAGAAGTAGCAGAGCATTCTTTAGTTTTCTTTGCCAAAGAGAATCTAAATTGTGCTGAATCAGAGCAACTATAAACGTTGTTTGCTTTTAGATATTTTACTTTATCCCGCAGGCTCTGAGATAATCAGCCTGTGTTCTGGAGCTGTGTTTCTGAGAAATAGATACAAATGAGTCCGCAGAGTCCATGAAATATCTTAGGGCTTTCCAATTGAGGACAAGCCAATTAATATAAATCATGGGTTGTACTGCATTATACAAATCTTTACAAAAGTGTGCATTAATTGGCACAAGGAAAGTTTTAGTCTATAGAAAAATGGCAATGTATAAAATATTTAATAATACCTTATTCTCATACTTTAACATTCTACTATATACTTTTTCATACAATATTCTCTAAGTACAGTAATTTTTATCACCTCTTCCTATCATAAGCTTGTCAAACTGAACTCAAAGCAATAACTGCTAGTGCATCTAGAAAACAATCCAACCAGGAAACACTGCTTTCCTGCACCATATTACCATAAAGAATGTAGTTATATTCCATATTTATAAGTATATCCATAAATGTAGCATATTTGTATTACCATAAAGAATGTAAATATAGATTTATATACGTATGAAAAATTAATGGTATTTACTGTTTAAAAGAGTACCCCCTAAAATATCAATTGTGACAAATAAAAGCTGCTTTGAGGGATTCCTGGGTGGTTCAGTTGGTTAAGCATCTGCCTTTGGGTTGAGTTGTGATCCCAGGCTCCTGAGATCGAGTCCCACAGAAGGGCTCCTTGTTCAGTGGGGAGTCTGCTTCTCCCTCTGCCTGTCACTCCCCCTGCTTGGGCTCTTTCTCTCCCCCTGACAAATAAATAAATAAAATCTTGAAAAAAAGAAAAGCTGCCTTGATGGTTTTATCAGTAACCATCATAGGAGGAAAATTCAAGACAAGATAAATGTTATTACTTAAAAATACATAAAGCAGAGGTGCTTGGGTGGCTCAGTTGTTGAGCTCAGCTGGTTAAGCATCTGCCTTCAGCTTAGGTCGTGATCCAGGGGTCCTGGGATTGAGCCCCACATCGGGCTCCCTGCTCGGCGGGAAACCTGCTTCTCCCTCTCCCGCTTCCTCTGCTTATGTTCCCTTTCTCGCTGTGTCTCTCTCTCTGTCAAATAAATAAATAAATAAAATCTTTTTTAAAATACATAAAACATAATAATAACAATATTTCAAATGCATGTGGAATGTAAACTTGAGTCATTCTGTATGATTTCAGTTAAAACCAATTTTGAGGCATAAATCACTCCTGTGATTTGGATATAAAGGTTTAAATATAATTAGGATCTTACTTTTTAAAATCTCAACATCAAGCTTGGGCATATTAGAAGTGTTACGAAGACATACTATATGACTGGGTTCCTTTTTTCCAAGACAGACAATCTTCTGAAAAACTAACTCAGACATCACATCTCCCAACATCCTCCATGAGGCTATAAGCCCAGAAAATGTCAGTGGCTTGCTGCTGGTCACAGACCTAAGACACCAACCCTCTCCCAAATCCACCAGGCTCTAATAACAAAGTCTTATTTTCTTTTCTTTTTAAAGATTTTATTTGTTTATTTATTTGACACAGAGAGAGAGAGAGAGAGAGAGCACGACAGCACAAGCAGGGGGAGCAGAAGAGGGAGAGGGAGGAGCAGGCTTCCCGCTAACCAGGAAGCCCAATGTGGGGCTTGATCCCAGAACCCTGGGATCATGACCTGAGCCAAAGGCAGATGCTTAGCCAGCTAAGCCACCCAGACATCCCAAGAAAGTTTTCAAGGAGGTGAAAAAATATGTAACAAAGCAGAAATATGCTAGAATAAGGGAGAGCTAATAGCTTTGCTCAGAATCTTCATAGTGTGGGATCTATTAGGATTAAAGAGAAAGGTAATCACTATAGAACCACCAATAAATAAATAAATAAAAGCCTTAGGCACTGCAATAGCCCAGAAGCAGGCAGTTTACACAGAAGTGATTTCCTAATCCCCCAACAACACTGCAGCAAGCCAGGAGGAAGGTGGCTTGGGGAGGTTTCTCTTATTTCAGTGGTGCTCGAAATCTTCCTGTGGCCCTTTGTGCATTACCGGTAGGAATGTAAAATGATGCAGCCACAGTGGAAAAGAGTTTGGTTGTTCCTCAAAAGGTTAAACATAGAACTGCCATGTGACCCAGCAATTCCACTCCTAGGCACAGATCCAAAGGAACTGAAAACGGACTCAAACAGATACTTGTATGCCAATGTCCATCAAGCATTAGTCACAATAGCCACAAGGTAGAAACAAGCCAAGTGTCCTCAACAGATGAATGGATAAACCAAATGTGATATATACCTTCAATGTAATATTATTCTGCCATAAAAAAGGAGTGAACACAGAAAATAACAAGTGTTGGTGAGGATGTGGAGGAACTGGAATCCTTATGCTTCATTGGAGGAAATGTGAAATGGTTCAGTTGCTGTAGAAAACAGTTTGGGTTCCTCAAAAAATTAAATATAAAATTACTGTATGACCCAACAGTTCCTCTACTAGCTATATAACCCAAAGAACCGAAAGCAAGGAGTTGAACAGATACTTGTCCATCAATATTCACATCAGCATTATTCACAATAACTAAAAGGTAGAAATGATCCAAATGTCCAAAAATGGATTAATGGATAAGCAAAACGAATGGATAAATAATGCAGGAATGGATAAACAAATATTCAGGCTTAAAAAATAATGAAATTCTGGGGCACCTGGATGGCTCAGTCAGTACAGTCTGTAACTCTTGATCTCGGGGTTATGAGTTCAAGCCCCATGTTGGATGGAGAGATGACTTAAAATGTTTTTGAAACCTTTTTAAAAAGCCTAAAAGAATAGGGGCCCCTGGGTAGCTCAGTCGTTAGGCGTAACCTTTGGTTCAGGTCATGACCTTCGGGTCCTGGGATTGAGCCCCACATCGGGCTCCCTGCTCAGTCGGAGACCTGCCTTCCCCTCTCCCACTCCTCCTGCTTGTGTTCCCTCTCTCGCTGTGTCTCTCCCTGGCAAATAAATAAATAAATAAAAGCTTTTTTAAAAATCCTAAAAGAATAATAAAATTCTGACGTGTGCTACACCGTTGGTGAGCTTTGAAAATGTTACGCTGAGTGAAATAAGCCAGTCCCACAAGGACAAATATTCTATGATTCCATTTATTTGAGGTCTCTACAATAGTCAAATTCCTAGGGACAGAGACTAGAATGGTGGTTGCCAGGGGCTGGGGGAGAGGGAATGGTAGTTAGTGTTTAATGGAGACAGAGTTTCAGTCTGGGAAGATGAAAACATTCTTGACAGATGGCAGGATGGTTGTGCAACAGTGTGAATATACTAATGCCACTTAAAAATGGATAAACTGGCAAATTTCATGTTATGTATATTTTACCAAAGTAAAAGCAAATGAAAACATGACATATTTATGACCCCCCCAAAAGGGGGAGTGGGATTCTCATACATTCTGCAACATGGGCGAATCTTAAAAATGTTTCTAAATGAATAAACTGAATGCAAAAGCACAAGTACTGCATGATTCCACTTAAATGAAATAAGCGAAGTCACAAGGTGCCTGGGTGGCTCAGTGGGTTAAGCCTCTGCCTTCAGCTCAGGTCATGATCCCAGGGTCCTGGGATTGAGTCCTGCGTTTGGCTCTCTGCTCAGCAGGGAGCCTGCTTCCCTCTCTCTCTCCTTGTCTGCTGCTCTGCCTACTTGTGATCTCTCTCTCTCTCTCTCTGTCAAATAAATAAATAAATAATCCTTAAAAAAAAAAAATAAGCGAAGTCACAGAAGTAGGAAGTAAGCTAGAGGTTACCAAGGGCTGGGAGCAGTGGGGAATGGGGAGTTGTTGCTTAATGAGTACAGAGCTTCTCTTTGGAGTGATGAAAAAGTTTTGGAACTAGGTAGTGGGAATGGCTGCACAATACCATAATTAATGCCACCGAATTGGACACTGGAAAGTAGTGGAAATGGTCAATTTTATAGGTATTTCCCCACCGAAACAGATGAAGAAACAAAAAACCAAAAAAATCCTTCAGCTCCACTGCTTTGGAGAACTAAAAATCTACAACTCTATGGCTGGGAGGCAGGACCCGCCATTCTGCCTTTCCAGACTTCTTTTCCACCAGTTCTTCTACCTCTCCTAGGCTGCTCTTGGCTGATGCCCAAATCCTACTGGCCCAGCTCCCAATTCCCAGTTTCCCTCGTGTGAGTAACCAGCCACTCCTGTACCACCACCCTACCCTGACCCCTCCTAGCCTCAACTCTGAGTCATCTGGGCTCACGCAGGGCTGTCTGCTCAGCAATTGTGTGGACCAAGAGAGAAAGAGGTTCGAGCAGGGGCAGGGGCTAGCCAAGGTCACGCTTCAGGAACCATGTGCTTAGGTAGAAAAGCCACCGGATGTGCAGTCAGAAGACAGATGTTCCGGGTCCACCTCTGCCACCACCTAAAGGAGAGACCATGGACAAGCCCCTTTCTGGATTGGCTTTCTCTTCTGTAAAATGAGAGGGCTACATTGCTATCTTCAAGAATGCTTCTAATTCCAGGGCCTGGGGACCAAACGTGGGTACACAGTACAGCAAGATAGAAATAATCTTTCCTACAGGTGTCAATTGATGATTTTATCCTCATCAGGGCACCTCAACAATCTCTAAAGGTTTCCTGAGAAACAAGTGGGAAAAAAAAACACACTGGAGAGTTTTGGGGCTGACTTATCCGATAATTTTAGTGTTCATTACAGTATTAGGATTTTCACAAAAGAAATTATCCAAAGGAGATATTTAGTTATTCTCTCTATGCTTAGCCCACAAACGTCAGCCTGAGATGTTGAACAGAAGAACCTGGATATTAGTAATGAACAGCTTAATGTAGAAGTCACAGGAGGCAGTGGAACGGGGTGTGGCAGTCACTCTGCAGCAGTGACAAGGAACTGGGGAGGACTCCCTGCCACCACACAGATGTGTGTCAGAATCACATACTGTAGGACTCCCCTTTATCAAATGTTTGGAAGTGGCTGAAACTAATAGATGGTGAACCTCCTTATTCCACCACATGCCAGCTTGAGTTAACATTTAAGCATTTAAAATAAAATATGGAACAATTAGGGGAAAATATTTAAGACATTTTAACTCACCATTTTCACCAGTTTATCTTAATGGAATGTTTGACAATGCACACAAACACTTAGTTGTCAGGATGTTCGCTGAAGGACTGTTGCTGTGGACTGGATGTCTGTGTCCTCCCCCAACCAAATTCATATGCTGAAAACCTAATCCCCAATGTGATGGTGTTTGGAGGTGAGGTCTTTAGGAGGTATTTGCTCTTATAGGACAGAGTCCTCATGAACAGGATCAGCAACCTTTTAAGAAGAGGCTAGAGAGCTAGCTTGCTCCTTTTCTACCATGTAAGGACACAATGAGAAGATGGCCAGAAGCGGGCTCTCACCAACACTAGGTCTGCCAGCACCTTGATTTCCACCTTCCCAGCCTCCAGAACTGTGAGAAATAAATACTTGTTGTGTAAGCCCCAAAGACTATAATTTGTTATAGCAGCCAAAGGGACTAAGGTAATTGTTTATAATACTGAAGAAGAAGAAACAACCTAATGTCTAAAGATTACTAATTGGCTTTGTACATATTATATAGATAGATATGATAGTGTATTTATAAACAAAAATATACTGGTATGCAAATGCCACCATTATTGGTCTATCAATATATATGCCATATATATGTCATATGTATATATAATTAAAGAACATGTAAATATGTTTATATTTTACAAATTCTATAAATTTATATTTACTTAACATGTCAGTGTATCAATACAATGGAATGCTATATAGCCATTTAAAATTTTGGAGGAGTGTATTTAACCATTTAACCACTTAAATATAGTAACTAATATACACTAGACCTTAATTTGATTAAGTGCTCCACATGTATTATTTCATTTAATCTTTATACTATAACTCCCTATGATAGAATACTCGCATTTTTAAAATTTTTATAACTGAGAGCACTGAAGCATGGCGGTTAAGTAACTTGTTCAGGCCACCTAGTTAATAAACGGCAAGCTCAAAACACATTCATTAATTTGTTTAAGTGAAAAATAAGGTATGTAACTGTATGTATACCATTATCTCATTTTTATTGCTGTAGTTTTTATTTTAACTTTTTCAAAATATGTGTCTGTACAGATAGGTAAAATACAGCAACACAACAGACATACATAACACATAATCACAACACATACACAACACACACATAATCTCAACAAAATGTTATCAGTGATGGGATTATGAGAAATTATGACTTTCTTCCTTTTTATTTATATGTATTGAGTGGGTGTGCATCTGAGCTTTAACTCAAAGTCCTAGTTCTGCACATGTATGTTATCAACCACCAACATATGGGGACTGCCCTCCTAGGGAGAGTCAACACCTCATCACAGTATCAACATATTGGGGTTATCAATTTGCATATTCATGCGACCTACAGCCGGGACAGATGTGCGCCAGTCATTCCTAGAAACAACATGCTAAGATTTTCTCATTCTTATGTGGCCCATCAGATCAGATGATCATGTGGCCCATCAGATCAGATGATGGGAGGCAATGGGCAATGATTTCCCTGAGGAAATGAATCTCAGAAAGCCACTCCCTACTCCAGAGTTCAAGAGCCTGAGCTTGCACAGCTAGCTGTCATTAGTGCCAGTACAGCAGGTGTGGCATACTGTTCTCCCAGTTTCCAACCCTTGAAGGTGGGGGTAGTCTCCAGTTGAAGGCTCTGGCTTTCTCTCCTATGGGGAAGCCTTTGTCCTGGATCCTAGCCACAGTGAGCAAGTGCCTAGCAGCTGTAAGGAGGGGGCCTACCTAAAAGGATAGTCACCTAGAAGTTAAGGTACTATATATGGCCTCTGCTCCTACCCACAGAAATTTGCCTCTGTGTGCTGCTGCTTAAGAGGAAGCTGGGATAAATCAATGCTTTTATGTTGGACAATCTTTTGTTATGTTTAAGACTTGTATAATAAATTGGTGCCTGGCTGGCTGGCCTCGTCTGTAGAGCATGTGACTCTTGATCTCGGGGATGTGAGTTCAAGTCCCATGTTGGGTGTAAAGCTTACTTTTTAAAAAGCGGGGGAAGGAGAGCCTGGGTGGCTCAGTCGTTAAGCATCTGCCTTTGGTTCAGGTCATGATCCTGGGGTCCTGGGATCAAGCCCCACATTGGCCTCCCCAGTCGGCAGGAAGCCTGCTTCTCCCTTTCCCACTCCTCCTGCTTGTGTTCGGGTTCTTGCTGTCTCTCTCTCTCTGTCAGCTAAATCAATGAAATATTTTAAAAAAGAAAAAAAAATTCAGGTACCTTCTCTTAAAAAATGGGGCGGGAGGTAAAGGAAGAAGTATTTGTTTGATCCCAGGGTCATGAGATTGAGCCCTGAGTCAGGCTCCACACTCAAAGTGGAATCTGCTTCAGATTCTCTCATTTTCCCTCTGCCTCTCCCCATGTTCATGCTTTCTCTCTCTCTCTAAACCAACCTAACAAATAAATAAATAACATCTTGTTTTTAAAAAAGGCATTTTATAATAAATAAAAGGAATTTGAAAAGGCTGCCTAAGCTTCCACTTCATTCTCTCAAAGCCAGCGGACTCAGTTAATTAAGTAGCTTTGACAAGGTTTATTTTCTAAAGTTTCTTTAATGAATGGGTAAATATTTTTGCCATGAGTATTCCTTAATTAAAAAATATTTAAAACAAAATTTTTAAAAATTACGGGTGCCTGGGTGGCTCAGTGGGTTAAGCACCTGCCTTCGGCTCAGGTCATGATCCTGGGATCCTGGGATTGAGCACCGCATTGGGTTCTCTGCTCAGCAGGAAGCCTTCTTCTCCCTCTCCCTCTGCCTCTCTCCCCTGCTTGTGCACTTTCTCTCTCTCTCTAAAAATAAATAAGTATTTTGAAAAAAAATTTTTAATTAAAAAATATTGGAAGCATTTAGGGGGCTGACCATGTGCCAGGCCTCCAGGAGGAAGAATGAGACAAGATTTCTACCTCACAAGTTTACAGAATGCACATAGAAGCACCCATTTTCCTCTACTCTTCTACCCCCCATCACCAACAAGGAAGACCCTAGATTCTCTGTGTCTGTGCCTTTGGAGTATGGGCCCCCTGCCCTCCTGGCAGTCTCATCCCCGAAGCCACTTTTACAAAGTCTTTTTTTTTTTTTAAAGATTTTATTTATTTATTTGAAAGAGAGACAGTGAGAGAGAACATGAGCGATGAGAAGGTCAGAGGGAGAAGCAGACTCCCCATGATGCTGGGAGCCCGATGTGGGACTCGATCCCGAGACTCCAGGATCATGACCTGAGCTGAAGGCAGTCGTCCAACCAACTGAGCCACCCAGGCGCCCCCACTTTTACAAAGTCTTATGGTTGTTCCAAGGCTACGGGAGTGCTAATCTGTAACAGTCTTATAACCATAACAATTTACATTTATTGAGTGCTCATTGCGTGCCAATTAACTCTTACTCTTCCCTATGATGCAAGGAGATACGTACTCTCACCTTAAAGGTGAAAATAATGGATGCATAGAGAGGTAACCTACAGGCAGTCACTCATCGGGGTTTGAGCTCAGACATGCCAGCCCCAGAGCCCGAATACACTCTTAATCACGTACTGCGCTTTGCCACGTCCACCCGCAATGCCCACACACCACCTGGCTGGCTTGTCACATTCTGAAGGTGGAAATCAACCTAAGTTTTTCTGAATAGCAGCAGACATTACAGTGGTCAAGACATACTGCTTCAAAATCCAATTTTTCCCCGGAATCCAGACCATTCCTTTTCTTTCATCCCTAGGCTGCCTCTGCTGGGCCCTCACTGTCAGCAGCTTGCACATGATTTCAGCCCCTCCATCATCTCCACACTAACCACGGGATGGAGTCCAGTTTCTCGCGTGGCAAGCAAGGTTCTTGGTGACCCAGCCTCAGCCAACCTTACCAGCTCCGTCCTGCCCTCACATAGATTCCACCACACTAGACCCCTCACCATGCTCAGCCTGTAAAGGCACATGCTGCCCTTCTGACAGATCCAAAGTGGGCAGAGGAGCTAGGTTTAGCTATGGTAAGTAAATGGCAGTAAATGGTAAGACCATCCCAAGAAAGAGAAGGCATTCATTGGGCTGAGAACAGCAGAAAGGGAGTCCCAGTGTAAAAAGATGTAAAAGAGCTTTTGTAAACTGTGATGTGCTCTGTGCTGTACAAATGTTACTTTATTCACAGTTACAGTGTGAAGACCAGGCTTTGGAGTCAGAGTCGGGGTTGTGATCCAATCCTGGCTCTACCCACTCCGCTCTGAGCTTGTTTACGAAACAGTGAAAAGGAGATGGGGGTGGGGAGAGATAGGACATTTAAATAGGATATGGGAAGACCTAGAGCATCAAGTGTCCATTTCTTTTCCACTGCAAACCAGACAGCAGTGAGCTCTAGCACTTTGGGGATTGATGTGTCATCCCTTGAACCTGTAAGTCTACTACCAACCCTGTTGTGTTTTTTCTTTTTTTTTAAGATTTTATTTATTTATTTGACAGAGAGAGATCACAAGCAGGCAGAGAGGCAGGCAGAAAGAGAGAGGGAAGCAGGCTTCCTGCTAGGCAGGGAGCCCGACGCAGGGCTCGATCCCAGGACCCTGAGACCATGACCTGAGCTGAAGGCAGAGGTTTAACCCACTGAGCCACCCAAGCACCCCTACCAACCCTGTTTTACATTCAACTATGAAATCATTAATGATCTTGTGTTGGTATGATATTTTTAAAATTACACAGTATATTCAAACCTACAGTGTTACTCCTGGGAAATTATTGAAACTAATTAATTGAATAAGTAGTAAAGGGCATATTCACAACATGCTTCAATAAAAAATGAAATATCAAAAGAACTTAAAAGTATCCAAAAGAAGAATAATTTTAATTAATTTATGGATCATTTGGGGGCACCTGGGTGACATGGTTAGGCATCAGATTCATGGTTTTGATTTGGGTCATGATCCTAGAATTGTGGGATCGAGCCCTGCCTCAGGATCCCTGCTTAGCCATGTGCTTGAGATTCTCTCTCGCCCCCTCCCTCTGCCCCTCCTGTTCATGCTCTATCTCTAAGATAGATAAATAACTCTTTTTTAAAAATTTATGGATGATCTCCAGATGGGGTATTATGTAGCCATCAACAATTGTGAGGGCTGTAACAAATGAGAAATACTTCTATCTTAAGGGAAAAAAGAGAAAGTGTATATGCATTACACTTATTGGGGAATCCAGAATCTATAAAAGCAAAGATATTCATATTTCACCAATTAAAACATTGTAAGTTTTATGACAAAAAATACTATTGAAAAGTCAGAGGACAAAGAATAGAGCAGGAAAAAACTAATATGTACAACAAAGGTTAAGATCCTTAGTAAAGGAATTTCTACAAATTAAAATCCAGTAGAAAAATGGATAATTGATACATACAAAGAATTTATAAGAGGAAATCTAAGAAACACAACCTGCAAATTCAGGCAACAATGAGGTATTAATATTCATTTTTGAGGTTGGCAAAAACCAAAAAGAATGAGAACATCCAGTCCTTGTAAAGGTTCAGGGAAGAAGACATTCCTGCTCACTGCTGGTAGGATTGTGAACTACCATAACCTTCTTGGAAGATAATGTAGTATCCGCAAAATTACACTCGGCAGCAAAGAAAAGGAGAAACTCCTGATATGAACAAGATGGGCGGATCTTGAAGGCATTGTGCCAAGTAAAAAAAGACATATAATAATAAAAGAAGAAAGAAGTGCCAATAAAAAGACAAAAAAAAAAAAAAAGCCAGACATAAGTGTCTACGCAATGATGATTCTGTTTACATGGAATCCTAGGAAACTGACACCTGTATGGACAGTGGGAGCAAGGCTCTTTGGAGAAGGAGCAGGAGGAGCTCTTCAGGGGTGATGAAATGTTCACATCTGGACTGTGTTGGTGGTTACGTTGGTTAAGACATTTGTCAAAATTCATTGAATGAGACACTTAAAATTTGAGCGTTTTACTATATGCACATTATATCTCAATAAAGTTGGTTTCAAAACTAAAAATAAGGGGCATCTGGGTGGCTCAGTCAGTTAAATGTCTGCCTTTGGCTCCATCATGATCCCGGGGTCCTGGGATCCAGCTCCATATAGGTATCCCTGCTCTGCAGACGCCTGCTTCTCCATCTTCCTCTGCTGCTCTCCCGCTTGTGCTCTCTCTCACACAAAAATAAATAAAATCTTAAACTAAAAATACAAATATATGTGTGTATGTGTATGCATATATGTGTAAATATATATGTATGTATGTTTGTGTATATGTATGTGTATATTTGCTCTTATAAATCCCATTTTGGAGAATCAGGCCCATAGAAATAAAAGTGCCAGTAAGTGGATATTTTATTGAAGCACTGTTTTTAGAGGCAAAACCTAGAAATGATAGGGATGTTCATCATTAGGAAAATAGCTGAATAAATGAAAGTAGATCCTTCCTGTAGAATATTATGAACCTATTTATTTATTTACTTATTTATTTAGAGAGGGAGGGGGAGGGGCAGGAGAGGGAGAGAATCTTAAGCAGGCTCCATGCCCAGGGCAAAGCCTGATGTTGGGCTCAGTCTCACAACCCCGAGATCACAACCTGAGCCAAAATCTACAGTTGGACACTTAACCAAGCGAACCACCCAGGTGCCCCTATTATGAACCCATTTAAAAGAACAAGCTAAATTGGTGAGACACCTGGGCTGGCTCACTCAGTGGAGTATGCAACTCTTGATCCCAGCATTGTGGGTTTGAGCCCCACATTGGGTGTAGAGATTACTTAAAAATATAATCGTTAAAATAATAAGTTAAATTGGTATCCATTGACCTGGAGAAATATGCATGTTATATATTTTTTAAAAAGTGATTTGTCAAGAAATGTGAATAATATGCTATTCTGTTAAAAACAAAAAGTATGGGCGCCTGGGTGGCTCAGTGGATTAAGCCGCTGCCTTCGGCTCAGGTCATGATTTCAGTGTCCTGGGATTGAGCCCCGCATCGGGCCCTCTGCTCAGCAGGGAGCCTGTTTCCCCCTCTGTCTCTGCCTGCCTCTCTGCCTACTTGTGATCTCTCTCTCTGTGTCAAATAAAATAAATAAATAAAATCTTTTAAAAAAAGTGTATATATATATATATTGTTTATGTCTGGAATATAGAAAAATATGCTTTGAGCACTCCAGGCTGTCAATATTTTTTACTTCGGGGGATGGAATTAGAGTAGGGAAGATATAATGCTTTTTTCACAAAATTCTTTATTATTTCCCTTGTAACAAATAAGCATGCATTGCTTTTGTAGTGTTTTCAAGTCTTAAAGAAGACTTAAGAATGACAAAGACTATAATAGTAAATATTTTGTAATATAACAGAATTAAAATATTAAGTTGAATTCATGTTTGGATTACAACTGTAAAAATGAAATATGCATGTGGATAAGGGCTAGTAAGGAGAACTCAAACAGGTTTTTTTTTTTTTTTTAAAGATTTTATTTATTTATTTGTCAGGGATAGAGGGAGAGAGAGCGAGCGAGCACAGGCAGACAGAGAGGCAGGCAGAGGCAGAGGGAGAAGCAGGCTCCCTGCCGAGCAAGGAGCCCGATGTGGGACTCGATCCCAGGACACTGGGATCATGACCTGAGCCGAAGGCAGCTGCTTAACCAACTGAGCCACCCAGGCGTCCCTCAAACAGGTTTTTAGAGGGTTTTTTTTTGGTTGTTTTTTTTTTTTGGTTTTTAGAGTTTTTTAAGAGTGTGGGAGTATGTATTCTTTTTTTTAAACCTGTGAATGCTTGTGGGCATTAACTGGAATAGTTCTATTATGTAAAATATGCAAAATATGGATGCAGTGAGCAAAGTATAGATAGAAATGCAAAAATTAAAATTGTTTAGTGAAGATGGTAGACCTATAAATACTTTTTTTTTTTCAATTTCCCCAAACCTTATGTAATATTACACCATCTTAGGATAAAAAGTAACTCCTCCCCTCTAAAATCTAGGTTCTCTTTTTTTGGAATTAATGACATTAGAACACAAATTTGTATCATGCTACAAATGCAGCTTTGTCATAATATACCCTTAAATGGATGAGGGCTAGACAGGAAGAATGCTGAGATTGTAGAGGACTTTCTAATTTTTATTCTCTTTATTGTAATATTGCAAAAATACAAGTGAGAGTAGAAGGAAAAGATATTTAACTTGTGCTTTTCCAGTTCCCAGAAGCTCAATCTTCTTTTTCAAGTCATACAAAGTCTTTCCTACATACAAGCAGATTGGGTCATCCCTGAAACATTAACTCGAGCTGCTGACCTTTGGAAAGCAAATCAGAGACTACATCCAGAAAGAATTGTAATCAGGCTTGGCCACAGTGAGAGGTATTTAGGACAGACGCTCACACTCAGTTACAACCCAATCCTGGGGGGGGGCCGGTGGGGTCACTGGAACATATGACAGCCACTGTGTAAGGAACATAACTGGCAAGGACCTGAAACAGGCTGGTTTTCGGGAGAGAAGCAAAGGACTTCCTTGGCAGTCTCTGCCAAGTGAGGGGACTGTGATTGGCCAGTAACTGTTTTTCCTATATCAGAACACGGGGTGCAGCTGAACATAATCCAAGCAGGTCACTTTTCCCTGCAACTTAAAAAACAAAGTCAATCCTACATTTGATACGGTTCAAATCAGCCGGAGCAGAGGGCTTCTTAGGGGTTGAAAGACTCAGGCCACCTCTAATTTGTTTTTCCAATATGAGGAAATATCAAATTGTATTTAAAAATTGTGGTATACTTTAAATGCTTTAAATGATTAACACTTTGAACACACAAGCATTCCATTTATAATAGTACTATTCTAAAAATGACTACAGTATTTTATATGCATGTACAGAGATACATGTATTTCCTTTTGGAAGATAGGTACTTTTGAAAGTCAGGAAACAGGAAAAGTTTGTTTTTAAATAGTATACTATTTATTTTTCAAAAGAATATGTTCAATATATGTTTATTTAACTGCTAGCAATTTTTTCAGGCAAAAAACATTCAGGGTCACCTAGGTGGCTCAGTGGGTTAAAGCCTCTGCCTGGGATTGAGCCCCACATCAGGCTCTCTGCTCAGCAGGGAACCTGCTTTCTTTCCTCTCTCTCTGCCTGCCTCTCTGCCTACATGTGATCTCTGTCTGTCAAATAAATAAAATCTTTTTTAAAAAATCTAAATTTATTTATTTATTTTTAAAGATTTTATTTATTTATCAGAGAGAGAGAGAGGGAGAGAGAGCGAGCACAGGCAGACAGAATGGCAGGCAGAGGCAGAGGGAGAAGCAGGCTCCCCGCCGAGCAAGGAGCCCGATGTGGGACTCGATCCCAGGACGCTGGGATCATGACCCGAGCCGAAGGCAGCTGCTTAACCAACTGAGCCACCCAGGCGTCCCTTTAAAAAATCTAAATTTAAAGCAAGAGATCTGACTGTTCATTTGAAAAAGTACATATATTGCAAAAGTTTTACATATAAGGGAATAATATCATATATATCTATCTAACTACTCAGTAGTATACTCCAGGTGTTCTGGTTTGATAAAGACAAATTCAAGGTAATATGATAAGCGTCTTTTAATCCTTCCAGGCCTTCTCTGACTCATGCACACCCTTATATGGAGATGAAGCTCTTGGAGAATGCGCAACCTGGCCACCAGCCCATGGCAGGCCCTGCTATGAGACAGCAAGAGCTGCAGGGAGTGGACAAACCTATGGCACAAAATCAAAGGACTCATGTTGGTATTGCAGTTCTGCCATTTCTTGTGTTGACTCTGAGTCTATGTCCTCCACAGGAAGATGGAGAGAGAAATCAAACCTTCTTTACAGGTTTGTGGGGAAGAATAACTTAGGTAATACATAGGATGGTGCCTAGCACAGGGCTTGGCTCCACGGTTGCTCAAATATTTGCTTCCTGGGACTATCTCTCCTTGCTGAACATGAGAATTACCTTGGATGATGTATGTGAAAACAAATGTTGGTTATAATTAGAAATGGGTAACAGGGGCCCTGAATCTATGTCAAGGCAGAATGTCTGTTTGCACTGTAGATGGTAGTGGTGGAGGTCTTTGACTGTGCTGCCTCCCAACTTCCAGAACAGGGATGTTAGGCTTCAAATGCTGTGATATATTTTAACTTCCTTCTGAGCCCCTCCCTTTTGGGCAGTTGCCAGATCTAGCTAGCTTCTCAGAAGGCTTCTGGAAAGGTACAAGGCCAGACTTAAAGGCAAGGAAATATGGGTCACAGCTCCTGACATTGAATAAACACTTCAAGGCTGCATCCAAAGGTCCAGCAAGGCACCTGCCTGCTTCCTCTGACTTCACCTCCTATTCTCTCCAAGCTCTTCTTAACTTCAGTCACTCTGGCCCTCTTTCTGTCCCTAAAACATGTCAGATTGAGTTTTCATCAAGGTGTATTCCTGCCTTTGTCCTTGTTCTCTCTTCCTAGAACAGTCTTTCCCAGACCATCACATGGCCAGCTCCCTCTCATCATTTCAGTCTCTGTGAAGCTACCCCCCACCCCCGAGGAAGGCCTCTCTTGACCTCTTTAGCTAACGTAGCCATCCCTTAACTCCTACTTACTTTTTACCCTGTTATACTATTTAACATCCTTCCTAGAACTTACCATCATCTAAGATTGCCTTATTTGCATCTGTATTTATTACTCGATATCCCAAAGAGGCAGGAGCACATCTGTCTTGCCTATACTGAACCCCCAGAACTTCCACACTGAGGAAAATATTTGTTAAGTGAATGAATGAGCAAAAGCCTCTATAATAGCTTCACAGCAGAATGAATAGCTTACTCCTGGGTGACCCATGGCAGTGTATTTATTCCTGTATGCGGTGCCTATTTCAGTTGTGCTAGACTGGCACATTGGTAGTCTCCAATGAAACACAGCAACCAGTATTCATGCTCTTTTTAGTCCCTCACATATGAACTCCAGGCTTGACCATGCGACTTGCTTTTGCCAGTAGGACATTAGCAAGTGTGATGCAAGAAGAGGCTTGATAAGTACTTGAATGCTGCTTTGTCCTCTTGGGACCCTGTCTCTTGAGGTCCTCAGTTACCTTGTAAAGAGTTACCCTGATGAAGAGACCACAAAGAGAGATGCGTGAGCCCAGACAGCCCCCATTCTTTCAGCCATTCCAGAAGAAGTACTGGAAAGCTAAGTGAATAAGTTCCCTTGGACGTTCCAGTCCCAGCAGATATCAGGTAGAACCATCTAGCTGAGCCCAGCCCAGGTTGCAGAATCATGAGAAATAATAAATCGTTATTTTTTATAAGTTTGGCACAGCTTTTTACACAGCAACAGGTAGCTGAAACACCAGCTTATCTTCCATTATAAATGGTTGTGTATGAATCTATTCCTAGACTGTGAGCCCAAGGCAAGTGATGCAACATAATTATCTCTGCTTACCCCACTTTGCCTGGCATCCTGTACAAGCTAAGTCAGTCTAAGAGTTTTCATTCAAAGATGTGTTGAGCTCCTCTACACGCTAGTCTCTGCATCACCTGTGTGCAGATAGTTGTGTGTTTGTGTGCATGTATGTATGTTAGATGGAGAAGGAGCCAAAAGAAGTAGTGAAGATTCACTCCCCAAACACTTCACAAGGCTGTTCCTTGAGGGCAAAGATCATACCCAACTCCCAGCACAGCAGGAGGTTGAACATCAGTGGTTAAAACAAAGGTCTGTGGGAGGGGCACCTGGGTGGCTCAGTGGGTTAAGCCTCTGCCTTCAGCTCAGGTCATGATCTCAGGGTCCTCCAATAGAGCCTCACATGGGGCTCTCTGCTCATCAGGGAGCCTGCTTCCCCCCCTCTCTCTGCCTGCCTGTCTGCCTACTTGTGATCTCTCTCTCTTTGTCAAATAAATAAATAAAATCTTTAAAAAAATAGGATTTAAAAAGAAAGAAAGGTCTATGGGAGCCCAGAGAGGGTATGGCTAACTGCCACCAGAGACCTGGGGGAAGAATTTACCTACCTCGGGAGCAGCTTTTGAGCTCAGTGTCAGTGTTCCAGCCACTGTCAGAAAGCAGGGAAGTTGGCAAGATATTTGCAGTCATTTGCTCATGTGATCCTGAAGGCCACCAGGTGTGACAGGGTCATTTTACAGCTCATGAAGGACTGCCATAGCTGGGCTACAATGAGTGAGCTCCCTGCAGACCTTCAAGCCACTCTGTCCTGTCCCTGACTCTGGAGGTTTGGGGGCCACATTCCCCATTCCTGTGCTGTGGGCAGGGCAGGCACACAGCCATCCTATCTCCTGGCCTCCTTTTCTACAGGGCCAGCTTCTCTTTGAGGGGGGGATGGAAATGGGATGGATCTGCCTCATCTTGAAGCTCACTCATGTTTTTAAAAACAAAGTCAAAACCAAGACTACTCTACATGGCATCCAAATCTAAGTTTAAGTATTTCTTTTTCCTCTTTTTTAAAAACAAATTTATTCATTTATTTTAGAAACAGAGAGAGAGAGCATGCACATGGTGGGGGAAGGGGAGAGAGAGACAGTCTTAAGCAGAGTCTATGCTAAGCTCAGAGCCAAACTTGAGGCTCGAACTCACAATGCTGAGACCATGACTTGAGCCAAAACCAACAGTTGGATGCTTAACCATCAGCATCACCCATGTGCTCCTCTTTCTCCTCTTTTTTTTCCCCTCTTGGATGGAATTAAGTAAATTTAAAGTGATGACACAGTTTATCTGAAGGAGATTAGAAGTGATGATTGATTATTTGAGAGTAAAAAAATAATGAACTTCACAGTTACAAATAAATACATAAAAAAATTTTAAATGGGAGGGACTAAGGGACTCTTTTACCCCTAAAATTTTTTTTGAATATTTTATTTATTTGACAGAGAGAGAGAGCGCAGAAGCATGGAGAGCAGGAGGCAGAGAAAGAAGGAGAAGCAGATTCCCCACTGAGCAGGGGGCCCAATGGGGTGGTTCCATCTCTGGACCCTGGGATCATCAGATCATGACCCAAACTGAAGGCAGATGGTTAATTGACTGAACCACCCAGGCGCCCTTACCCCTGAAATTTTTATTTTTATTTATTTGTTTATTTGACAGAGAGACAGCAAGAGGGGGAATACAGGGGCGGGGGTGGAAGAGGGAGAAGCAGGGCTCTCGAGAAGGAGGAAGCCCACTGTGGGGCTCAATCTCAGCACCCTGGGATCATGACCTGAGCTGAAGGCAGACGCTTAACAGCTGAGCCACCCAGGAGCCCCACCCCTAAAATTTTTATTCAAAGAAGTCTAGGGACACCTGGGTGACTCTGTTGGTTAAGCACCTGCCTTCGGCTCAGATTATGATCCCAGGGTCCTGGGACTAAGCCCCACCTTGGGCTCCTGATCAGCAGGAAGACTGCTTATCCCTCTGCTCCTCCTCCTGCTTGTGTTCTGTCTCTCTCAAATAAATAAACAAAATCTAAAAAAACAAATAAATAAAATAAAAGAAGCCAAATATACAGAAGAGTTAAAAGATTCAACAGGCATCCCCAGGTGGCTCAAGTCAGTTAAGTGGCTGCCTTCAGCTTGAGTCATGATCTCAGGGTCCTGGGATAGAGCCCTAAGTCTAGCTCTCTGTTCAGCAGGGAGTCTGCTTCTTACTCTCTTTCTGTACTCTTCCTCTCTCTCTCTAATAAATAAACAAAATCTTAAAAAATAAACAAATAAATAAAGTAAAATCTCCAACAATTAGTAAGTGGCCATAGTCCCTCTGTGTGTGTGTGTGTGTGTGTGTGTGTGTGTATTTTCCTCAAAGTTTTGGAGGAAAGTCCAACTCTTCTACATAACTACCATAGCATTGTTGTACCTAAGAAAATTAACTATAATTAGAATCTTTGAACACAGGGCTTAGAGGAAGAGGGTAAGCCCTTTATCTCCATCTCTTTATCTGGGAGTGTAGGAAAGTCAGCCAGGTTGCTGGGCCAAACGTAGTGGGTGTGAACAAAAGGGCCTTCTGATATTCAGAGACCTGGACAAATGTGCAAAGTTGGCATCATTGTGAGGTGTGCTTAAAACTATATGGGGTAGGAGTGCCTGAGTGGCTCAGTAGGTTAAGCATCTGACTCTTGATTTTGGCTCCGATCTTGATCTCATGGATCATGAGATCAGCCCCTTACTGGGCTCCACACTCATTGGGGAGTCTGCTGAGATTCTTTCTCCCTCTCCCTCTATCCCTACCTTCACTTGCTCATTCTCTCTCTCTCTCTAAAATAAGTAAGTAAGTAAGTAAGTAAGTAAATAAATAAATAAATAAATAGACCTTTTTAAAAAACCGTGTTGTGGGAGCTCCTCGGTCTCCGGATTCTGAGCATGTATAATTAACTGTGTATTAGCAAGCCCCAGGAGAACTTCATTGATGGGCAGCTTGAAAATGACAATGAAACACAGAAGTGTGTAAGTCCTTGAGAGAAGAAATAAACTGTAGTCACAAGTCCTCTTTGCATGCATTAGAGAAAAAAAGAAAGAAAGGATTCAGGGCAAACAGTTTCTGCTGTGAATGAACCCAGGTCTCCCCGGGAGAGATCTAAGTGGGGCAATCTGAGGGAGGAAGGAAATGAGGCTTCAGGCAGAAGGAAATTCCTTACTGTGTTAAATTAATAAAGAATGTGCTGAACTAATACCTCACTTTTCCCACCTTTGCCAGCTCTGGTTACAGGGGATACTTCCTGCCCTGGAAGGCTTTTGGAGAAACTTAGTGTGCATCTATGTCAGATGAAGCCTACATTCCTTCCTCCTTTCCCCCACCCCCAAACACTCCTTCTCCACCCCCTACAGACTATTTTTCTTCATCTGAGTCCCTAATGTCCTCATCCATATAATGGAGCAGGGACATCTGCTGGCAGGGCAGTTTTCAGGCAGGCTACGTGGGGCTACATGTCGGCAAACTTGTCTGGCAGTGTCAGGCGCAAGAGAACAGGCCCCAAGTAAGTGGTGTCTGAATCATTTCCTGGAGAGCTCCCACCCTCGTGGAAACTACACTTCCCAAGCTCCCTTATCAGCTGGCTCCTAACTAGGTTCAGCCAATAGGAGATGCTAGTGGGAGACTGACAGGAAGGAGGGAGGGAGAAACCAGAGTCCATCTCCCAGTCCCCCTCTGCTTGGGGGTGGGATGGGAGCTGATTCTTCATCTGTACAGCCCCTCCCTCTGGGGCCCCAGTGGTCCCCAGGTATCCCCACCCATCAGTTCCCACAGATGACCCAGCCTCTGGGCTCTGCAAACACTACCTCTAGTCCTAGGGGTAGGAGAGGCTTCCTGCTGCTGCTGCTGCTGCTGCTAATTTCTGGGTTCCCTCAGTGCTTACTGCTTAGCTTCTCAACTCTTCCGTCACATGTGTAACCAACTCCTTCTGTTAAATCCTGTGTTTTCTTTCTTTATTTTTTAAGATTTTATTTATTTGACAGAGAGAGACACAGAGAGGGAACACAAGCAGGAGAGGGAGAAGCAGGCTCCCCACAGAGCAGGGAGCCTGATGCGGGGCTTGATCCCAGGACCCTGAGATCAGGATCTAAGTCAAAGGCATACACCCAAACGACTGAGCCACCCAGGCGCCCCAATCTTGTCCATTTTAAATAACTACAGTGGTTTCGATTTTCCTGACTGGAGTCTGGCTAATGCACATGGTAATTTTTTAAACTAACTCTGCAGTAAAGGATTGATTAACTCAGCAAGCTTGGGGTGCTTAAACCCTGCACAAGCCACAGAAAGGACTGGCCCTTGGTTGGCTCTGGGAGATAACATTTAAACCCTTGGAATATCCTGCCTGATAAAGAGTATCTTTCTAGGGGTGCTTGGGTGGCTCAGAGGGTTAAAGCCTCTGCCTTCGGCTCAGGTCATGATCCCAGGGTCCTGGGATCGAGCCCTACATCAGGCTCTCTGCTCAGTGGGGAGCCTGCTTCCCTTCCTCTCTCTTTGCCTGCCTCTCTGCCTACTTGTGATCTCTGTCTGTCAAATAAATAAATAAAATCTTAAAAAAAAAAAAAGAGTATCTTTCTACACTGGGGGCTTTGGGTCATGCCAGATAGCTTATGCTAACAATGTGACTTAGGGTGAATGCCTGTTTTCAGTTGCCTGGGGCCTTGGCCACACTGTTTCAGTCTGACTTTACTGGGGCTGGGCAGTGGTTGTGGACACTGAATACCTGTGGTCAGTCACGCCGGAGCCCCATGCCTACGCAACCGACCCTCAGTAAAAACCCTGGACACCGAGGCTCAGATGGCTGACAACATTTGTGCATATTGTCACACGTCATTGCTGGGAGAAGTCAGCTCTGTCTGTAAGGTTCCCCTGGGTGGGGACAACTGGAACCACACAGCTGGTCCCTCCCGGACTCCACTTGATGCACCTTTTCATTTGCTGATTTTTAAGCTTTATTCTTTTGCTATAACTGTAACTACAAGTAGAACAGCTTTTCTGAGTTGCATAAGTCTTTCTAGCAAATCAAAAACTTAAGGGTGGTCCTGGGGACCCCCAACGCCCCATTTACAAAGAAAACTTTTTCCCCCACAAACAAAATGTCTAGGGTCCCCAAAATTTAAGTAATGTGCCCGAACTGAACGCAGGTTCTACCTGACTCCTATTACTGTGCCAGACTGCCTCTCATGAGGGAGAAAGGTGCATGCAGAAAGACCACTTGATTGAAAATTTGAAGTAAAGATGCTGTTAAGGCGTCTTTTGGCTCCAACGGTTCATATAACCGTAAGTTAATAAACACCTATTGAACTCTCTCTTTTTTAAAGATTTTATTTATTTATTTGACAGAGAGAGATACAGTGAGAGTGGGAACACAAGCAGGGGAGTGGGAGAGGGAGAATCAGGCTTCCTATGGACCAGGGAGCCCAACGCAGGACTTGATCTCAGGGCCCTGGCATCATGACACTTAACCAACTGAGCCACCCAAGCGTCCCCACCTATTGAACTCTTAGATGAAGCAATTATTTGCTTGCCAGGGAGAAACTAGAGAAGGTCTGTGGGGGCAAGGTGGCTGGAGCCGCAGTGAAAGAGGGCTGGTCAAGAATGAAATAGGGTGGAAGCTACTGCAGAAGTCCAGAAGACAGGCAGACAGCCAGGACTCGGGGGTGGCAGTAGAGAGGGAGGGATAGGGTGGATTCAAGTGACCATGGAGGAAATGGCCTATTGGGCCTCTTGGCTGGGAGCCTTGTTTTCCACCCTTCCCCCACATTGATGGTGTCCTAGGTGACTCCCTTTCAAAAAATTATATTGGCTAATTAAAGCCAGACACAGGCATCCTCTTTGATTGCTCCCTTTCCCTTACCTCACTCACCCACAGCAGATCTTGTTGATTCTGTTTCCAAAACATTTCCTATGTGGGTCCCTTTCTCTCTCTCCACATCTTTCACCCCAGTCCAGCCCAGCACTGCCTCTCGCCTTTGCACTGGCTACTCCCTCCGCCCATGCATGCATGGCTGGTCCCTTCTCATCCCTCCAGTTTCATCCAAAATATGGGCTTCTCAAAGAAGTCTCCCCTGTGCACACCAGTGAGAGGAGGCCCATGCTCCTTTTCTCTTCCCCAGAATCCTCTCTATTTGTGAGGTTTCTTACTTTATCTAACAAGTAGCATTTGTTGAGCCTACTTACTATGTGCCAGATAAATTCTATTTTACATTAATTTTCAAGCTAAGGAAACAAGTTTTAAGCCACTGTGTCCGCTAAAGTATGGGCATCAAGAGAGCAGAGATCTTACCTGCCCTATTTGTTGCTGATCCCCAAAGCCAAGCATACAGCCTGGTCTATAAGGAGGAACTCTACACATACGTGCTGAAGAGACAGTAAAGAATGTAGTATGGATTGGATGTGGAGAACAAGGGGAAAGATGTCAGGATGGTTCCAAGTTTCTGGGTTATCCAACTGGGTGGTGCCATTGACCAGGCGAGGAGCCATGCAGAGACAGTCAATGGGTAGACTGGAGACAGGGGGGTTGGTTGGTTTAGGGAACGTGGCATTGAGAAGTCAGCTATGATGTTCCCCTGGGTCTGGAGCCCAGTTTTGGATGGTGGACATGGATTTAGGAGTGGCCAGCTCGTAGGAAGTAAATGGAGTCTGGAGGGAACTGAGATCACCCAAGGAAGTATGTTGAGTGAGATGAGAAGGCCTAGTGCAGAGCCTTGAGCAATGTCAACATCTAATGTTGTGAGAAGAAAGAATCCAGCAAAACAGCAGCTAAGAAGTTAAGTGGAAAATCAGGGTAGTGTGACACGCCCCCCCCCCCAACAGAAGCCAAGGAAAAAGAGAAGTGGGTGCAATGTGGTATCCACACGCATTATAGGGTTGGAGCATGCTTTTTTTTTTTTCTTTTTGGTCTGTCTTCACAACCTGCACAATATTTTAAAAGACCTCGGGTTAGTTGCTACAATTTAAAAATAAGAGTATTTCTTTTGAAATCTCTATTCCAGGGATGCCTGGGTGGGGCAGTTGATTGGGTGTCCAACTCTTGTTTTCAGCTCAGGTTGTGATCTCCGGGCGGTGAGATGGAGCCCCAGACTCAGTGCAGAGTCTGGTTGAGATTCTTTCTCCCTCTTCTCCCTCTTGCTCTGCCCCTCCCACTCATGCTCCCTCTCTCTTTATTTATTTGAGAGAGAGAGAGAGAGAGAGAGAGCATGCACAGGGAAAGGTGAAGAGTAGCGGGAGAGGGAGAAGCAGGCTCCCCGCTGAGCAGGAAGCCCAACACAGGGCTGGATCCCAGGACCCTGAGATCACAACCTGAGCTGAAGGCAGATGTTTAACCAACTGAGCCCCCCAGGCACCCAAAATAAAAAATCTCTTAAGAAAAGAAAAGAAATCTCTATTCTAGTTTCCCTGGAATCATAATATAGGCCGTTCTGGGCCTGAACAGACGCAGTGAGTCACGGATGCCCCCATTAGCTGAGGTGTGTGGTCTCCTCACTATCTCAGTCTCCACCTATCCCTGCTCCGTCCCTAGGCCTGGGGGCACGTCATTTACCATCTGTCTTAGTCAGCATGGGCTGCTATAACAAAATACCTAGGACTGGGTGGCTTCCACAACAGACATTTACTTCTCACAGTTCTGGAGGATAAGAAGTCTAAGAGTAGGATGCTGGCAGACTCAGTTCCTAGTGGAAGCCTGTTTGCTGGCTTGTATATAGCCACCTTCTTGCTGGGTGCTCACACGGCCTTTCCTTGGTTCTTATGCATAGAGAGAGAGTTCTTTCTTCCCATCCCATCATGAGCATCCCAGCCTCACCACCTAATCTAAACCTCCTAGTATCATCACATTTAGAGTTAAGGCTCCAACATACGAATCTTGGCTGGTGGGGGACCACAAACACTCAGCCTATGACACCATCTCAATTGCATTACTGCTTTTCTTCTAATCAGAGTCAAAAGAAAGGAGGGGATTTCTTGAATGTATGTTTCTATTGAGAGTAGGAAAACAAAATGTAGACTGAGACAGGGATTTTTTTGAAAATGGGAGGAGCATATTTCTCAATGAAATGCCTTCTTTGCCTATGAGATTTCTAAGATAGTCCCCAAGGATTCTTGCCTGCTGGTGCTCATGACCTTGTGCCATCCCCTCCCTTTGAATGCGGGCTGGATCATTACTTGATTCTACTCAGTAGACTACAACAAAGGATGTCACTTTTGTAATTATAGTCTTTCATATCTGGGTTAGATTTTTTTAAAAGATTTTATTCATTTATTTGACAGAGAGAGAAAGCAAGCAGGCACCAGCAGGAGGAGTGGCAGGGGGAGAGAGAAGCAGGCTCTCTGAGCTGAGCAGGGACCCTGAAGTGAGGCTCCACCTCAGAACCCTAGAATCATGACCTGAGCCAAAGGCAGACACTTAACCAACTGAGCCACCTAGGGGCCCCTCTGGCTTAGATTTTTAAACCAGGTTTATTTTTAAAAGATCTTTATTTATTTATTTGACAGACAGAGAGAAAGGAGTTTCTCTTTCTCTCTCTGTCTGTCAAATAAATAAATAAAAATCTTTTTAAAAAATCTAACCCATATATGAAAGACTGTAATTACAAAAGTGTGCAGCAGAGGGAGAAAGAGAAGCAGGCTCCCTGTTCAGTGGGGAGCTCCATGTGGGGCTTGATCCCAGGACCCTGGGATCATGACCTGAGCCACCCAGGAACCCTCAGTTTTGTAATTAGATTATTAAAATGATGGCTTCTACCTAACTAGCAGACTCTTTATATTGCCCTCTTGGTTTGCACACTTCAAAGAAGTAAGCTGCCACTCTAGAGAGGTTCACATATAAAGGAACTGGTAGTGGTCTAAGCCAACGGTACACAGGGAATTGAATCCTGTCTATAATCATGCCGAAAGAGGATCTTTCCCCAGTCGAGTCTTCAGATGAGACCCTAGCCTATGTGCAAGCTTATGAGAGACCTGAAGTAGAGGACCCATCTAGCTATGCCCAAATTCCTACCCACAGGAACTGTGAGATAATAAGAGTATTTTTTGAATTTTAATTGTGATAAAAGGACACAACCTAAACTTTACTATCATAACCATTTTTAAGCATAGAGTTCAATTGTGTTAGCTATATTCACATTGTTGTGCAACAGATCTCTAGAACTTCTTTGTTTTGTAAACTAAAACTCCATATCCATCAAACAACAACTTCCCCTTTCTCCTTCCATCCTAGACCCTGGTAACCACCACTCTACCTTCTGTCTTTATGAATTTGACTACTATGAGTTATAGAAGGCGAATCATACAGCATTTGTCTTTTTTAAAGATTTTATTTATTTATTTAAGAGAGCGAGAACACTAGAGAGAGAGCGAATAAGCACTAGTGGGGGCAGAGGGAGAGGGAGAAGCGGGCTGAGCAGAGAGCCCAGTACGGGGCTCAATCCCAGGATCCTGGGATCATGACCTGAGCCAAAGGCAGACCGTTAACCCACCAAGACACCCAGGTGCCTCCAGCATCTGTCTTTTTGTGACTGGCTTTGTTCATGTAGCATAATGTCCTCAAGGTTCATCTGTGTTGCATCGTACATCAGCATTTCCTTCCTCTTTAAGCCTGAATCATATTCCATTCTATGCATAGACCACTTTTTGTCTATCCATTCATCCATCAGTGGATACTTGGGTTGCTTCCACCTTTGGGTGACTATGAATAATGCTATTACAAACACTGTGTATAAATATCTCTTCAAGATCCTATTTTCTCTTCTTTCAGATATACACCCAGAAGTGGGATTACTGGATCATACAATAATTCTGTATAATTTTTTCCAGAAGCACCATACTGTTTTCTAAAGCAGCTGCATCATTTTATATTCCCACTGGCAGTGCATAAGGGTTTCAATTCCTCCACATCCTTGTCAACACTTGTTTTTCTGTTTTGGAGTTCTCTGGACTTTTTGATAGTAGCTGCCCCAAAGTGCATGAAGTGAAATCTCACTTCATGTGTGTCATTCTAAGCAGGTAAGTTTGGGGTGATTCTTACATAGCAAGAGGTAAGTAATATACCACTTCGTTTTGTGAGTTCTGAGAAGGGAGTAGTTATTAGTTTCAAATGTGGCTTAAAGGTTGAGCAAGAGGAGAACTGAAACAAAAGCTTCTGCAGTCATCACAGAACAAAGGTGGAGACCTCGACAGAGCAGACTCTGTGGGTGGAGGTGGGGAGAGGGGGCTGGGCAGTGGCAAGGGAAGAATAGGGCAACTTTTTAAAGAGTGGTCTATGTAATCTTTTAAAAACATTTTATTTGTTTATTTATTTGAGAGAGAGAGAGAGAGAGTGAGTGAGTGAGCAGGGTGAGGAGGACAGGGAGAGGGACAAAGACTCTGTGCTGAGCATGGAGCCAGATAGCCGGATGCCTAGACACAGGGCTCGATTCCACCACCCTGAGTTTATGACCTGAGCCGAAATCAAGAGTTGGCCACTTAACCGAGAGAGCTACCCAGGGGCTCCAGGAGTCGTCTGTATAATTTGTATGGATTATCAGTGATTTTCCTGAGGGTGAGATAATTCCAAGGGGGTGGTAGTCAGAAGGAGAGGTTTATTCTCTTTTCCTTTTTTTTTTTAAGATTTTATTTATTTATTTGACACAGAGAGAGATCACAAGTAGGCAGAGAGGCAGGCAGAGAGAGAGAGGGGAAGGAGGCTCCCCGCTGAGTAGAGAGCCTGACGCAGGGCTCAATCCCGGGACCCTGAGACCATGACCCGAGCCAAAGGCAGAGGCCCATTCCACTGAGCCACCCAGGTACCCCTATTTTCCTTTTTAAAATAGGAAAGAATTAATTATGTTTAAATACCTATGGCACTGATGGCACTGATGGCACCTATGGCAGGTGGGACTGGAGCCCAACCCAAACAGCTCCTGAGCTTGTTCATTTACCAAAATGTTTTGCTCAATTGCCCAAGTCTGAAGCAAAATAAGAAAACAAGACAATATAATCTAGCAATGTTCTATTTTTTTTTTCTCCATGATGGCTATTTGGAGTGATTTTTGGGTAGTAAATAGCAAGTATTTAATTATTTCAAGGATTCTCCTCTTCTCTCTTCCTCTCTCTTTCTCTCTCCCCACTTCCTCCCTCCTCTTGATGCCTCTGTTTGGCTGGGGTGCAATTACATGCTAAATGTGGCTCTTGAGCATTCCAGCTCCATGCCCTTCCTTCCCCAACACAGCAACTCTTGTTCAAGTCCCTTCCAAGCAAAGCATAATGTATAATAGGTCCCCCATGACATTTTTTGCAAGAGAAAAATGAAATCAACCTTATGGCTGAACTCCCTGGAGGTTCCTGAGTCAAAGGTCCTTCACAAATTGTATCAATACCCTCCGGGGCAATGCCAGAACCAAGTCCTTGCACATGAAATGTGTTCCTGCTTTATTCACACAAGTGTGATTTGTGTACACTCTACCACATCATGCATGTGTATTTTAGCTGTTTATATAACTTGTCCTCGGGGACTTCTGACTACAGAATCCCCAAACCCCAGCATAAGCCAACGTTTACTGGACTCAGGCATTATGGGTTGTCTAAAACAGTCACTGAGGGGTGGGTGCAGGCCTCAAAGCTTATCATAGATACTCCCTTTGGATATACTGGAAGGTCATTATTCTTCAGTCTGATGAATGGAGATTTTCTAACCCTTTCTATTCGTTGTCATCAGCTCCTGATGAATCACTAATAAGTATTCAGCTACTCCACCCCTCCTGCAGATGCTGCTTCTCCTCCCACTTTGCAGTGACAGGAAATCATCTCTCAGTAACCTTGAAGCATTGCTGCAGGCCAACTTGACTTTCAGTTGGCTCACAGTCACACGGTCAGAGAAGATCAACATGGGTGTTAACTTGTTGCCTGGGAACTGAGGGTCCCCAAGAAGCTGAGTAGTGCCCTCAGATTCCCAATCCAGGGCTTTGTCATCACACACACACAAATCGTACATTTGCACAGGGACACTGATTTGATTTTAGATGTTACATCATTTTCTTTTCAGTAAATCATCAGTGATCAATGTGAAATCATTTATTACAGAAAAAGAATAAATGTGAAAAAAAATTAACGGGGAATTGCTTGGATCAAGGCTGGAATCTAGGCTCTATCATGCATTCATTCAGTTGTTATTATTTCACACCTACTATGTGCCAATTGCCAGGGACAGGACACTCAAGGAGCTGCCTTAGCAGCTAAAGGTGGAGAGATGACGATAAATAAGTGTGATGGCTAATATTATGTGTCAACCTGACTGGGTCATGGGGTGCCCAGATGTCTGGTCGAACATTTTTCTGGGTCTCTCTGTGAGAGTGTGTTTGGATGAGATTAACATTTAAATCAGTAGACCAAGTAAAGCAGATGGCCCTCCTCAATGTGGGTGGGCCTCATACAATCCGTTGAAGGCCTGAATAAAACAAAATTGCTGACTAAGGGAGAACTACACTTGCCTGTTTGCCTTCAAACTGAGATATCAGCTTTTTTTCTGCCTTTGGACTTGAATCGCTCTCCTCGTTCTCAGACACTTTGGACCTGGACTATAACCAAATCATCAACTCTCATGAGTCTTCAGATTGTCGATTCACCCTGAAGATCATGAGACTTGCCTACTTCCATAACTGCATGAATGAATTCCTTAGAGTAAATCAATCTCTCTCTCTCTCTCTCTCTCCACACACACACACACACACACACACACACACACCCCCACACACACACCCTGTTGTTTCTGTTTCTCTGGAAGATCCTGACAAATACAGCAAGCAAATCAATGACCAATCTGACAGTGATAAACTTCCATGATGGACATAAAACAAGATCATGGAAAAGACAGGGGTCTTTTGTTATGTTAGCTGTGGACATTAGGACCAACTCACCGAGGAGGTGGAGCCAGAGTGGGAAAGCAACAGCCATGTAAAAGATGTGGGGAGATGGCAGGGCAAAGGCCCTGTGGTGGGCAGGATGGTAGAGAACTGGAGGGACAGAAAGAAAACCAGTATGGCTAGAGGGGAGCATGGTGGGAGAGGGAGGCAGGATGCAGAGGAGTAGTTTGGATTTTATTCTAAGTGCAAGGGGAATCCTTTGGAAGGTTTTAAGGAGTTTAACACTCTGGCTGCTTACATTCCTAGCTTGCTGTATCATTTTGGACAAATGAATGTGCCTCTCTGAATTTTAGATTCCTGACATTGTTATGAAGATTAAATGAGATCATGTAAGAGTGAGTTAGTACCATGCCTAGCCCAAAGAAGTAGCTATAGAAACGTCAGTTTCGTTTTCTGGTTGTTCACTAGGGGCAATGACTGGTAAATGCTGAAACTAAACTAAATGCTGAAACCAAATGTTGAAACTAAATTAAACTAAAACAAACTAGAGAAATGGAACTGACATGAACTTTCTGGAAGGCAGTATCAGCACATCGTTTGACAAGGGGCTACCTCCCTTGTGGCCTAGGGAAACAAAGAGAAACAGAGACAAAATGTATACTAAAGATGTTTGTCACGATGTCATTTACATATCGAAAAACTGGAAACAACTAAATGTCTGGGGTAAGTGCTGGTTTAAAGGCACTTTGGTGGGCACCTGGGTCTCTCAGTCAGTTAAGCGTCTGCCTTTGGCTCAGGTCATGGTCCCAGGGTCCTGGGGTCGAGTCCTGCATTGGGCTTCCAGCTCAGCAGGAGACCTGCCTGCTTCTCCCTCTGCCTGCTGCTCCCCCTGTTCGTGCACGCTCTCTCACTCTCCAACAAATAAATAAAACCTTAAAAAGAAAAAGGAAGAGTTAATTTTCTACTTTTCATTTTATTTTGCTTGAAGTAAATGTCCTAAGTGTCCTAAGTTTTTCTCCCCCCAAATATATGTTTTTTCCCTTGTAATTGGAAAGAAAAAAGCAACTTATTAAACTACCTGGAAAATGCCTCTTGCTAAATTCAGGAATAAATAGAACTACGTTAGGACGCTTGGAAGAAATGGTGGAAGGAAAGCATATCTAGGAGGCTGACTGATTCCCCAGGTCATCTAATAATTATGTGTTCAGCACAAACCTGCCTAGAGACGACTTCTACTTGAGATTTCCTTTCAGTTGATGGCTTGGGGTTCAGGAGAAGAAGTAGCGGTCTTTGGCAACCTGGGAACCTAGTTTTTAAAGCCAGCTCTGTCATTTGTAACTGTGAATCCCCTGGCAATGTACATAACTTCTCTGAGATCCTGTTTTTGTGACCATAGGGGCAGTGATGTTTACTCCAACCTTTTTTTGGGTAGGTTAAGGATAAAATACATGAAATGTCTGTCTTCTGATGAGTCCTTGATAAATGCCAGCTCTTATGTTGTGATACTCCTGCCCCAATATTGATCATACCTTATTATAGTGTAGCCCTTTACAGTTTGCAAATGTGTGTGGGGAGTTGTGTTCATTGTCTGATCCTGAAAAAAAAAAGCCCATTTTTTATTAACATAATACCTTACCTGTATAGAGTATTTGCTATGTTTTTAAGAATTGCGTAGTAGTGGGTGCTCAGTAAGTGCTGACTGACTAAATGAATGAACGAATGAATGTTTTCAAAGGAGAAAAAATAGTGGACTGTTTCTTTGACTGGGAAATTCATTCTATGAGGCTAGATGCTCCCTAAAGCAAAGGTAGCCCTGAATCTCCCTGTTATGTTGAGGGGAGCTTCAGGGCAGGCCAGGGCTCAGAGAAGACTGCCCAGAGTCATTCTGGTGGACGCCAGGGCCCTTTTCCTGCTCCGACTTGTGAAAAACTAGAGGTAAAAAGAGTGAGTTGGTGCCACCTGGAGGGTGAGAGTAGGCACCTCAGGAGAAAGCAAGAAAAATTAGAACAAAGCACTTCTTTTAGTTCAGGCGCACAGGTGGGGTGGTGGCGGTAAGAATGTACCCTAAAAATAATCTCTGCTTTTTGAGGCACCTGGGTGGCTCAGTCGATTAAAGCCCCTGCCTTCCGCTCAGGTCATGATCCCAGGACCCTGAGATCGAGCCTCTCGCATCAGGCTCTCTCCTCAGCAGGGAGCCTGCTTCCTCCTCTCCCTCTCTCTCTCTCTCTCTGCCTGCCTCTCTGCCTACTTGTGATCTCTGTCTGTCAAATAAATAAATAAAGTCTTAAAAAAAATAATCTCCAGGGGCACCTGGGTGGCTCAGTCGTTAAGCATCTGCCTTTGGCTTAGGTCATGATCCCAGGGTCCTAGGATCGAGCCCCACATCGGGCTCCCTGCTTAGCAGGAAGCTTGCTTCTCCCTCTTACTCTGCTTGTGTTCCCTCTCTCACTGTGTCTCTCTCTGTCAAATAAATAAACAAACAAAAAATCTTTTTAAAAAAATCTCTGCTTTTTCAAAATTAAATAATTATTTAGATAATTATAGAGTCATGAGCAGTTGTAAGAAATAATACAAAGAAATGCCATGTATACTTTACCAAGTTTCCCCCAGTGGTAGCATCTTGTAAAACTATAGTACACAGGGCACCTGGGTGATACAATTGGTTTCGGCTCAGGTTGTGGTCTTGGAGTTATGGGATCAAGCCCCCAGGTTGGGCTCAGTGCGGAGTCTGTGTGAGATTCTCTCTTCCTCAGCCCCTCCCACCCACTTTCTCTCTCTCTCAAATAAATAAATCTTAAAAAAAACCCAAAACTATAGTCTATAGATCAGTTGAATAGAATCTAGAGTCCAGAAATAAACCCACACATTACTATCAATTGATTTTTGACAAAAGTAACAATACAATTCAATAACAATACAATTCAATGGATAATAGAATAGTCTTTTTGACAAATGGTGCTGGGACAACTGGATATCCAGATGCAAAAAGATGAAGTTGGACCCCTACCTCACACCATATACAAAAACTAAAATAGGCCAAAGACCTAAAATGTAAGAGGTAAAACTATAAAACTCTTCGGAAAAAAAAACAGGATAAATCCTCATGACCTTGGGTTAAGGAATAATTTCTTAATATGGACACCAAAAGAACAAGCAGTAAAAGAAAAAGTAGACCACATCAAAATTTTTTTTAAAAAGCGTTTCTTCTTCAAAGGACACTGTAAAAAAAAGTGAAAAGACAACCCAAAGAATGGAAGAAAATATTTGCAGGTCATATGTCTAATAAGGATCTAGTACCCAGAATATATAAAGAAATCTTACAATTCTACGATTAAAAAAAACCCCAATTTTAAAATGAGCAAATTCACTGAAGAATAGACAATTCTTCAAAGAAAATATACAAATGGCCTGGAAGCACCTGAAGTGTCATTAACCATCAAGGAAGTACAAATCAAAACCACAAAGAGATGCCATTTCACACCCACTAGAATGGCTACAATCAAAAAGATAATAATAAGCATTAGTGAGATATGGAGAAATTGGTGATGAATTGAAATTACTAGTAGGAATATGAAGTGGTGCCGATGCTTTGGAAAACAGGCAATTTCTCAAAAAGTTAAAATAGTTATCATATAACCCAGTATTTCTACTCCTAGGCATATACCCAAGAAAAATGAAATCATATATCACATGAAAACATGTACACAGGGTGCCTGGGTGGCTCAGTGGGTTAAGCCGCTGCCTTCGGCTCAGCTCATGATCTCAGGGTCCTGGGATCGAGTCCCGCATCGGGCTCTCTGCTCAGCAGGGAGCCTGCTTCCCTTCCCCTCTCTCTGCCTGCCTCTCTGTCTACTTGTGATCTCTCTCTGTCAAATAATTAAATAAATTCTTTTAAAAAAAAAAAAGAAAGAAAACATGTACACAAATGTTCATAGAAGCATTATTCATGAGAGCAAAAAAGTAGAAACAACCCAAATGTCCATAAACTAATGCATGATAAACAAAATGTGGCATATTCCATAAAATGGAATATTATTCAGCAATAAAAGGGAATGAAGTACTGATTCATGCTATGACATGGCTGAACTCTGAAAACATCATGCTAAGTGAAAGAAGCCAGACACACAAAAGGCCACATATCGTATTATTCCATTTATACAAATTATCCAGAAGAGGCAAATCCACTGAAATGGAATTAGATTAGTGGTTGGGAAAGGGAGGGGAGTGAGGAATGCTAATGGATACCACATTCTTTTGGGAGCAATGAAATGTTCTGGAATTAGTGGTGATGGGTACACATCTCCTTGAATATACTAAAAACCACTAAATTGTATATTTAAAAGAGTGGATTTTATGAAGTCTTATACCTCAATTTCTTAAACTAGTAAAATTAATAAGAAGTAGTATCAAAACCAGTATACGAATATTGGTACAATCTACCAATGTCATTCAGATTTTCCTAGTTTCTCTTGTACTTTCAGTATTCTGTGTTTCTATGAAGGACTTAGCAGTTATCCTGAAGAATGTATATTAACATTTAAAAATAATAAAAACCCTACAACTATATATAATATAAGCCCATAGTTACAGCTAGAGTCACCACTCATAATTCTCATTCTCAAAAAGGTATTGTAAAAATTATACACTTTGGCCTCCATATAGAGTTTTACAGAATTTATATTAAGACATAAAAGGATATTTTAGTTCATCGGTATATAGCCCAATTCATCTGTATTTCACCTCTTAACATAACAATCCAAATTTCTGAGGTTCTTTTCTGCTTTTTAACCACGAGGCATATTTATTTCACCTTAATTGTGAACACTTTTACACCCTGCTTTTCTTGTTTAATGTCTCATTTATTCTAAGAAGTTTGCATTTTGCCTCCCAAGTCACCAGAAATACCCCTTTATAAAAGGTGAGGAAATTTTCATCTGATATATCTACCATAATTCCCTTAACCATCCCATTATTGCTAGACATTTAGGGTGTTTCCAATTATCTTACTGCAAACTGCTGCAGTGGGCAAGTTTATTCTCTTTTGGATGATTTCCACCGGATACGGGGTGGGGTTACTGGTAAAAGATTTTGAATATCTTTCTGGGTCTTGACAATTTCACCTTGGTGCAAGATCCCCTTCCCCTGCTTATCCCTAGCCCCCAGCCTCAGCCTCCGCAAAACTAACCCTAGAGCCTGGTCCCTCCCCTTAATTCCACTCTTCCAGCTACACTGTTATTCCCTTTTCATTTATTGGCCTCTGCCCCGCCCCCTGCCGCTCCTCTCCACCACTGGGTCACCCGGGCTCCTTCTCGCCTGGCATCGGGCAGCCTCCTCCCCAGGTAAGCTGGGGCTCGACACGCATTGCAGCACTCGGCTATCCTGACTCGGGTTTGCCCAAGCCAAATGCAGTTTGGCAGGCTGGCATGCACCACCCTTACCTTAGCCTCAGAGTGTCCCGCGCAGGTGTCCAGGAAGACAAACTGTTGGGTGACGTTTCTCTTTCCCCTTTCAGTCCATTCCCGCCTTCAGCGCTAGGGTGGCGCATCTAGGAGCTCGTTAAGTATCTAAAGTATTTTAAAAGCACATTGAAGTTTTTATGCTGGTTTTTTACTTTAGATTCCTGAAAGCTAATAAAGTACAAACCGATTTGCACCAGGATTAGATGTGACTGGGGGGTGGATGAGCAGATATGAATTATTAAGAAAAAGTTAATTCATTTCACGCATGTAAGTTCATTCATTCAACAAGAATTGACTGAGCACCTACTACATGCCAACACGATCCACGGCAGTGAATAAAAGACAATAAAATCAATAAAGTAAAAATACAGTGTGTTAGATGGTGATTCGAGCTTGGGAGAAAAATCAGGCAAGGTAAGGAGACTGAAAGTGAGGTCCCTCGAGAAGATGACAATAATAATAGGTTAACAATTGAGGGTCTACTGCTGGTCAGTGTGCTAGGGGCCTCACCTTCGAAAGCCCGTTTAAACTAACGCCACGATGCAGTGAGGGAGGAACCACTGTTTTCATTGCACAGAAAAAGAGGACGTAAGGTGCAGAGCTGGGGGTCCACGTCAGCCCCGAGTCTTAGGCCTCCACCCTTCCCGGCGAAACCCGGGACCGGCGACCTGTCCCTCCCCTGCAGGGAGAGGGTTAAGGCGTGGAGCAGCGCCGGGTTGTGCGCTTGCGCAGAGCGGAGATTGGGCTTGCGCAGAGCGCAGGGCGACGTGGCTGGCCGGAAGTTGGCTGTGCGGAACCGCAGCCGGATTGCCGCCGTTCCCTGCACGGGTCTACCCGAGGGCTGTTGCGTTGCGCCCCGCCGGCACTACCATGCTGAAGAAATTCGACAAGAAAGACGAGGAATCGGGTGAGGGGGCGTAGGCTTAGGGGAGGCTGGACCCTAGCGCAGGCTCTCTGTTCCTCCGCCGGGAGCGCTCGTTTGGGGCCGCTGCCTAGACCTAAAGCCGAGACCCAGTGAGGGACAGGGGTTGTGCCAAGGTCCGCAGCTGGTCAGTGGCAGGCCTCGGAGAGCCCGAGCATGCTCCACTTCCCTCTCTTGTGAGCTCGGACCGCGATTCGCGGGGTGACCTTGGGCGGGTCATGCTCCTCTGGGGGCCCCAGTTTCCTCAGCTGTCAAGGGGAGGGGTCCGGCCAGATGCACCGTTGTGACTTTGTCCGTGATACCTCTTGGGATTCGCCGAGGCTGCGCTGCTGCTGGCCAGATTGCGGCGTAATCCGTGGAGCCAGTGTTTTGCGGCTGAGAACCCTCTTCCATTCATTTATTCAGTAAACGTCTATTGCGCGTTTACGGGATGCGAGGCACTGTACTGCATTCTGAGACTGCAGTAGAACAAATGAGACACTCGGTGCCTGAGCTGGGACTATTACGTCACAGGCGTAGTGGAGAAGATACGCACCAGCCAGATAATGACACATGTAATTAATTACAAATGTGACATTTACTATGAAGATATCCTAGTCACTACGAGATGGTGGTCCTCACACATTGTAGGGCCTCAGTTAATTATAAGTTGTGTAAATGAATGCAAGACAAGTCGCTGTGAGAGGCACAGAAGGACTATTACCAGGGCTGCTGGGTGACTAAGAGGTTTGGGGTAAAAGGGGCTCCCTGCAGGAGAGTGGTAAGATCTATATGCAAGGTGTAGAGCTTTGATTGCCATTCTGTAGTAATTTGAACTTTACTAGGTAGACAATAGTATGGGAGGTTTGCAATTTAGCCTTACAACCTGTACTCAGTCTTCTGTGTTCTGTAGGTGGAGGCTCCAACCCGTTCCAGCATCTTGAGAAGAGTGCAGTACTCCAGGAGGCAAGTGTCATTTGCCCTCTTTCATCCTAAGTGTTCATGTCCTACTCAAAATAGTAACACATTCAAAGTGGTGGTTTAAAGAACAGTAAGGGAAGGTCGCTGGGGTGGCTCAGTCGATTAAGCGGCTTCCTTTGGCTCAGGTCATGATCCCAGGGTTGTGGGATGGAGCCCCACATCAGGCTCCCCGCTTGGTGGAGAGCCTGCTTCTCCCTCACCCTCTGCCTGCTGCTCCCCTACTTGTGCTTTCTTTCTAGCTCTCTGTTAAATAAATAAATACAATCTTTAAAACTAAATAAATAATAAAATAAAGAACAGTTAGGGAGAAAACCTGTTCCCGGAAAGACAGGAAAGCTTCATTCCTGGACAGACTTGATGACGTTTGCATTTTTTGTTGTTGTTCTTTGCTTCTAGTTAACAAGTATTTGCTACTGAGTATCTGTTAGTAAGTCAGCACATCCCAAACTAATATTTAGGGAATATTTGAGGAGTTGTTAGTAGATGAATTAAAGAAAAAGCAAAACAAAACTGTTCACTTATGAAAATAAGCTTTTTCAGGCAAATGTATTTATTTACCCTGAAACTTCTCAGATCTTGAATGTGCTTGAGGGCAGTCAGTGGAAGGCAAATTAACTGGGCTAGAAGGTAATGTTTTTGGTTGCTGTTGCTTCTTAGGCCCGAGTATTTAATGAAACTCCCATCAACCCTCGAAAATGTGCCCACATCCTCACCAAGATCCTTTACCTCATAAACCAGGTAAGAGGATGGAGCTTGGGGGTGGGAGAAATGGTGCTGGGGGTTATTGGGAGGGGTGCTAAATCAGGTAGCTTAGGGTTTTTGACAGCTCCTGTGTGGTTATCATCAAGCCCTGGGTCTCCTCAGTGTCCAACTCTGGTGCATTGCCCTTGATGGAGCCTCTGCAGGGTCTGGGGATCTGGCCTGGCCTGATCTGGCAGAAAGAGCCTTCTGGCCTCCCTCTCCCAAGCTGACACTTCTTTTTTGCTTAAAATAGGGGGAGCACCTAGGGACCACCGAAGCAACCGAGGCCTTCTTTGCCATGACCAAGCTCTTTCAGTCCAATGATGTAAGTGCCCTCAGTCAGTATTGTCTACCTCTGTGTGGATTGGAGTTTTCCTAACCTTGGTCCTCATGCTGAGCCAGGCGTCACAGGGCTTTTCCTATTTCTTAACCAGCCCACACTCCGTCGGATGTGCTATTTGACCATCAAGGAGATGTCTTGCATTGCTGAGGATGTTATTATCGTCACCAGCAGGTGAGTCTTGGGTCTATGGATGGCTCCTCTGATGGATGCCATTGCCACAGAGGCCGTTTTTTCTCATGTGTGTCAGGCAAAGAGTCTTTTGTTTGACATCATGCCAGGTACCCTTTCCTCTTTTGTCTTCCTCATCTTTCAGTTACTGCTGCCCATCCCATGGCAGCCTCTAGAGTATACAGGTTCCCTTTTAATTCTCTGGCCTTACCTTGGCACACATCCTTCCTTGCCTTGATTTTCTCTCAGTCAGCTGAGCCAGCCTGGAACTTTCACAAAGACTTTAGTGAATACCAAGAGAGAACACAAGAAAAGTAGACATAGAGAGTGCAGGGGGTATACGGACAGGCTCACTTACCAAGTACTGGTTTCTGCTTCACAATGAATTATTCAGGGGACAGATGCAACTAAAATATAATCCCTGTCCTTAAGAGCTAGGGCTCAATTCTCTCATTCTTGCCACACTTTGAGGGTTGGGGGAGATGTCGTAGATTCGTTTAGAAAATATTTACTGAATGTCCACCAGTCCCTATGTGTAGCTCTGGGAATATGGCAGCAAATGAGACCGACATGAGCTCTGCAGCCCCAGAATTGACAGAGAAATAGCCAGGCAGACAGGCGTTAAGATATAATAGTTTATCATGGGAACTGTGATAGACTGTGAGAACAGACCCGAAGGATATCCACCTTGAATCTGGATCAGGAAAGGCCTTCTAGACCTGTCTGAGTAAAGTCCTGAAGGATAAGGAAGAACAAGCTGGATGGGGCTAGCTTTGGCAGCACGTATACTAAGATTGGAATACAAAGAAGATTAGCATGGCCCCTTCTCAAGGAAGGCGGGCACATTTGTGAAGCATTCCATAGTTTTCCAAAAGAAAGAAAGTCACTGCTGAGAATGAATCTCTTCCAAAAATTCTTATTAAAAAGGGAAGGGAGGGAGGGAGGGAGATAAGGGCGCCTGGGTGGTTCAGTCGGTTAGACACCTGCCTTCAGCTCAGGTCATGAATCCAGTGTCCTGGGAACAAGCCCTGCATTGATCTCCCTGCTACTCAGGGAGCTGGTTCTTCCTTTCCCTCTGCCCCTCCCCGCCCATGCTGTCTCTCACGCTTGAGGTCTCTCTCCCAAGTAAACAAAATCTTGAAGGAAAAAAAAAAAAGAAATCTAGATAGATCGATAGATAGATAGATAACAGGATAGAGGTGGAAGGGGTCAGGAGTGCTCCAGGCTGAGGGAATAGCATACACAAGGCCTGGAGAGGAGAGAGTATGGCCTTTTTGGGGACTTCTCTGTCAAGGAGTTTATACTTGATGGTAATGGGCAATAGGAAGATTTGGGAATGTTATAATCCAAGCCAGAGAGTGACCTGGTCAGTTTTGTTTTGTTTTGTTTTGTTTTGTTTTTAAGGATTTTATTTATTTATTTGACAGACAGAGATCACAAGTAGGCAGAGAGACAGGCAGAGAGAGAGAGGAGAAAGCAGGCTCCCCGCAGAGCAGAGATCCTGACGTGGGCTCCATCCCAGAACTCTGGGGTCATGACCAGGGCCAAAGGCAGAGGCTTTAACCCACTGAGCGACACAGACGCCCCTGTTTTTTTAAGAGACTTTATTTATTTAAGAGAGAGAGCATGAGAGGGGAAAGGTCAGAGGGAGAAGCAGATTCCCCACTGAGCAGGGAGCCCGATGTGGGACTCGATCCTGGGACTCCAGGGTCATGACTTGAGCCAAAGGCAGTTGCTTAACCAACTGAGCTACCCAGGTGCTCCATCAGTTTTGAGTTTTATAAAAATCTCTCTTGTTGCCGTGTGGCTTTTGACCAGGAAGGTCTAAGAATACAGTGAGAGTGCTAGTTAGGAGACTCGTATAGTAGTTCAGGCAAACGTGGTGACCAGAGCTGGGGACGAATGGGTGGGGCATGTGCTTAGGAAGGGCCAGCCAATCTTCTGTGTGTAGACGATGCCTTCCCCTCCCACAGCCTGACAAAGGACATGACTGGGAAAGAAGACAACTACCGGGGCCCAGCTGTGCGTGCCCTCTGCCAGATTACTGATGTGAGTCCCCTGTCCCCACCAAGCAGCCATTCTCCTTCCCTGCTTCTTGGCAAGGCTCAGTCATGATCTTCCTTCTCATGCATTAGGTTGTCCTGCATCTCACTGAGCCAGGCTATGTGGGGGTGCGGGCGGGGCACAAGAACACCAGAAACAGGTGTGCCTCCTCCTTGCCCTCACTCTTCCCACCCATCACCTGCGCTTCTGATGGTCAGCGAGGATTGATTGGGTCCCCTCCCCCCCTCACTCGTTGTCCCCACAGAGCACCATGCTGCAGGCTATTGAGCGCTACATGAAACAGGCCATTGTGGACAAGGTGCCCAGTGTCTCCAGCTCTGCCCTGGTGTCTTCTCTGGTGTGTAGCTGGGGACCCTGCCGGGGCTGGGCGGCAGATTGGGAAACAAAGGAAATACCAGAGTTTCTTTTCAGTAGGAAAAAAAGTGTTTCTGTATCCCCAGATCTGAGAGTCCCACCAACTCTCTTAGTGAGGCATACTAGGGACCTCTTGGGACCTATCCCTTTGGATGACCGAGCGTTGGAATTTGGGTCTTGTGGGAGATCTGCCACTGGGGCAGAGAGTGAGGGTAGGAGCTCTCCTTGTGCACCGTCTCACAGAACCAGCACAATGAGGAGGCTCTGGGCTGTGTCTGAGGGAGGATCCAGAGCTGGACTGAACTGTGAACTGGGGCCAGGAGGTATGACAGCAGAGGGTCCTGCCTGCCTGCTTCTTAAATGTGCTTTGTTCCCATAGCACCTGCTGAAGTGCAGCTTTGATGTGGTCAAGCGCTGGGTGAATGAGGCCCAGGAGGCTGCATCCAGCGACAACATCATGGTCCAGGTGAGGTGTGAGCAGAGCAATGATATTTACAGTTCTTAGGCAGATGGTGTGGCACTAGCTGGTCAGAATGGACGCTCACCATGGAGATCCTGGTGGTCCCTAGCAGGAACGGGCTTTAATCTTTTGTCATTGGACTGGGGGGAGATTTGGGAATTTGGAGAGAGAATCCAGGGCACCACTTGGGAAAATGGAAGTTAGAGGCTGCTTACCCGCTGGGACTGAAATATTCAAGTATTTGATAACCAGCTGAGTGGTGTTTTGGGGTATGGGAGGAAGCAGATTCAGCTCAGGCAGGCAGACAGCCTTTGCCAAGCTGGCTTTGTTAGTGATGCATGTAAATACCTTGGTGGTGCTTTCAACTACTTAACTCTTTTTCAGTGACTTTGGGCCAGGAATTCCTTTTACCTCTGTGAGTCTCAGCTTCCTTGTCTGTAAAATGGGAATGAAAGTTACTGCCTCACAAAGCTGTGAGGATAATATGAGACAGCATCTAGAACTCTGACCTGTGGGGTTAGGCATTTGCCTTCTGCTTGGGTCACGATCCCAGGGCCTGGGATCAAGCCTCGCATCAGGCTCTCTGCTCAGGAAGGAGTCAGCTTCTCCCTCTGCCCTTGCCCCTGTTGTGCTCCCTCTCCTTCTCTCTCTCTCAAATAAGTAAAATCTTAAAAAACAAACCCCCATCTGCTGAATGCATACCTGTAGGTGCTCCCCATGTATTTATCTCTTCTTTCTCCTCATCCCTTGTGCTGCCTCTCCTCTTCAGAGCCAGCTGTGCCCCTCAAAATACTTACCAGGGTCAGAGAAGATTCTCTCATACAAGACACCCACGGTTGCATGACTTAGCCTTTGAACACCACCCTTGTAAAGAAACAAAGAGCAGGGGGATAGGAAATAACTCTATACACCTTACATCCCCAGAAGGGGAAATCCCTTGACTTTGGGCACTGCAGACCTAGCTTTGCTGGTCCGGCCATGAGTCCTGGGGCAAGTCAGTGGGACTACAGATACCTACCTTCAGGGGTGTCGTAAGGTTTAATGCCACAAGGCCTCATGGGAGGTATGCCACATGCCACCCTTACCGCATGTGTCCATGCTTGGGGCCTGGCTCCCTTTTTCTCTTATTGAAAAATACTGCACCCCATTCTTTCATCTCTGGCATCTGTTGTCTCCTCCATATCTGTACTCCTGGTGCCCATCGGGACCCTTGCCAAAATCAGAGGCAGGAGCTAGACTGCAGGTATATCCACGTGGTTTGTTGAGCATTGTGCCAGAGGCTATCTCTACAAAGAACCTGGGGAAATTGTCACAGCCACACTGAGGTAGCTACTGTGATGCACACCTTAGAAATGAGAAGGCTGAAGCCCAGAGAAATGAAGTGGCCTGCCCAGGGCCACACAGCCAGTAGACCTGAGCTTCACACACCTGTGCTCTGCTGTGATCCCCTGTGTCTAGTACCATGCTCTGGGGCTCCTGTACCATGTGCGTAAGAACGACCGCCTGGCTGTCAATAAGATGATCAGCAAGTTCACCCGGCATGGCCTCAAGTCTCCCTTTGCCTACTGCATGATGATCCGGGTGGCCAGCAAGCAGCTGGAGGAGGAGGACGGCAGGTAATGGCTCTTGTCTCCCCTGGCTAGGTGATGCCTTGTTCAGTGCTGGGCCATCCCCAACTTCTTGTCACCCCTATTCTTTTGTAGCCGGGACAGCCCACTGTTTGATTTCATTGAGAGCTGTCTGCGCAACAAGCATGAGATGGTGGTATATGAAGCTGCCTCAGCCATCGTCAATTTGCCAGGCTGCAGCGCCAAAGAGCTGGCCCCGGCCGTGTCAGGTTATAGCCCTCCCTTCGCCCCACGTGTTAGCACCTGCTGGGAATGAGGCCTTGGGCTGAGGGTTGGGGAAAACAAAACACCCACTAATAGGCCCTGGTATAGTAAAGATCCTTTTTAAGAAAAGGATCCGGAATCTAGTAAGTATATGTTCAGTGCCAGGCACCATACCAGGCTCTCTCACATGCATTATGTCTGGGGATAGGGTACTTTTAGTTCCATCTCACTATTCATTAAAGAGCCTGGGGCTCTGTTACTCTGGCTAGCCATAGCAAGGGGGTCTGGTGGAAGAACCTAAGATTGAGAAAACCAGTACATGCTCTCCAGGGGCCAAGCTGTCGCAGACAAAGGAGAAGGCAATTCAGAGGGGTCACTCAGCCTAGAAGCCGGAGCCCAATAGTCTGGTTTGGAGTCCTGGCTTTCTGACAGCCAAGGCACAGGGAGGGTTGTACTGCCTGACATACAACCACATAGGATAGGAACCAGAGCAGTTGGTGAAGCCAGGATTGAGGTAGTTCTGGTTTCTTTACATGCCCAGGAGAGAGGAGTGCAGTTCCACTTTGCAGGGGTAAAGGGCCCAGATTTCAGGTGTGGGCAATCCTGAATTTCAGTCCTGGTTCCTGCCATTTCCTGGCAGCTAGTCTCAAGTGTGTTTAGTAGCTTTGCACCTGTGTGCCTCAGTCTCTGTATCAGTTAAACGGGGGATGATAGTAAGAGCTGCTTTGTGGGGTGGTGAGAGATCAGCGAGACAAGGCACGGCAACTCCTTAGCATAATGCCTGGCACAGAGGGGCTAAGGAAGTAGCAGCCATCATCACTCACGACACCCACCGGCTCTCATGGGCACATTAAAGCTTCTGTGCTCTCTCCCGTGGTTGTGGTGAGGGTGCCAGCAGGGAAGTGAGCCCAGGGTTTGTGTCTGAACAGTCTCCTAGCCCTTGTGTACCTCTGTACCCTACGTCGGGAGGCCTGGGCTTTCCCAGCTGCTGGGCAGTGAGGGCAGCCTGGCACGTGGCATCTGTCTCCCCACAGTGCTCCAGCTTTTCTGCAGCTCACCTAAAGCCGCTCTCCGCTACGCTGCTGTCCGCACCCTCAATAAGGTAAGGGTTTAGAGGTTGGCAGAATGGGGGTTCTGGCTTTTGAGAGGGTCAGGGAGGTGGCCTGATCCAGCTGGAGACGTTTCATGGCAAAAGGTGTGTGCTGGTCACAGTTGCTTTCTACCTGATGGTGAGAGGGGCTCACCCGAAGGACCTCTGGCCAGGCCAGAGCCATCCAGAGTAATAACAGAAGTCCCTTCTTGTCTCTGTCCTCCCAAACAGGTGGCCATGAAGCACCCGTCCGCGGTGACAGCCTGCAATCTGGACCTGGAGAACCTGGTGACAGACTCAAACCGCAGCATCGCCACGCTGGCTATCACCACGCTCCTCAAGACTGGCAGCGAGAGCAGCATCGACCGCCTCATGAAGCAGATCTCATCCTTCATGTCAGAGATCTCAGATGAGTTTAAGGTACCTGGGCGTGCCTGGAACACCCGCTGCCCCCAGGGTGAGGAAGATACTGTGAGCCTGCTCCCCACGGCCAGGATTGACCCAGGGGCTGGTGAGGCTGACGCGGCGGAGGGGGTGGCATGTTGCCCTACACAGGGCTCTGCCTTAGGAGACGCGCACAGCCTGCCTCGGGGACTTTGTCCGTATTGTTCCTTTGGGAGGCTGGTTGGCAGGGCACAGAGTGAGGGCCGAGGTAGCAAATGTCAGCGATTTCTCGTTTTCTGGTATGGGCTGATGGCGGTGCTGTTGATCAGTTTGGGGAAGGAGGGAGGAGGGAAGGTGCTATTGATCAGTTTGGGGAAGGAGGGAGAGTCAGGTCCTCGGTGAGAGGAGCAAGAAGGTCATGGTGGTGATGGCACACATGCTGAACTTGAGGTGCCAGCGGGTGAAGTTCCCTGATGAACATTTGGAAACACTGGCCTTGAGCTCAGACAACAGAGGCTGGGGAGTGAGCGGCATAGAAGAGGTGGGTAAATCCACGGGAGGGGGAAGGACTGCTCAAGCGACTGTGGGCAAAGAGGAGAAGGCCATGGCCAGAGTACCCAGCAAGGAGCCAGAACAGCCGATGGGTGAGATCATGGGGGTGGAGGTAGGAAGAGAAGCAGGACAGGTGGGATGGAGAGAGGGGCCTGCGCACTTAGCGTGAGTTCTGAGGCAAGCAGCGTGTAGGGGACCCGGAGTTTGGATTTGGGGCTGTTGGGACTGGTGTGCATGCCACCCTAGTTAGATGGGCTCAGGGATCACATGCTCCCTGAGGGTAGAGATGGAGTTCCCCTCTCCTTGCCCTCTAGGTCCAGGGCCTGGCTGGGCCTAAAGAAGGAGTCTGTTGGCACTTAGTGAACTAAGTAACTTGACCTTAGGGGGCTTAGCAACCACGAGGGCTGCTGCTCACACATGTCTGTTTGAATCAGGTGGTGGTGGTCCAGGCCATCAGTGCCCTGTGTCAGAAGTATCCTCGCAAACATGCTGTGCTCATGAACTTCCTGTTCACCATGCTACGGGAAGAGGTAAGAACAGGCATTTGGGGCGTACCGGCTCTCCTCATGCAGGAAGTGACCTGGCGCTAGCTTCATGCTCAATTTGGAGCCAAGGTCCTCTTCTTGGGGGGGGTACCAGATCAACCCGTTAACCAGGTGGATTTCCTGATGCCTGCGGCCCTTTCAGCTCCTCTCGGACCACAGTGTAAACATTCACCCGTTCCTAGTAATTACAGTAATAACCAGTGACGCATCAGTGGCTTTAAAGAGCAACAGATACCCTGTGGCGATGCTTGTGCCAGACTCAGGGAAACCTGCGTTCTTCACTGGTGTCTAGTACAGAAATTGTCTGGGCAATTCCAGGAGCTCCAGGGTTGGTTTCTTCAGAAACTGATGCTCGTAATGTGACGCTGCATTCTGTTTTTGCTTCTCATGTGAATTAGTGACTCATGTACACTGCCTTCCTTGGGCGTCTCAACAAAACCAGCTTATTCAAAGGACCAGAAGCAAAGGGTTTTAGGCTAGATTTGGTTCCCACGTATCTGGTGCCCCTTTGGCCCAGCCCAGAGGGACCCTTGGACTGAGGCAGGTGAGGAGTCCTTGCCTGGGGTATCTTGGGGCTCCTGAGATATTAGAGAGGAGGAGGGCGCTAATACTTAGGGAGGGAACCCTCAGCTAATGGGTCCAGCACTTTGGAGACATTACAGAGTGTATACAATCTTGTGATCCTCATAACAGGCCTTGTCAACAGACATCATTTTCCCCCTTTAAAAATCAGGGATCTGAGGCTCAGGTGAAGTGACCTGCCTTGGGTCACCTGGCCAGACTCCATGGTTTTCTCCCAGACCTCCTTTCCTCCAAGAAAAATTCATGGTTGCAAATATCAGTTAAGTGTAAGACCTTCACTCTTTAGAGTTCCAACAGTCAGACCCTGAGACCTTGTCTTCTAGAAACGGGCCTGTTGCTCATGCTCAGGGGCATGTCAGAGCAGCTGCCAACAAAGCCTCGTTGAGGTTGCTCTGAGCTTCTTACTGCCCCCGTGCTGCTTGGCTGGCTTGTAAAACCGATACTAAAAATAGCATTTGAAGGTTTATGGTGTGCCTACTCACTGAAGTTCAGTGTTGTACAAATAGCATCTGACTTAACCCTTCACAATAACCTGGCAAGTAAGTACACTGATGATGGTCCTTACTACGGAGATGTTTGAGGTTCGACAAGGAATGTAACTCACAGCCGTAACACAAACTCATCTGCAAATGGGCCAGATTAGATCCACAGCCAAGTTGTACTGTGATTGTACAAAGTTTTAAACAATGCAAGTTAGGGGCGCCTGGGTGACTCAGTAGGTCAAGCCTCTGCCTTTGGCTCAGGTCCTGGGATCGAGCCCTACATCAGGCTCTCTGCTCAGCGGAGAGCCTGCTTCCTCCTCTCTCTCTGCCTGCCTCTCTGCCTACTTGTGACCTCTCTCTCTCTCTCTCTCTGTCAAATAAATAAATAAAAATCTTTAAAAAAATATTTCAAGTTAGCAGTCATTATTAAAAAAAAAAAAAAGATTTTATTTATTTGAGAGAGAGAGAAAGCACGAGGAGGAGGAGGGTCAGATGGAGAAGCAGACTCCCTGCTCAGCAGGGAGCCTGATGTGGAACTCGACCCTGGGACTCCAGGATTATGACCTGAGCCGAAGACAGTCGCTTAACCAACTGAGCCACCCAGGTGCCCAGTTAGTGGCTGTTATTTGCAAATCAGGAAAAGAGCCACCAATGCCAGCATAACAGATTTTATAGTTTCTCCTACAAAATTTGGAAGATCTGGCAATGCTGGGTTGAGTGATGATTTCCCTCTTTAGGTGTGACAAGCACTGTGCAGTGCCTCACCCCTCCGAACCACTCCCCTTCCATTGCCAGATTACATGCCTGGCACCTGTGGGCACCTCAGTCGCCACCTCTTTCATTAGAGTCTGTAAGTTGCAGAGCACAGATTTGGTTCTGGGGTCTTCTGGCTCTCTGCTGACCCATTCTGTTTGGTTTTTTTTTGGTTTTTGTTTCTTGTTTTTCAGTTGTGGTAAAATACACATGACATAAAATTTATCATCCTAGACCTTTTAAGTGTCTAGTTCAATATAGTTAAATATATTCACATTGTCGTAGAGCTAATACCCAGAACTTTTCATCTTGTAAAACTGAAATTCTGTGCCTATTAAACAATTACTTTCTATTTCCCTCTGCCTGTTGTCTGTCTCCAGAAACCACCTTTCTTTTTGTCTCTCTAAGTTTGATACTCTAGATATTTCATGGAAGTGGAATCATGCAGTATTTGTTTTTTTGTGACTGGCTTACTTCACTTGGTATAAATGTTGCTGAGTTTCATCCATGTTATAGGACTTAAGAGAATTTCCTTCCCTTTATGGCTGAATAGTCCATGTTATGGATAGACCCCATTTTGTTCATCCATTCACCCGTTGATGGACACTGGTTGCTTCTACCTTTTGCCGATTATGAATAATGAGGTTATGAATGTGGGTGTAAAACTCTTTTCAAGACCCTGCTTTCTATTTGAGTATATACCCAGAAGCAGAAGTGCCAGATCATATGGTAATTCTGTTTTCTAAAATTTTCTGAGGAATCCCTGTACTATTTTCCATAGCATTTGTACCACCCAGTCTGCCTTTTACTTCAAAGTTGGGAAGAAAAGTGAAATCCAAAATGTGTCTATTAAACTATCTACTATTAGATCTGGAAGGACCCCAGTGAGCATTCAGTCCACACCTTATGTTTTACACAAAAAGTAAGATAGAGGCCCCGAGAGCCAGGTCCCTTGCCTCCAGGGTCTGTGTTTGGACTGCTGTCCCCGGTCCCAGTTAGGTGCTGGGCCTTACAGCTCATTTCTGGAAAGAGCAGCCTCCTTGCTCAGCTTAGCCCTTCTTGCTGCAGGGTGGATTTGAGTACAAGCGGGCCATCGTGGACTGCATCATCAGCATCATTGAGGAGAACACGGAGAGCAAGGAGACCGGGCTGTCACACCTGTGCGAATTCATTGAGGACTGCGAGTTCACTGTGCTGGCCACCCGCATCCTGCATCTTCTAGGCCAGGAGGGGCCCAAGACCAACAACCCCTCCAAGTACATCCGCTTCATTTATAATCGCGTGGTCTTGGAGCATGAGGAGGTCCGGGCAGGTGGGTCTGAGCTAGGGATGAACGGGGGCTCTTAGCTGCTGCTTGAGCAGGTAGCCTGCCAAAGGGAGCTGAGCCCCAGCCCACGGGCAGTCTGTGTTCTTGCCTCACAAGCTCAGTGAGTTCTAACATTGTGGGAAGGACCATAGATGCTTGGGTGTCACTCAGTTGAGTGACTCTTTAGCTCTCTGATTTTTGTTACTGACTTAAGGTTTTTAACTTTCTTTTCTTTCTTGCTTGTTTTTTGGGTTTTGTTTTGTTTTGGTTAGCTTTTTTTTTTTTAAGTAGCTTTATTGAGAGAGATATCATTCACATATTGGAAAATTCACTCTTTTTTTTTTTTTTTTTTTCTTTAAGAGAGGGAGCATGGGATGCCTGGGTGGTTTAGTTGGTTAAGTGTCTGCCTTTGGCTCTGGTCGTGATTCCAGAGTCCTGGGTTCGAGTCCCACATCAGTCTCCTTGCTCAGCAGGGTGCCTCCTTCTTCCTTTGTCTGCCCCTCCTCCTGCTTGTGCTCTCTTGCTCTCTCTGACAAATAAATAAAATCTTATTGAAAAATTTTAAAAGGTTGGGGGAGCAGAGGGAGAAAGAGAGACTTAAGCAGGCTCCATACCCAGTGCAGAGCCTGATGCAGGGCTCCATCTCACAACCCTGAGATCATGATCTGAGTCAAAATTAAGAGATGGATGCTTAACCAACTAAACCACCCAGGCACCCCAAAATTTACACTCTTGAGTGTGAATTGAGTGTACAATGTGTAACCATCATATTCTTAATTTTATTTTAAATTTTCTTTCCTTTTTTTCTCATGCCCCCACTGGGCAGATTTTTCTTTCTTTCTTTTTTTTTTTAAAGATTTTATTTATTTATTTAACAGAGAGAGATCACAAGTAGACAGAGAGGCAGGCAGAGAGAGAGAGGGAAGCAGGCTCCCCGCTGAGCAGAGAGCCCGATGCAGGACTCGATCCCAGGACCCTGAGATCATGACCTGAGCCGAAGGCAGCGGCTTAACCCACTGAGCCACCCAGGCACCCTGGGCAGATTTTTCTTATTTCAGCAATTAATATTCATAAATAATAGTTCTTTTTTTCATTTATATTAATCCAGAGGCTCATAACTATGAGTTGAGGCCATTTGGATATACAAGCTGAGTAGCCTGTATGTGGCTAGCTTCTGTGGTCTCATCATAGTCAATGCTGAAATTTCTTCTGGAACCTAAAGAAGGGGCTGCCTTCTCCCTGAAGCGGATGAGGTAGTTGAGGCCCAATGAAGGTCCACACAGAGCCACTCATTGCATTCTTGGCAGGTTTGGGCCTATACACTAGAGACTGCTTGGCTCTGGGGCTCTTCTGCTCAAAAACCCATTCTAAGCACTGAAAGTGTCCAAGCTATGAGCTGTCAGATACATTGGGTAAATTGTATTTGCTTCATAAATACAGGTGCTGTGAGTGCTCTGGCCAAGTTTGGAGCCCAGAATGAAGAGATGTTACCCAGTATCTTGGTGTTGCTGAAGAGGTGAGTCTGAGCCAGAGTTCCCTGAGGGATGACCGTGTTCCCCAGGGGAGAGAAGTTATACAACTTTGGATTGTAGGGGAAAAAAATAGAAAGCACAGAAAAGCGTGAAAAAACAGTATTGTAAAAATTCTGGGACCGCTGTTGAGTCTTTCTTTCTTTCTTTCTTTCTTTCTTTCTTTCTTTCTTTCTTTCTTTCTTTTTTTTTTTTTAAGATTTTATTTAATTTTATTTATTTATTTGACCTGAGAGAGAGATCAACAAGTAGGCAGAGAGGCAAGCAGAGAGAGGTGGGGAAGCAGGCTCACTGCTGAGCAGAGAGCCCGATGTGGGGCTCAATCCCAGGACCCTGAGATCATGACCTGAGCTGAAGACAGAGGCTTTACCCACTGAGCCACTCAGGCACCCCTCTTTTTTTTTTTTTTTAAGTTATTTTCTTTCTTTAAAATAGCTTTACTGACATATTTTATAAGCCATAAAGTTCACCAATTTAAGATGTATAACATGATGGTGTTTGTATATTCCCAGAGCTGTGTAACCATCACCATAATCTAAGTTTAAGACTTCTTTTTTTTTAAGGCAACCCTCTCGGGTCCCCTCCCTCTTTAGGAGCTTTGTATTCTCAGTCAATAAACTTAACTTTCACTCAGTAAACTTTGCTGCCCACCAAAAAAAAAAAAAAAATATATATATATATATATATATATATATATATATATTTTTAAAGATCTATTTATTTGACAGAGAGAGAGAGAGCTGAGGGATGAGAGCACAAGTGGGGAGGAGAGGGAGAAGCAGGCCCCCCTGCCCAGCAGGGAGCTCCAGGCAGGGTTTGATCCCAGGACCCCAAGATCATGACCTGAGCCAAAGGCAGCCACTTAACCACTGAGCCAGCCAGGCGCCCCAGTTTAAAACATTGTTATCTTCCCTAATAGAAACCCTATGTCCGTGGTGCTTACAGAGCAGAGTAAATGTCTGTTGGGCTAGGGCAGTTTTCTCACTGTGGGTATGTGTTCCAACACTAAGACTCCTTGGTTCCTGTGGGTTTTTTTTGCAATGTATGAGGTCTGATGTTTTCAGCTGTGCGTCCTTGGCTCTTTTGCTGGTTAGCTGGTGAGGGTGGAGATAGAAAGAGAAACTCTATATCCATTACTAGTCACTTTGCCCTCACTCCTTCCCCAGCATTTCCCCACCTAGCCCTAGACAACCACTAATCTACTTTCTATCTTTACAGATTTGCCCTTTCTGGTTATTTCATAGGAATGCATTCATAATCTATGGCTTTTCGTGTGTTCGGCTTTTTCATGATGTTCCTTTCAGGGTTCATCCATGCTGTAACATGTCCCAGTACTTCATTCCTTTTTATGGCCAAAGAATTCATTGTACGGGTAGACCACATTTTAGTTATTCACCAATTGACAGACATTGGAATGTTTCCACTTTTTGGCTCTTGCAAATAATGCTGTTGTGAACATTCATGCCAAAGTTTTTGTGTGACCTGTGTCATCTCTTCTCATGAAGATATGCCCAGGAAGAGAATTGTTGGGTCATATTAAATTCTTTTTTTTGACATGTCACTGGATATAGAAGATTGCCTCCCTCAGTAGGTGGACTTTAGGGAGAGGACCCAGAGAATATGAATATGGCCACCCCTTACGTAGTTAGTTAGAATGTCATGGGCTTTTCTGTGCGTTTGATGCCCGGATCTCACATCTGGGGACTGAGCTTTAAGAAATTTGGTTTCTCTGACTAATTTGAGGAAGGCTGAGGAAGCCCTGCAGCATCCCTTCCGCCACCCTTGGGGGCCCCAGTCAGGAGTTCTGTGTGTTCTGGCTGCAGGTGTGTGATGGATGATGACAATGAAGTAAGGGACCGAGCCACCTTCTATCTCAATGTCCTGGAGCAGAAGCAGAAGGCCCTCAATGCAGGCTATATCCTAAATGGTGAGTCTCACTAGCTGTCTTTGACTTGGCCCCGTCCCAGGGCTGTGGCCCTTCTCGCCACTCTGGAGCAGGCGCACACTCCCTGAGGAACCAAGTTTGAGGCAAGACACTTGTGGCTAGACTCTCATGGCAACTTCATGGCATCACCATAACCCCAGAAGATCTAGAATCTTGTGGTTCACACCAGTGTGGGTGGAAACGGCTCGGTGAATTGAAACACTAGTCATTAATAAAAAACCTCTCTTTGCAGAATACTCTGTTCTCCGTAAGTCTCTCTTTTACATACACTTATCCCCATACCAGCTGTGAGAAGGAGCATATAGATGAAAAAGTGGAGGCCCAGAGGGTTAAGTGGTTTTCTCAGTAGTCTAGGATCACACGACGTAGATCCCAGGGCCTCAGTCTTTTGTGGGGGCTGGGTGCTCGTTCTCTCTTGTGTTCAGACAGTCTCTCTCTCGTACTGGCTTCTAGGTCTGACTGTTTCCATCCCTGGTCTGGAGAGAGCCCTGCAGCAGTACACTCTAGAACCATCAGAAAAACCTTTTGACCTCAAGTCTGTGCCCCTGGCGACCACACCAATGGCAGAGCAGAGAACAGGTACGTAATACCTGTGCTTTTGGAGGCCTTCAGGTCCAGGCCTCTGTTGGAGGGTCTGCATGGGCCATGAAGCCAACTAAACCTTGGCAGGATAGGGGGGATTGTACCAAGAGGATGGGATAATCCTTTCTCCGTCTGGCTCCAGGAAACGGAGACACAGGCACATGAACACTCACTCTCTTTCTCACATGTTGTGTACTCTCACACATTCACGCTCTCAGCAGGGTTAGAAGTTATAATCCCTAAGCAACAGCTCTGTGGTCAACACCGCACTGTCCCATTACTGGAGTTGTTGGTCACCACGTGTGTTTGCTTCTGCAGAAAGTACCCCCATCACAGCCACCAAGCAGCCCGAGAAAGTGGCAGCCACCCGGCAAGAGATCTTCCAGGGTGAGTAGCAGTGTTTGGTGGGGCTCTCGAGACCTGGGCTTGTTCTCCTCAGCTTTAGGGTAGTTGCTCTCCTCAGGGGTATTAGAAGAGACTCAATCAACAACAGTTCTTACTTTTTTTTTTTTAAAGATTTTATTTATTCATTTGAGAGAGAGTGAGCATGAGCAGCGGGGAGGAGCAGAAGGAGAGAGAGAAGCAGACTCCCTGCTGAGCAGGGATTCCGATGTGGGGCTTGATCCCAGGACGCTGAGCTGAAGGCGGACGCTTAACTGACTGAGCCACCCAGGCGCCCCTCAGCAGCAGTTCTTACTCGAGTGCTGGGCCCTGAGAGTACTTTAGACAGCACATTTGACCCTCAGGTGGAAGTTAGCGGGTCCATTTGGTATTAGAGGAACTGGAAGTTCAGAGAGAGAAAGTGAAATAGCTGAGGTTGCACAGCAAGAAAGTAGAGGGGTTGGAATTAAGATTGACATCAGCCCGACTCAGAGCTGCCACTCAGCCTTGGTTCTGAGGGCTCAGGCCCCTAGAGCCAGCTTCAGGCTACTGAGTGTCAGATTCAGTATAGCTGGGATCCAGAGACCCTAGTGCTTTTTCTTGGTTTCCAGAGGCATTCAGTCCAGATTGTCTGGGAATGTTTTGTTTAGGTATTTATCTATCCCTGTGGTCTTGTATCTTTTTAAGGGCAGAGGCTGTGTGTCTAACTACCAGACCATATAATCTACTAAATTCTACATATAATCTACTAAATTCCCACCTTCTAGGACTAATACATGCCCCTCTTCCTTCTTGAAGTGTCTCCTATGCTCATCACTTCTACTCCAGCTCTTCTGTTTTCTCTTAACTAGTTCTGTCTGATTCTTCACAGGTTCTGTCCTTTATATGCTCTATCATAGCTTTTGGCACGGTGCCTTTCTTCCTCACGGAAAGTTCCCAATTGTTGAATTAAATTAAATCCTCCCCCCATTCCATTCCATTCAAGAATCTTGTCTTCTCTCATCTTTCAGATTCAGCAAAACTAGGATCCAGAGCTAACTGGGATCACTCTTAACACAAAATTTTTCCTTCTGTATTACTTTTCCCCTTACTGTTACCACAGATCGCCACAAACTTAGTGCATTAGCACAACATGTATATATTATCTTACAGTTATGAGGGCTGAAGTCCAGAATGGGTTCCACTGTGTTGGCAGTGCTGAGCTCCCTCTGGAGGCTCTGGAAAAGAATGGTGTCTTTGCTTTTTCTAGTTTCTAGAAAAAGAAACTAGCCTCCTCCATTCCTCTCCTGGTGACCCCTTCCTCCACCTTCACAGCCAGTGTGGCCTCTTCAAATCTGACTCTGAGCCTTCTGCCTTCTTCTCTTGTCATTACATTGGGTCCACCAGATAATCCAGGATAATCTCCCCATCTCAAGATCCAACTTAATCTTCTCTCCAAAGTCGCTTTTACCATGTGATAGAATGTACGTGCAGGTTCTGGGAGTTAGCTTATGCACATCTTGGGGCCACCATTCTGCCACATCTTCGAAGGAAGGCTCCTAAGTCTCTTAGAGGGTATCAATTTCACTTTTTTTTTTTTTTTTTTTAAAGTCTCGGGTTTTTTGGTTTTTTTTTTTTTTTTTTTTTTTTTTTAAGATTATTTATTTATTTATTTATTTGACAGACCGAGATCACAAGTAGGCAGAGAGGCAGGCAGAGAGAGAGGAGGAAGCAGGCTCCCTGCTGAGCAGAGAGCCCGATGCGGGGCTCGATCCCACACCCTGGGATCATGACCTGAGCCGAAGGCAGAGGCTCTAACCCACTGAGCCACCCAGGCGCCCTCAATTTCACCTTTAAACAATATTTCAAAGCCTAGCATTTATTGATCACCTGTTCAGTTCTAGGAACTTTGATTGCTTCATTTATCTTCACAACAATCCTGTGAACGAGATTATTATACCTATTTTATTGGTGAAGAGTTGGAAACTCAGAGGTATTAACTGATATCTTCTAGCAGAATCCCCCAGGATAGTTTAGTATCAGATCTTGAAACTTGGTGTCCAGTGAAATAAAATTCCCATAGAGAAACATTCTGGTGCCTGATGATCATGATGGCCCAAAAGTGCCTGCTGAAATCAAAGCTGGCTGTTACTGGGCTTCTTAGTGCCTGGTGTTCATCAGATGCAGTCCTTCGGGTAGCAGAAGACTGAAGTAGTCACAAAGAAAAAGCAAAGTAATAATAATAATGCTTAGTTTCTGTCTCTACCCTTGAAACATAAATTGAGTACCTACTAAGTTCAGGGCAAAATATCAGATCCCTGGCCTCAGGGTACAATTCCTATCCGTACAGAGTTCAATTTAACTGGGAAGACAAGTTAAAAATCTTAGAGCAGTGGGGGCACCTGGGTGGCTCAGTGGGTTAAGGCCTCTGCCTTCAGTCAGGTCATGACCCCAGGGTCCTGGGATCGAGCCTCACATCGGGCTCTCCGCTCAGCAGGGAGCCTGCTCGCCCCGACCCTCTGCCTGCCTCTCTGCCTACTTGTGATCTCTGTCTGTCAAATAAATAAATAAAATCTTTAAAAAAAAAATCTCAGAGCAGTGGTCTTCAAATATCAGTGCCTTCAGAATCATCTGAGAAAATATCTTAGAAATGCAGATTCCTGAGTCCCAAATCCAGAGATTCAGATAGAGCTTATTTAGGACAGGCCAGGAATTTGAGTGTTTTGGACTAGCCCCCACCCCAGCTAATTCTGACAAGGGTGATCCATGATTGTAGTTTGAGAAATGCTGCCCCTGTTGTAGAATGGAGAAGAGGGCAATAGGCATAGCCATCATAGGCAGACATCGTGTGCAGACTGCTGCCAGAGGCCTCCTTCACCTGGATGGGCCAGGGTGGGGGCCTGTGGGCCAGAGGACCCAGCCCAGTGCTGGAACCTGGCTTTGGGGTATAAGGATAGGCCTTACTAGATGCCCACAGACCACTTGAAGTAAGGTTTTCTGCAAGTCTGAATCTGAAACTTCTCCTTACTGGTCATTTATCTTAACTAACAAGTGTATAGTTTGTTCTTTTGCCTGATTCTGTGGCTAGGACATCATTTGTCTCATCTTGAGAGTTTTCCTTTTAAGAATCTTTGCTGAGCATCTAAAGTTGTAGGAGTCTCCAAGAGGATTAGGCCTAGGCCATTGGGGTCTCCCAGTTAGTTTCCTGGGGCTGAGGTCTTTTGTGAGACATAGGGGAAGAGAGTATTCATGGCGGGTGGTACAACTTGAGGAAAGTTAGCAAAAGGAGAAACTGCATTGGTGTATTTGGGAAATAGCGAGTACCCTGTCATTGTATATGCATAGCTGTCCATCTCAGTAGGGTGAAAGACCTGGAAAATTGGCCATGAGCCTTTATTAGAAACCATCACAGGTTGGTCTGGGAATTGAAAGGCTGAGTGAACTTGTGGTCTGTGACTTACAGAGCAGTTGGCGGCAGTGCCAGAGTTCCACGGGCTGGGGCCCCTCTTCAAGTCGTCTCCTGAGCCTGTGGCCCTCACTGAATCAGAGACTGAGTATGTCATCCGCTGCACCAAACACACCTTCACTGACCACATGGTGTTCCAGGTGAGCAGGGAGGGCTGAGGCCTTGCTGGGACATTAGGCTAGATAGTGGTCCCAAGTATGACGGGTCCTATAAGGTCCCACACGGAGTTGGTCAGGAGCTTAACATGATGTTAGGTCCTGTCACCAGCTTTTATGTGTCTTGTAGCCTTGACGCAGGACCTCTCGGTCCTGTGTGTCAGCATGGGGACAGGGAGACGGTGCAAGGGTACTGGGATAGGAATTGGGGTGAGCCCTCTGGGCTCTTCCTCTCCAGCAACGCTTGGACCTAGAGCTGCGTCTAAGCAACCCCTCTCCTCCCTGCTTCAGTTTGACTGCACAAACACACTCAACGACCAGACTTTGGAGAACGTCACAGTGCAGATGGAGCCCACTGAAGCCTATGAGGTGCTCTGTTACGTGCCTGCCCGAAGCTTACCCTACAACCAGCCTGGGACCTGCTACACATTGGTCGCACTGCCCAAGGAGGACCCTACAGCTGGTGAGCACCTCTCCAGAAACCACCCTGGCCTTGTGGGAGCCCTTGGGATCCAGATGGGGTGGGCTGGTTGTACACCAGACATTTGTCTTCTATGAGAGCTTCAACTCCTTGATTTCACTCTTTGAAGAAGAAGAAAGGCCAAGTCCTGGGAACTTGTCATGTATCATCCCATTTCACCTTCATAGAAGACCTAGGGGGATGAGTACTGCTCTCCCTATCCCTAGATGAAAAGACTGAGATTCAGGGTAGATGAGTCACCTAAGTTCATGTGGCTGGTAAGAGGCAAGCCCCAGATCTCTCTGGTCCTCAACTAGCAGTGCTTTCATTTCACCATGAGAGTACAAAGGCACAAAGCCTGAAACACCCCAACTCCACTCCTTCCGAGGGACCTACCAGCGTCTTTTTCCAGGCCTCGGACAGTTGACATTTGTGGCACAGGCTTAGCCATCCTGTGGCACCTCTCCTTTTCCTCTTTCTTCCCCCTGAGGGGGCTCCTGAGACCCATGACTTGACTCTTTTTCCCTTCCATGCGGTGGTATCTTCTGTCCAGATTTGTGGGGTTGGATGGCTACTTGTGAGGTTGCTACTACTGATAATATAACAGAGGCCTGGGAAACTGGCCATGGCCACCTGCCCTACGGAGGAGCTGTCCGCTGCAGTGACTAGGGACGTCCTCACCACCCAGCCTCTCTTCCCTGCAGTGGCCTGCACATTCAGCTGCATGATGAAGTTCACTGTCAAGGACTGTGACCCCACCACTGGGGAGACCGATGATGAAGGCTATGAAGATGAATATGTGGTAAGAAGCTGGTGTCAAGAGATTCATTTTTGTGTCCGAGGCTGTAAAGCAACCCCCTCCAGGAGCTAACAACTAGACTTGAAGCTTTTTCTTGCTATTTTTGGATTTTTGAAAGAAAGTTTTTTTAAAAACTTAAAAAGAGTACATGCTTTAAAAAAAGAAAACTTGGAAAATACATACTTGGGTATGAGCAAACAGAAAAACATTACTCATAGTCCTTGGGAGTTATGTGGAGGAGTGGGGAGGAGTTGTATAACTGAGGTCATTCTGGACATTATGTATCTTGCTGTTTCCACTTAAAACTGTAATGTGTTTTCCCATGTGTTTACAAATACTTCATACATAAAGTTTTTCATGACTTGAAAAATACTCTGATATATAGAGATAACACACTTGACCTTTATTCCCTCTATGTTGGGCATTTGGGCTTCCAAATTTCACTGTAAAAGCTGCATTAAGTATCCCTTTGGGTCCAAATTTTTATCTGCATTTCAGATTATTTCCTTAGATTCCTGGAAGTAAAAAAATTGGGTCAAAGGATAAGCACGATTTTAAGACTGACTCGTGTTGTCAAATTGCTTTCTAGAGAAGATGGATTGGTTTGCATCTGTTGAGTTGTCCTTTCATGCACTCAGATGACTTCTAATTCCAGTTTTCTGAGCTTGGATGGAGCTGAGTGCAGGATCCCTCTGGGGTTTGACCGTGGGGCAGTGGCTCAGTGCCATCTGAGGGCAGACTGTTATACTCAGACTGGGGATGCAGATTGTTCAAACTCCTCATAAGTAGAGGAAAAGTTACTGTGGAACACAACTGATATTCCCCATTGTCACACTGGAGCCGTTGTTGAGGGGACCTCCATGAGCCAGCAGTGACCTTAAGATCAGGAATTGCCCTAGGAGCAAGTGAGATTTTTGGGACAGCTGGCCCTGAGGCATTGCTTCTGCTGTGGGTGCTGAGTACTACTTAGGCACACCTTAAACGTTCCCAAGAGTAGGGGCTCAGTGAAGGTCAGGTGGGTGAGTAAATGGGGAATGTTAATATGCTGTCAGTCCAAGGTGGGGTGTAATACTGTATGTCATGTTCAGGGAGGACACAGCTGTGATGGAGGTGGGGTCTAGAATATGTCAGGCTCAGAGAACACAGCTGAGGCAGAAGGTGGGATCTACTGAGTCAGGAGTGATAGAGCCATAGGAGGCAGACCTTCTGGATCCTTGAGACACTGACTCTAGGAAGGCTTCAGAAGGGATGTGATCCCTAAGCTGACATCCTCAGGTGAGTACTTGGGTCAGGGCATTTCTATTGAAAGGACACCACTTAGCTGTGAGCACTTGAAGGACAGATATCTAGTTTATCGTGTGTCCCCAGAGCCGAGCACCGTGCTCAGTGCCTAGTCAGCACCTGCCGGATACGTGGCAGAAAGGGATGAGCAGTGAGTTCAAAGCAGAGGTGTGCAGAGCAGGAACTCATTCCCCTGGGTGTGTGTGCCTGACTTCACCTCCATCTCCCCAGCTGGAAGATCTGGAAGTCACTGTCGCTGATCACATCCAGAAGGTCATGAAGCTGAACTTTGAAGCAGCGTGGGATGAGGTAGGGGATGAGTTCGAGAAGGAGGAAACATTCACCTTGTCTACCATCAAGACACTTGAAGGTAAAAATCGTTGGCTACTGTTGAAATGTATCCTCCCCTTTCACTCCTGCTGGCCTTTGCCCCCCAGAGATCCTGGGCCCTGTCAAGAGCACATCTGAAGGATGCCATTTTATGAAAAGCCCTTTAGAGGAGTACTTGGCTGGCTCAGTGGAAGAGCGTGCAACTCTTGATCTCAGGGTCAAGAGTTTGAGCCCCATGTTGGGTGTAGAGATTACAAAATAAATAAATAAGCTAAAAAGTCCCCTTAGAGCTGCCTTAGGGGATGGGGGCATGGTACAAAGGGGAAACGAGATGTGGTTTAATGATGCTACGATTTCTTCCTACAGAGGCTGTGGGCAATATCGTGAAATTCCTGGGAATGCACCCTTGTGAGAGGTCAGACAAAGTGCCAGATAACAAGAAAAACACCCATACGTTGCTCCTGGCTGGTAAGCAGTATTTCTAGGTGGGAAGGGCCTGTGTAGCTCACAGCCTGGATGCCACAGCATCCTGGGTTGAGGGCTCCCACTGGGAACACAGGGATTCAAAGTCACATCACTGAAAATTCACAAGAGTAAAAAAAAAAAAAAACAGCAGTGACTTATCCTCCGACCCTTGCTGCCTGTCATCTAGTTCCGTTCTGACAGGCGATCGGCACTGCTATTATAGACAATATATCGGTATATCCTTCCAGTAATCTTATGGATATGAATGCTAACATGTACACATTTCCCTATTTTAACTCAAATGTTTATGTGCAAATGGTGTATACAGTATTCTGCACTTTGTGCTTCACTTGCCAGATCTTTCCTATGCCTGGCTGGCTCAGTCGGTAGAGCGTGCGACTTTGATCTCAGGGTCATGAGTTTGAGCCCCACGTTGGGGGTGGAAATTACATTAAAAATAAATGGAAGAATACATAGAGTTTCCTCTTCAATTGTGGTAAAATCTACATAATAAAAAACGTATCCTTTTGAGCTCAGGTACACAGCTCAGTGACAGTAAGTATGTCTATGTTACTGTGCAGTTATCAACACTGTCCTTCTCCAGGATTTTTTTTTTATCATCCCAAAGTGAATCCTCCTTTTTTGTAGCTTCCTTGTATTCCATTCTATGGGTGTACCATATTTTATAGAATCAGCCTGTATTGATGAATGTTTAGGTTGTCCCAGGCTTTTGCTCTTACAAAAATGCTACAGTGAATAATCATATACATACACATATATACACATACTTTATTTTGATGTATGCCCTGAGGATATCATAGGATAAATTAACCAAGGCATTACCAAGTCAAAGTGCATTTCTCATTTTGATAAATTGCTTTGCTCATTTTGATAAAAATTTCCAGTTGCCTTCCATAGGAACTGTATTCCTTTCCTTTCACATTGTGGACAACATAGTATATTTTCAGTGTAATACAGTAATCAGTAATATACACAGTATATTATCAAATCCTTATCAAATGATCTTTGCCAGTCTGGGTGGAGTTTTTCTTTTACATTTCTTGTGTATTGAATGAAGTTAAGCATCTTCCCATATATGTGTGTCATTTATATTTCTTTTTCGGCAAATTATTTCTATAACCTTTCTCTAATTTTCTACCGGGTTGGTTGGTCTTTTCTAATAATAGGATTGGGACTTTAAGAAGTCAACATGGAAATTTTCAAATTTACACAAAAATCAAATAGTACAATGAACCTTCATGAGCTTATCCTCCAGCTTCAACAACTAACAGCATCTATACCACCCCACCACTCACTCTAGTCCCCACCCCAGGTTATTTTAAAGAAAATTCCAGATCCAGCATTTTGTATGTAAATGTCTCGATATGTTTCTCTAAGAGATAATAGCAGCAATACAGTTGTCACACCTAAAATTGAACAAAAGGAAATGGGAGATTTTTTTTTTCCTGAGTGTTTATAAACAGGGTTGGGAGGCAGCTCTTCTTCAGTGCCCTGCTCACAGCTGACAGACCCCAAGCGGATGTTTCTGGCCATGCTGAAACAGTCCCCTGGGTCTCGCAGACACCTGCGATGCGGTTTTGTCATGGAGGGGCTGTCCCTACATCTGCGCTCTTAGATTTAGCCAAAGGCATGAGAGCCTCAATGATTTCAGATAGAAGCTTTGTGTGTTCATTAATTCATTTGCACCTGGCAAAGCTTAAAAAAATACAAAAATGGTTAGTATATTATCTCCTCTACTCTGTAGTTGAGGATACTGTGGCTCAGAGAGGTAAAGTGACTTGTACAAGATCTCACTTAGGGATTTCAGCCCAGCTCCCCTGTTTCCAGGTCTATTCCCATTTCACTACACCACAGCTGCCCTGATCAGTTGCTGCAAATGCCACCCTCAGCCTACACTCTGCAGCTTACTTCTTCCTTACACACCTCTATTTCTGTCTTCCCTCTAGGAGTGTTCCGGGGAGGTCATGACATCTTGGTGCGCTCCCGTCTGCTGCTTTTGGACACAGTAACAATGCAGGTGACGGCCAGAAGTTCAGAGGAGCTGCCAGTAGACATCATCTTGGCGTCTGTGGGCTAAGAGGCCAGGCTGCATGAGCCCTACTCCTACCCTTTTCTCCCCAACACTACGCAGAAGTCATGCCTTTATCCTGAATCCAGTGGAAACTCCTTCCCAAGGCTCTGTATCAAAAACAATTAGAAATCACTGGGGAAATTTTTTTTTTTTTTTTTTAATTTAACCCCTGCCCCAGGACTGCCAGGGGGTAACGTTTTTTTCTTTTTTTAAATAGGGGATGATTTTAGCTTGTCCTAGAACCTGCTGCCGGGCCTGTCAGGGTAGGGACATTACAAATGAATAAAATGCTCGCACTTCCTCCTGAGTTTATCCCCAGAAAACCATCATATCCATATAAATAAATCAGCATGTATTTATTGAATGGTTGCTACTTCTGCAGACTCCTGCTTCAGGGCGCCAATTTCTTCTTCCCCCTTCTGAGCCGCCAAGAACACCTGCTCTGTCTGCTTCACATCCATAGCCTTTTGGTTTCTGTACTTGAGGTCAGACCACTTCCACTGCTCTCCAAGCCCCAGGAATAGGAGTGGCGCAGGTTTGCTGAGGGGATGACAGCAGGCACTAAGGTCATGCCCCTGTTCTTGGCGTCCTCACTGTCTCCCTCCTCTAGGCGATGAATGGAGCCCTCAGAGGGTTTGGGTGGATTATTTGGGTGTTCCTTAGCATGTGCACTGGGGTTTGCCTGCTCTCAATTCAGTCCAATTTAGTGAATGCACAGAGGGGAAGAACAGCCCTTAGAGAGCACTCTGATGGCTGAAGATGCAGAAATCTTTACTTTATGTCCCAAGGGAGCAGGCTCAGAGGCCACCTCAGCTGCTGTTAAATTCAAGCCAGGTGGCTTTGCTAATTTCATGGAAGAAATAAACCTGCAAAGCCTGTTTTTAAAGAATCTAGGCCTCACCCTTAGAAATTCAGATTTGAGGGTGCCTGGGTGGCTCAGTGGGTTAAAGCATCTGCCTTCGGCTCAGGTCATGATCCCAGAGTCATGGGATCGAGCCCCGCATTGGGCGCTCTGCTTGGCAGGGAGCCTGTTTCCTTTCCTCTCTCTGTGTGTGCTTCTCTGCCTACTTGTGATCTCTATCAAATAAATAAATAAAATCTTAAAAAAAAAAGAGAAATTCAGATTTGAGGGTGGAGCAGTAGGTGAAAACCCTGGAAAGTCGCATTTTGGTGCCCACTTAAGTATGACAGTGACTTGTGTGATTCATGGAAGATTTCCTGATTGTTTCTCAATTTTTGCCCCAAAGCTCTTGAGGCGGTTGCCCTCGCTGCGAAGTAAAGAGAATGTTTCCTTCTATCCCTACAACGACCTGATACCCTAAGTTCTGGCTCCTGCGGAATCGACACGGGCACCCCACGCGCCCTGGGACTCTGCCAGCCCAGCGGGGATAAGCCGGCCCCAGCCGGTTCCTGCGGCTGGCCGTGGGAGCCGGGCTTAACCTCGCAGGAGGACCGGCGAGGTTGGAGGAGAGCTGGGAGTCCCCACAGCCAGTCGTAGCCTTCTCTTGGGGTCCTTTCAGAAGATTCAAATTCCCGGGCGCGCCGGACGCCCCCGGAACCTCCCAACGCGTGGGGGCGGGGCCGACGGCGCTGGGGGCGGGGCCTGACGGCGAAGCGCGCGCCGACACGGTCTGAGAGCCTGCGGGAGGAGAGCGTCGCGGGCGACCGAACCGAGGTGGACGTGAAGTGAGGCGGGACGGGCGGCCAGGCCGAGGTGGACTGGGGCGAGCCTAGGAGACGTGAGGCGAGGTGAGGTGAGGCTGGGCGGGCAGCCGGGCCGAGGTGGACGCGAGGTGAACGTGAGGTGAGGCGGGGCTGGCGGCTGGGCGGAGGCGGACGTGTGGTGAGGTGAGGCTTGGCGGGCGGCCGGGCAGAGCTGGACGTGAGGAGGGGCGGTGGCGCGGAGGCCCTGGCCTTGAGGAGCAGACCGAGTTCCCGCCGGGAGAGCCGACGTCCTGGCGGCGCGGGCTGCAGTCCTGGAGTTGGAGGGCGGGAGCCCCGCCTCTGGGCTGTAGTCGGGGCCGAAGGCGAGAAGAGCAGGGGAGGTGAGCAGGAGGAGCGGGGCCGGGACGCTGAGGCCGGAAAGGGTCCGGCAGTGACCGGAGACCGCCCCCGTGCCTCGGTCCGCCTCGGGCCTCAGCTGAAGAATGGCCCCTCGCGGGGGCCGCCTCCCTCAAGCGCGTCGGGTCTCGGCCAGGCTGGCATGGCCAGCCGCGGCGACTGTGCGGTCTGGAGATGGTGAGCTAGCGCTACCGCCCCGCCGTGCTGTTGTCTTTAGGCCGTGCCGGGTCGCGCGCGAGCATGTGCGGGCGCACCTCCTGTCACCTGCCTAAAGATGTGCTGGCCAGAGCGTGCGCCTATCGGGACCGGCAGGGCCGGCAGCGGCTCCCCGAGTGGAAGGACCCCGACAAGTACTGCCCCTCGTACAACAAGAGCCCGCAGTCCAGCAGCCCAGTGCTGCTGTCGCGGCTGCACTTTGAGAAGGTAAGCGCTGGTGTCTGTGCGGGGCCGCCTTCTGGACTCACGGGGGATGCTCATCCGCTTGGGTTGGGTTTGACGCGCGCTCAGCCTCTGCGCACGGGTTCTGACCCCACAGTTGAGAACCACTTCCGACCTCACTGCAAAGAGAAGTTTGATCAGCATTTTCTCATTTTAGAAGATGAGGTCCTGTTCTTTGGGCTCGTCGGAATGCGCGCCAAATTTTTTTGAACCCCCTATTTAAATACGCTATTTAGGATCGCATCTTTCAAACCTCACTGATAATCAGGGTCATTAGAGTATCTTAAAAAAAAAAGATTTCCATGCCCCTTACCCGGCCAGGTGAACCAGAATCTCTAGGCCTAGGGCAGGATTAAGACTACCTCAATCTGAAACCCCTCTTGGTGTTCCATGAACATGGAAGTTCCCATTTTTTTATGCTTCTGTTGATGTGTGTCTTTTACTAAAGCTAGGAACTGATGAGGTTGGTTTGGTTGTCTGAAGTTAAATTGCACTCACTGTTTCTACAGTATTTCTTCTGTAGTGTTGGAGTGACCAGTAATTCATGATCATGTTTTGGTTCTTTATCTCCTGAACGTGTGTTTGGGCATGTGTGCATGCACGTGGGCACCAGTGCTAGCATGCAGTAAATAAAATGCTTAATTCCAGAAATGAATGGTTTCTCCATGTCTTAAGCATTTTATTTTTTTATCTTGAGATTTTATTTATTTATTTATTTTAGAGAGCCAGCACAAGTGGGAGGGGCAGAGGCAGAGGGAGAGAGAGAATCCCAAGCAGACTCCATGTTGAGCAGGGAGCCAGAAAGGGGCTTGATTCCAGGACCCTGAGATCAGGACCCAGCTGAAACAAAGAGTGAGACGCTCAGCAGACTGTGCCCTGGAGGGGCTCCTCCGTATCTTAAAGCACTTTATTTTTTTTTTTTTTAAGATTTTATTTATTAATTTGACAGAGAGAAATCACAAGTAGACGGAGAGGCAGCCAGAGAGAGAGAGGGAAGCAGGCTCCCTGCTATGCAGAGAGCCCGATGCGGGACTCGATCCCAGGACCCTGAGATCATGACCTGAGCCGAAGGCAGCGGCTTAACCCACTGAGCCACCCAGGCGCCCTTAAAGCACTTTAAATGTCCGTGAAAAGTTATTAAAAATCATGATTATTTCCATCCTGGATTTTTATTCTATTTGATCCATAATACTTAAATCACTTTTTATAAAGTCGGCTGTACCCCTGCTACTTGTCAGAATTCTTGTGATAATATTATAGTCACGGTTCATTTCTATATTTGAAGTAAGCATACCAAACGTTGATCTTTCCGGTTGAATGAACCCCTATACATGAAATAGTTTATTCTTGAGCTATTTTTACTGGGTGCATCCTTCCCTTTTGAAACTAATAAACTTGTGGCACCTAGGTGGCTCAAGGGGTTAAGCCTCTGCCTTAAGCTCAGGTAATGGTCTCAGGGTCCTGGGATGGAGCCATTGGGCTCTCTGCTCAGCGGGGAGCCTGCTTCCCCCTCTCTCTGCCTGCCTCTCTGCCTACTTGTGATGTCTCTCTCTCTCTGTCAAATAGATACAGTCTTTTAAAAAAAAGAAAGAAACTAGTAAACTTTTTTTTTTTACTGAGAGGAAAATAAAAATAAATATCATTGGGAAACCTTAACTGGGAAAGGAAAGAATAAAACATGTTTCCTGAAACAAATCAGGAAGGCCTTATTTGAAGTGAAAAGAGAGACGGATTAAATGTATGTGCCTTTTTTAGCCTTGGTTCTCTCAATACCACGTCTTTAGACTTATAGAATGAATGTTAGCTGGAAGAAAAATTTAACAGATGTAAAGACAGAAGTTTAGAAATATTATAACTTGTCTTGGGGTTACCCAGTAAGTGAAGGGACAGAGCTGGGACTGTGGTCCAAAGCACCCAAGAAGTGGGTGCTTCCTAGAACTAGGAATGGAGAAGGTGGAGCCCCTAGCAAACATAGCCCCACCCCTCTTTCCATCAGTGGTATGAATTTACTAGTGTAGTGTTTTGACTCCACACATCTAACAAATTTTGTTAAGATTGCTGAGGTTTCCAGGGCGCCAGGGTGGCTCAGTGGGTTTAAGACTCTGCCTTCGGCTTGGGTCAGGATCCCAAGGTCCTGGGATTGAGCCCCTAATGGGCTCTCTGCTCAACGAGGAGCCTGCTTCCTCCTCCTCTCTCTCTCTCTCTCTCTCTCTCTGCCTGCCTCTGTGCCTACTTGTGATTTCTGTCTGTCAAATAAATAAATAAAAATCTTTTTTAAAAAATTTCTGGGGTTTCCCAATTTTAATAAATATATGAGGTTCCATGTGTCTCATACCTGTAAATTATAAAACAAAATTAGAATCATTATAGCTGTTCCTTAATCCGTACCATCAATGGCCGGCCTGTGTGGCACATTTGCATTTGAAACCTCTGATTTGCAAATTACTTCCTCTTTCATTTATCTACCCCAGCTCTACCAGCTGTTCTGGTCACAAGTCCAAAAGGGAAGAAAGAAAAGATGACTAATACTGAGCAATATTTTCAGTATTTTGGCCTCTCAGCCACTTTCTATTTATTGTTCCCAGAGGGGGCAGCCTCATGTTTTGGTTTGGCTTAGAATTGTCCAGTGAACATACTAACATTAAAGGTGATGATCAGGGGGATTTGGAAGGTAGGATTTCTCAACCTTGCCACTATTTACATTTTGGGTGGGATGTTGTCCTGTACATTGCAGAATATTTAGCAGCATTACTGGCCTCTATCCACCAGATGCCAGTAGCATACCCCATTTTCTCTCTGCTAGATCTTGGTGGTGGGGAAAGTTTGTCAAAGTTGCACATTGAGAATATCAAATTTAGGGTGTGATTGTCTTGCAAATTCCTGATCAAAGATCATTTAGATGACCATTGTATAATGTTATCATTTATGCTTTGGATAGGGGGCTCTTCTGCTTGATTCTTGAACAGAGGATTCACAAAAGCTGTTTCTTTCCTTTTTTCTTTTTTTTTTTTTTATGATTTATTTCAGAGACAGAGCACACACACCTATGCACTAGTATGGGGAGGGGCAGAAGGAGAGAATCTCAAGCGAACTCCCCGCTGATCACAGAACCCAAAGCATTTGATCTCACAACCCAGAATTTTCAACCTGAGCCAAAATCAAGAGTTAGACTCTTAACTGCCTGAGCCATCCAGTTGCCCCAAAAGCCCTGAACCTTCTTCATCTTCCTCCTATCTCAGATGAGATTAACACTTGGATTTACATTTTCTACCCTGCTATAAAAAAAAATAGTTGGGTCCCCAGAAAAATTAAATGAGACATAGCTATCATGACATAAGAGACTAGTCATTTTAGGCCCCCAGCTATTTTCTGCGATCTGTGTACTATTGGCTTTACTTACCTGAGCACACGTTTTGTTGTTTTTTTAAAGATTTTATTTATTGGGGCACCTGGGTAGTTTAGTTGTTTGGGCATCTGCCTTCAGCTGGGGTCAGGATCTGGGTGTCCTGGGATCCAGCCCCAAGTCAGGCTCCCTGCTCTGGAAAGTCTGCTTCTCCCTCGCCCTCTACCCCTCCCCCCACTCCTGCTCCTACCTGGCCTGTGCCTTCTCCTTATCTCTTTCAAATAGATAACATAGAATCTTTAAAATAGAATAGAATTCTATTTAAATAGAATAGAATCTTTAAAAAATAAAAATAGGGGCGCATAGGAGGCTCAGTGGGTTAAAAGCCTCTGCCTTCGGCTCAGGTAATGATCTCCGGGTCCTGGGATCAAGCCCCGCATCGGGCTCTCTGCTCAACAGGGAGCCTGCTTCCCTTTCTCTCTCTCTCTCTCTCTGCCTGCCTTTCTGCCTATTTGTGATCTCTGTCAAATAAATAAATAAAATCTTTTTTAGAAAAAATAAATTAAAATAAAATAAATAAAAAATAAAGACTATCTATTTGAGGGAGGGAGTGCAGAGAGAGGGGCTCCTGGCTGAGTGCAGTCTGACCTCATGACCCTGAGACCATGAACCCAGCCAAGATTCGGACTCTTAACCACCAAGGCAACCCGCCAAAGCTCACTTCTTGCAAAACTTCCCAGGAGGTGTCAGAATTACCACCAAAACAAACAAACAAAACTCCATAGCTAAAGATTTAAAGGAACAAAGGGAATGTTTAAAACAGTGTCTACCAGGTCAGGAAATAGCCTCTAGCTTTATCAGAGACGATCATTGGTAAAACTCCCCAGTGCTGTTTCAGAAATAAACAAGGTCCTGCATTCCTTACCTGAGATAATGACCCCAAGCCCCATCCTGCGGACAGACTCTTTACCTTATCCTACAGTTACCTCTGCTTCCTAATGTTAAAGTCTCCGCCCTAGTTGGACCACAGGCTTCATTAACATAACATAAGAAGTGTTAGAGGCAAATCTGTGTAACCTTAAGGTCACTTTTACACGCCCTTATGTCTCCCTTTACGTGAGATGATAAAGCTTCCCTTTCTAAATATTCATCCTAATTCTAAATAAAAGAAAGAAACTCACCACCACCCCCATCTCCACTTACCCCCTTCTTATTTGCTGCAAATAAAGTTTCCTTTGTGTGACAACAACTGATATAGTCTTTATCTGTAACTCACCAGAGAGCAAGTTCCTGTTAAGCTCAGTTTTGTGGCCACCTGGGTGGCTCAGTCGTTAAGCCTCAGCCTCCTGCTCAGGTCGTGGTCCTGGGGTCCTGGGATCAAGCCCCATATTTGGCTCCCTGCTCAGAAAGAAGTCTGGTTCTCCCTCTCCCACTCCCCCTGCTTGTGTTCCCTCTCTCTCTGTGTCTCTATCAAATAAAATCTTTAGAAAAAAAGAAAAAGTTCAGTTACGCTACCATTTCTTTCTTCTAGGGTAGTCTTTTCCTTACACTGCATACTCATTAATTGCTTTTGTTTTTCCTGTCTCTTGGCATATAGTATACCCAGGCTTCCTCTGTCTTTAAGGGGGAAGAATACACACATATATACATACACATACACATACATACACAGTTGATCCTCATTATTCATAGATTTCAAGTTTGCAGATTTGCCTGCTTCCTAAAATTATTTATATTCCCCCAAAATAATACTCATGTTGTTTTTGAAGCCATTCATGGACGCATGGAGTAGAGGAAATTTTGAGTGACCCAATGTACACATTCCCAGCAAAGCTCTACCTTCTTGTTTTAGCTCTTATGTTGTAAACAAGTACCCTTCATGGAGTTGATTTAGTGCTATTTTTTTTGCATTCCTGTGTATTTTGTTGGTGATTTCACTGTTTAAAATTGTCCCCAAGTGTGGCGCTAGGTGGTTCAGTAATTAAGCATTTGCCTTTAGCTCAGGTTATGATCCCAAGGTCCTGGGATCAAGCCCCATGTCGGGCTCCCTGCTGCACGGGAAGCTCTCCCTCTCCCACTCTGCCTGCTTGTGTTCCCTCTTTCACTGTATCTCTCTCTGTCAAAACTACATACATGCTATATACATATGTACATATCTTTAAAATAGTAAGAAATAAAATTGCCCCCAACCATAACTTTATGCTAAAGTGCTGGCTTGTATTCTTAAGTGCAAGAAGGTTGTAATATGACTTATAGGGGAAAACGTATTAGATAAACATCATTCAGGCATGAGTTACAGTGCTGTTGGTCATGAATTCAAACAGAGATACAGAACAAGGTTGTATACTGCTCAGTTGATAAAAATGTCTCCATAGCAGGTGGAACCTAACCCTGTATTTCCCTTAGAGCAGCAGTTCAAAAAAAAAGGGCAGCAGTTCAGTATTCCAGTATTCACAGATTCAGTGTTTGCAGTGACTTTTGTAGAACCTAACTGCCTGAATGAGAATGGAGTGTGTGGTGTGAGAGAGAGAGAGAGAGAGAAAGGGGATTATCTGATATAGGCAAGTTTGGGAAGAAACAGGTACAGGATTTTACAAGGAACACAGTGGGGGTAGCCAATTAGCTTTATACAAAGGGAAGCCCTTTGGAGACAGAACTGCCGCTGATGATTCTTTTCTTGGAATTGCATCCTCTTGACTTTTCTCTTTCTACTCATTCTTTCTCATTCTGCTTTTCATTTCTCTAGGTACTTTTATCTAGATTCTGTTTTCCTTCATTACTGTGTTTTCTTTTTGAACCCCCCCCCCCCCAGGTTAAATCCTGTGCTTGATTTACTTTTTTTTTTTTTTTTTTTTTTTTAAGATTTATTTTTTGGGGGGATGCCTAGGTGGCTCAGTCAGTTAAGCATCTGGCTTTGGTTCAGGTCGTGACCCCAGGGTCCTGGGATCCAATCCTGCATCAATCAGGCTCCTTCCTTATCAGGGAGCCTGCCTCCTGCCTGCCTATCCCCCTGCTTATGCTCTCTCTCCCTTTTTGACAAATAAATTAATTAAATCGTGGGGTTTTTTTAAAGTTTATTTATTTATTTGAGAGAGAGAATCTCAAGCAGACTCCCTGCTGAGCACAGAGCCTTATGCAGGGCTCGGTCTCAAGACCCTGAGATCATGAACTGAGCCAAAATCAAGAATTGGGACACTTAACCGATCTACTCAGGAGCCCCAATTTACTTTCTAAGAAACTTTATCCTCACGGCTTTAACAATTACCTTCACATAGAAAATTTTACTATTTGTTTTTAATTCTAACCTTAGAAAGATGATAAACTATAATTTGTGTGCTTATTTCATGTCATGATTAAATGATCCTGCAAGGTAGGTATTGGTTCACTCTATTTTTATAGATCTAGAAAGTTGAGGGTCCAGGAAGTTGAGATTAGTCCAACCTCATAAGTAGCAGAGACAGGACTTTTGAATCAGGGTCTTCTTGCAAAGACTTTATTCTTTTCTCTATACCAGGGGCTGGCAAACTGGTCCTCAGATCAAATCTAGCCCCCTGCCAGTTTTTGTAAAGTTTTGTTAGAATACAGCCATGCTCCTTCATTCTTTGTCTGCTTTCATAATAACTAAAGGCAGTAGAGTTGAGTAGCTTGAGTCATTGCAACAAAGACTATATGAATTCACAAAGCCAAAAATACTTACTCTCTGCCTTTCACAGAAAAAGTTTGTGGACCCATTCTTTGTACCATGCTGCCTCTCTCTTAAGCTTTAATTCCATATCTCTCAGTGCTTGTTGGACATAATAAATAGCTTGGATTTTATTCTAGTGACTTTAAACAGCCTTTTTGTTCCATTCACCAATGAGGGATGAGGACAGGGTGTTACAGGTATGGTTTGTCTCTTCCCTGAAGTCTGAGCTTCACCTGAGAAGACCTGATATTTGGGGCTAGGATCATCTAGAGCAGGAATCAGAAAACTAGGGCCCTCTGACCATTTTGTAAATGTTACAGAACGCAAAAACATCCATTCATTTATCTGTTATCTATGGCTGCTTTGTCTCTGTAACAGTAGTTATATTATAATTGTAATAGAGACTATATGACCTGCAAAATCTACAATACTTAATATCTGGCCATTTCAGAAAAATTTGCTGGGGCACCTGGGTGGCTCAGTCAGTTAAGCGTCTCTCTTGGGCTCAGGTCATGATCTCAGGGTCCTGGGATCGAGCCCCATGTCTGGCTGCCTGCTTAGTGGGCAGTCTGCTTCTCCCTCTGCCTCTGCTACTCCCCCTGCTCATAGTCTCTCTGTCTCTCCCTCTCAAATGAACAAATAAAATCTTTAAAAGAAAGGAAGGGAGACAGGAAGGAAGGAAGGAGAATTTGCCAACCTCTGATCTAGAGATATTTTCACTCACTTATCTGGCAATTGGCTTTGGTTCTCAACTTCGGCTGTTGACCAGAACACTTACATGTGGCCTCTCCATGTAGCCTGGGCTTCTTCACAGCGTGACAGTCTTAGGGTGGCTGGATTTCTTACTTGGCAGCTCAGTGCTTCAGAAGCAGTGTCTCTGCAAGCAAGAAGAAGCTGACACACATTTTATGACCTTGTCTTAGAAATCATATAGAGTCACTTGCGCCACATTTTGTTGGTTACAAGTGAATCACAGGCCCATCCAGATTTAAGGGAAGGAAACATACACTTCACCTCTCAATGAGAAGAGTATCAAAGATTTTGCAACCATTTCTTTAAACTCCTACAGCTACAAACTAGAAAACAAAACAAAGAACTGCAATAGACTTCCCCACTATTATCTGAAATTCAACACATGATCTTTTTCCCAGATCAAGTCCTTCTTCAGAATTTTCTCTTATGCTCATTCTTCTAGGCTTAAAAATTTAATCTGTCCTATTCTCTTTTTCCATTTACCAGCACAGTTTTATTTTTAGTCTGTTTTTTGGTGTCTTTTATTCTTACTACTACCATCATGAGACCCACCATATCCTTACCCCCAAACCACTATGGTAGCACCTAGAATGCACTGTCTGCTCATGGTGTCTTCCAACCCGTAGTGTACTACAACATATGTAATTGTGTATGTGCCTGCGTGCGTGTGCGTGTGTGTGCATGCACAGGTAGGCATTTTAATCTGTAGTTTTCATCAAGTTCTCAAGAAGCCAGTTACCCATCAAAAATTTTTACACAACCATGTGTCAGAGTCCCCCAAGGGTATCCCCACATTTGGAGGTCATTAGGAAGGACTCAACATATAAGGCATATTATGGCTAAGGTTTGTTACAGTGCAAGGATACATAATAGAATCAGTAAGGGAAAAAGACACCAGGGCATCTGGGTGGCTCAGTGGGTTAAAGGATCCTGGGATTGAGCCACGCATTGGGCTCTCTGCTCAGTGGGGAGCCTGCTTCCCACCTCTCTCTCTGCCTGTCTCTCTGCTTGCTTGTGATATCTGCCAGTCAAATAGATGAATAAAATCTTTAAAAAAAAAAAAAAGGAAAAAGACACCAGTAGGAATCTGGAAAAAATCCATGCATAAGCTTCCTTATCTTCCCTCCTTCCTGTGAGGAGGGATACACTAGGCATGTTCCTTCTCCAGCAGTGAAAAATGTAGTAATGTGTAGTGTTTCTGTCTTGGGTAACCCACTAGAAACTGAAAGTTCAAGGTTTTTTGTTTTGTTTTGCTTTGCTTTGTTCCATTTTGCTTTTAAAGATTTTATTTTAGGGGTACCTGGGTGTCTCCATCTGTTAAGTGGCCAACTCATGGTTTTGGCTCAGATCATGATCTCAGTCCTGGAGTTTAGCCCTGAGTTGGGCTCCATGCTCAGCAGAGTCTGTTTGAGGACTCTCTCTTTCCCTCTGCCTCTCCCCACCAGTCACACATGCACTTTCCTCTCTCTTTCTAAAATAAATAAATCCTTAAAAATACATATATTTTTTTAAAGATTTTATTTATTTGAGAGAGGGGAGCACAAGCAGAGGGAGAAGCAGGCTCCCAGCTGAGCAGGGAGCCTGATGCAGGGCTCCATCCTAAGATCCTGGGATCATGACCTGAGCCGAAGGCAGACACTTAACCCACTGAGCCACTGAGGTGCCCGTTTTATTTTTTTAAATAGGCTCCACACCCGATGTGGGAATCAAACTCATGACCCTGTGATCAAGAGTCACAAGTTCTACTGATTAAGCCAGCCCCCCCAAAAGCCTGAGGTTTTTATTGGGTACTCCACCTAGCAAGCACCAAAATTCCACACTCCCAGAAGGAAAGCAGATAATCACCTAAACCTCATTTTTGCACAGACTAGGTAGGCAGAGTAAACCAAACCATCCTTGTCAGTGGGGAAAAGGGGAAAACTTTAAAAAATCCAAGTTCCCAGATGCTGAGGGCCAACCTTGTAAGCAAGCTCTTCTAAAAATAGCATCCTCAGGCTTGCTGTTACTTCTCTGCATAAAACGACTTCCTACACATTCTTGACATTGCCTCTTTGTTCGTTTAATTTCTTTCTTTCCTTCTTTTTTTTTTTTTTTAAGTGTATTTGCTTTTAATAATCTCTATACCCAGTGAGGGGCTCAAACTTAGAACCCTAACATCAGGAGTCACATGCTCCTCCAACTGAGCCAGCCGGGCACCCCTGTTCATTTAATTTCATATCTAGTCTTCCCTCCCATCTCTTCTTTGTCTGCATTCTGTACCTCTTGTGGAATCTAATTTAAGAACCACCCCCACCCCACCCCTGTCCTTTCTGTCCCTTCTAAGAAGTTGATACTTCTCTGATCCATCTCTCACAGTGAGAGATGGAACTGAACTCCTTTGCTGCTCCTCATATGTACCACTTATATGGCCATTAGCCTATTGTATCTCAAATTATTAATATTTTAATGTCTTTGTGGCCTTATATGTTATGGTGCAAGCCCTTTGAGGTTAAGCACTTTTGCATGTGCCCCACAGCACCCTGTGTGTGCCTTGATCATAGCATGTAGCTCATTGTATTATTGTCTGTGACATGTGCTTCTTGAGACCTGGGCCGCATGAACTGCTAGGCCTAGCATGTCTCTCATACAAGACACTAAGTAAACGTTTGCAGAGGCTAAACTTCTTTGTATCCCCCACCTTACCCAAGCATTATGTCTTATATTCTGATAAATGCTAAAGAACTCAAGTTACTCACATCGTGATAAATCGTTAAAATGGTTTTCAAGGGATGCCTGGGTGGCTCAGTCGGTTGAATGTCTGCCTTCGTCTCAGGTCATCATCCCAGGGTCCTGGATCAAGTCCTGAATTGGGTTCCTTGCTCAACAGGGAGCCTGCTTCTCCCTCCACCTGCTACTCCCCCTGCTCGTGCTCACTCTCTCTCTGACAAATAAATAAATAAAATCTTTATTTTTAAGAAAACTGCTGAAAGAAATAAATTAAATAAAATTTTTCTCAAGTAGAATCTTTCCCTTTTAATAATCTCTGTATAATATTGTCTTTCAGTGTAATGTAATGCATGTGCCACATTTGGTTTTCTAAATTTCATTATCTCCACTGGATATTAACCTTTTCCCATCACAGGATGCAGACTCATCTGAACGTATCATTGCTCCCATGCGATGGGGATTGGTTCCATCTTGGTTCAAGGAGAGTGATCCTTCTAAGCTGAAGTTCAACACTTCCAACTGTCGTAGTGATACCATAATGGAGAAACGTTCCTTCAAGGTAGGTAGTGAGTCTAGGGAAAAGGCACATACTCTGGTCTTTTTTCCAGCAGAGCTGTTAGTGCCTTCTATACCTGAGGAAAAAAATAAGGTTCTCCTGGAAAGTGTGTTCCCAGTTGCTAATAATGTTGAGTGCTGTTAATATATATTACTGCATGATGAGTCATCCCAAAACTTAGTGGTTTAAAACAAAACTATTATTATTTCTCATATTCTGTAGGTTGACTGAGTTCAACTAGACAGTCTTCACTTGGAGGTTCTCATGCACTTATAATTAATGCAGCTGGGGCTGGAGTATATTATTTAATCTTTTCAATAGCTATGTGAGTGGTAACTTTATATAAGAAAAGGGAGGTACAGAGAAATTAAATAACTGCTCTAAAGTCTGCATACATTGGTGACCTGAGATTTTAACTGAAGTCCATGACACATTGTGTCACTAAAACCTTATCTTGCTCACATTTTCCCTCAGGTACCTCTCGGAAAGGGAAGACGCTGTGTCGTTTTAGCAGATGGATTCTATGAGTGGCAGCGATGTCAGGTTAATAGCCAAAGGCAGCCATACTTCATCTACTTCCCCCAAGCAAAAACAGAAGAGGTACTGTCAACAGTGTTCACAGTTGGTATTTGGAAGGGGATAGATTTGGAAAGGATAATCCAAAGAAGGACATTTTGTTTCTTTCAGAACTTTTTAAAAAAATAACTGCTTTATTGAGGTATAATTCACCATGAAATTCACCTTTTTAGAGTATGCAAGTCAGTGATTTTTTTTAGTATATTCAAAGTGTTCATTTTTTTTTAGTTCATTTTTTTAATCATCATGATTCTCTTCATGAGATACAACTTACATTTAATAAAATTCACCCTTTTTTTTTTAAGAGATTTTATTTATTTATTTGACAGAGAGAGAGATCACAAGTAGGCAGAGAGGCAGGCATAGAGAGAGAGAGGGAGAAGCAGGCTCCCCGCTGAGCAGAGAGCCCAATGCGGGGCTCAATCCCAGGACCCTGGGATCATGACCTGAGCCGAAGGCAGAGGCTTTAACCCACTGAGCCACCCAGGTGCCCCTAAAATTTACCCTTTTAAAGTATGTAGTGGTTTTAGCATTCAAAATGTTGGGTAACCATCCTATTTAATTTCACAACATTATTATCACCCCAAAGAGAAACCCCATGCCCATTTTTTAATTCAATTAGCCAACATATAGTACATCATCAGTTTCACATGTAGCATTCAGATAAGAGTGTTCAGTAATTCATCAGTTGCATAGAACACCCAGTGTTCATCACATCACATGCCCTTCTTAACGTCCATCACCCAATTACCCCGTACCCCTCGCCCACCTCCCCTCCAGCAACCCTCAAGTTTGTTTCCTGTAGTTAAGAGTCTCTCCTGGTTTTTCTCCCTCATGCCCATTTTTAATCATTTTTTGCCCCCAGCTCCTGACATCACTATCTGCATTTTTGAGTGATGTTTTCACTTTGTGTAGAATTCTGGGTTGGCAGTTCTTGGGGTGTTTTTTCCAGCACTTAAAAAAAAAAAAACTCCATTGCCTCTGGCTCTTCTAGTTTCTTTTGAGAGGTCTACTGTAATTTCTTGTCTTTTTTCTTCTGTTTGTAATGTGTGCTTCTACCACTTCTCTTTGCCTAATGCCTTCAAGATTTTCTCTTTGGTTTTCAGCAGTCTGAGTATGAGTGTGTAGTTTTTATGCATGTGTGTATTTGTGTGTTTGACATGTTCTCTGAGCTCCCTCGAATCTGTGCTTTGTGTCTTTCATAATTTTTGGTAAATTTTCAGCCATCATATACTCAGGTATTTCTTCTTACTCATTGCTCTTCACTTCTGGGATTCTAATTACACGTTAGACAACTTGATATTGTCCCATAGTTTGTTCTTTCATTCATTCTTTCTTTCTTTGACAGAGGGAGAGATCATAAGTAGGCAGAGACGCAAGCAGAGAAGGAGGGGAAACAGGCTCCCCGCTGAGCAGAGAGCCCAGCTCAGGGCTCAATCCCAGGACCCTGAGATCATGACCTCGGCCAAAGGCAGAGGATCAACCCACTGAGCCACCCAGGCGACCCTGTCTCATAGTTCTTGAATTTTTTCTTCTGTGTATTTTATTTTTCTCTGTACTGTAGTTTGGTTAGTTTTTGTCAAGTCTTCTTTCTTATTTTGCCAAGATTTATTCTCTGTTAATGTATGTTGTCTATGTTTTCTACAAGAGTCTTTAACTTATTAATTAAACTTCTTTAAAATTCCCTTTCTGATAGTTTCAGTATTTGGGAAAAGAAATATCTGGAGTCTACTTCTGTTGATTTCTGTATCTCTTGGCGGTTCATTGGGTTTTCTGGCTTTTTTATTTGTCTTGTAATTTTTTTTTTTTTAAGATTTTATTTATTTATCAGAGAGAGAGCGAGCACAGGCAGACAGAGGCAGAGGGAGAAGCAGGCTCCCTGCCGAGCAAGGAGCCCGATGCGGGACTCGATCCCAGGATGCTGGGATCATGACCTGAGCTGAAGGCAGCTGCCCAACCAACTGAGCCACCCAGGTGTCCCTGTCTTGTAATTTTTGATTGACTGGTATACATTGAGACCGAGATGAATAATATTTATGTCTGGAAATGGATATACTTACCCTTCTAATAGGCCATTAATGTGTGAGATTGAGTGGATCTTATCAGGAGTTGAACTGGTTTTGTTGTTACAATTACCTTTATTCACTACAGGCTTTAAATTTCTCTGTGCCATCTTGTGTTCAGGGTAAGGGTGATTTTCCAGAGGGCTTTTCTCTAGCCCTGCTTCCTTCAGCTGTAGTACCTCCCTTTAGGCCTGTGCTTTGGAAAGGATCTCTCCATGCTCTTGCTTCTTCCCTAGAATTAGGCTGCTGTTGCTGTCCAGGTGGTGCTTACTCATCTAAAGGGTGGGAGAGTGTTCTTTAATGTCTTCATACAGCCTCCGTCTCAGGCAGATCTGTGGCCCTGGCTGTCAGGCCCAGGCTTTCTTAGGGATCCTACTCCTTTCCTAGGGGAGTAGAAGGATTTTTCTTTAACCCTTCCCCAGACTCAGTGGATTCTTTACCTGTATCTTAGGGGCAGTAGGCTTTATTACCCATATCCTGGCCCCTTAAGGCTTTTGTTTCTTAGATGAGAAGTGATTGGGTGAGGCTTCGTGCCTTTCCTGATATAAGAGAGCTCCCCTCCTCTAGGCATGCACCAGCATGGAAGGCTTTCTCTAGTCTTCTGCTGTGCCCCTATCTTTCTTGTGAGCAGCTGGGAAAGTTCATGGAGAAGAATCTGCAAGCTAATGCAAACTCTCTGGATGTCTACAGCTCTCAGGGGTTCTGGGATCTCAGGCTAGCCCACACATTGCTTTTAGCAATTTGGTAATAATTTTATCTGAATGAAGGCCTTGTCTTCCTCCTGTTGCCACCAGTAAGCCAGTGCTTATGTTTCTCTCATCCCTTGGAGGCCCCTGTCTTCCCATAAAGTTCATGCCAGTTTCTTGCCCAGTGAACTCAGTTTTCTTTTTTTTTTTTTTTTTATTAATTTTATTTATTTATTTGTCAGAGAGAGAGCGAGCGAGAGCGAGCACAGGCAGACAGAGTGGAAGGCAGAGTCAGAGGGAGAAGCAGGCTCCCTGCAGAGCAAGGATCCCGATGTGGGACTCGATCCCAGGATGCTGGGATCATGACCTGAGCCGAAGGCAGCCGCTCAACCAACTGAGCCACCCAGGCGTCCCAAGTTTTCTGATGAGTTTAAGAAAAGCTGTGATTTTGGAGGTGCCTGGGTGGTTCAGATGGTTAAGCATCCGACTCAGGTCTGGATCTCAGGTTCATGAGTTCAAGCCCTGCAGTGGGCTTCCCGTGGTGCTTGAAAATAAAAAATAAAGATAAAATAATAAAAATGAAAAGTTATGATTTTTGTAAATTATCTAGCTTTTTTCTTACTGTTAGAGTGGAGGGGGTACTCTAACTTGCTTTCTGTATTCTAGGTCTTGAACTGAATCTTAAATGGCAAGTAGGAGCTGGCATGATGAGAAATGGCAGGATATTTTGGGCAGAGGAATTTGCTCTAGCAAGATAAAAAGGCCCAAAATTGCACAAGGGCTTCATTTACAGATAGCTGGGTTTGGTTCAAATTAAAATTATTAGTAAAAGCTAAAATGATGGGCTGAGTTGTGGAAGGCCTGAATGCCCATTGGTGATGTTGGATTGTATTCTGAAATTGTTGAGCCATAAATCCATAGCTTCAGTGGGTACTTGCCATCAAACTTCTTTTGGCAACAGAGGATCAAGAGGAGTTAATAATATGTGGGGTGATGGGGCGCGTGAGTGGCTCAGTGGGTGCTGGGATCAAGGCTCTCTGCTCAGCGGGGAGCCTGCTTCCCCATCTTTATCTCTGCCTATGTCTCTGACTACTTGTGATCTCTGCCTGTAAAATAAATTTAAAAATAATAATAGCAATAATACATGGGGTGAAGTACTTGCAAAATGATTGCTTTAAGTCTTAAGTAGTAGCCAACCTATGTGTATGAGGGGGCTGCTGAGTATCTAATCTGCCCACGTACTTTGCTTCCAGTCAGGTAGTGTTGGCGCTGTGGACGGTCCTGAGCACTGGGAGAAAGTCTGGGACAACTGGAGGCTGCTGACAATGGCGGGGATCTTTGACTGCTGGGAGTCCCCAGAAGGAGGAGACCTCGTGTATTCCTACACCATCATCACAGTAGATTCCTGCAAAAGCTTGAATGACATTCACCCTAGGCAAGTCACAGTTCGAATCCCTGGGTCCAAAAGGGGTCAGCGGAGGGTTTGTACTCTGCTTTTAGATAAGTAACTTTTGGATCCAGTGTTTCAGTATGCACAAATTTAGAGTAGCAGTCGCTTTACAAAATATAGTTATGGTCAGTTTGGCTATAATATGACATGCATTCCTAAAAGTCACTACATTATGCCAAACTGTACAGTGAAAACCCAGTAACTTATGGGAAAAGCAGACTTAGGGGGACAAAACCTAAAAATATATCAGGAACGTATTAAAAAGTAATAGGGACCTATTAAAAATAGTGTCACATTTGTCTACATAGATACTACATTAAATATGGCACTTTACCTTAGAAAGTTCCAGAATTTGCTGGTGGAAAATGAGTGTCAGAGAAATTGTAGCTTATAAGCTATCGTGAAATGGAGAGAAGATTATGCAAAATTTGTGATGTTTTGTGGCTTTAAATCCTGGGGCATTTTTTTCTGCCTTTGAAATTTTCCTTCAGTGGGTACCTGGGTGCCTCTGGCTCCCATCATAATCTTGGGTAAAAGAAATGTTGGGGTGCCTAGTGGCTCAGTTGTTAGGTGTCTGCCTTCTGCTCTGGTCGTGGTCTCAGGGTTGTGGGATTGAGCCCCATGTAGGGCTCTCTGCTCAGCGGGGTGTCTGCTTCGTCTCACTTCCCTCTGTGCTCTTGTTGTCTCTCTCAAATAAATATTTTTTAAGATTTTATTTAATTTATTTTTTTTTAAGATTTTATTTATTTATTTGACAGACAGAGATCACAAGTAGACAGAGAGGCAGGCAGAGAGAGAGAGAGAGAGGAGGAAGCAGGCTCCCCACTGAGCAGAGAGCCCTATACAGGGCTGGATCCCAGGACTCTGGAATCATGACCTGAGCCAAAGGCAGAGGCTTTAACCCACTGAGCCACCCAGGCACCCCAAGATTTTATTTATTTGAAAGAGAGAGTGAGAGCAGGCTCCCCGCTGAGCAGGGAGCCCGACATTAGGCTCATCCCAGGATCCCGAGATCATGACCTGAGCTGAAGGCAGGCACTTAACTGACTGAACCAACCAGGTGCCCCAATAAATAAAATATTAAAAAAAGAAGAAGAAGGAGAAGGAAGAAAGAAAGATATGTTGCTTCAAGGCATGCATTTATAATAGATACGAATTTAATCAAAATTGAACATTTTGATCCAGCGTATAGCCTCCTTCTCTACTAACTGCTGAAAATTCTTCAGCATTTTCATCCATGCTCATGTCTTCTGACACTGAAAGCTTTGGAAATTGCATCACCGTTTGAAACCACCAAGCCATCTATTACGAGCACTCGGAGGAGCCACTTCTGTGGTCTTTCAGGTCTTCATGTATAAATAATGCATTCTTTTTTTGAGAAAGCAGTTTTTTCATGTTTGGCATTCAGTCTATATGCTAAAGAATCTCTTCATTGTTTCTGTTCCTTTAGATCTGATTGATACTGACTTCATGATACTTCTTGAAGTTGTTGCAGCCATAGACATTCCTTTTATTTTCACGATGTTGTCACTGGTTCATTCCTTTATGTCTGTTGCTAAGGAGATATCACATGTTCTCTTTTTACTTTGAAGATGCTCTAATAGTTAAGGTTCTTGTCAGTATTTAAAAATTTTCCACCTACATGCACTGCTTCACATGTTTTGAGCTAAATCCTGAAAAAAAAAAAAAAAAAGCAAGCATTGGCATAATAGATTATATGTGTGTAACACTTTAACAGGTTTTGCCAGATCTGAGTGCCCTCAGAAGTGATACTTGATGTTTTGCTGAAAAGAATGTAGTGTTGCACAAAATAGGATTATCTATTTTAGCCTTGTCCTAAGCATTCTGTGTGAGATTATACTTTCATGTGATATAGTCGTGGGTTTTTTTTGCTAATTTAAGATAAATTCCTGTTTCATCTAATCTAAGACACAATTTTTTTTTTTAATAAAACATTATTTTATGCACTGCCAAGAAAATAAAGCATGGGGCACCTGGGTGGCTTAATCAGGTAAGTGTCTACCTTTGGCTCAGGTCATGATCTCAGGGTCCTGGGATCGAGTCCTGTGTTGGGCTACCTGCTCAGCTGGGAGCCTGCTTCTCCTTCTGCAGGCCACTTCCCCTGCTTATGTGCTCATACTCTCTCTCTCTCTTGATCAAATAAATAACTAATTTATAAAAAAAGAAAAGTAAAATGTTCCAGTTACTTCCAACTGAACTGTAATACAATGCAGAGATGCCATTCATCAGAAAACACTTCTGGATTTCAGAGACTAAATTTTTTTTTTTTTAAAGATTTTATTTATTTATTTGACGGAGAGAGAAATCACAAGCAGGCAGAGAGGCAGGCAGAGAGAGAGGGAGAAGCAGGCTCCCCGCTGAGCAGAGAGCCTGACATGGGGCTCGATCCCAGGACCCTGAGATCATGACCTGAGCTGAAGGCAGAGGCTTAACCCACTGAGCCACCCAGGCGCCCCGAGACTAAATTTTTTTTAAAGATTTATTTATTGGGGCGCCTGGGTGGCTCAGTGGGTTAAGCCTCTGCCTTCGGCTCAGGTCATGATCTCAGGGTCCTGGGATCAAGCCCCACATCAGGCTCTCTGCTCAGCGGGGAGACTGCTTCCCCCTCTCTCTCTGCCTCTCTGCCTACTTGTGATCTCTGTCAAATAAATAAATAAAATCTTAAAAAAAAAAAAAAAAAGATTTATTTATTTATTTTAGAGAGAGCTAGAAAGCAGCTGGGAGAGGCAGAGGGAAAGAACCTCAAGCAGACTCCCCAGTGAGAGTGGAGCCTGTCATGGGGCTCTATCTTATGACCCTGAGATGATATGAGTTGATATCAAGAGTGAGATGCTTAACCCACTGAGCCACACAGGTGCCCCAATTTTGTAAAGTATTTTTTAAAGTACACATTTGATTTGTTGAAGTTATCACTTTTAATTATTAAAATAGATTTTTCTGCATTTATCTCCTGAAATGAACTGTACCACCCATCAGCGAATGTGTAGCATGCTTCGCATTGGCCTAGGACATAAACTGAAAACCAAACAGGATCTTTTCCTAACATCTCCGTGGGTACCAGGAGTCATCTTAGGGAGCAGCATTCTTGCTTTCTAAGGCATAGTTTCCTAGAGTTCACAATTAGGTGAACAGCTCTTTCTTACTGTAAATCTAGAGATTATTACTGATAGGCAGATTTTCCTTTTAATTTTAGGCTGAGTCATCATAGAAAGTTCACCAATGAGGATGTACATTGGAGTGCAGTGGATCCAGTCATAACACTATGCACTGTCTTTGCCATAAAACTGTAAGCTGGCTCTTGTAGGGTCGAATTTCATGCCCTGTCAAGTTGTGGTCAGGGAGCACATGGCAGCAAATCAGCACATGAGGTGTAGAGAGAGGACAGGTTTCTCCTTAGGATGATTTGTGCTGACTCAGGTGTCCCTTCTGTCCGTATTCTCCCTCTACCTCCCATCTAATGTCTCTACCTCGCTGGCTAGGATGCCTGCCATATTAGATGGAGAGGAGGAAGTCTCTAAATGGCTTGACTTTGGTGAGGTCTCGACTCAGGAAGCTCTGAAGTTAATCCACCCCACAGAGAACATCACCTTCCATCCAGTCTCTTGCGTGGTGAACAACACCCGAAACAACACTCCTGAATGTCTGGCTCCTCTCAACTTACTGGTCAAAAAGGTAGGGGCCTCTAACGATCCTTTCTGAGCTTTCTGTCTTATGTCAGAATATCTTTTTCTTTTAGGATATGGCCTTTCACAATCAGCTTTAATTTTAATCATCCAAGATTCACATTTCCTTATGTGTGGCAAGATCAAGGAGAGCATTATTCTCAAAACTGGTTGTGACTTAGACTCCTCAGGAGAGCACTTTCGAAATGTAAAATGTTGGACCCTATCTAGACCTATTGAGTCAGTATTCAGGGATGGGCTTGGGCTTCTGTGTCATTAAGAGCTGCTTCAGTGAGTCTGATAAACCATGTTTGAGGACTCCACATCTAGAGGGCAGTTGTAAGACAGACAAAGGAGCCCTTGTCCATAATTGTATCTTTGTCTGCAACTGTGGAGTTTTTTTTGTCTCTTTCCTGTACCTCTGCTTTCCCAACTACAAGTTGAAGGAGTTCCAATCCTTTTACTCCTTCAGGAGGATTTGAGAACATTCCTGACATGAACTTTAACTTTTTAGGATTGGCAAACATCTAGATGTGTTTTGAAGGGAAGGTGAACAGACCAAAGACCTCCAGTGGGAACAGAAGTTACAGAGCAAAGCTTTAGGAATACCAGTTGTTTCCAGGTGGCACCGAGGGACTTAAGTAGGCCATGGCTCTGAGTGTTCCAAGAATAGACTTCTTAGAATGCCTGAGAAGTGTTACAGACAATAATTACAAAACAGCTAACTCCCCATTTTTCTGAAAGTTTCTAAGTTTTTCATACTAAGTGTCATCGTGGGTTTTTTTGTTTTTTGGTCTCAGTTCTCTGCAAACTCCTGCAGTCCTGATCCTTTTATTCATTAGATGTCTCTAAAATGTAAAAATATAATGATACACATTCATTGTGTACTAGACACTGCCCCATTTCTGCCATGGTCTTTACTCCTGAAGAATTCCCATTCTGGAGAAGTGGCATTATGGGAATTCAAAACCTTTGGTTGAGGGTTAGAGTGCAGGTGTGGAGAGCAGGAGGGAACAGTGCCAGTCAAGGACAGGCTGCACAGTGGGGAAACAGGTCAGTGTATTCAGCCTTAGCTGAATCCTTAATCATGGTGACTTTTTGAAGCCATACCTCTCCAGTTTCATTTCCCAACACTTAGCCTGGTCACACTTAATTACCCTCTCCTGTGAGAATGCACCAGTTTGGAATGCCTGTCAGCTCTTTTCTGACTGACTGGTCCCACACATCTCATCTCTGAGATCTGCTCTAAGAGCTCCTCCCTAATCCTTGCACTCCTTGGAGCACACTCAGTTGCTCACTCTTCTCCTCACTCTTGACCAGTGAGCTCCATCTGGCTCTCAGTAACATTTTCCAAGCCTGGGTCAGTACCTAATACCTCTTACCCTGTTTCTTCCCTTGACATTGGCCTGTTCCCAAAAGCTTGAGCTGGGTGGTTTGAACATTTTCTTCTTTCTCCTAGGAGCTCAAGGCAAGTGGTAGTAGCCAGAAGATGATGCAGTGGCTGGCCACAAAGTCCCCCAAAAAGGAAGAGCCCAAAACGCCCCCAAAGGCAGAGTCAGATGTGCCCCAGTGGTCCAGCCAGTTCCTACAAAAGAGCCCACTCCCCACCAAGAGAGGAAGTGCAGGACTCCTGGAGCGATGGCTGAAGCAGGAGAAGGAGGAGGAACCCGAAGCCAAGCGGCCTCACAACCAGTAACACCAGATTTTCAGAGACTAACACCATGGTTTGCTGCACTAAATTTTGTTGCAGATAACAGATGCTAGTGTTACACATGTGTAGATTGGCTTTTGGATGAGATAACGGGGTGTTAGTTGACAGTTGTGGATTCATGAGTGAGTGGCTATCCTGGCTGCAACCAGGAACCCAGAGTAGAGCAAATGGGCAGCCTGGGAAGAGTAAGGGACCACCAGCATCAGTAATTCATAGGGTCCTTTATACTTGGTATGATTGGTAGAGCCTTCTCTCAGTGCTAGACCTTGCTGGCAGTTCTCAGTACTGCCAGCAGACTGGTACTGCTCACAGAAGGCTGTTTTCTGCTCAGCTTTTGGGTTCTGTCACCCTTTTGGAATTAAGTTCTTAAAACATTGTATTTGTTTCTGAATAAATTATATTTGATAAACTGTTTACATTTCAGAAAATGCTGCTACAGGGGAAGTTCTGGGTCTTACAGTTTTCTCCTGGCATCAGTCCTAAGGAATGGATTTTGTCACAAACATGGAGCACTAGGGCTTTCTGTGAAGGAAATTGCTTTTTTGGAAACAGCAGAAAGGCTTGTTGTGAGGGTGGGGAGGGGAGTGGTGGTTCTTTGTTGAGCCTCTGTTCACTCAGTATTGAGAAGTTTTGTCAATCCTTTAGCTTAAAACCAAGCTGAGTGCTTGCTCCAACCTGAGACTAGGGATGTGGGGCGGGGCGGGGGTGGGGGTGATGGGGCACAGAGGCCAAGACCCTGTACTGACCACGGAGACCATAGGATCTGGTTGAGGAGAAGCCCCAGTCACAGCCCACCAAACCCCATCCAGATTCCCAGCCTCTGGGCAGAGCATGGCACAGAAGGTGACATGGACTTGGGGCTCAGAGCAAGGCTGCTTAGAGGGCTGATCCTCTGCCCCGCCTCTTCAGAGCCCCTGTGATTTGCTCCGCAGGCTCCTCTTCCTTGGCACTGAACCATTTTATAGTTATTTGGAACGGTTATCTATTGTCCCCTCCCCACCCAGCTCATTAGCTCTCTGAAAGTAGGGGCCGCTTTTTCACCCGTTATTTTCTCCCAATGTTAATGATGCGTAACTACTTGTTAGGTGAATGCGAGCACTTACTACATGCCCCGCCCTGTACGGGGCAACGAACGACCCTCATTAACACAAACGACTACCCCTGGCAAGTGTGCGTGCGTGTGCGCACCCGGAAGGCATAGAGAGAGCCAGGGGAGCCTTCGATGGGGGTTACAGGAAGGTTCCTGCAAGCCTTGGGGAAGAGAGGGTGCACAAGTCGCGGGGAGAGCACACCGGGCGCTGGTGAGACAGGAAGGGGACTTCCCATGGATCCCAGGGAATCTCCAGAAGCTCCAGGACCGTTCTGCAACTTCCTCTTTGGGGAGTCTAGGAGACCAGGACCCCAAACCCTGCACGGAGTTCTTGGTGGAAGTGGGCCGGCGCAGAGCAGGCCCCCAATGCTCCTTGGATGGCTGGCCGCCCACTGCGATGGCGCTGCCTGTGCAGTCGCAGCCTGCTGTAGTCGGGGGCGCGAGCCTAAGCCCTATGCAAATCAAGGATCGCAATTTCCACCAATCAGAAGGGAGCTCTGGCGCTCTTCCTGCTAATGGGAGGGCAACGGCACGCCTCCTGGCTGGTGCCTCGGGAGCAGGGAGGCGCCGGGGAGGGGGCTCGCGGGGCCCAGAGCCCCGCTAGGATCTCCTGGACGCGGACCACCGCGGACGCGGACCACGGCTGTGGCCTGCCTGGCCCGGCTCTCCAAATTCCTCTTTGGAGCGCCCTCCCTTCGGGCTGAGGGGCGGGGTTGGTCTGTGATGGTTAGCACTCCCGCTCCCGAACAGTGAAGGGAGGGGGCGTTTTCGCTGCGGCCTCCAGTTTTGTTTGGGCTGATTCGCGTGGGGTTTTGGTTGTTAGTATCACCAAGAGATTTAAAAATACGGATGACTTACCAGAAGGTTGACTGTTAAGACTATTTTTTCATATTTGCTTCAAATTTAAGAAGCAACAAAAATGAAATTGCCTTTGTTTTTCATTACTATCTCTCCACCATTTGTCAGGGTTGTAAATCACTGTGGTGGGGACTTTCATTTTAACATGAAAGGATAGGATGTCCTCATCCTTTTTATTCAGGTTTTACTTGAACATAAATGACGCTAAGAGCACATTCTTGTACCTGAGAACATGTTTTGTGATTCTCGAGTTTACATAAATGGTATCCTCTTTGGCATCTTGTTCTGCAATTTTTTTTTTTCTTAACTAGGTTATCAGCTGTACTAGGTATTGCCAAATTGCTCTCCAAATTTTCACTTATTTCAGGGGCACACGAATCCCACCGTTTGGCAATACGTAGCTTGCTTACTAGAGTAGTGAAGCATCTCCTATCCTTTGTTTTTTGTTTTGTTTTGTTTTTTTCCTGCCCTTTGCTTTTAAAGAACAAATCTGAGGGACACACAGGGCGGCCTTCACCTGCCATTCAATGTAGCCAGGTCAGGCCAAGGCCCCAGCTGTTTTTCGTGGCAGGTGGGACAGCCCTAAACTGTGGGTGTCTGGCCCTTTGGTGGGCTTCCAGATGGCAGCCCCCCCTTGCCCCACTCTACCAGGCTTAGGTCCAGGCCTTAGGGGATTCTTTCCTCCTCTGTAGCTTTAGAAGTGGCAGAGGGTCCTCAGTACTCCAGGTCCTAATAGGTATCTTCATCCATGCCCACCCACTCCCCCCTACCCCCCCCCCCCGCCCCTGCTGCTGTCGGCATCCATCTAGATCCATCTCCTAGTGCAAAGCCCTTGTTCTTAAAAGCCCAATGTACCAGAGGCCAAACAAACTCAAGCAAGGGAGGGGCTTGGCCAAGGACACAACCCGTAATTAAGTCGAGGACAAATCTAAAGGGTTCCTAGCCTGGGCGGAGTATTAAGCTTAAAGTCTGTTTGCTACTGGGAACACCCAGAGGGTAGATTGGTGGTGGGAACCAGAGAGTAATGGGTGGCCTTGGACTCCTAGATCCAGATCCCCCACTGGGGTCTGAACACCCTCCCTCCCTTTCCTTAGCCAGAGCAAGAAACAAGTGGTGGGAAGGGTGGAAGATCATTCCTTGGGGAAAGGAGCTTTGGCTCAGGCTATATGAGAGGGTCCCCAGTACCAGACCAAGTACAAAGGACCCAGTACAAAGGACCAAGTCCTTTGGCACCTTGGAGACTTGGTTTGCCCATCTGTGAATCAGGAGAGTGGGTACTCACAGTTGAACTCCTGGGAGCCCAGAGAAACAGATGCTTGGTGTGGGGAGACTGGAACCTACCTACCTCTAGGCTAGTGCCCCTCGTGTGGAGAGAAATGAGGATCTCCCTCTTGTGTCCAGGACTCCAGGGAGGAGAGGCATCCTGCAGACTTCCGAGGCAGCACTCCCCTGGGCCATAGAAGCTGGAGGACTATTTGCAGGAGCTAGGGGTATCAGTGAAAGGGATTGGACAATCAAGCTGAACAACACAAAAAGTTTCAAGGGCAGTCAGGCTGGGGCAGGGCCTCAATGCCACACTCCTGGCCCCTAATAGAGGCAGCCAGAAGAAAGACAGGAGGTAGGAGTGGCAAGGTTAAGTGGGCGAGAAAAGGGGCATCTGAAATCTTGTATCTGCAGGCTATGCTGCACAAGGCCCAGGAGTCTGAATGAAAATCCTCTGTGGAGAAGTTGTTACCCTGGTGCAGGCCCACAGTACTGGCTTGGCTTTCACCACTTTATAGCTTCCTTTGGCTTCGTTTCTTTCCATCAGGACACCACCATTTGGGGCTTCATGTCTTGGAAGGCAGCCAGAAGGACCCTCATAGAAGATGAAGTTGAATGATCTCGAAAGGTAGGGAGCTGTGGGCCACACTGAGCTCACACGGGATTTTGTTTGACTGATGTAGTATTTTTTTTCGACTGTGATAAAATACACATGACATAAAATTTGCCATCTTACCCATTTTTAAGTACACAGTTCCGTAGCATTACGTATACTCACATTGTTGTGTAGCCAATCTTTAGAATGTTTTCGTCTTGCAAAACAAAAATTCTGTCCCCAGGGGTGCCTGGGTGGCAAAGCTTCTGCCTTCAGCTCAGGTCATGATTTCAGGGTCCTGGGATCGAGTCCCACATCAGGCTCTCTGCTCAGCAGGGAGCTTACTTCCTCGTCTCTCTACCTGCCTCTCTGCCTACTTGTGATCTGTCTCTGTCACAGAAATAAATAAAATCTTTTAAAAAAAATAAAATTCTGTTCCCATTAAACAAATCCCATTTCTGTCTACCTCCAACCCCGGTAAATGGGATCATACAGTATTTGTCTTTCTGTGGCTGGTTTATTGCATTTAGCAACACGTCCTCAAGCTTCGTCCATGTTATAGCATGTGTCAGACTTTCTTCCCTTTTTAAGACTAGATAATCCTCCATCATATGGATATGCCACACTTTGTTTATCCATTCACCAGTGGATGGATATGTGTGGTGCTTCCACCTCTTGGCTACTGTGAATAATGCTGGGTGTACAAATCTCTTTGAGTTGATACTTTTAATTCTTTCAGGCATGTGCCCAAAAGTAAAATTCCTGGGTGATATCATTCTCTGTTTAATTTATTTTATAAAGATTTTAGGAGAGCCTGGGTGACTCAGTGGGTTAAAGCCTCTGCCTTTGGCTCAGGTCACGATCCCAGGATCCTGGGATTGAGTCCCGCATCCGGCTCTCTGCTTGGCAGGGAGCCTGCTTCCCTTCCTCTCTCTCTCTGCCTGCCTCTCTGCCTACTTGTGATCTCTGTCTGTCAAATAAATTTTTTAAAAAAGATTTTTTTAATTTATTATTTATTTGACAGACAGAAATCACGAGTAGGCCGAGAAAAAGGAAGGGAAGCAGGCCCCCTGCTGAGCAGAGAGCCTGATGCAGGGCTTGATCCCAAGGTCCTGGGATCATGACCTGAGCAGAAGGCAGAGGTTTTAATCCACTGAGCCACCACCACCTCCATATAGTTTCTCCAGCAGCTGCACCATCTCACATTCCCACTGGCAGTATACAGGCTTCCAATTCCTCCGCATTCTTGCCACCACTTGTTGCTTTTTTTAATAGTGGTTGTCCTGATGATTGTGAGGTGGAGTACTTCTTGTTTTAAGCCCACATTTTACAAGTGGGAGGTTTCACCAGAAAAAGCATATGGTTTCTCTATAAAAAAATTCTCAAGAGGTGCTTCTGATGACTGAGCCCCATGTGGGACCACCAGCAGGCAGAGGTACCCTGGATGGCCCCTGGATGGCCCCTGGATGGCCCAAGCCACTCCCTGCCTCTGGAGGGGAAAGTAGATGCATTTTCAGGAGGTGCTTCTGACATGGTCTGAGAAACAGGAAGCAGTCAGCAGAACTGGTTGTCACTGTCCCTCTTCAGGTGGGGTCTGTGTCCTCCAGTTGGCCAGACTGCCCTGTCTGGCATGTGCCTATGCACCTCTGTGTTTGAGACAGCCTCGTTCCTCCTCACCCTTCTGCACATGCCTGTTTTATAACGGGGAACTGCAACGGTTTTGTAGTGTGTCAACTTGGCTAGGCTGAACTACATTTCCCATGACACCCTTATTCATACATTTCCTGTAGGGTGGGCCACATTTGCCAGATTTGGGAGGAAGTCACCATTTTGGTTGCTGATCAGGTGACTTACCTCCTCGGTAGGAACCCGTACTGATTACTGGACTTACCCTGGATTCTCTCTCAGTTTTCCTGACTCAGGTGTGTGCATGGTTTAAGTCTATAACAAAGGGTCTCAGCTTCTGCAGGATACCCTCAACACCAAGGTCAGAGGCAACAAGAACCAACACAAGTTTCAGTCTGTCCTGGGCTCCAGCTTGTGCCGTTTCGGCCTGCTTATGATCTTCCCGTCCTGTCTGGGCACTCACTGCTGGCTCCAGCGTCGGTCAGAGAAATTCAGCCTTCTGGCATCTGGTTCCTCAGCCCTGCTATCAATCCAATGTATAGGTGCGTGTGTCCCTAATACCCCTCTGGGTCTGCTTCTCCACTGAACTCTTAGAGGGGAGCCCGAGGCCCTGCTCACACTTCCTGCCTCCTGCCTGCTCAGTCTGCTTGTCACATTCACCATTCCCCAGACTTGGGAGTTTTTGCCACACTGGGGGCCTGTGCTAGTGCTCCAGCCTGAATTGTCCCCACACCACAGCCACAGCCGCTGGCTTATCTGTCCTCAAGAACAGGAAGCAAGTCTGATTGGTCCCTGTCCCTGCCTCTGTTCAGCCAGTGTGCCCTGAAGGAGTGACTGTGGACTAGGCGACACACGAGATCTCATGCAAGGATCAGTGCACCCATTTGCAGGTGTGAGTGGCCCCAGTAGAGGCCCCAGGGCCTCTTGGCTGCTGCTTTTGACAAATGGAGCTCCCTGAATGGCCAAAGGGCCCTCTGGGTATATCAACAAAGGTTCTGGTCCTGGGACAGAGGGATGGCAGCACCCCTTGTGCTGAGCCCTTGAGACCCCTCCCCCATCAGGTTCTGTGCTCGGGGTTAAGCCTGGACCTGGAAGAGGGACAGGTTCAGCTGGGTTAGTCTACAAGAGTCCACTCGGTGGCGACTCCCATCATATGGGTCACACAGGCTTGCATAGCCTGGAAAGGGGCCTTTCCAGTGTCTTCAGGGCTGTCCTGGGGCCAGGGAGAAGTCAGATCTAGGGACCCAGGAGGTAGATGAGGCGGATCCCAGTCCCGTGAGAGGAGGGAGGCAAGGGCACAGGAGGAGAGTGTGCTACACTGGGGCTGGGGTCAGGGGTACCTAGAGACCCTGACTGGGGGCAGTGTGTTCCCACCCTCTTGGTTAGCTGAGGGATGAGTAAAAGAAATATTTCTTGGCTCCATTTATAGATAAGGAAGTGGAGGAATGGGGAGAACAGTCTTGCCCAAATCAAAAGACATGGTGGACCAGACCCCTGGATTGCTGACTTGCAGCCTCCAGAGACCTGGTCCCATCCAACGCCCCCTCCTCTCCTGATCAAGGGATGCAGACAGGAGCCTAGGCTGAGGCCACTGCTGGGCCTCTATTGTACAGAGACGCAAATACACGTGTTTCTTTGCTTCCTCCTGGCACCAGAGTCTGCTGCCCCAGGAAGCCCTCCTCCAGAGCCTCGCGGTGTCCTGTGCCCCCAGCATTCACCTGGAATTGAAGCTCCTCAGTGAGGTCTAAGAGACATAAGAGGTCGACAGCAGGTAATGGGCTCCCCGGCCCTGTGCCAGAGCTGAGTGTGGGGTCAGGGCAGAAAATAACAGCCTTCCCAGTCTCAGCACCAAACTTGTAAGACCAGCTTTTGAACCCCCTCCTCACTGGGGCTGTCACAAGGCTGAGATGTGGCCCACGCAGCCTTCCTCAGAGTGCCTGGCACATGCCGAGGGTTCACATGGGGCAGGACATGGCCATCCTTTCTTCAACTTGGGGTGCAGGTCAGTGACATGAGCCCCATGCAGAGTTGCAGCTCTACCGAAGGGTCTAGTGAGCACCCTGAGAAAAGAGGAGGGGAGGGGTGGGGGGGTAAACAGTGGGACACTGGGAATGTCCTTTCAGAAGAACAATTTAAAGGAATGACAGGGTCCAGGATGTGAGCACAGGAGGGTAAAGTGAGTCAAAGGAGTGAGAGACTAGACTGCAAGTGACAAAACCCAGTTGACGTGAGCCAACATAAAAAGCAATGTTATCAGCTCACGTGGCAGTCAAGTCTAAACTATTTTCAGGCAAGGCTAGATCCAGAGGCTCTGTTCATGTTCTCAGGTGTCTGTCTCTCCATTTCGTGGGTCCAGCTTTCTGTCCTGGCTCCTTTTTCAGGTGGGCTTTCCCTGTGTATTGAGAAAGATGGCTTCTGGCAACTCTGGCCCCCTGTCCCTGCCTGGGAAAGAGCACCTCTTTCCCAGAAGCTCCAGGAAGAGTCCCAGGATTGACTCCCGATGGAACTCACTGGGGTCAAGAACCATTTCTGACCCAGAGGTTGTGGCACAGTGAACAACTGAACACTCATTGGCCGGGTCTTCAGTCACGTAAACCTCCCTGGGACTAGACAGTCAAATCCCCAGAGCCGGGTGGCTTGGGTCCCCAGAAAAATATGAGTGTTCTTCACTAAGAGAGAGGCCTCACCGGGAGCTGGTCCACAGGTGCTCCCATGCTCCTGGAAAAGGCAGATCTCAGGATAGAGAGGACAGCCAGCTAGGGGCCCAAGTGTGCAAGGGATGAAGACAGAAGACAGGAGAGTGGTGGGGGCAGCAGCACCAAAGTGGGAGGCCACTGGGATGGGCCACCAGATGATATGAGCAACAAAGGGTGGATTTGGGTGGAAAATAGGGAAAGGCAGTGTGGAATACAAAGGACCTGAGGACACTTTGGGGCCATGGAGCTCATGAGATGTCTGCAAAGGATGATGGTTGGCGGTGGGGGCCTCTTGTTAGGAGGGGCTCAGAGGAAGGGAGGGTGCCCAGTGTGATCGTTGCACAGAAAGTGCTGGGTCCATGTGCCTGGGGCCCCCGTAGCAGCCCTTCTGAACCCTGTTGGAACCTGAGTCACCAGGGAGCTGAGCAAAAAGCTAAGGTCTGGGTCCGGGCCTCGAGACTGCGACTTAGACCACTGGGGTGAGCCTAGGTGGCATCTGGGCTTGGGTTTCCAATTTAGGGAAAGGGGGTGTGGAATCTGAGGGATCACGTTCAGCTGGTCAGGAGCACCATCCCCTCTAATCCTGGGTAGGCCTCGGCCTCTCCTGACTTCTGGCCCTGCGGACAGGAGCTGGGCTGGCACAATGGCCCTGCAGATGGCACTGGGCATCCCCCCAACCCCGCACACTGCCAGTAGCTGAAACTGGTACTGATCAGCAAGTGGCAGACCTGGGCTGGCAGGGTGGGTGCAGCGGTCAGGCCTGAACCACCATGGTCCTGCTGTCTTCAGCCCAGATCTCCTGCCTGCCCCCTGGATGCCCACAGTTGCCCGGAAACAGAATAGTCTCAGCCAAGGCTAGCATCCCATTTCGTCCTTGGCCCTAATGACAGGGCCCCCTAACTGCCATCAGTCACAGGTCTCCATACTTGGGAGGTGGTTCATCTTGTTCTCAAACCTTCTGCCTAGAGGACAATGATGGGCAGAGGAATTTGGCTTCCTTCTTCTCTGCTGGCAGGGAAGCTTGGGTGGGGCAGGCACTTGTGCTGGTTGTGCCCACCATCGTGTCCTCCCTCACAGCCCAGGCCAGGACAGGGGGGGTGGGGGAGACTCATGCTGGCACTGGGCCCTGCAGTTCCCAGAGGCAGGAGGCAATGGGCAGCAGGGAGACCCAGCCAAGACTTTAAAAAACTGAAAGAGCATGTGGAGTGACCACTTGCCCCAAGGGTCTACAGGGTGGTAGGTGGCTGAAGGGTTTGCCCTGTGACCCCACTCTGCGCTGGGGCAGGATAGTGGCTGCCGGGCCTGGGTCAGGGTTATGGGCAGGCCAGAGGGGCTTCTCCAGTGATGCTCCCTCCCCTCCCCTAGCGTCCTTCCCCCCACCACCTGTAGTCTCTAAGAGAGATCATCTCCCATCTGTCACTGACCCCTAGCCCAGGCTCGTGTAGCTTAGTACATGCACATATACCCACTGTTCTAGAACATTCCCTAGCTTCCCACTGCCCCAGAGCCTTCCTTTTACAGGGCTGTCTTCATAGGAACATCCATCAAAGGCTCACTTGGTCTTAAGTACAACTATCACACATACTGGACGCCAGGGTGTCTCAGGGCAGAGGATCATTCTTCCCAACTTGTCCAATAATCCTCTGGTCCCGTGTGCACTTCAGATCAGCCAACAAGCAGAGGATCATGCCTTGCTCAGGCCACACCTGGGGCTGTGCTCAGTGAGCCAGAGCCCAAGGCCTCTACATTTCAATATCGTTGTCGCATCAACACAAAGTCTTAGTGAATCCAGAATAACCTCTGCAAAGGCCCAGCCTCGTGTGACCTTGTACGTGCTGAGGGGCCCTTCTCAACAAACCCCGAAAAGCCAGGGCTGCGCCCCCCCCCCCCCACCAGCCATCTCCAGCATCTTTCCACCTCTGCTCACAGGGAGATGGGTCGGTCCCTCGAGGGTCCCCCGCGGTTACCACTCCCGCGCGGGAACTCCAAGCTCCAGGCCTACCTCGCTAACGTCCGGGGTCCCCTGGACCCTTGGGACCCCTTCCAACCCAAGCCGCGCGCAGACTGCGCCCATCCCTACTCCACTCGGAAGAAAAGGAGAGCGGTTCAAAGGTTTAAACAATTTATTGTGCCCCAAAAAGGCCGACGGGATGAAGGAAGGCCGCGCGGCCCGCGCCCCGAGCGATTGTTTGTCGCACACCCAAAGCCGGAGGGTGGGGAGTGGGGAAAGGCGGCGCGGCGGCCGGGTCCCTGCACACTAGGGCCTGGCCACCCCGCGGCCCCCGCCCAGGCAGGCAGGCGCGGCCGCGGCCATTGGCGCCTAGGGGCCGGTAGCCATGGCGACGGCCGTTGCCAAGGGCGAGAGCCAATAGGGGCGTCGCCAGGCCGTTTCAAAAATCTAAAGCAAAAGCAACAACAACAAAAAAATACACTCTACGGCGGCGGGGGAGGGGGGGCCTAGGAGGGGATGGAGCGAGCCCGGGGCCCTCCGTGCGGCTCAGAGCAGGGGCGGCGGCGGCCGGGCCGGACAACCGTACAAAACCTACATACACTCGGGGTAGAAAAACCGAACGCCGGGAAGACCCGGCAGGCCGGCGCGCTCACTTGCGGCCCTTGGGCACCTTGGGGACGCTGGGCTTGGCCGCCTTCTTCACCTTCTTGCCCCCGGCGGCCGCCGCCTTCTTAGCCTTGCTGCCTTTGTCCTTCTTGGAGGCGGCGCCCTTCTTGTGCGAGCGCTTCTCGGGCTTCTGGCCCTTGGCCGGTTTCTTGTCCGCGCGCCGGGGGCCGGCCGCGCCCGGGGCCGCTTTCTTGGCCTTGTGCGCGGCGGGCGCCGGGGCGGTGGCGGCCGCCGTGGCTCCGCGCCGCTCGCCGCCGCCCTCCAGCTTCTTACGGTTGAGCTTGAACGAGCCGTTGGCGCCGGTGCCCTTCACCTGCAGGAGCGTGTCGTTCTGCACCAGCGCCTTGATGGAGTACTTGAGGTAGGTGCGCCCGTTCTGCTGATCGAACCACGCCACCTTCTTGGCCTCCGTGTAGATCTTGGCCAGCGACGAGCCGTTGCGCTCGCCCAGCCTGCGGATGGTCTCCACCACCAGCTGGCTGTACTTGCCCGGCTGGTTCTTCTTCTTGTTGTTCTTTTTCTTCTTCGAAGGGGACAGCGCCGCCGAGCCGCCAGCCTTGGCCGCCTTCTTGGCCGCCCCCTCGGCGGTCGTCAGCGGCAGGGCCTCCTCCAGCTCCACAGACATGGTGGCGAGCGGGTTGGTGGCGGGCGGGGCGCGAAAGCCCGGGGGCCGCGCCGGGAAGAGGAAGGCGAGGGGCCGAGGGGGCGCCGGGGGACTGGGGGCGCGCGGCGGCTCCAGGCGGGAGCGGCCGCGGCCGGGCCTGGGGCCGGGCGGCAGGGCTGGGGCGGGGGCCGGGCCGGCCGGAGCAGTAGGTCCCGGGCCGAAGCCGGGGCCGGAGCGGAAGGGGGTGTCGGGGCGGAGAGGGCCGGAGCCGGGACCCGGCCGGAGCAGAGAGATCCGCCAAGGGAGCGCCGCGGCTGCTGCTACCGCTGCCGTCGCCGGAGCTCGCTGGGCGTGCGCGCTGCGCTCTGGTGAGGAGGGCGCTCCGCTCCCCTTTTATAGCTCCCTGGCGGACCACGTTGAGAACAACAACAGCCTGGTCTGGAGCCAGCGCCAACTTGTGCTTCTTGGAGCCCCTTCCTCGGCCGCTGGCTTCCCGTATCGCGCCTCCCCGGCACCACCAAACCCTCGGCCGAGCGCCCCGAACAGGGCCCGAGCCTGCGGCGCAACGGAGAGACGGCCTGCGCCCGGGAAGGGCTCAGCAGAGGGGAACGGAGGGGTGCACCCTATGCTGCGGGAGCGCGAGAGGAGGGGGGCACCCGGTTTGGGGGCAAATAGCGAGGGCCCCGGGGGAGGCCACGCGGCCCGGAGCTTCGCGGCCGGCAGCCAAGAGTGCGCCACAGCCACCCAAGCCCTGAGCGCGGTCTGGGAGGCCCCGGCCTGCCCGCAGGACGAGATTTAATTTGTCCGAACTAACACAGGGCACGCCCTCACGTGGTCGGCTGGGGCAATGTGAAATGTGCTAGGACATCTTCGAGGGGGGTCTCCACCCGAGTCGGAGGGGATGGCGGCTGGAGGCGCTCTCCGGCTGCGCGCCCGGGGTCTTGTTATGCCTCGGGGGTCTGAGCCCCGCCCGGGAGGAAGTGGGGGACGACCGCAGGTGTCTCTCTGCGGACATTTCCAACCCCCACCCCGCCCTCCGCCCCCGCCAAAGTGACGCTGATGCTCCAAATGCCCCATTTCGTGGTGCGCAAGTAGCCGCCACCGTTCGCCCCAGAGCCAAATGGCGGTTCCACGGTGGAGCTAGTGGAGCGAGTGACAGGCTGCGACCCCCGTAGGAGTTCTCGGACGGGATGGGGGAGGGGAGGTGCTGCGGCCACACCCCTCCCCCTGTCGTGCGGGAAGGGCGATGGAGAGCGGGTCCTGGAGACTCCTCTTCTAGCCCCCCTCCCTCTCGTCGCCCGGCGAAGTCCTCCGCAGGGGCTTGTGCAAGTCTGGCGGCTCTGAGCTGGTCGGGGTGCAGCGTAACTGCTGCCGAGGAGGCGCCGAACAGCCTTTCTCGAAGCCGAAGAAGCCTCTTCTTGGGGAAGCTGAGACCATGGGGAGACACCCGGAGAAGAGCGGATCCCTTGGGAATAAGTGGTTTTTAGGCTCGAGCATGAATGGGACAGGGACGGTAGAAAATTGGGGTTCCTGGGGAGAGCGAGCTGGAAGCCGTGAAGTCCAGGAAGGGGGAAGCTGGGCGTGGGGGTGGGGGATCCAGGCCTTCTATTCCAAGAGGCCCCTGTCCACACGCACCCTTTTCCCAGAGCAGGCACAAACCCCATTGGCCCCCTCAGACAATTTAGTGAATAAGGCCCCGGAGAGGAGGAAATTGAGGCTGGGAAAGATGAGACAGGATGGGGTTCCTTTGCAGTGGGGGGTGATCAGTGGCATTGACCCAGAGGAGGGCTCGTCTCCCAGGGCAGTGAATACAGCCCATAGGAGGAGGAAGATAAGCCCAGGTCCCTGCAAAGAAGGCCAAGTCCCTCTCCCGGGAAGGAGGACACTCCCCCCCCCTCGCCCCCCAACACACACATACCTGAGTGAACTGTCTGTCAAGCTGGGGAAACTTGGCCAGCCTAAGACCTCAGCCAAGGCGAGAAAAGACCATTAGGAGTCTCCTAGCAGAGACTGGGGTGGGTTTCTGAAAGTGGTGCTGGCTGAGCCCCGGGGTGGGGGGGGGGGCGAGGGACACCTGGGGAGCAAAAAGGTCTTGCAGAGAGGGCATGGCCTGAGCGAAAATCACAGGTTCCGGAAATGCAGAGGCTGTAATGCAGTGAGAGAGAGAGATGGAGGAGTGTCCATCCAGGAGCCGAAGCCACCCAAGACGGAGCAGAGGGCACGGAGGTGGGTATGGCGACCCCCTAGCATGGTGGACCAGGGTGCTCAGAGCTGGGGCTGGAACAGGGACACCAGGAAGAGAGCTGGCCCCAGGGACAAGCTGCAGGGGGAGGCAGCCCAGTGACTGGCCTGGAGGGGCTCCAGCTTGGTCTCTGAAGGGTCAGAGAAAGAGTAGAGGATGGTGCCCTTGCTGATACCCCAGCCTGGCCAGCAGGGGCACCCCCAGACTGCTGTTTGCCCAGCCATCCTGGAGAGAAGGTCGCTGGAAATGTGAATCTGGAGAGTTGGTGGCAGCAGCAGCCTGGGTCAGGGATGTCTTCCCCAGGGTCCTTGTGCAGGGAAGAGGAGGATGTGGAAGTGGTAGGAAAGGGAGGGGTGCTTGATGGGAGACGGGGGAAGAATGGTCAGAGAGGAAGGAGGGAACCAGTGGTGGCTGGTGTCATGGAAGCTAAGGAGGAGAGAGTTTCAAGAAAGAAGGGGTGGCCTGTCACAGTGCAGCCCATTCGGAAAGTGGATCAATCTATCGATCAGCAGAATGGACAGGTTCAGCAGAGCTGGAGAGACTGGCAAGTCTCCAGCCTCTGAGCCCCTCTGGCTGGAATCTGCCTGTTTGCCCAGTGTTTTGGGGTGTGTGTGTGTGTGTTTAAAGATTTTTTTATATATTTATTGGCAGAGAGATAGAGATCACAAGTAGGCAGAGAAGCAGGCAGAGGGAAAGTGAAAAGAAGGCTCTCTGCAGGGAGCCCATGCAGGGTTCGATCCCAGAACCCCGGGATCATGACTGGAGTGGAAGGCAGTCGCTTAACCAACTGAGCCACCCAGGTGCCCCTTACCCAGTGTTTTATTTTTATTTTATTTTTTATTTATTTTTTAAAAATATTTATTTATTTATTTGACAGACAGAGATCACAAGTAGGCAGAGAGGCAGGCAGAGAGAGAGAGGAGAAAGCAGGCTCCCCGCTGAGCAGAGAGCCCGATGTGGGGGTCGATCCCAGGACCCTGAGATCATGACCTGAGCTGAAGGCAGAGGCTTAACCCACTGAGCCACCCAGGCACCCCTTGCCCAGTGTTTTAAAAACAAAAACAAAACAACTAAATTAGGTCCAGGATTGAAAAATCAGCCGATTTCAGATCAAAATGTGTCCAGATCTCAGCAAAAAAAAAACAAAAAACAAAAAAAAAAACCCTGAAGATTCACCCTAGGTGGGGCCAGAAGGAACGGGGCCTGAATAACCATTACCCCTCTAGCTGGGCTAGACTCCCAGCACCTGGTCAGTATGGCGAGTGTGGCCAGTGTGGGGCAGACAGAAATTTCTCTAGCCCCTGGTGGCAGAGCCTAGCTGTGCCACCTAGCTGGAGGCCTATCTGTGATTGGAGAGGAGAAGGAATCAGTCTGCAGGGGCAGACATGTGTAGGCAAGGCCGTGTGACCCGGGCCATGGGGAGGATGCAGAGGACAGGGCTTAGAGTCCACACCACCCCTGGTGGGCTCTCTGGCCTCCTGGTGGAGCAGGTGCTTTTGCTGGTGGGGAGAGAGTTGCTGCCTGTGCACCTGTGGAGCAGGGCTCCGGGAGACTAATTTTAGGGCCTTGGGAACTGGCAGAGACCACATGGTTTCATCCTACTTGCCTGGTGATACAGAGGCGGCCACAGGCTTGGGAGATGGAGGATAGTGGGTTCATCCAATTAGCCAGGATTCTAGGCCTGGGGTCCTGCCAGCTTTCAGGGATGCTTCTCAGAGCCCACACTCCCAGGTAGCCCTGCTGACCGCTCTAAGGAAATGTAAATGGGGAAGGCCTCAAGTAACTAAGGAAAAATGATGGAGAAAGAAACATCAGAAGTGACCAGGGCCTAGCAGAGACAAGCCCCTCCCACATCAGCCCTCCCGCTGGGCCAGTCTTGGGAGTTAAGTGGGAGGGGGGCGGTGCAGAATCAGGGTGGGTAGGTGGGTCCTTCCTCCTTAGTGAGCTCCTCCTCCTTCAGTCCTGTGGCTCCAGATGCCATCTAGACACCGATGACACCCCGTTTATGTCAGCCCTCATTCCTGTCTCTCTCCTGACCCAACAGACTGGCTGCCAGCCGCCAACTCTACTGGGATGTCCAAGCATAGCTCTCTCCGGGTGGTGACCAAAACAGGGCTCTGTTTTCTCTTGCAAACCTGCTCCTCCCCAAGGTTTCACAGACAGTTCTAGCCCCAAAGCATAGGCTTGGCCTCGATTTCTTTTTCCCTCTACCCTCTCATTCAACCTATAGATTCCTGTCTCCTCTATTCCCAAACAGGTTCCTCACCAAGCCCTGGAGTTCTCCACCCTTCCACTCTGGGGTCTCCAAGCCTCTCCACACAGCAGCAGCAGCAGCAGCAGATGGAGCCGCTAACACAGAAGTATGACTTCCTGCATTTCCCTTCGGCCCGAGGGCCTCAGGCAGCTTCTCATCACACTAGGATGCATCTACCCTCAGCCACACTGGCCCTTTTGTTCCTCACACAGACCGCGGCGGGGGGCTTGTTCCACCACAGGGCCTTTGCACTTGCTATGTGGCCGACAGCAGTTATTCCCATCTCAGTCCTTGAGAGCCTCTTCAGGGTAGCCGCCACCTAGCCACCCTGGCTGAATGAATACCTCTGGAGAACTCCTGTATCACATCACCCTGCTTGATTTTCTTCATAGCACTTATCATCATCAGACCCCATTTCGTCTATTTAAAATATATATATTTTTTAGATTTTTATTTATTTGACAGAGAGAGATCACAAGTAAGCAGAGAGGCAGGCAGAGAGAGAGAGGAGGAAGCAGGCTCCCCGCTGAGCAGAGAGCCCAATGTGGGGGTCAATCCCAGGACCCTGAGATCATGACCTGAGCAGAAGGCAGAGGCTTAACCCACTGAGCCACCCAGGCACCCCATCTGTTTATGTGTGTACCAGCGCTCTGTAAGAACAGCGTTGGGTCTGCCTTGCTCCCCACTGCACCCCAGCCCTGGGCACACCCCCCCACCCCCACCTGGTTGGCGCCCTGCTCACTGCCCTCTGCCACCTGAAGACAGTGCAGGTTTGCCCACAGCTGCCGCTCCAGGAAAGTGGGCTGGGAGGCAGGAGTTCCTGGTGGGGTTGGACCCTGGCATTCCCACAAACTTCACGTGTGACCCACCGCTCCCCCCGCAATGACTCTGTTCCCCAGTTTGTGAAAAGATGCTGGATGTGTGCAGCGCTCTCCAGCTTTGGCAGCCCAAGTCCGGACTTCTGAACAGAGAGGTCCTCAAGAGAAGGGAGGGCCCACAAGAATACAGCCTTCCTGGAGAATGAAACACAAAACAAAAGACCCCGGTGTAGAGCAGAGTGTGGAGAGTCTGGGTCTAGGATGCAGAACCCTGGGGCTCTGGGTGGGCTTCTGTGCTTCCGTCGGCCTCAGTGTTATCATGTGTAGAAGGGGTGTCCACCCTAGAGCTCCAGCAGAGGCACCTCTGCGCGGGAGGGTTTCCAGTAGGCCTGGGTGGGAGTAACCAGCCTCAGAGACAGGATTCTGAGGTCCTGCCGCCTGAGGGCCCTTCCCCAGGGAAGGCCCCGTTGGCTGTTAACCTGTTGAAGGCCAAAGAGTCGGTCTCCCCAAAACACGTTTTAAACCGAGAGGTTGGCTCCATCCTAGGCCTGGATTGGGAGGGAGGGTGGCAGGGCCCAGTTTGGGATTTAAAATCTAGAGCGGCACTAATTACTTTTCAGCATTTAAAGGGAGACAAAAGGAAATTCACACAGCGAGACTGTGGGAAGAGTTGCCTTCAAGATGCAAACGTGTACTGTGAAGCCCTGAATGGGGACATTGTTAGGGGCCCTGGCTCCTCTCCCCCTGTGGCTGGGCAGTGGGCTCTGAAGGGCTGGTGGGTCTGAGGAACCCCAGAGAAGCGGCCAGGGATCAAAGGAGTGGACAAGTCCGTGCTGAGGCCAAAAGGGTGCGAAACGTGGGGACAGAGAGGCCTCGCTTGGAGGGAACCGGCTGGCCCCTCCGGCCCGGGAGCGTCCCAAAGGAGGAGCTGGGCTCCAGCTCTGCAGGGAGAATGGGTCATGGCCATGGGGCTGGTTCCTAAGCACAGACGGCCTGTGCTTAGGGCACCAGCAAAGCAGGAGCCCCACAAAGGGTTCTGATAGGATACGCATTGTATGAGAATGGAGCAAGTAGTGCTCATTCAGGGAAGAAGCCAGAACTTGTGGGACCTCTTCAAGTGCTGTTTTCATTCTGAATTGCATTAAGGGAGAAGGGACAGCTGGCCCACGTGCGCACACCTAGAGACAAGGCCCACCGAGGTGACATTGCTGAGGGTGATCGGAGGTTTGAACCCGTCTCCAGAATTGAAGCAGCCCTCCCCGTCCATTCTCCAAGAGCCGTGAAGGCTGCTGGACCGAGCAGGGAGTGGGTGGGAGCCGGAGTAAAGGGAGCTGGGGGATTGGGCAGACCCTGCTGTAAGTCACGCTGCTCACGCTGCCTTTCCCAGGCCTTCTTTTCCGCCATTTAAAAGTCCATTAGTTATTCGTGGTCTAAAATCCAACGATGGGAAGTGCGAACCCTGTCCAGCAGCCCCACGGCCCATACAGAGCCCTGCTCCCCGCAGCCCCCAGCTGGGCCAGGCTTTATTCGAGTGGCCCCTCTGGTGAGTGTGCAGTGCCGTTTCAATGCTTCCAGGACTTTCTTCACTAGCCAGGAAATGCCTACAGTATTCATCCCATAACTGGGGTTTCTCTGTCAGAGAATTGTTCATTTTTGGTGACCTGTGGTCAGGTTGTCCTCAGAACCTACCCCTGTACCCCCATTTCCTCCACCCCTGCCCTGTGCCCCCACCTGGGGCCTGTTGCTGTGAGCCAGTGCCACCCCAGGGGGAGCACTCGGACCTCGGGGTTCGTTTTTCTTCCTTTTCATGTTCTGTAACCCCCAGCTTGTGTGTATGTGCTCTCCCCGGGGCACCCCCATCTCAGGGGCTGCCAGGACTCCTCAGGGCCTCCCCCCCGCAACACCCTGCCACTACCCCCGTCCCCTCCAGTGAGCTGTGGGTCTGTGAGCTGTGGTCCAGCGGTCTGCCTTCTGCCAGCTTTTCTACCTTCCTCTCCCATTCTTCATCCCTGTCAGAGGCCTCAGCGGCCGGCCCATCTGCCTGGCTGCCCTGGGCTCTGCGTCCTGGGGCCCTTGGGGCTTAGAAGGGGGTCTCTGGCCAGCCCTCCAGCCCATGTGCGGCACAGACCGGGCCTGGCAGAAGCGCTCAGAACTTGAATGAGGGTTTGTGGGTTCGAAGGAGGGAAGGAGCCCTGGAAAAGCTGGAAAAAGTCTTCTCCTGGCCCTGCCTCTGCAGAGCTGTCCCCACCCAGGCTCACCCTTGGGTGAGGACCGAGGAGAGACGCTCAGAGGAGCTGGACCCCTAGCGTTAGGGAGGCAAGGCCAGGGTGAGAGGAGGGTAGCTCCCCACCCGAAGCCTTCAGGGGAATTCCTTTCCTTGGGGGCAGTCCTGGACCCCACCCCCACTGCCCCAGGGCCAGCTTACAGGCTGCGAGGCAGGGAGCTGGCCTGGCTGGGGCTTGGGGACCCTGCAGCCTCGCCTCTGCACCGCCCCCCCAACCAGGGAAGTGCTGGCTCTGCAGGGGGCCTGCCCAGCAGAGCTTGGTTTCCTGAGGCGGGAGATGCCCTAACCGCCTCCCAGCCTCAGACCTGTAGTAGAGCTTGACCTCTCTTCCCCTGAAGCCTCTGTCCGAGGCCCGAGGAGCTGGGATGGGGTCAAAAAACTATTCTGGGAGGGGACCCCAGACAGCCAGGACAAAACCTGACCCACAAACCCCCTTCCTAGGTCTTAGCCTTGGAGGCCTGCTTCAGCCACCACTGCAGCGCGATCCATTGGCTGAGGTGCAGGCGAGGGGATCTTGGCTTTATCTCCCTTTCTTAGAAGCAGTCTCAGTCTGTGGACCAACTTTCTTCCTGGGGAAGAACCGAAAGCCCTAACGGGTAGCAGAGCAGCCTGTAGCCCCCTGCTTAACAGATGAAGCCCGGGCGCCACGCTTGCCAGGAATCGAACATTCCTGGCAGTTGCGGGTAGGGGGTGGTGTATTTCTACCTTCACTGTCCAGATGAGGAAACTGAGGCTTCAGAGAGGTTTGGTAATGTCCCTAATGATATCGGGCCAGGAAAAGATGGCAAAGCATTTGCTGTTTACCCCATTGCCCGCCCCCACCCCCCGACACTTTCTCATACTTGGCTTTATACCACTGATCACTTTCTGAGATTATCCTGTCTCGTGTCTGTTGTCCCTGCTAGAGCAGGGACCCTGTCTAACTCACTGCTGCATAGGGTCTGGCACATAGTAGGCCCTCAATAAATATTTGTTGAATGAATGAGATGGGATTCAAACCCAGATCTGGCTGGGAGGCTTGTGCTTCCTGCATGCAGAGTTGTGAACTACACGGGTCACAACTCAAAAGTTGTGCACTGAGCCTGCTAAGCCACCTGACAGAGCAGGCAGGGACCCCACAGTGTTGTTGAAAACCCTAGTGGAATCTTTGATCATCTACTGTGATCTTTGCAATGCTCACAGAATTTTATTTCATACTCATTTGCTTGTCCCATTTGGGGATCCTGAACTTGGTCAGGAACAAGTTCCCTCATGAGATGAGGTGCAGCCTCAACCTAGACTCTGGTCCCTAACTGCCATTATCTGAGGGGGGCGGCAAAGAGTGGGGACGTTATGGCTGCACTGGGTAGCAGGTAGCAAAGATGGGCCACTTCAGACAGCCACATACCACCTGGCTCTGGCATGGCCTCCTCCTCCCCCAAGCTCAATCCAGTCCTTTTTCCACTTAGAGGCAGCCACAGAAGCTTTAAAAAGGCCAACTAGAGCTTCTTGTCCTGCTTGGACCCTTCAGCAGCCCCCTGCCAGGCCCTGCAGCCCTCAGGCCCTGCTGACCTCTTCGACTTTATCCCCCAGCGCTCCTGCCCTCTTTGCTGGGCACGGCTGTGGCGCCAGGCATCCTGCTTCCTGGCCCCCTTTCCTGACAGCCCCCGCAGTCTGCACTAGCTCCCTCAATCCTGTCATCCTGATTCCTTTTCTCATAAGTTTCCTCTAGTTCTGTGAGCTTTTACTTGCTTGCTTCCTATCTGTCCCCTTGCCTCCAAGACCTTGTCTGTCTTGTGTAGCATCAAATGATGAGAATCTAGAAATGAATCCAACTCCTGGGCCTAGTCAGGTTCCAAAATGTATCTAGGGAGGAGATAAACAGCCCAACCAAACCAATGCCGAATCTAGAGCCTGACATAAATAGCTCTCAGAAAATGTGTTTCCTTCCTTTACTGCCCTCTCATCAGCTAATCTGTCTGGAAAGATGTGGCCTTTGAGGAATGCTTTGGGACCATCAAGGGATTGAATGGGAGGATTCTTCGCCCTGTCTTGTAGTCCCATCTGCCCTGCAGTACCCATCCCCCCCCCACCTCATTTTACATGAAGAAGCTGAGGTCCAGAGAAGATGCAGGACCCACTCGGGCTGTTTGGATTATACTCCAAGTCTGATTCCCAGTCCAGTGCTCTTGCCCCACCTGACCCCCTTGTCTGTCCAGTTGAGAAAGCCTCGAAGTGGGTCTCCCTGTTGCTAGATCTTCACAGAGGCCAGGTTTTCCCCAAGCCCCCATCAGATCCTGCCCACCCCTGCTGAAACAGGGCAGCTTCCCATCACACTTAGAATAAAATCCAAATGTCTCCCCACAGCCGGTGTGTGGTCTGCGCCCTGCTGGTCTCACTCCTGTTCCTACCCCAGCTCCCCTTCTCTGCTGGCCTCTCTGTCCACGCCTCAGCCAGCCCAACCACAGGCCAGGGCAGTGCCTTTGTGCTGCTGTTACCTCTCTTGGTAGACTTTCACAGGCTTTGTCCCTTTGTGCCAATCAAATTAATGTCCTCAGGGAAGCCCTCCCTAAACACCCCATCTGAAGTAGGGCTACCCGCCCCCCCCCACTTTGCATCTTTCACAAATACTTTTTCCATGTTTTCCTTCATAGCACTTAACATTACTTGAGAATTTTTGGATTGATCGACCTAGTTTCCCTGCCCCACCCTAAGGTCAGCCGGTCTAGCGTGTCTTCAGATCCTCTGTACCTGGCACACAATAGATGCTCAATAAACATTTGTTTGAACAAGTGAAATAAAAAGGGCCCTCCTGGGGTACAGAGATTTGGCCCGATCAAATCTCTTGGGGCAGAAAATGTCCCAAGTGTTATACTAGGTGTCTGGAGCGCCTGGAGGTGGCGTTGAAGGCTAAAACGGCCTCTTCCCGCCCAACCCCAGCCCTCTTGACTGGCAGGGCTGCGAGAGGAGTTGGTTCACCGAGCGAGCATCTGCATGGGCCGCGACGGCTGGCAGCGGTGTGTGCGGTGCATCCTGGCTCCCCGCGCCCGGGACGGGGCGTGTGGGCGGAACGGGCACGCCAGCCGGGGCCCGAGGGACGGCTTGAGGTCTGGGGCGTGGGAAGAACCCCAACGCCAGGGTTAAAAAACACCCGTGGGGATGCGGCGACGACCGAGGCCACGGTCCACGGTGGGGATCTCGGGGGGCAGAACGAAGAGGGTTCCCGGGAAAGCTGCTCAGGGCTGGCTCCCGCGCTCCCGGCCCTACTCTACGGGGGAAGGAGCGGCGATCGCCCGGCCCTTTGCGTGTTGAGCGGCCTCAGTCAGGGTCGCTCCAGAGCGGGAGGGGAGTGGCACCCCCCCAACAGCCCCTCCGTTTCACGGGGGTCCCGGGCACTTGGGGAGCGCCTCTGTTCCCGGCCTCTCTGCCCACGCGCTGCCGCGAGGCCCTGTGTTTGCTGGCGGCCGCCCTTCCTTCCCTCCCCGGTCCGCCCCGCCACCCCAGTCGCCCCCGTCGCCACCACCGCTGCCAGAGGTCAGACCCGCGCAGCGGCGGCGGCGAAGATGCAGACCCCGCACTGCGCTCTGGGCGGCCGTTGGACGTTGGGCATGCGCCCCGCCCCTGACGTCACCGTTGCGGCGGCCCGGCCCCGCCCTCGTCTCCATGGAGACCAGCACGCTTCCCGGCGCCCTCCTGCCAACTGCCGTAGCGCGGCTGCTCCTGCCTGCGCCTGGCGCTGCTGTGGACGACGCAGTGAGCCAGGGTCTCCCAGACCCTTATTAACATGCAGACTCGCAGACGGCCTTCTCTGAAGAGTCAGGCAGTAGGTTCAGGGAGGGTCATGGGAATCCCTCCTTTATCAGGGTGATTCTTCTGCTAGATGAGGATCGTCAGCCTTGGGAATGGAATTAACCGAAGCCTAGGGAGTTTAGACCCTTGGGTATTGTTACTAGCAATCCAGGGCCTGCATTAGAACTTCGCTGCAGCTCGGTGCTCCTGAAACGTTGCTGGTGTTTCCCTGGGGTGCAGCTGAAGCCAGACTCCAGGGGTTTGCAGCCCTGGGCACAGATCACCCAGATAACTTGTCCCGCCCCTCCACCATGGAGCTGCAGTGGAGGTTCTGAGAAGGTGTTGTGTAAAGGGCCTATCTCCCCTCTGCTCCCCCAGGAAAGCCCCGGCAAAGACACTGCTTTGGGGACTGCCAATGAGCAACGAATCTTAGCCAGGCTATCACAGAAGCTCTGCAAAGCTGACACTGTCTTTGATCTTGAACTGGGAGTCTGAGAGAATATTGGAGCGCCCACTGGTCTCTTCCACTTCAGGCTAGGCCACATCTAAACCTGCCCAGACAAACGGCTGGTCTGGGAACACCCCCAGAATAGATTTTTAGCTGTCTAGAGTCCCAGCAGAGGAACCCTTGGGTTAAAAATATACATACTGGGTGGGGCAGGCTGACCTGAAAGGTGACTTCTAGGGTGACATGGTAAAATGAAAGCAGGTGTACATCTGACTTAATGCAGCGCCAGCTAGCATTAGACCTCCAGAATGACCTTTTAGCTGATCCCCACTGACCACAGGCTGAAGGCACCATTTCTGATGCTGTCTTCAAGGCCTGTGCAACAAGCACCTGCTGGCATCTCCACCTTTAGAATCTGTGTGGCCAGCCCCTGTGGTTATAATGAATGCTGGGGACCAGTGCTTCCCAGACCTGCCTGATCATAAAACCACCGGGGACATAATCACATGTAGAACATCACACTCCACGAGTCTCAGTACCTGGCTCACACCCAGCTGTGAGAAGCCCAGACTAAACTCAAAAAAGCTGCAGCTAATTCAGAAAGGGCTGAAGCCCCTTTCTGGCTGGCTTATGTGCTACTTATAACAACCTGCCTTTGTCAGTAACCCAGCATCCTACTTGGGCACACCAGTGATCAGGGACCAAATTGTTCTGGGGAGTCTGTGCCTCCTTCCTATCCAGGCGAGGCTTCCCGAAGGGCTGGGATAGTCACAATTTCCTCCGTGACCACATTCATGTGCATACAATAAGGGCATGTGAAGAACAGCTCTGTGGGCTTCAGGCCTTGATTAAGAAAGGAAAAGGGTTTTTTCTTTTCCTACATAGAAATGCACAAAGCAGGAATAGAAATAAACCTCCGTGCCCACTAATACCAGTCTCTTGCCAACCTGTCATCTTACAGGGCCAGCGATGCTGGACTACAGTGACTCCAGGCTCCTTTCCTAGTTCAGAGGCTTTTGGCTCAAGGTTCCACCCAGAAGTATGGTTCTCAACTACACACTCAGATCACCTGGTACACTTTAAAAAAAATACCAGTGCCTTCTCTCAGACCAATTGAATCTGAAGTGCTGAAGGTAGGGAACTGGCATGACAATTTTTTTTTTTTTTAAAGACTTTATCAGAGAGAGAAAGGGGAGAGAGCGAGCACAGGCAGACAGAATGGCAGGCAGAGACAGAGTGAGAAGCAGGCTCCCCGCCAAGCAAGGAGCCTGATGTGGGACTCGATCCCAGGACACTGGGATCATGACCCGAGCCGAAGGCAGCTGCTTAACCAACTGAGCCACCCAGGCGTCCCGGCATGACGATGTTTTAAAGTTCTAGCTCTCGGACAAGTCTTAAGCATCACCGAGGGAGAGAATGACTATTTGGGGACATGTGTAAATATTGTCTTGGCAGCTCAAGGTCTGGAGCCCAACAGAAGGAGGTGAACTCCAGGGGCAGCCAGTGGTCGAAGGGGCAGGTTTCTGGGCAGCCCAGCTTCTGGAATGGCTGTGGGAGCCACTCCCAAGAGTAGAGAGCAATCTGAAGCTGGAATAAAAGGGAAGCATTGCGGGGAGGGGGAGTGAATCTCACTTCCCTGGACCACTTCACAGAGGAGAGAAGAGTGTCCCAAAGGCCTTCTCTCTCTCTTTTTTTCTTTTTTTAAGATTTTATTTATTTGACAGAAATCACAAGTAGATGGAGAGGCAGGCAGAGAGAGAGAGGGAAGCAGGCTCCCCGCTGAGCAGAGAGCCCGATGCGGGACTCGATCCCAGGACCCTGAGATCATGACCTGAGCCGAAGGCAGCGGCTTAACCCACTGAGCCACCCAGGTGCCCCCTTCTCTCTCTCTTTTTAGATTTTTTAATTATTTTTATTTGACAGAGACATAGTGAGAGAGAGAACACAAGCAGGGGGAGTGGGAGAGGGAGAATCAGGCTTCCCATGGAGCAGGGAGACCCATGTGGGGCTTGATCATGACCTGAGCTGAAAGCAGACGCTTAACGACTGAGCCACCCAGGCGCCCCCAAAGGGCTTCTCTTTTCCCTTCTTATACCTCCTTCCAGGAGCAAACCTGGCAGATGTGGCCCATAGGCTCTCTTAAAGCATCTTGGCTAAAGAAATCATCCCTCCTCACTCCTCCCCAAAACGGCAAAATGCTCACCCTCTCTTCATACAAGGGAGTTGCAAGCAGAAGGCTACAAGAACTCAGAACTCGAAAGCTGCCAACCTGGTCTGAGAGCTGAGTTTATATCCCTTTGTCTGGCATGCCCTGTGACTTCCCAGTACTCACAGCCAGCCTCTGTTGCAGCTGGGAGGAGGGCTGATACCAAAGAGGTGGCCTTTGTGGGGAGCCGTGGGGTTTCTGTGAGGCTAAGCCCTATTTTTAAAAAATTATTTATTTATTTGACAAAGAGATCACAAGCAGGCAGAGAGGCAGGCGGGGGTGGGGGGGGAAGCAGGCTCCCCACTGAGCAGAGAGCCCGAAGCAGGGCTTGATCCCAGGACCCTGGGATCATGACCTGAGTGGAAGGCAGAGGCTTTAACCCACTGAGCCACGCAGGCGCCCCTAAGCCCTATTTTCAGGTTTGTGGACTTTAGGTACTAATTGCCTTTGACCTTTTCACATTAATCGGTGTCCTTTTTTAAATAAAATATACATAACATAAAATTTACCATTTTAATCATTCTTAGTGTACAGTTTAGTTCATCAAGTATATTCACAATATTGTGCAACTGTCATCACTATTTATTTCCAGAGTGTTTCCAATGCCCTAAATAGAAACTGTACCAACTGCACCAACCAACCAAATATTAACCCTCTATTCCCCCTGCTCCCCCATTTTTTTCTTTCTTTCCTTTTTCCTCCCTTCCTCCCTCCCTTTCCTTCCTTCCTTTCCTTTCTCTTGACAGCTTGAGCGTGCAAGTGGGGATGGGGTTCGGGGCAGGGAGAAAGCTCCACGCCCAGCGTGGAGCCTGATGTGGGGCTCTCTCTCATGACCCTGTGATTGGGACTCCAGCTGAAATCAAGGGTCAGATGCTTAACCAACTGGGCCACCCAGGTGCCCCAGGAGCCCTTGCTTTTAGATGATCTTGACTAATAGGAATGTTTCTCAAAGAGACCATTGTAATTCTAGGTTGCTAGATTTCATCGTGTTTGGAAATATCCATAGATTCTGTCACACTTACCTATTTAAATTTAAAAGATTCCATTTCTTTTAGCTAAGCCTTTTTGGGTCCTTAGAGCCTGTCATGGAGTTGGGCATTGTGTGGGGTTTTATAGTGTACCTTGTTGTGCAGAAATTTTCTTGAGGTTGGCAAGAGACCCAGTGTCCATCTATTCTGTTCCATGGCCAATAACATATCCTAACATGGGAAGCTTTGGGTTAGGTGGTGAGCATTCTAACTACTTTTATTTTTATTTTTTAAGATTTAATTTATGTATTTGACAGAGAGATCACAAGTAGGCAGAGAGGCAGGCAGAGAGAGAGGGGGAAGCAGGCTCCCCGCTGAGCAGAGAGCCCGATGTGGGGCTTGATCCCAGGACCCCAAGACCAGGACCTGAGCCGAAGGCAAAGGCTTTAACTCACTGAGCCACCCAGGCACCCCTGTAACAGCTTTTAAATGTTCAACCTGTGCCCACCAATTTGTGGCTGCTTCTGAGGTTCCTCTTAGACACAGACTTTATCTACCAAAAAAAAAAAAAAAAAAAAAGACAAACATGCAAGTTAGTATTTCAACAGTAACCAAAGGAGGTCATGGCTTCCTGGCCAAGAGAAGGCCCTTGTATGTATCACCTCCAGCTTCCACCATGGGAACTCGCACTGGAGGAAGGAATCAGCAGACTGAATTCAGTCTGAATCAGCAGACCGCAACACATGGGGACTTCAGACTGCAGGCTCCACCTGAATGAAGAACTATACACTGTCACTAACCGTTCCCATGTGGATCTTTGGACAGAATCCCGGGGTAGGGTTTTCCATTCATTAAACAAGAATTGTGGTCTGAAATAAACACGAGGGTGTTGGGCTCTGGGCAGAACTGTGTGACAGCCCAAGTTCACCTGCCCTGAACTCCCCCTGCCCCCAACTTCTATTCTACTTTCAGCTTCTTTTATTTAGCATAATGTTTTTAAGTTTCAAGGTGCACCCATATCATGAACTTTATTCCTTTTTATGGCTGAATAGTAGTCCATTATATATTCCACAGAATACTACTCAGCCATAAAAAAGAGTAGAAGTATCTCACTTTGTTTATCCATTCATCCACTGAGGGCACTTGGATTGTTACCAGCCTTTGACTCTTGTAAATAATGCTGTTGGGAGTATGATGTAGGAGTGTCTCTCTCAGAGTCCCAGCTTTCAATTATTTCCGGTCTGCATCTAGTAGTGGAATTGCTGGGTTGTATGGTAATTCTCCGTTTATCTTTCAACACGTTAAGTCTTTGAACAATGGCTAAGTATTTCCCACAGCAGCTGCACCATTTTACATTCCCTCCAGCATGCACAAGTGTTTCAGCTTCTCCACATCACTATGGGCCCTTATTTTTTATTTTGTGTAATAGCTATACTTGTGGATGTGTGGTGCTTTGGATTTGCACTCCCCAAGTGACTAATGACATTGAATTTCTTTCTCATGCGCTTATTGGCCATCTGCTTATCTTTGGAGAAATGTCATTCAGTCATTTTTGAATTGCATTGTTGTTTTAAGATTTTATTCACTTACTTGATAGAGAGAGAGAGACATCACAAGTAGGCAGGCAAAGAGAGGTTCGGGAAGCAGGCTCCCCGCTGAGCAGAGAGCCTGATGCAGGGCTTGATCCCAGGACCCTGAGATCATGACCTGAGCCAAAGGCAGCGGCTTAACCCACTGAGCCACCCAGGCACCCCAGAATTGCATTGTTTTGTTATTGAGCCATCCAGCATCCTAAGATTTTGATAAAGACCGCACTGAATCTGTATGGTTTTGGGTAAAGTACTGTCGCCTTAATATTAAGGCTTCCAATCCATGAAGATGGGATGACTTCCCATTTATTTAGGCCTTTAATTTCTATCAGCAATATTCTATACTTTTCAGTGTATAATTCTTTCACCTACCTGGTTAAGTTTATTTTTAGTATTTCTTACTGGGGTGCCTGGGTGACTCAGTCAGTTAAGCCGCTGCCTTTGGCTCAGGTCATGATCCCAGGGTCCTGGGATAGTCCCGCATCGGCTCCTTGCCCGGCAGGGAGCCTGCTTCTCTCTCCATCTCTGCCTGCCACTCTGCCTGTGTGCTCGCGCACTCTTTCTCTCTCTGACAAATAAAATCTTTAATATTTCTTACTGATACTATTGTAAATGGAATTTCTTAAATTTGCTTTTTGAATTGTTCATTATTAGTGTATAGAAATGCAACTGGGTGGCTCAGTTGGTAAGCATCTTTCTTTGGCTCAAGTCATGGGATCAAGCCAGGGCATCAGGCTCCTTACTAGTGGGACGCCTGCTTCTCTCTCTGCCTGCTGCTATGCCTACTTGTGTCCTCGCTCAGTATCTCTGTCAAAATCTTAAAGAAAAAAAAAAACGCAACTTAATTTTTGTGTATTGATTTTGTTTTGCAATGTCGTTAAGTCTGTTACTTCTAACACTGTATACATTTCAAGGTTTTCTATGTGTAAGATTGTGTCACCTGTCAGAGATACTACATTTCTTCCTTTCCAATTTGGTAGTCTTTACTTCTGGGGTGCCTGGGTGGCTCAGTTGTTCAGCATCTGCCTTTGGCTCAGGTCATGATCCCAGACTCCTGGGACTGAGCCCCACTTCGGGCCCCCTGCTCAGCCAGAAGCCTGCTTCTCCCTTTCCCCCTGCCACTCACTTGTGATGACTCTTTCTCTCTCTGTGTCAAATAAATAATAAAATCCTTTTTTGGGGGGGAAATCTTTTACTTCTTTTTCTTGCCTAATTATTCTACATAGAACCTCCAGTACTATGTTGAATAAAGTGAGCATCCTTGTTTTGTTCCTAATTTTAGGGAAAAAGCTTTAAGGCTTTCACCACTGAGTATGATGTTTGCTGTTGGGCTTTCATATATGGCCCTTGTTATGTAAAAAAAAGTTTCCATCAATGCTAGCTTATTCAGTGTTCTTATCATGAAATGGTATGATGTTGAACTTTTTTATTTTGAGCTATGATTGACATGTTTTGTCAGTTTCAGGTGTACAGCATAACGGTTTGGTATTTGTATATACTGCAAAATGATCACAGTAGATCTAGTTAACATCCATTGACACAATTATAAATTTTTTTCTTCTGATGCAGGGTGGGGGAAGGGCAGAGGGAGAGGGACAAGCAGACTCCCTGCTGAGCAGGGAGCCCCATATGGTGGTGCTCAATCCCAGGACCCTGGAATCATCACCGGAGTCAAAGGCAGATGTTCAACCAACCAAGTGACGCAGGTACCCGGTGATGAAAACTTAAGATTTACTCTTTTGCAACCTTCAAATGTGTAATACAGTATTAGCTACCGTCACCATGCTGTCCATCAGTTACATCACAGGCTTCTAACTGGAAGAATGTACATTTGACCACCTTCACTTATTTCACCCACTGCCTGCCTCTGCCAACTACCAATGTGTTCAGTTTTAAGAGTTTGGTTTTTTTTTGGTTTTTTTAAAGATTCCACATGTAAGTGAGATTATATGATATTGTCTTCTTCTGACTTATACTTAGCACAATGCCTTCAAGGTCTACCTATGCTGTCACGAATGACAAAATTTCCCTTTTTGCAGCTGTGTACACACACACACACACACACACACACACACACACACACACACAGGGACCACATCCTATCCATTTATCCATTGATGGACACTTAGGTTGCGTCCATGTCTGGACGATCATAAATGCTGCTGCAGTGAACGTTGGGGTGCATGTCTTTTGACCTTGTATTTTCGTTTCCTTTGGATAAATACCCAGATGGGGGACTGCTAGATCGTGTGGCAGTTCTGTTTTTTAATTTCTTGAGGAACCTCCACAGTATTTTCCCTAGTGGCTACCCAAGGGTTCCCTTTTCTCCACATCCTCACCAACACTTGTTATTTGTCAGCTTTTTGGTTTTAGCCATTCTGACTAGTGGTATCTCACTGCGGTTTTGATTTGCATTTCCCTCATGATGAGTATTGGTGAGCACCTTTTCTCCTAGCTATAAGCCATCTATCTTTGGAAAAAGTCTATTCGGCTCCTCTGCCCATTTAAAAAATTTTTCGCTATTGAGTTATATGCGAGCAAGCTCTCTCTATGTATGTGTATATATATATATATAGGATATTAATCCATTGTCAGATGTATAAATATTTTCTTCATTATTTCTTCAATTCTTAAATATTTCTCAAATGCTTTTTCTACATCAATTGATTCAAATGTGATCAACTGATCAAATTCTATGATTTCATCAGAGAGAGAACACAAACAGGGGAGCAGCAGGCAGCAAAGGCAGAGAGAGAAGCAGGCTCCCCACTGAGTGGGAAGCTCGAGGCAGGACTTGATCCCAGGACCTCGGGATCATGACCGGAGCCGAAGGCAGTCAACTTAACCAAGGAGCCACCCAGGCGTCCCTAAGGGATACTATTTAAACAGATCGGTATTAGTGTTAACAAATTCATTCCCCTTCTTCTCAAAAGTAACTTGTTAGCGCAAACTGAGATGAATGGAAACAGCAACACACATTTGTCTCCATTTATAATTCACTTTTTAAAAATATTTGTGAGAGCAAGAGTAAGAGCACATACGCAGTGGAGGAGCAGCAGAGGGAGAGGGAGAAGCAGGCTCCCTCCTGAGCAGGATCTGCATATACCGATCTAAGGCGAAACCAAGAGCTGGGCACTCAGCAGTCAGCTCAGGCACCCCTTAGCCATCAGCTCTTACTGTAAGTGGTTATCTCAGCGTCAGGATGGTTATCAGTTTTAGACTGATGGTTGTGAACAGAGGTCAAGGTCCACTTCCATGTCAGATTTAAGGTTAGGACCAGAGGATATGATCGTGGAGAAGGAGTTTGGTTTGTAGAAGTGAGGGTCACACATGTCCATAAACCAGAGATCTAGGCCATGAGGTACTAGCCATGGTGGAATTGTAATTGTGAGCTTCTGTTTTTGTTTAAAGATTTCTTTATTTGAGAGCAACAGCGAGGGGGGGGGGGAAGGGACGGAGGAAGAGAATGTCCAAGTGGACTTCTGCCCAGCGCACAGCCTGATGTAGGGCTTGATCTCACGACGTGAGATCATGACGTGAGCTGAAATCAAGTAGGGTGCTTTACCGACTGAGCCACCCAGGCACCCCAGTTGGGAGCTTCTAAAAATGCTACTGGTAACACACAAATGGGAGCCAAGAGCAGGCATGAGGAAAGGAACCCACTAAGGAACCGGAGCAGTGGAAATGTAGAAAAGCGGAGCGAAGTAGAATCCAAGAGCTTAGTCATGGGGGCATTTCTAGAAGCAATACCTACACCACGTCTCTGACTGAAGCACTACTATTCTATAAATTTGGTTCTAGATGGCATACATTCAGTCCCAGCTATAATACTGGGATGCAGGGCACCCTACTGCCACCCCCTCTTCTGTGAGAAATCAGAAATCTAGAACTATGGTATCTAAGTGTCAGCAACTGTAAAACATAAGAGCACGAAGGCTAAGTTAGTGCTCATACGCAGTTCACAGTTGGTCCTCTATAGGGACAGTGTTTTCTCCATTCAGGGTCCCCACATCCCATCACTGTGATCAAAAAACCAAAACCAAAAACTAGGGACAGGCACTGCAGGGCTGGACGTGACACGGTCTTTCTGCCTCAAGGGCACCCCATGTGCCCAGTTACGGAGGGCTCTTCGGCTTGATAAAGCACTGGCCAGGATTAGCTAATAACATGGTCTCTACTGAGCCAAGGGTCCAGAAGAAGGAAAAAAGACAGGGCAAAGGCAGATGATCTTTGTTCTTGTTACATTTTATTGGCATCACGTTCATCTCTTTACAGAAGAACTTGGCCCACACCCTAGAATGTAGACCTTTGGAAAAAGGGGAAGTGCTCCGTTAAGCAAGCTACAATGCAGGGGCAGATCCTAGGGAGGGGGCAGAACTGCCAGGGTTCCATACCAAAGAAACAGGTTAATGAATAGTGGGCAATACTGGGAGTTGGTGGGGAAAAGGAGAAAAAGGTTTGCTAACCTAAGGATACCACAACCCTGAAAGGAGTGCCTTCTAGAACAAAGGTAAAATCACTAGGACAGATCTGTTAGGATTTTTCCTTTTCCTCTTATCAGTAGGATGCTGACCTAATAGGGGAGTTTCCAAGTATGGGGGGGGCAGGGGGAGGAAAAAATGAGAATTTTAATTTCTGAAACAATGGCCATTTATCCATTGCACACATCACTGTATTATGCAAATCAACCTTTTGGAAAATTTAGACACAGAAGGGAACTAGACAGTTTTCCCCCTGGAGAGATGAAAAGCTTTTTGGCTCTTAAGTCTTTGATAAAAGGCGTACATAATTCTTGTGTCTACTGTACAGAATACTGCCTCTAGCTGGATTTCTGAATTCTGAGTAGCTAACACTCTGCAATCCAGACAGGGTTCAACCCTCCATCCTACACACCTGCATTACAGGACTTAAACACATAATCCAAGAATTTCTTACACTAATTTATACATTTTTAATTGGTTGCATATATTAACATGTACTATAAGATTCTTTTCTAAGAAGCATTACATAATAAATGGATACTGTAAAAAGATCTGATTAGTTAAAAGTAACAAGCATTAACAGATACATACAAAACTCAGTCTGATCAGACTGGGTGTGAGCCTGTAATGAAGCATGGGGCACCAGCCTTCCCAAGTGGTAGCCTTCACAGGAGGGGGGGGTTGGGGTGGAGGGTAAAAAGACCACAAGACCGTTAAAAAAATCAGATAACTAATTAGACACAGATTAACTGTAAACAGTTCTCTCTCCCCAGTGGACGAAAAGAATAAGCTTTCGATGCCGACTCCACACCAGAACGATTTCTACGGCTTGCCTGTCCCGCTGCCATACGAGGGCTGATGTGGTGGGTGGGCAGACCCCGATGGAGTCATCACGGGCCTGGGCTGGAGTCTGTCTGCTTGTGTCAGGGCTGTGTGTGTGTGTGTGTGTGTGTGTGTAAGGGTGTGTTTGATGGGGTTTCTTTTGGCAGCTGGATTCGAGAGATGACTTTATGTTTTGTTTGGAAGAGGACAGGGGGCTTGTGTTGGAAGGCCTAAGTGTGTTCTTTGTTTGTGAAGGACTCTGCGCTCTGCTCTCACTGCCCCTTCAGCAACTGCAGCTCTCCGCCGAGGCCTTAGCCCGGTCGTTCTTGTCCAGTTTGATGGGCTCGGGGAATTCATTGTACAGCTCCACCTCTGTTTCCTGCACAGAGAGAGAGCGGGAGAGAGGTCTGTTACTTAGGGTATGGGGAAGCTCCGAGCTCTGCGGCAGCCTCAGTGGTGCTCTCCCACGGCTCTCGGTGGGCAGGGGGCTGGGGCACAGACATAGCGCTGAAGGGAGGGCTCTGGCAGAAGGTGCTCAACTCTCAAGGGCCGAGCAAGGGCAAGACAGATTTTATGACAACCCTGCGACAATGTGAAGAGAGAAACCGAGCGGGAAGAGCAGCGATCGGCGCTGAGCAGTCAGGACACAGCTGACTCACGCTCTCCACCGTCACGATGGAAATCTGGTGGCTTGGGGACCATAGCCAGCTCACAGATGCTTTCTGAGCGCTCCGTAGTGTACCACCACCAACACTCCGAAGTCAGACTTCAACACGGGCTGGATTTTGGCAGCTCTCAGCACTTCCACAAGGCAAGTGTGGGCTGGAGCATGAGTGCTACCTGCCCTTTCAGTCCCAAAACATTCCTCTAGTCCCGTTTGCCATTCATTTTTCTGGACTAACGGTCCACTTTCTTTTTCTTCTCTATTTATTTGACAGAGAGAGATAGCGAGCAAGAGGGAACACAAGTAGGGGGAGTGGGAGAAGCAGGCTTCCTGCTGAGCAGGGAGCCCGCTGTGGGGCTCGATCCCAGGACCCTGAGATCATGACCTGAGCTGAAGGCAGACGCTTAATGACTGAGCCACCCAGGCACCCCTCCATTTTCCTTTTCTTCCAAAGGCTTAGGAGGGTTTTGCCTCTAAACGCCGCATACTCAGAAACCAGCTATGGATGAATTGTATCAGCAACCGTGGTGAGAGGTCACAGGGGATGGACCGTGGTCAGTTTAGTGGGACTTTTTGCTGAAATAACATGGGTCCAGTGCACAGCAGCTGTCCACTTCCTGGTATAAGAAAACAATTTGTCACTTAAACACTGAGAACCTAAGTGACAGGAATTGTTCTATAAAAGTAAAAACCTCCAAGGAATACACATGGGAAGAAGGTCTACTGAGCCAGACCACGGAGCGTACAATTCAGTGGTTTTTAGTGTATTCACAAAGTTGAGCAACTATCACCACTGATTCCACAGATTTTCTTCACTCCACGGAAACCCTGCCCCTATTGGCAGTCACACTCTCTCAAGCCTTGGCAACCACAGACATCTTCTGTCTTAATAGACTGGCCTATCTTGGATATTTCATTTGATGGACACTTGTTTGTTTCTGCCTTTTGGCTATTATGAGTAATGCTATTACAAATACTCATGTACGAGGGGCACTTGGGTGGCTCAGTGGGTTAAGCCGCTGCCTTCGGCTCAGGTCATGATCTCAGGGTCCTGGGATCGAGTCCCGCATCGGGCTCTCTGCTCAGCAGGGAGCCTGCTTCCCTCTCTCTCTGCCTGCCTCTCCATCTACTTGTGATTTCTCTCTGTCAAATAAATAAATAAAATCTTTAAAAACAAAACAAAACAAAACAAATACTCATGTACGAGACTGTGTGTGGACAGTTTTTGTTTCTCCTGGGTATGCACCTAGGAGCGGAACTGCTGGGTCACAGGATGACACGTTTAACTTTTTGAGGAACTGTCAGACTGCTTTCTAAAGTGGGTGCATCATTTCGCATTCCCACCAGCACCTAGGAGTATATTTAATATGAAAGGCAAAGGATGTGAAAAATGCTAGTTTTACCGAAGGACAGCACACAAGACCTAAAATAATAGCTGCTATGGACTGAATGTCTGTGTCTCTCCAAAATTTCTACGTTGAAACCCTAATCCCCAGGGTGGGAGTCTCACGAGGAAGAAAGTAATGAGGTGCGATGGGGTCATTAAGGCTGGGGTCCTGACGTGAGAGGTGAGTGTGTCCTTCTAAGAAGAGACACGGGGAGTGCATGTGTTTCCCCACTTGCTCGGGCTTGCTCTCGCTGTCAGCACAGAGGAAAAGCCACACACCAGAGGACACAAGGAGAAAGACGGCAGTCTGCAAAAACCGGTGAGAGAGCCTTAGCAGCAACTGAATTTGCTGGCACCTTGATTTTAAGCTTCTGGCCTCCAGAACAGAGGGAACATAAAGCCTGCTGTTCTGCTACCCAGTCTGCAGTACTTTGTAATGGAACCCAAAGCACACTAGTAAGACAGCTCTAATGCAGAATCACAAACAGAATCTCAGTAAGATTTTGTATTTGGGAAGGGTGAGGAAAGAAGGTGGAACTGCAATAAAATTCTCAGTCTAAATAGAAAATGCACCAAAATAGCCAAGGAAAAAAAACCCCAAAAATGTTTTTTTGTCAGTCACTAGTCACCTGTCATGGACGGAGACTTGCCTAGCAGAGGGGATACTACACTGTAATGGCAGTCAAATCACAACAGTCCAGGCAAGGAACATGCACGCTGCCGAACAAACTGGGCAGACCAGAAAAAGATCCCAATATACACAAGCATTTGGTGCACAAAGGTAATGCTTCAATCTACGGGGGAAAGTGGTTTATCTAACAATCTGCTACTAATATTTGAAACAACTGACTACTCTGCTAAAAGAAAAACGTGAGTCCCTAATTTCCTGCCATAAGCAAAATAAGTTCAATTGAATTAGACAATAATCTAGACGCGGGAAATCCAGACATTTAAAATGACATACCTAACAAAAATTACTTTTTTCTATGCCCCAGGGAGACAACAGAGTTGGAAAAGTCACTTGCAATACCGGTCAAGGTAATTCCCGCTCACGGGAGCGATGGGCACCCGAGCCAGTGCCAGGTGCTGACGGTGTGCAGCAGGGGCCCAGTGACAGGCAGCGAGGCAGCAGAGTTCCAGATGGCGCTGGCCACTTGCTGCTCAGCAGGGAAGAGAAAGGACTGAAGTACTACCGTCCTCGAGGAAAGCAATCTGGCACCATCTTTTGAAAGCACATATACCTTTCAATCTAACGATCTTACTCTTGAGAGGCTAGTGTGTAGGAACAAAAAAGCATTCTAATAAGGCTACTGGGACAGCAATATTCACACCTAGGTGTGAGGGTGGGTTAAAGGAAGGGGGAGAGCAAGTGGCAAACACCTCAGGCCTACATCCTGTTAGCATGAGGGGCGCTCACCAGGGGCTCCGAGCGTTTTGGGTGCATCAATTCCTTTCATCACAGAACACTCAGTCCAGCCCTTGGAACAACCAAGTTAGTTCCCTGCCCAGCAGTCCAGATGCCCTGGCCTGCTGAGAATCAGTGCTTTCTATAAACCCAGTTTCCTGGAGCTCGCAGAACTGCCTTGCCCTTTATAGCCACCATATGCCTCGTCAAGATGCTCTCCACATCTTCTGGCGTGCGTCTCACCTCTGACACTCACCCGCTCCCGAGTCTGACATCACAGAGCATGGATGGTACCTCATGATCTGTCTTAACTCACTGGCCCCGAAGAGCTGCTGAATCAACAGAGCATTCCACTCCCTCATGCCAACAAAAACAGGTGAGTAAACAACATAAATGAGAAAGAAAACCTCACTCAAGGAATACAATTCCTAGAACTTCTGGTGATCGAACACACCCACTCAGGAGAACGCCAGGAATGAGCCTGTCTCATTCCAGCCTCACAACCATCCTGCGGCAAGTATCATCTGACAGAGGAGGGTATGCAAGCTCAGAGATGAGGAAAACAAAACAAAAACCGAACTGGATCTAATGATGGGTCTGTCCCCTCCTTCAGTAGAGGGAGCCATCTGACCGAGGGCTCCTAGAGGTCTCATCGGATAGCACGCAAGGGGAACAAGGACGTCCCCAAATAAGGGTGGCCTCAGTGCATCTTCGCTGCCCTTGCACTGTAGAGGTTATTTACAAGCAAGTGGAATTTTCTGGAAGCTTTAGCGAAATGCCTCATGACCTTCCTAGATAAAACACATGGGTTTTTCCGGCTACACAGAAGAAAGAGCTAAGGAAGATTAAGGACAAGAAAGCCAGGCAGGGGCTAGGCCGATGGTCAGTCACCAGAGGGAGCCAGACAGCTGCGAGAGACCCACCTGTTTAAGTGCATTCCGTGCAATTGTCTGGAACGCCTGCTCCACATTGATGGCCTCCTTGGCACTGGTCTCGAAGTAGGGAATGTTGTTTTTGCTGTAGCACCAGGCCTGTGCCCGCTTTGTGGCCACCTGGAAGAGGAAACAGGGTGTAAGTGTGCTCCTGAGAGAAGCCGCTAGCACAGGTGAAAGGAGCAGACTGGATGAGGGTGGCAGGGGTCTGAGGAAGGGGGCGGCAGACCTGTCCACGGTCACACTGCAGGCTTTGTGTAGCACAGCTAGGCCTCACACCTAAGCCCATTCTATAATCCCTAGTTTCTGACCCTTAGCTGCACTTCTAGGCAGATGATGAAAGGAGCTAGCTGGCCTAGGAAGTACAGAACTGTTCCTCTTGGGACCTCAGAGGTCCCAGCCCAGGAGATGCCTGGCAGCTTGGTCTTAAGGTTTGCAGTCCCTTGCCATTACTGCTAGGGTTCCATCACCTGTGCCACAGAATTCGGAGCTCTCACTGACACCCTTGCCTCTCCTACCCGAATTCCTTCCCCACCCCAGCCCACTTTCAGGAACGAGAGGATTGTCACCTAGGAAAGGGAGGAAAAGAGATCAATGGCCAGAAATAAACCGAGCTATAAATAAGAGTCCATGCTCCCAATCCCAAGAGAAATGCTATTTCAAAGTAAACCAGAGCAATTTTACTCAAAGCCCAAAGTGCAATCTTCTACACACACGGAGATCCAGGCAGGCCCCTGAAGTGCAGGAGCACTTGAGAAGGACAAAATCTAATTCCCCCCTTTTGAGTGCAGAAGGAGAACGGAGGCTCACAGGGCAGAGACAATGGCCCGAAGTCACAGCTGGCCTGAGACAGCATGGGCACTTAAACCGAGTTTCCTGGGTCCTGGTCCTCAAAAGGTAGCTGACCGGAAGACCAGTTCACGTTCCCACATGTACTTTTCTGGAGCCACCTGGGCTTCGCACAGAGCCCAGCAAACCACAAGTCACCTTAGAAGCCAGTGCCTTTCACAGGAGGAGAAAACAGCAACAGGCCAACCAGAAAGCCACCATTCCCCAAGCTCCTCTAGGTGCCAGGGCTTTTGGGTACACTGTCATCTGATCCCAGAGTGTTCTTGTTACGTAAGTCAAGATTCAGACTCCAAGAAATATTCCCAACTAAAAAGTGCATGAGCCAGGCTTTAAATGGAACTCTGCCTTTAAATCCAAAAGGCCAAAACGCACACTGCAACCAGCCTGAAGTCAAATTATTTCATGGCAACCGAAACAATGGCCAGCACAGGCAACTCCACAAAATGCACTTGGTACTGTGTTGGCATAATTTCAAAAGGAATACCACCGCAAACATTCACTGTCCCTGTTTTGCCACAGGGGAAAGCAAAATGGTAGGCCTTGAGCAGATTAGGAAGCAAGGCCCAAGGGCTGGGCAGGTAACTAGCTAGTTATCCCTCCCCTCTACCCCACTCTGGGGCCACACACATACACACAGATATACTGGGGACTGGTCCTTAGGCAGCATGGCTTTTTACCAATCAAAGCTAAAACAGTACCTGTAATCTAAAACTTAGCTGCCACTTTCAAAAGGCGGTCCAGGAACCACAACCTAAATGACGGCAGATTCATAAGCCTCCACACAGAAGATTCCCATTATCTTCAGCACTTACTTGTCTGTTTTCGAGGTCAATCTTGTTTCCCAACACAACGAAGGGGAAATTTTCAGGATCCCGGGGACTGGCCTGGATGAGAAACTCATCTCTCCAGCTATCGAGAGTTTTGAATGTGTTGGGGGCAGTAACGTCAAACACCAGAACGCAGCAGTCTGCGCCTCTGTAGAAGGCCACACCAAGGGACTGGAACCGCTCCTGGCCTGCTGTGTCCCAGATCTGCGAAGACAGAACATTATTCCTTGGGGGGCCCAGCACTAGGAGTGGGGGACACCAGAGGAAACGCGCTGCATCATGGAGCCACTGAGGGACAAGTGACCGCAGACCGCAGCACTCGGCAAGCAGAGCGCAGCACTGGGTACCCCACCCCGCCCAGACAGAGGGCGCATGTGAGCGCATGTTCTGTGGGGCACGGGCACCCAAGTCTGAACCCTGCTAGAGAACGTTTTTATCTTGATCTGGGCGGTGGTCCAATTAGGAGACATTTATGTAAAATTCACAATGTAAACTTAAGATCTAGGTACTCTGGGAACTTTCTGCAGGTGATGGATACATAGGGAGGTGATTACATATGAACTGTACATTTAAATCTACATATTTTACTGTATATAAAGTTTAGCTAAAAATCACTTTTATTTATAACATGACTCAATAATAATAAAGCAAACAAAAACACTTGACAAAGATGAGGGGAAAAACAACAAAAACATACTTTAGATCAGAGGCGAAAGCCAGCTTTTAATCGAAAGAACAACCGGGTACTACTGACCAGCTCAAAGAACTTCCAGTCGTTCATTGCCATGCTAAGTTCAAGAGCAAGGGTGGATTTCCTTACTGCCCTAGATCCCTAACAAGGCCACCCTGGTCAGCCTGAGAGATGATGAGTGTTCTGAGGAATAGTTTCCACACCACCCAGAAAGTCACCAGGTTTAAGAAAGTGCTTGGTTCAGAAGCAGCAAACCATTACTTATAGCTGACATGGGTCTTTAACTGGTTTATTCACTGTTTGCAGGGAACCCACTGAGCTTCAGAATAACGTAAGAACTTAGACCATCCTTTATAACCCAAATAAATGCCAACTTTATGTCTAAATCACCAGCCAACTACCCCAAAAGGCCCAGGTTTAAACCAAAATTGGAGTGTGGACTGGGCCACTATAGTTTCATTCCCAGAACCAAATTCTGCAGGATGGTTGAGCTCCCCTGTGAAGCAGTGGTGCCTCCCTCCAGGTGATCCAGAACACATGGGGAACCTACCCAGTGTCACTAGGCCATACACAAACTGCGCTCCCAGTTCAAGTAGGAAGAGCACCACAGAGGACGAGGTTATGATGCCTGATCAGAATAAGTAAACATGCACAAGAGAAATAACATAGGACAGGGCAGTAATATGCAATTTGCCTTTCTTTAAAACTACCAATGTAATCAAAGCTCATGATCTTCTACTAAATCCCCTAACACCTCCCAAAATAGTCTCTGAAAGGAGTCCTAAAAACCAATCCAGACAGTTGACTGGCTCAAATGACACTGCCACAAGCAGGGGCAGAGCCAGAACTTAAATACTGACGGGAGGTCTGGAAACAGCACTCAGAACCCCTAACAAAGGTCCAATGAAGCAATTATGACTACACACGCTAAACTCTGGCCCACAGACTGGCCAAGAACAGCCTGGAAGGGGACTACTGTGGTCACCAATGTTAGGGCCGAGCAAAAGTGCACATTTCAGCTTTTTGTCAAATAGTCAAGAGCCCAAGCGTTACTCTTAAGAGGAGGACAGTTCTGAGAAGCCTGCCTCAGCCTTTTCTCCCAATGTGCATGACCCTCCATAAGCAGTACATGAAAACGTGGCTGCCAGGACTCTTGGCCACAACTCCGAGAGCAGAGAGCCTGACCGTGGCAGTCCACTCCGTTCCCAGGAAACCCCAACCACTATATACACTATCTACATGCACTTCACTCTGGGAAGAACCTTTCTAAACTAGGACTTGCCGTGACAGCCACAGGAGGTCAGCCTGACTGTGGAGTAGAGGTAGGAGGCTGTCATGAATGTCCGTGTGGGGCACAGGAGTGCTCAGGCCACTGGTAAAGGCAGCAGCCACTCAAAGAGAACCAGAGGGAAGTGAGAACGACTTCCATGTAAGCGTGAAGATCCATACGAACAAACTCAAAGGCAATTATTCTACCTGCCTCTCATCGCGATGGGGAACTGCATGCAACTTCCAACACAACAGACAAAGCATATATGTGTAGACAAAACTTGATCTCTGTTGCCAGTGGATAACCAATACAGGGACTGCTGGTGGTGTCTGCCTTTGAGCTTTTCTGCTTTCCCAACATCCTACAGTGAAAAAGGAACCCTTCGTCATTAACAGGGAGGCTGATCAATGGAGCGGGGAACTCAAGAGTTCCTCAAGAGCCTGGTCATACAATAAGAAAACTAGAAACAGACAACCACTTCTACAAAGAGAAAGGAGGAAAAAAACAGAACTTAAATCTAGACCTTGACAAATTAAAAAAAAAAATCCGCCCCCCATGAGAGGAGTAACACTGTTACTATGTAAACATCTGGGTAAATAAAGCCAAAGCCAGAAACCCCCTGAAACACTGGGCACCCTCCCACACAGAGACCATCTTCATTAGCTCATGTGTCATTCTAGGTATCCACACTGCGGGGTTTTATGTAGCTGAAATCCTTACACCACGCATCACTGCGCTCTGCCCCATCCGCCTCTCTGCCCACGTGAAACACCACAGTGCTGACAGTAGCTCACACCTCTACTGCTGCCCAAAACTCAGTGAGCAATTTTATTCTTGTTCTTTAAAAACATATTGCTGCCAAATTTCCACAACTATAAGGACCTCAGTAATGAATGTTAACTTACAGAGCCTCTTCTGTATTTCTGATTGTTTAGGACAGAATCCCAAAAGGAGAATTACGTAAGAACTCTAGGACTCTTGAGAGACCCAAATGGGTACCTGGAACGCTCATACACAGAGAAGACAGAGTAAGGCACTAAGAAGTCAAGTTGAAAACTGTGGTTATTCTTAACAACTTTTTTTTTTTTTAAAGATTCTATTTATTTATATGAGAGAGAGAGAAAACATGTGCAGAAGCAGTGGGGTGGGGGTGGGGAGGGTTAGAGGTAGAGGGAGAAGCAAGCTTCCCGCCGAGCAGGGAGCCCAAAGCGGGACCCTGAGATCATGAGCCGAAGGTAGATGCTCAACTGACTGAGCCACCCAGGTAGCCTCTTAGCAACTTTCAAAAATTAATTTATCTTCACACCTAGAAAAGTACAGTCCTATGACCGTAATCTTTTAAAAATTTTAATATGAACTTTAATAGAAATATCTTATTTTCTGGGATGCCTGGGTGGCTCAGTTGTTAAGTGTCTGCTTTTAGCTCAGGTCAAAATACCAGGGTCCTGGGATCGAGCCCCAGATCAGGCTGCCTGCTCAGCGGGAATCCTGTTTCTCCCTCTCCCTCTCCCCCTCCCCTTTGCTTGTGTTCCCCCTCTCCCTAGCTGTCATTTAAAAAAAAAAAAAAAAAGTATTTTATTTTCTACAAAGCATACCCATGTATCTATTTACCCATACTCCAATGTGACAAATACTAACACTGCCACCATAAGATCAGTTTGATTTTCTTTTTTTTTTATTTGACAGGCAAAGATCACAAGTAAGCAGAGAGGCAGGCAGAGAGAGAGAGGGGGAAGCAGGCTCCCTGCTGAGCAGAGAGCCCGATGTGGGGCTTGATCCCAGGGCCCTGAGATCATGACCTGAGCCGAAGGCAGCGGCTTAACCCACTGAGCCACCCAGGTGCCCATTTTCTTTTTTTTAACAGAAACAGAGTTAACCCTTCCTCACAGAATTCCCTTTCCCTCCCAGACATAAATGGCTCCTGAGGAGTTAAATGCCTACATAATAGTAAGGATCTTGTACATCTTTTTGCAGCTTGCCTTTTTTCCAAAGTGAAGGGCCATATAATATCCCACTGTCTTAATACACACAATCTATTCCCTGGGCATCTCAGCAACAATGAGTTCTCTTCCTATGGCCAGAGCTCAGATTCCCTGGGCTCTCTTCCTAGACAGAGCACTGCACACACTCAACAAGGAAGAACAAAATGGTAGTCTCTACTGATAAGTCTGCCCGGATGCACTCCCACCATCAGCTTGAGAATATTCTACTCCCTATACTCCAGTCAAAGCTTGATTTTTGTCAGCCTTCCCCCCCCCCCATGTCTGTACATTTATAGCAATATGCTTTATTAACTTTAAAATGTGGGGCACCTGGGTGGCTCAGCTGGTTAAGTGTCTGTCTTCAGCTCAGGTCATGACTCTGGGGTCCTGGGACTGAGCACCGAGTCAGGTTCCCTGTGCAGCGGGAAGTCTGCTTCTCCTCCTCCCTTTGCTCCTTTCCGCCTCCCCACCCCCACCCTGACCTGTGCACACTCTTTCAAATAAATAAAATCTTTCTTAAAAAAGATTTTATTAGGGGCACCTGGGTGGCTCAGAGGATTAAGCCTCTGCCGTCAGCTCAGGTCATGATCTCAGGGTCCTGGGATCGAGCCCCACATCGGGCTCTCTGCTCAGCAGGGAGCCCGCTTCCTCCTCTCTCTTTCTCTCTGCCTGCCTCTCTGCCTACTTGTGATCTCTGTCTGTCAAATAAATAAATAAAATCTTTAAAAAAATTAAAAAAAAAAAGATTTTATTAGACGAACCATAAGTGACTCTTAATCTCGCAAAACAAACTGAGGGTTACTGGGGGGAGGGGAAGGGGGGGGTTATGGACATTGGGGAGGGTATGTGCTGTGAAGTGTGTAAACCTGGCGATTCACAGAGCTGTACCCCTGGGGATAAAAATACATTATATGTTTATAAAAAAATAAAAAAATGTAATAAAAAAAAAAGAAAAAAAAATTTTATTTATTTGAAAGAAAAAGACACAGCAAGAGAGGGAACACAAGCAGGGGGAATGGGAGAGGGAGAAGCAGGCTTCCGATCTGAGCAGGGAGCCCGATGTGGGGCTCGATCCCAGGACCGTGGGATCATGACCTGAGCCGAAGGCCGATGCTTAACGACTGAGCCACCCAGGCGCCCCCCCAAATAAATAAAATCTTAAAAAAAAATAAAAACCTGTGTTGCACATTTAAATGAGTTTAAATAACTCTTCTATCAACAGATATTTGTAAAAAATGAGGAATATATTAGAATTTAAAGGCTACCTGGGTTTGCATTTTTCTTAAAATGTACATAAATTCTCACTTTCAACTCAGTAACTTTAGTATGTCATGTCTGAATATTTTTTTTTTTTGAAGGTTTTATTTATTTATTTGACAGAGATCACAAGTAGGGGGAGAGGCAGGCAGAGAGAGAGATGGGAAGCAGGTTCCCTGTTGAGCAGAGAGACTGATGCAGGGCTCGATCCCAGATCCCAGGGATCATGACCTGAGCCGAAGGCAGAGGCTTTAACCAACTGAGCCACCCAGGCGCCCCTGAATATTTACTTTTTTAAAATGTTGTGGTATGACCACCTTTCAGTTCTACTGATGATAAATATATGTTACTATTTATGATCAGTAATTTTAAATGATACTTTATATTGAAATAGGATACTTTTCCCCTATATCCATAATTTACTTATTTTATGAGCAGAAGTTTAATCCCTTTCACCTATTTCTCCCATTTCCCATCCCTACCCCTCTGGCCACCACCAGTTTGTTCTTTGTACTGATGAGTCTGTTTTTGTGTTGTTGTCTGTTCTTTTTTTTTTTAGATTCCAAATATGAGAGAAACCATATAGTATTTGTCTCTGTCTGACCTATTTCACTGGGGATGATACTCTCTAGGTCCACCCATGTCGATACAAACAGCAAGATCTCATTTTTTTTTATGATAAGTACCACATCTTCTTTATCCATTCACCTACAGACGGACAGCTGGGCTGCTTCCATATGAAATAAGGTACTTACCGAATATTACTATTTTACTTCAAGTCTAATTTTAGTTCTAGAGAAGTTGGTGCTATCTCAAAGGCCTGGACAAGGTTTTATTTTTCTCTTATTTCAGGAAGATCACTTAACAGCAAACATTTGAGGTTTCTTAAGTGGTGCAGAGCAACACTGCCTGTCTGTGAAACACCCACATGAAATTATTTCCATTTCCAACAAGCTTTTATGTAAATTTTCAAGTTTATGAAGTCTCTCTGAACAGTCAGGCTCAATATAATGACACGCACAACCTTGGTTTTCCAGCATGCTGCTATCCCGCCATGTGATCAAATCCAACATTCATGATCTCAGAGCAGTGGCACCACCTGCCTGAATTCTGTCTGTCCAGAGGGCCTGATGAGGTTGCTGTAGTCCTTCTACCAGCTCTCCTGGCCCTGGTGGCACACCACAGCCCTACAGCACAGTCACTCAGATGCCGCCCGTCAGGGCAGACATCCACTTTATTCAACCAACCCCAGAAATATCTGGAGTCACAGGACCACAGGGAATTTCTTTAAGCCACCCAACTGCTCGGATAATTTTCCAAAGAGCATTTTTTGATAGCACTGGGGAGGGAGGCAGGGAGTATTCCCTGTGTCTACAGTAGTGCCACCCTGCCTCGTCACCTTTTTAAATTTGTAATTCCCGGAAATCAAACTCCTGGACATTAACAGTTTCTTCTGACAGCTGCCTGGTGATGTCTTTTGTCCAGTTTTCCACAGGGCTGATTGTTGACTGGATACTACTACGCATTATCAACATTTTTTCTGGTCTGTGGTTTTATCTGGGAATCTTGTTATTCAAATGTTTAATTTAATGGGGTCTATTATCGATCTTTTATCTTTTATGATTTGTGCTTTCTCTATTTTAAACATTTAAGGTAAAAAAATTATTTTCATTTCTGAAGTTTCATTCTGTACTTGTTCCATTCAGGTCTTAAACCCTCTGGTTACTCCCCATCCAAAACAGAAAACCACTGGCCCACTCCCTTTACTGTGTAACCCCCCCTTTTCCCTACTCTTTTGGAAGCTGACTCTTTACTCAGTGTCCAGCTAGGTGTGCCCTATGTGCCCTCTGTTCCCTTGATCTGCATGTCTCTGACAATATCACACTGTTTAAACTACCATGGCTTCATAGTAAGTTACCTTTACATTTTTCTTGCATACTTGATACCATCTAATGTTTAATACTGATTCCTAGCTTCTTCCTGAACAATATAAGGAACTGAAAACAAAAACAAATACAAAAAAACCCCACAGCAACCACTATGCTTCCCCAACACATTAACTTACATAGGTCTAATCCTGGTTTTGTGTGATAGTTTGGAAGTTACATACTCTATTAGGGTCGTAATTCTAACAATAAGTATTTGCATGCAAATAAAGTTTATCTCCGTTTATCTTATCTCAGACCTTTCTAAATGGAATACTTTCCTTCTGCCTGAAGTACATCATTTAGAATTTTCGCCACAGAACCTAAGGAAGTACGATCTCCTTTGAGGATATTTTTAGCAGGGACAGAACACTGTGTTGAAGGTTTCTTTCAGAATATATTCCAACCCTCTGTTACGGCTGAGAGTCAATTGTCAGCCTCATTCCTGTTCCTTTTTAAGGTCATCATCTTCCTCTGGATGCTTTCGAGTTTGTCTTTTGTTACTGCAATTTCATTACGGTATGTCGAGTTATTTACCCATCTTGGAATTTGGGCTTCCTGAATCTGCGGACTGGTGCCGTAATTATTCTGGAAAATTATCAGCAAATACCATCTCTGATTCATTCCCTTTATTTTGAGATTAAAAGGAAGTCTGACCTATCTACTGAATCCTGTCTGTACCTCTCTTTCCTACCATTCTTCCTTTCAGCCCTCTTCTGGGGTGTCCTCTCTGCTGCTAAAAACATTCTTGGATTTCCACCCTTTTTTTGATTATTGTATTTCATTTTTAGAAATTCTATTAACCTACACCACCTGTTTAGTTTCCTCTCTCCACAGACAACATAAGACTGCCTTATTCCTTTAAATACAAAAACCACTCTGAATGATAAGGGAGCTTTCCATTGGTTCTTGCCTTGTTTTTCTTTCTTTCTTTTTTTTTTTTTTAAAGATTTTATTTATTTGACAGAGACAGATACAGTGAGAGAGGGAACAGAAGCAGAGGGAACGAGAGGAGAAGCAGGCTTCCCGCCGAGGAGGGAGCCCGATGCGGGGCTCGATCCCAGGACCTGCAGATCTTGACCTGAGCCGAAGGCAGACACTTAACGAATGAGCCACCCAGGTGCCCCTTGCCTTGTTTTCTTATTTGGATTATCTTATTGCACACTGGTAAAAGCTTGTAAAAAAATATGAGGATTCCTCAAGATCTAGGAAGATGATGCCTCTATCCAGAGATCATGGTTTTCATTTCCTTCTAAGTCTGTCAAGCTGGCTGCAATAGTACGAGGGTCAGCCTTTTGTTTCAACCTTTCAGAAACATGTTTTCTCCTCTATTGTTTCCAGAGTCTAGTGACTGTGGTTCTCCAGATGGTGTTCACTCCAGCAGTGCGGTGCTGCAGGGTTCCAGCTCAGTAGGGCATGTGGGGCCCTGCACCCAGGAGGAACTGGGCTCTGACTTCGGAATCAGCCCACACTGCTGTCAAAGCCACAGCCTGGCTCCACAGCTGTTCTGTTGGTATAGGAACCAGCTTTCAGTCTGGGTGGTGCGCATGTTAAATCTGCAGGTAGTACTTTATGCCAGTATCCTGAAGGCATTCCATTTCCTTCTCCCTTCTGATGTCCTCAAGAACTCCTCTAATGTTCCTTTTTAAGTAATTTTTCTTCTCTCTAGTTGCTCTTAAAATTTTGCTTTTGGTGTTCTGCAATTTTGAGTCTTCTGGTAATCTGCTCAGTTTTCACAGCTTACTGTTTTCTTCAGTTGTGTTTAATATGCAAGTTAACTGTTCATTTGGTTTATTGCAATGACCACGTTTTCACTTCTTCAAGTTCTAAGTTCTCTATATCCTCATTTTTACAATAGTATCCTTTTTCATTATGGTTTCGATTCCTTTTTTAAAAAAGTCTCTAGTCATTGTGAACATTTTTTGTGGTACATTATTTCCTCATGTGGCTATGACCTCATCTTCTCTCCAGAGGTGGCAAGTCTTCCTATAGAATGGTCTTATCTCTGCTTTTGTCAAGAATGACAGGCATTTATGGGTTTATGTCAAAGTCTTTAACATTTCTGTCGAATGTAGAGTATAAGCTCAGAACCTAGACATGAGCACAGTGGAACTGAGAGTCTCCAACAAGAAAGCAAAGAGGCAAAGCCTCAGGCATACTTTATACAGGAGCTTTGCCACTTCTTTGGGTTGAGGGTATTTGATCCCGTTTTCACAACTTTCCACAGTCCTGGGTGAGTGTGAGAGTGTGAGAGACACAGTGAGAGTGAGAGAGAGAGAGAGAGAGAAAGATGAAGAGAGAATGTGTGTGTGTCTCCCCAAGGGAGTGTGCTAGTGGGAGTTCTAGCTCCCCAACCTTTTGTAGTCACATCTCCTGCCCCTGGCGAGTAATTAAACTCTAGTCTGGTTATAAACTTGACAAGCATCATGGCAGAAGCCCCCAAGCTTAGCACTAGCTTTCGGTTCCCTCTTCTTTCCTGTAACCTGGAAATTTCTTTCTCTCTCAAGCTTGGCTTGGTAAAACTATAGTCATATTTTGAATATCTCGGTGTGTATGCATGGGGGAGGTGAGAAATGAAATCTGTATCAGCCCCATCCTGGATGTGTGAGTCAAGGAACATCCAGAGTCCTTATCCTCTGGGAGCATGTCACAGCTTTAGGTTCATGTCTGTAAAAACGTCTACCTATAACACCTGGATCATTCAAACATTTTGGGGCAAGCCTGGTGTTTGCTAGGACTACAGTGGAATAAAAATCACGTCTGTCTCTAGAGGTCTAGTCTACCAGGGAACTCATTTAACACGGGAAGAAACAAGTGCTGTGGAGACTGGAGTTTCAGAAGACAACCAGGGACAAAAGCTGGAGACTTGGGGATGAAGACAAAGATGGGACGAAAGAGCTGGGATGGAAGCAGACAGGTTCAAGGACAGGTTTGTAAGAGCAGCACATGGTTTAGAAGGACTGACAAAAGACAAAAAAGTGAAGTACAGTTGTAGCCAGAATGAAAAGTCTTTCAAAAAGGTCACATGAAGAAATGTGTATTTTAGCCTAATTGTTGCAGGGAAAAACCTTAAACGATTATGGTGATACACAAAAAAGCTAGCTGGCTTAACAGAAACACAACTTTGGTGGCTGTAGATAAGACAAGAGAAGCCAGAAAAATAGGGAAACTACATGAACAGCTACTGCAAGAAACTAGGAGAGACCCAAAGATGTTTTGGGTCTTTGGGTCTCTCCTAGTTTCTAAAATACTATGCAGGGATATTAAGAAAGGAATGAGTTAGACATTTTGGAGACATAGCAAGACAGAGCCTGTAGGGTGGCAAATTCAGCAAAACACACAAAAAAACAACAAAAAGGAACTCTAATTAAATTTGAACTTTGAAATAAACAATGAAAACTTTCTAGTATGTCTCATGCCACATCTGGGTCATACTTGAAGTCCTGTATTTTACCTGGCAATCCTACTTGGGGCCAATTATCCATGAATATGGTAATGGGAAATGAAGAAAAGGAAAGGAAAATGTCTAGGCATGAACAAAAGTTTCAGACCAAATGAAAAAGGCTTGGCTGGCAAAGCGGCAAAGACATGTGCTTACCTGCATTGTAACTAGTCTGTCATCCACCATCACCTCCTTTGTCAGAAAGTCTGCTCCTATTGTAGCTTTGTACTGATTACTGAACTTCTTGTTCACATACTGGTTCATGAGTGATGTCTTACCAACTCTGAAATTGGAGGAAAACCACAAATATAGGTCAACTAGGAAGGGACAGAAAACAGATTCTGATACTTGAAGCTCTGAAGACACCGGCCTATCTTAAAGAGAACAAGAACTGTGATCACAATAGAGAGCTGCCCCAGCCAACTGCCCAGCATTACTCATTCGAGACTGTATTTTCTCCTGGGATGAAAACATGGGGTACAGATGTGGGCCAGATGTTGAAAAGCTGCTTGCAACTCAGTAGAACCTAGTATTACTTTTTTCCTTCCAGAAAGATGTCAGCAAATACTCTCCTTCTAAAAGGAGCTACAGCAGTAAGATCACTCCACCATTCCAAAAATATCTCTGCTGTCTTGGGTGTCTCTCCTTTTAGGGGTTGCTACTCAGTCCAAGAAAGTAATAGCACAGGAGGAAGTCACCGGCTGCAAGGAGACATACACACCAGTCAGCCACCTGCTGCTTCGAAGTTTAAAATCTAAAGTGGAGAAAGAATCAATATTCCACACCAAATGAGAATTTCCTCAGAGTAAGCTCCTCCAGAGGTGTTCTTCAGTAAGAAAACTCAGGAAGAGATGACAGGTGAGGGGGTCTTTTGGTGATGAGATTAGTTAGGGCAGGCTGAAGACAATACAAAAGCCTTCAGAGTCAACGGGAACACCTTCCTCTCCCACTCCCATCCAAGTACTAACCAGGCCCGACCCTGCTTAGGCTTCCTCTCCCACTAAGGAACATTCATTTTCAAATGCAGAGGACAGGGAAGTACATTTATGGCTTAGGGCAGTGTTCTCCAACCCAGGCCATCTGGATCTGAATTTTCAGGGGGAAAAGCCAGGAGATCTGTAATCAAATAAAGGCCTGGTGATTCTTTCCAAGCAAGTTTGGGGCTAAAACAGTACCTTTCAATCCTGACAGCACACCAGAGTCATCAGGAGTAAGGGAGGGGAAGGGAGGGGAAGGGAGGGACAGAGACAGAGAGATGTGTGTATTTAAGTAGTGCTAACTAGGCCCAACCTGCTGGTCTGGAAAAATGCTAACTTCTAAAAGGCTCCTCAGGCAATTAAAAAAACCACCAGGGTAGAAAAACCATTGCCTTTTTAAAGGGCAGGGAGCTTTGGGATAAGGCGGCACACCTGCATTTATTATTATTATTTAAAAAAAAAATACACAGCTTCTAGCTGGTCTAAGGTTTCAAAGGTCACTTCAGATGCTGAGTCTGAAAAGTCTTCCACAGAACCATAACAGCTACAGAAGAGCTGACTTAGTGGCAGATCTAGGATCAGAATCCAGTTCTCCAGACCCAGGTTCTTTGGAATATAGGCCCAAATCTGGCACAGCAGTGGGAGGATACTGCACAGCACATCCCAAACCCAGACTGGTAGGCATGAGGTCAGTGGCAACAAATGTACATAAACAGAACTCCCTTGTCTAACCAGCTCGGGAAAAAATCGGGGAAAAAGGGAATTCCATGAGACTATTCTTGAATTTAAACAGCTACCCTTTCCCCTAAATCATGCCAAAGAACAGGGAAGAAAGGGTTACAGAACAAGAGATCATTCAAATTGCTGCTGTGCCTGAAACAGCAGGAGACCTAGGGCCCTACTGCCCTGCTATTAGAGAAGAAACCGCCAAATGTCAGCACGTAGGGTACCAGCTTCAAGGAGGTCACATTTAATCCTAGCCAACACAGTAGTTCAAACAGTGAGAAACACTTACCCAGAATCTCCCAGGATGATAACCTTCAGCAACACTTTCTTCCTAGAGGTCATCCTTCAAACTGAAAGGAGAAAGGAGAAAGCACTCTGAGAGTGACAGAAATACGGAGGCAAACCACGCCCCCCAGTGTAGGCATCAAAACAACCAAGAACCATTGAGCCCTGAACCTTTCCGTTGGCTATTTCCCTGCCATGCGGGGGGGGGGGGGGGGGGGGGGGGGGGGGGGGGGGGAGAACACGACGACTGGATGGAGAGCAGTATCAGTCATTAGAACTCTGGCCCCAAGCTGGTTAGAATAGTGAGACAGGCTCATCCTGCCTCTCAGAGCAGTCTAAAAGAACATATTCTCCTCTTGGATGTTGAGGAAATAACTGTTTACAAATAAAAAAGGTAGGTAAGGAAGTGGGTTCTGTAAAGCCTGTTGTTATTCTTCTACAGTTTGGGAGAACAAGGCAGTCAAAACTAGGTCTTAGAAAAGCTACTTAGTTTCATTTTTATTTATTATTTATGTTAAAAGATTTTATTTATTTATTTGACAGAGAGATCACAAGTAGGCAGAAAGGCAGGCAGGGAGAGAGGGAGAAGTAGGCTCCCCACTGAGCAGAGAGCCCGACGCGGGGGCTCGATGCCAGGATTCTGAGATCGTGCCCTGAGCTGAAGGCAGAGGCTGAACCCTCTGACCCACCCAGGCGCTTCTAATTTTTATTTTTAAAAGGGGTGTGTGTGTGTGTAAAAGAGAAAGAGAGAGCCAGCGAGCGCGCGTGTGTGCGCATGCAGGTGTGCGCGCACACAACCGAGCTCACACACGGGGAGCAGCAGGCTCCCTGCTGGGCAAGAAGGCTGATGTGGGTGGGAATCGATCCCAAGACCCTGGGATCATGACCTGAGCCAAAGCAGATGCTTAATGGAGCCACTCAGGTGTCTCTTAGTTTCTTTTTTAACCACCTATCTTTTAGAAGGCTGAGAGGCTGGCTACATGACTGTGACTTTATCTTGTTGGTAGTATTTGCTTCTGTAATAGTCTTAACATCTAATACTCCTTTGAGTGAATTAAGTGTTTGAACAGTCATTCCTGCCTTTTACTTAATATACCAAAAATCTGGGGAAAGTAATGCTGTAAAGAACATCTTTGAACTTCAGTTCGGGGATCATTTCCTTAGGACCCAGCAACAGCCATGGGATGGGGTGCGGGTGGGGGGCACAATCTCACAGTCAAATTCACAAGACTATCACAGGCCATACATTCACTTATACAGGCCATACCCGGCATGCATCTACTGAGAAGGAATGGGACAGGAACACAGCTTGTTGGCTGTTCTTTCAAAAGTCCACATAGCAGATGGCTCAGGTATAGGGAGAGTGTGTGGGTTCAAGCCCTGACTTAAACCTTCACTGTTGAGAGGATCCAATCAGCTCTTTTAATAGCTGTACTGGTCCCTGGTGAGGAACACACACAGCCCAAAAGCCAATGTGCTCTGCAAAGCCCAAGCATGGGGCTGCACTAAGCGCTCACAGCCTCTCCCTGCCCAGATGCAATCACCAACCGGGAGACATTTTACCATGTAAGCCACAGCGCCCAGCAAGAGAAGTTGGCAGTCTGCCTTTATTGAGTTCCCCAGAAACAAAGTTAACCAAAGGTCAAATTTTCACACAGGCCAACGGGTTTTGTTAAACTTAACTTACAGATACTGTTTAGGAATGGGGTTACTGAATCAAAAGTATAAATATTTTCATGACTTCCACTAATTCACTTTCTTTCTTTTTTTTTTTTTTTTAAGATTTTATTTATTTATTTGACAGAGATCACAAGCAGGCTGAGAGGCAGGCAGAGAGAGAGAGAGAGGCAGAAGCAGGCTCTCCACTGAGCAGGGAACCCGATGCGGGGCTCCATCCCAGGACCCTGGGATCATGACCTGAGCCGAAGGCAGAGGCTTTAACCCACTGAGCCACCCAGGCACCCCATAATTCACTTTCTTGAAGGATTTTCCAAATTTATACTACAACCACTGTTGCAGTGGTTAATAACTGTACAAGACTTAAATAAGAAAATGACAATCTTACTGAAACAAAGAAAATCTGAATAAATGAAGAGCTATCTCCAATAGGAAGACTTAATGCAGAGATGTAAATTCTCCCCTACTGAAACAATCCCAAGGGTTTTTTTGGAACTTGAAATAATTCTTATTTGATGAATAATTTTATTCATCAAAATAAATTCACAGGAATCCCTCCCATTCCTCTCCTCTAAAAGAATAATGACAAGAGGAGAGAGGACTTGCCTTAACAGTCTTGGAAAGTATGTTATAAAAATACAGTATTAAAGTATGGGGCTGGAACAGGACTAAACGAAAAATAACCCAGAAACGAATAATTTGGACAAAAATGCATTATAAAATTCGGTAGCAAAAGGATGAAAAAAAATTCACAAAATGAAGGCAGCCAGAAAAATCCTGAGAATTAAGATCCTTACACTTCATCCTCCAAAACAAAATGCCCTAAGGAGTAAATATTTAAATATAAAAATGAAGTTGAAAGGAATACAATTATTAGCAGGTTTTTCCTGGATGGGAGAATTAAAATAGCTTTAATTAATTAATTATTTATTTTTCCCCCTTTATACTACCTTATTGTGACCTTTGGAGGAACACATTACCCTGAAACTGAAAAAGCTATTTCCACTTCGGAGAAAAATGTTAAGCTGCTGATTTTTCAAATAAGTTTTATCATTACAAAATTAGTCCTTATTCATCATGAAAGATACACGAATGAGGATTTTATTTTCACTTAGGGCCTGCACTCAACGGTGGATCTGAAGAAACCCAACACGTGGTTTCATCACCAGGATGTTAACGGCTTTAAATTGGCAAAGTTTAGAGCTAGGTTCCTGCACTTAACTGTTCTCCAGGATCAAGAATGGGACACTGGTTTCTAGAAAAAAGTAAAGAAAAAACCAAACCAAACCAAACCAAACCTGAGCACAACTTTTGCTACAAGAAGCTGCCCAAGCTGCAACGGCTTTAAAATCTCCACTCGCAGTTTCTTCGCTACTGATTTCCATCATCACCTTCATCAATTTCTGAAATTACTTCTTGAAATCCTACAAACTTAGGGGACACCTGGCTGGCACAGGTGGTACAGCATGTGACTCGATTTCAGGGTTGTGAGTTCTAGCCCTAGGCTGGGTGCAGAGTTTACTTTAAAAAAAAAAAAAAAAAGTTCCTACAAACTAGAAACTTGTAACTGGAAAACAGTTTCTAACACAGAGACCACTCCTTTTACAGGAGAAACTGAAACAGGCAAAGAGGAAATAAGAGCTGTGCAAGGTCCCTAGCCACTGTGTTCCTTGGAAATGAACATTTCTGATAATACCCATTAATCCATTTAGATATATCTTCTAATTTTCAGAATAAGGTGTATTCAGAACACATTTCCTTCCTTCTGCTTTCAAACCAAGCCTCATCAGTGTGTTTTGGAGAGATTTCCTTGGAAGAACAAGCAATACTAACTACTTCATAGGCCGAATCCATTCTTTCCCCTCAAGTATAATTTTTTCTCGAATAATAAATCAAAAGCTAGAATTTTCCTGTTAGCCTGGAGCTATCACTCTCTTATCTCTGAAGCAGAGAAACCAACTGGCCATAAAGGCAGACACAACAAAGAAACCCCCATGTAGGTAAAAACGTCGGGAAAATAATATCCAAGGGTCTGGGCTGGATAGAGCCAATGAGGTCAGAAAGGGTCCCACAGAGAGGTCAGGGGAGGACAGCGAGAACAAAGAATTGGTATGGGAAAAAGTGGAGGAGCAGGGAGGGAGTAGAAGTTGGCGGTCAGCAGGCCACTGCAAAGTGTGGCCAGTGCAGCTTTGTGTGGTGATCACAAACTCAAGGTGACTATGCTCCTGTGGAGGTGAGACTAGGGAGTTGCAGTATCAAGGAGTTGAAAGCAAAGCATGTGCAAAGCCACCACCACAACAGTGTAAAACACAGGAAATGAAGGTGAACCAGGTGTTGTATCATGTCCAAGATCACACAGCAATTGGGTGGCAGAGCTGGAATTGTTGAATGTGTAAGCCCAGGCCCCCAGTACTCAACCACCATGCCACTCTGTAGTATCAGCTCTCACCGCCAAGAGGATTCTGGTTCATCAGGGCTGGGGGATCAGTCCTTAAGGTTAGGGATTCTGAAAAGTTCCCTCTGGCAATTGAGGCGCACACACCAGATTTGGAACTCCTGACTTGGGGTCTGGAACTGCTGCTCTGATTTACGTATGTGTCTGATACAGTGACGGCACTGACATTAGAGATGCAAGGCTGCAGCAGTTAAACGGACTAGTGTTCAAGAACCCATTAACAATTTTATTTGCGTGGTGTTGCCAAGTTGCGTACCTCTCTAGGTGGATCAGCTAGATCCTAATCAAACAACTGACTCTTCTGCTACTCTCTCTCTCTCCCCCACCCCCAATTAAAGTACTGAATTATAGAAAATTCAGAAAGGTACACAAAAGAATGAGCCAAAGACAAAAAGGCATCCACAATTTCAACTCTTAGAAACAATCCTATTAGCACCAGTGTTTAGGTCTAATTTTCCTTGAAATAGTTGAGATTATACTGTTATATCCTGTCTTTCTATATTAAATATCCTCCCATGCTCCTGGCATTAAGGTTACATGATACTGCAGCATATGGATAATCCCACTATTATTAAGCATGCAATTATTTTAAATTATGTATACAATCTGATCACACAAATGTGTTATCACTCAGCAAAACAGTAAGACTATTTTAAAGGCCCTTGAAATTTACTGACAGAATTATTTTCCAGAACAGCTTTATTAACACCCACGCCATCAGTGAACTAGAATTTCCATTTCGCCATACCTCAGCTATCATTAGCACAAATCACTGTTAATCATATAGCTAGAAAAGAGGATCAGGTCAGCTGGTTCCATCTGCATCTCTTAGATCGGCAGAGGTCAAGCATTTCAACCAGAAACCTCTCAGTTGTCTGCTGGTCTTTGCCTATTTTACCTAATATAATGTGATTTATTGCATAGTCTACATATAGCATTGAGAAGGAAGCATCATGGGGATACAGATTTCAGAAGTTGTAGGCTTCTGAGCAGATTCAAAAGTACCATTCTAAACTATAACCAGCATGAAACCTCTCCATCCCATATTCTTCCAAGACTCCGTGCTATAGCTATACCTGACCATTAAAGAAGACCCAGAAGGGGTGAATGGGGTGGCTCAGTTGGTGAAACGCCCACCTTCGACTCAGGTCAAGATCCGTTTCCTGAGATAGAGGCCCTGTGTCCCCCATATCCGGATCTCTGCTCAGCAGGGAGGCCAGCTTCTCCCTCTGGCCCTCCCCTAGCTTGCACGCATACACATGCTCTCAAATCTTTTTATTCCCCGTTATTTATTTTTTTTATTTCTTTTCAGCGTAACAGTATTCATTGTTTTTGTACCACACCCGGTGCTCCATGCAATCCGTGACCTCTCTAATACCCACCACCTGGTTCCCCCAACCTCCCACCCCCCACCCTTCAAAACCCTCAGATTGTTTTTCAGAGTTCATAGTCTCTCATGGTTCACCTCCCCTTCCAATTTCCCTCAACTCCCTTCTCCTCTCCACGTCCCCTTGTCCTCCATGCTATCTGTTATGCTCCACAAATAAGTGAAACCATATGATAATTGACTCTGTTAGCTTGACTTATTTCACTCAGCATAATCTCTTCCAGTCCTGTCCATGTTGCTACAAAAGTTGGGTATTCATCCTTTCTGATGGAGGCATAACTCCATAGTGTATATGGACCACATCTTCCTTATCCATTGAAGGGCATCTTGGTTCTTTCCACAGTATGGCGACCGTGGCCACTGCTGCTATAAACATTGGGGTACAGATGGCCCTTCTTTTCACTACATCTGTATCTTTGGGGTAAATACTCAGTAGTGCAATTGCAGGGTCACAGGGAAGCTCTATTTTTAATTTCTTGAGGAATCTCTACACTGTTTTCCAAAGTGGCTGCACCAACTTGCATTCCCACCAACAGTGTAAGAGGATTCCCCTTTCTCCACATCCTCTCCAACACATGTTGTTTCCTGTCTTGCTAATTCTCAAATTAAATCTTAAAAAAAAAAAAAAGACAACGCCAACCCCACAGTCACCTTGCCCTCAAAACCAATGAATTCAAGGCTCAGAGTGAGGTAGGCAAGCAATATATGCTAAGGTTTTGGAGAAGGTCACAGGGAGGGAGCGGGAAGCCATATACTACCAACTGTGCTAGCCTCCAAGCTGAACAGAGTAACGTCTGCTGGAGGTAGATTCTTTCAACTTTCCAAATGGAGCAATCTTCTTAGGGCCTACAGAGTGAAAGAGCAGAGCCTATGAAAGATCAAGAAATAAAGACCACTTTCCTGAGCACTCTGTGCTGGGCACTACACTACAGGTCATGCATTTAATCCTCACAACGAGGCTGTAAGGTCGAATTCTCATTTAACAGACAAGGAAACAGGAGTTTGCAGGTGGTCCCTGGATCTGTAAAAACACTCAGATACGAGATGGGAGCCCAGGACCGATTACAAAGTGCTTCATCTCAGTCGCTACACTGGGTTGATCACCAAGATCAAAAAGGCGTGTCATGCTTCAAAATAATCCACAGGGTGAGACAGAGTGCACAGCCCAAATGTGACCGGCTGGTAACAGGCTGAGTGATGGGTGCAAAGGCTGCCTGCACTGTTCACACTACTTTTGCACGTATTTGGGATTTTCCATAATAAAAAACTGTAAATGCAATTCATACTTCTAACAAATTAGAAAAATCTGAAGGAAAAAATAAAGTATGTATAAATTTATTTTCATTACTAAAAATACAGTGACAAACTTTTATGGCAAATGTGTCCCAGATTCAGGCTTGATAATCATCTTTGGTTATCCGTGATAATTAGCCTTTGGTTTGAGGGCAAGCATACTGTTAGTTTTGCCACAACAGAAATCTTAGGTTAGAAACATCTGGCACATACCTTCTAAAAAGGAAGCCTAAATAAAAAACTATGTTATGACTTTGGTAATAACCTTTTTTTGAAAAAAATATTTTATTTATATTTTGGGGGGGGCGGCGAGAATGAGCAGGACAGACCGAGAAGCAGCAGACTCCCTTTTGAAGAGAGAGCCTGTCCAGGGGCCTGATCCCAGGACCCTGATGAGATCATGACCTAAGCTGAAGGCAGCCACTTAAATGACTGAGCCAGTCAGGAGACCAAGAAGGTTTGTTTGTTTTTTGTTTTTTTTTGTAGTAAGGAGTCTCTATGCCCAACATGGGGTTTGGACCCACAGCTCTGAGATCAAGAGTCATGTTCTACCAACTGAGCCAGGCAGGCCCTCCAGAAGTAACTTGTTTTAAGATCAGTTTGAGAGAGAAAGTGAGAGGGATAATATGAATTTGGATTCCTCCAACAGAGCAGCTTAAGATGGAAAGAGAAAAACTTGAACAAGAGGATTTTTCTTTTTCTTTTCTTTTTTTTTTAAGTAAACTCTACCCTTGAACTCACGATTCCAAGATCAAGAGTCCCATGCTATGCTGTGTGAGCCAGCCGGTGCCCCAAGAGCAGATTTTCAACAAACAGTATCACCCAGCCAACTCCGATCCCAATGGCTAAAAGGCACTATATAAGGGTTCTAGAGTAGCAGGAGACAGCCATAAAATGTCATAAAGGTAAATAAAAACAATTCTGAACAGCATCTCTAAGCCAGGAGGTGGAAGGAAGTTATGCTGGCTACAGAAGGTAGGTTTGCTTCATGGGAACAGGAACCACAGGTAACAAGAGAAGGAAAACTAGCTACACAAAGGCCTAAGATAAAAAATTACCAAGTGCGTCTCTTGAAAACTCACAGTGTGCTGGTCTTCAGGCTAAACATCTTACCTGTATCATCTCATCTGGGTAAGCATGAAGATTAAGATAACTTAGTGTTACTTTTGGACAGGTTAAGGGTGTTCATTGTGTCCTTTGGGGATGGGAGTTGGGAGCGTGACTACTTTAACAATCCAAGGGTTAGCAAATCCAGGAAATACTCTACTAAAAAAAGTGGGGGTGGGGGGAAAGGACAGGGGCATAACAGATTGCCTGAGTTAAAAATGGCTTCAAAATTCTAGGCCCAGAAGAAAGGCAAGAAAATAACATCTCAAATGATGTTCTGAAAGCTCCCAAATTAAAACTGAAGCCATAATTTTTTAACCCACTGAGCCACCCAGGCGCCCATAATTTTTTAAAAAAATATTTTATTTATTTGACAGAGAGAGACAGACAGACAGGGAACACAAGCAGGGGAGTGGAAGAGGGAGAAGCAGGCTTCCCGCTAAGCAGGGAGCCCAATACGGGGCTTGATTTCAGGACCCCAGGACCATGACCTCAGCCAAAGGCAGATGTTTAACATCTGAGTCACCCAGGTGCCCCTGAAGCCTAATTTCAAATGGTAGCAAAAATGTCCCTCCAATAAGGGAATGAAAAAAATGGAAGCTGGAGTTGTTTGGAAACCCCATGATCAAATGGTCCACATGGACCAGAACTAGGTCCAGGTCCAGGAACGTGAATGGGAGAAGAATGCAGGTCACTGCCACATACTTCCAGGAGGGGATGCAAGGTTCCAGAGAGGAGGATGCTCATCTGGGCAGGGGCAGGAGTGGAAAGACTGCCAGCCTGGAAGCAGGAAGGCAGAGGATGAGTGGGGGCCTTTGACCAAAACCCTTTCTGTAGAATCATGAAGTCACTTTGGGGGAAGCTTGGGGAAATGCTGGTGTTCTAGAAACTCAGACAACAGGCTCAGATTGGAAAGCAGAACTTATCAACTGGTTGGTATGGATGATCACTACCTCCGAATGCACAACAGACATTTAAGCAAGTGAGGCACCTTTTTACTTTGAACTAGCCTTTGTCTTGTTTTTATTGAATAAAGTCACTTGCCTGGGTCTGGAGCACCTTCCATCCCCTTCAATCGGCTAAGTTCTAATACCCTTCATTCAACACAGGTGTATGTCAGAATAATTCTAAAGTCTTAAACCTAGTTTCTCTACTCCCAGAGTTTGAAGTGAGTTTTTTCTTTCCCTTTCAGGATGAACGCTGCCTTCAGCAGGAAGCCTACTCTAGCTTCCCCAGGGACCAAGACAGATTCCAGCCTTCCTTCCACCAGTTTCCACTACATCCACCCAATAAATGAAGAGATACTGTGGATAGGGCTAAACTGTGACTAACCCAAAGTGGAATTTGCCCAAAGAGGAAGCCTACACCTGGGACATGGACAGCTAGGGGCAGTGGGCAGGCCCTGTGGAATTTCTTGCCGTGCTGAAGCAGTTTGTACTCTGGAAAGTTTAAGAGTCACTGGTTTAACAGAGTCCAGGATCTGGACTGAAACATGTATTTCCAAGTCTAGGAATAATACAAGCTCAGTTGAATTTTATCATATTCCCCTTTCCTCCTAAATAGAGAGACTGGAATAATCTTGCAGTCAAATTCTACCCCCCCCAATTTTTAAGTAAAGGGGTGCACCTGGATGGCTCAGTCAGTTGTGTCTGCCTCTGGCTTGGCTAAATGATCCCAGGGTTCTGGGACTGAGGTTGTTTTTTTTTTTTTTTTTTTAAGATTTTATTTATTTATTTGACAGAGATCAGAAGTAGGTAGAGAGGCAGGCAGAGAGAGAGATGAGGATACAGGCTCCCTGCTGAGCAGAGAGCCCGATGTGGGGCTTGATCCCAGGACCCTGGGATCATGACCCAAGCTGAAGGCAGAGGCTTTAATCCACTGAGCCACCCAGGCACCCCCCCCGCCCCGAGTTCTATACATCAGCATCCTTGTTCAGCAAGGAGCCTGCTTCTCCCTCTGCCTGACACTGCCCCTGCTTGTGTACTCTCTCACAAATAAATAAAATCTTTATAAAAAGTAAAATACAAATTTTTAGTAAAATCTACCCCAATGTGGGGCTTGACTTCACGACCCCAAGATCAAGAGTCTCGAGCCAGCCAGGTGCTCTTATTTTTTAGAGAGACACTGTATTTAGCTGTATCTCAAATTTCACGGCTAACTGAGGAATGCTTGTTTTTGCTAGGATTTTATGACTTCGGTCTAGATGCCTGTGCTAAAATGGGAATGTCAGCATTCACCGGACACATAGGGCTACGGTATAAAGGGTAGTAACAGATGGCTGCGCTTGTCTTCTAGAGGTTTGTTTTCTGGCAGGCAGGAAGACCATCATTTCACAGGGCAGTATAAGTAACAGTACTTTAAGGGAGAGAACACTTATCAGCAGAAATACTAGAACATTTTCAAAAGCAAGACTGAACAGCTGTATATGCAATGCCTGAGAAGGAGTGTCCACTGCTGTCAAAACTAATCGGTCAGAATGGTTAACTTGTTTGCCATCTCTTACAAGCTTCAGAGAAGTTCTCAGGAAGCCCAGTGAGAAATGTTACAGGACTGAAGTGAGAAGGAGCAAGGCTCTGAAGCGTCAGGTCTGAGACGCCGGTGGACCACCAGAGGGATCAAAAGGGGCTGTCTGGGCCTGAGAGCATGTAGCCACCAAGGCTGGAGCTGGCACACAAAAGCTAGAGCCCAGCCTGCCATGGGCACTCTCCATAACCATGCGAGGCAGGTACCTAGCCTAGCCTCGAATTTCTCCAGAACATGCATCATTTCTACCCCATATGCCCTGTATCTCTCATGTGTGTGCCACCCCACCCCCGGGGCCACACCCCCTGCACGTACCCACTTCGTGTACCAGGAGCCTGCTCATCTGGGAGAGGGCAGCAACGTATAGGCAGTCTGGACAGCCAGTCTTCCTGGGCACCACTCCCCAAACGCCAGAGCATCTGGGTCCCAGGGCCCCCTTTCATCATACTGAACCGTAACTTCCAGCGCATCTGCCTGCCACCCGAATGCGGACAGACCAAGGCAGTCTCTCCTCCACCCCCGAATCCCCAATTCCAATAGCACACCCCACAGGAGGGCCTGGTAAACTACTACTGTATCCAGCATGGTAGTTACTGAGCGCAGGTGGCTACTTAAATGAAGTTAAATAGGGCCAAATACAGTTCCCCAGCCATACTAGCCACATTCCAAGTGCGTGACAGCCATCTGTGGCTGGCACCTACCATACTGGACAATGCAGATATAGCATATTTCCATAAGCATAGGAAGTTCTATAGTATAGTACCAGTCTAAACACTCCTAGAACCTTTCCCTAGGATTAATACACAGTTCTCAAACATCTTAAATCTCAATTTATGGCCATTCCTTGTTTCATTACCACCTTATCTTCTGTCTGCTTTCATTTTTTTTTTTTAAGATTTTATTTATTTATTCGAGATAGAGTGTGAGAACAAAGAGTAAGTGAGTGTGCGCATGCACACTTGAGTGGGGGAGAGGGAGAAGCAGGCTCCCCATGGAACAGGAAGCCCGATGTGGGGCTCAATCCCAGGACTCTGGGATCATGACCTGAGCTGAAGGCAGAGGCTTAACTGACTGAGCCACCCAGGGACCCTGTCTTTCATTCTTAACAACTAATAAAAATACTTGTTCTTCAACAGCAAACTATAGATACTACTTAATGTCTGAATTTTTCATTAGAACACCACAGCAGGATAATGCTGCATCATAACCACTTCATAGTATCTGTGGCCATTTGTCCTGGCAGACCAGGGGTGCACAAACACTATAGGAGGCTCTCTGCAACCCGTCAAGGGGAAAGTTCAGTTAATGGTTTCACACACCAGCTTATAGGAAAGGAAGTGAGTACAGGAACAAAGGAATGCTCAAATCCGAGAATGCGATACTGTCGATAACGTAAGGAACACTGAGGACACAAAACTGATGGCACTGATCGACTGGAACAGCCCTTACAGATTTCTTGCCCAAGTAAGATGAAATGATGAAACATCAACCAAATCTTAAAATCCTTCTCTGAGAAGGTGGGAAACTCTGCCAGTGACAGTTTAGACAGTTTCATCAGACTGGAGAAGGTCCTGTTAGGAACTGTACGCAATTCTGTGCGGCAGGCACATGTATTTTACTCCCCAGTACTTTCACAGGAACCATGGTGAACTGAGGTGTTTCATATAGTTAGATTTATATTCCAAAACAATTCCTTCTTAACCCCTTCTCGAAACAAGATGTCAAAGTAAAAGAAATCCAGTCTGGCAAATGATAAACTAGCTCCTCACTGGAACTTTTAAAAAATTAATTTATTGTTTCAGAGAGAGAGAGAGAGAGATCGAACATGAGCAGGAGGGGTAGAGGAAGAGAGACAATCCCAAGCAGACTCTGTGCTCAGGGCAGAGCCCAACTCAGGGCTTGATCTCACAACCCTAAGATCACGACCTGAGCTGAAACCAAGAGTCGGATGCTTAACCTAACTAACTGTGCCACTCAGAGATGCCCCCACACAGGAATTTTTTAAAGCTCTAAAGTAAGTATACCAAATAACATAAATGTAGTATCATACCTGTTCAGGTTAGATGTCAAAAAGGTAACTCCCACCACTCAATGGACACACGACCCAGAAGTCCCAAACAGGGAAACCTAGGCAACGCTGTATGGTACTGCCACTAAGAAAGAAGAAGTCAAAGAGGCAGGGTGAGTTACATCAGATGGAAAACAGATGTGTCCTTTTCCCTCCCAGTAGAGGAAGGATGGAGACTAATGGCAGACAGATTCAACCAGAAAGACAAGACAAACCAAGACGAACACTGTTCAAATGCAGGTGAGGTGAAGAGCCTCACTAAAGCCAGGCAGCCTACAGGTCCCCATCTTAACACAAACAGCGGCCAGAAATCATGGCACACTATACATGTCAAGGCTGCATTAGCACCCTCTCTCCTCTCTAGCATTCCTGCTATTCTCCCTATGAACACACCCCGATCAGGGCTCTCTCTGTATGGCAGCCCACTCCTCACACATTTAACTGAAGGGTAAGAGGACTCTCAATGGCTGCTGGGTCTTCAGGATATCCAAGAACTCTTTCATTACTGAAGGTATTCCTGTTTCGCTGAAAAGGTAAACTTCAATTTCAATTCTTTCACCACCACACCACACCTACCCCACCTCTCCAAAGAATAAGAGCCGTTAAAAAAAAGAGGGAGGGGGGGTGCCTGGGTGGCTCAGTGAATTGAGCCTCTGCCTTCAGCTTGGGTCATGATCTCAGGGTCCTGGAATCGAGCCCCGCATCGGGCTTTCTGCTCTGTGGGGAGCCTGCTTCCCCCCTCTGCCCCTCCCCGCCGCCTGCCTGCCTACTTGTGATCTCTGTCAAATAAATAAAAATCTTTGGGGGCGGGGGAGACAACAGGCACAAAATGAAGTCACTTGGGCTAAACCCAGCATCACCAAATTGACACTTAATTATAGTTCTGGCCGCTCCCAGAAATGGAATCTTAAACCAGTCAGTCCGGAATTACCTGGTCAACACTGGTGAGGTAACCTGCCTGACAGACCCCAGCTGTAGCCCATAGGAGATCTCCTCACAACCAATCCACTTATTACTAGTGTAACTTCCCTGTCCCACTCTCTACTGCCTAAAGAAGTCTTTTTATTTTGTACAGCTCCTTGGAATTCCCTTCTTTGCTAGATGGGACGCTGCCTTATTCATGGCTTCTTGAATAAAGCCAGGAAGATCTTGAAAACTTACTCAGCTGAATTTTCTTTTTAACAGATCAAAGGAATCAGAAACTGTGGCTATATAGCATTTCTCTCTCTCTCTGATATTAGAAGGAGGGTGGGGAAGTTACCCCTAGGGGAAATACAAGTCAGAGCAGCAAACTCTTACCCAATGTGTATGGTTCTACAGACTTTTAAACCCTTGATTCTTTCTTCAAGTCAGATACTAGGAATGCAGGAATACCGCAAGTCTGAGAACTTATCTGAAGGGCTGAAGCTCAGTGGCTGTCATCCTCAGAAGAGATACTCAAAGTAGAAAATGCTTTTAAGTACATTAGCTTTAAGGGGCGCCTCGATGGCTCAGTTGGTTAAGCATCCGCATTCGGCTCCTCGGCTCCGTGTCCTGGGATCGCACCCGCACTGGCCTCCCTGCTGCTTCTGCCTCTGCCCCTCCCCTTGTGTGCTCTCTCTGACTCTCTCTCTCAAATACATAAAATCTTTAAAAAAAAAAAAGAATACTTCATATGATGTCTCCAAAATACATGAACAGATTAAGCCTAATATGCAATCACTGGGATTTAAATTCAGAAAAGCCTTACTACCCAAACCATTTTTAAACAAGCATTCAAAAAGTTGAATGTGGAAGAAAAGAAGTAAAACAGTACTACAGATTTTCACATTCTGTAAGCAAATCTGAAATTAAAAGCAGCATGGGATGTCTCTAGTGGGAAACTATGCATTATTTAGACTCTAAATCTAGAGCACTTTCTTTTGTGCTGACTCCAGCCCTCCCCTGCTGGTGACCCAACTACAGGTCCTGGAGAACCCCTGTCTATGGATACGCAAATGAATTCTAGCTGGAGAATTCTATTTCCCCTGGGCAAGAGCCAGTTTTGTGCTCATGTGCATATTCCTTTCAACTCTACTGACCTACACTTAATGTCTGTTCTTTGTATTCCTTTGGTTGTAACATTTTCCCCATTTTCTCAATTAATGAGATAAAATCTTTGACATGTATTCATTTCGTATTTAAATGACAGTATGATCTTACCTTTTCTTGAGAACTACCATAATCTTAACAGCTAACATTTCTAACGAAGTTTTAAGTGTGTTTGGTTTATCTTCAGAGGCAAAAAGCAATACTCGTAAGAAGAGAATGGGGAGAGTGTTGAGATTCCTAATACTCCAAAGCTGTCATACAAAGGTCGGTCGGAATGCTATGACTTCAGGAGTGTTCTCAATACTATTCTCCAAAAGCAGCTCAGATCTGCTCCGTATTCAGATGCAAGACAAACTGGGACAACAGACAAACCAAGGGCTTTGGGACCCAAGAAGACCCGAGAAGCTCTAGTTCAAATCAGGGCTTTGAAACTTACTAGTTGGGCAAGTTGAGGTAAATAATCTGTCCTCCTTGGGCCTTTTATAGTAAATTCCTAAATCTGTAAAAAGTGGATAGTTTTATCTTTCCGTGCTTCTGTGAAGAATGAGAATGAAGATATAAAGGAACCAGAGACACCAATGACTGACAGCTCATTACTATCAGGCCCAGTATCTCCCCACCTCTTCAATTTCTGGAGCTATTACTGGTTCCTGGTAAAATGGAGTAAGTCCCTTATTCACCCAGTACAACATTCTTCAGTTCAATTCTTCAACCAATGCAATTACAGAACATATTTTAGTCTTCACTCTTTGTGTTGAGATGAGCCCCACAACTGAGGAAATTTTCCAAATACAGAACTTAAAATTAAAACATATCCTTTCTAATGAACTCTGTAACTACCTTTTACAAAGGGAGTCCAGCCACACCCAGAGATGAGAGACTCCAGAGGGAAGAAAGCCCAGGCTCAGGAAACTCCTTAAAATCACAAAGTTCTCAAATTTTTCATGGAAAAGAGGAGCCGTGTAATTATCTGCCTTATGTTAAAAAAAAAAAAAAAAAAAAAGTAATGTGTACTTGGATTTTTTAGGAAGAGAAGGATAGAGGATTTGTCTTCCAAATTTTATTTTTCTTAAGTTAACACTGATTCTTTCTTATGGCATTCATTTGACAGCAGAAAGAGCCAGGTCAGGAAATATGGGAGACAGATGGGGGTGAGGAAACCCCCATCATTTTAGAGCTGGCTAAGTACAGGCATGCTCACATAACGGACAGATGACTGGGCAACTGACTGATAACTGGCTTATTTATGACCCCTACAATTTCTGACTCTCCAGTGTATCTGGTGAAGGACACAGATGATAAATGTAAATGCCCCCTGGGTATCTAACAGAGACCCTGAGCTTAGTTTAAAATTTAGTCCTATTTCAAGGTTGTCAGAAATGTGGGCTAAGCAGATTTCCTAGGTATCACACCAAAAGCACAACATGTAGAAGGACTGACAGACTGAACTTCATCAGGATTAAGAACTTCTGCTCTTCAAAAGATGCTGTTAATACAGTGAGAAGACAAAGATGGAGAAAATATGTGCAAACCACGTATCCGACAACAGACTGAGAACTCTAAAACTCAGTAAGAAAACAACCAACTCAATAAATAAGCTAAAGAGTAACCAGATAGTTCACCAAAGATCCCATGAGATAAAACTATCAACATGCCTGAACGGCTAAAAAAATATTTTTTAAAAAAAGATTTTGTTTATTTATTTGACAGAGATCACAAGCAGCCAGAGAGGCAGAAAGAGAGAGAGAGAGAGAGAGAGGGCAGGAAGAAGGCTCCCGGTTGAGCAGAGAGCCCGATGGGGCTCGATCCCAGGACCCTGAGATCATGACCTGAGCTGAAGGCAGAGGCTTAACCCACTGAGCCACCCAGGTGCCCCTGGTTAAAAAAAAATTTTATGACCATACGAACTACTGGTGAAGATATGGAACTGGAAGATGTGGAATAATATTGCTGGTGGGTATGTAAGACAGAAAAAACATTTTAAGAATTAAAGATACATTTTGGGGTGATGAAGATATGTTCTGGAATGAAAGAGTTATGTCGGTTGCACAATCCTGTGAATATACTAAAAAGCACTAAAATATGGGACACCTGGGTGGCTCAGTCAGTTAAGCATCTGCTTTGGCTCAAGTCATGATCCCAGGGTCCTGGGACTAAGTCCCACATTGGGCTCTCTCTACTCAGCAGGAGCCTGCTTCTCCTCTGCCAGCCACTCCCCCTGCTTGTAATAAAATAAAATAAAAATAAAATCTTTTTTTAAAAAGTGCTAAAATGAACCTTGAAGGAATGACAACGATTCCCCTCCTAAGTATCTACCATTAAGGCATATGTCCAGACAAAGATTTGTACACAAATGTTCACAGCAGGGTTATATGTAACAGTCAAAAACTGGAAGCAAATGTTCATCACTTGGAGAATAAACTGTGACCCACCTTTATAAAGGAGTAAGATTCAGCTACAAAAAGGAATGAACTATTGACATTTAACATGGACGGAACTCAAAATGATGTTGAGTAAAAGAAGCCAGACACCTCTCCCCTAAAAGTACATCTACTGTACGTGCATATACATAATGTATAAATGCAGATTCCACTTAAATGAAATACCAGAAAATGTAAACTAGAAAGCAAGTCAGTGGTTGTCCGGGAATGGGTAAGGAAGGGGCAGTAGGCAGGAGGGAGGATTTATAAAGGGGCTTAGGAGACTTTTGGGATAATGGATTGATCATTTGATTGGGGTGACAGTTTCAGAGACAGACGCATAAATCAAAACTCAACATGTATAGTGTAAACATGTACAGTTTATTATATGGCAATTATACCTCAATTAAGCTGTTCTATAAAAAAGAGAAGGCGGGGGCTCAGTGGGTTGAAGCCTCTGCCTCAGGCTCAGGTCATGATCCCAGGGTCCTGGGATCAAGCCCTGCATTGGGCTCTCTGCTGCGTGAGGAGCCTGCTTCCTCCTCTCTCTCTGCCTACTTGTGATCTCTGTCAAATAAATAAATAAATAAAACCTTTAAAAAAAAAAAAAAGAGGAAGGTGATCAGAGGTTATCTGCAGATATTTGAGGGGATGACACGGAAGAAGCAGTGACCTTGTGACACTTCCCACTTCATTCAGGATGTCAAATCTGGGCTCCAGTAAAGGCGTTTCTTAATTTTCTGCAGCACACACATTTGTCACGTGTTCTGTTAGCAGTTAAGAGTCACATTACATACAGAAACCTTCCACCCACCCAAATCTGTCCAAAGGGAACATTCTCTCCTGTTCTCAGACTCAAAACTATTTCCATGTTCCTCTACCCTAAGCATTACATCTGATCTAGTCCTACCCATAACTAATCTTCCCCAACCTCTTCTTTTCATTTGCACAACTCCAGTTTGAATCCTCATTACTTCCTGACTATTTCCTCAGCCTCAGAGCTGCTCTGCTCTAGTTAGCTTGCTTTGCTATAAATACACGGTGTTCGCTACCACAGTCAGAGCTCCTTGGGCTAACTCTTCCAGCCCTGCCAGGCTTGGCCCCAGCTCCCTTTTGGTCTATTTGCTTACCACATCCGACTTCTCCTTCTACCGTAACCTGCCTCTCTGTACTTCCCCCGCCCCAGCACCTACAAGGAGCATCTCTGCTGCACCATGACCCAAACCCAGCAATTCCTGAGAAGACTAGAGGTAAACAACTGATGGAAGAGAATACCCACTAGGATGACTATAATCAAAAGGACAGGCACTAACGAGTGCTGATGGGCAATGCAGAGACACAGGACCCCACACGCTGTTGGGCGAAGGTGAACCGGTGCGGCCACCCTGCACAAGGCTGGCAGTCCCTCAGAAAGTTAAACAGAGAGTCACCCTATGACCCAGCAATTCCATTTCTGGAGACAAACCCAAGAGAAATGAAACGAAACATACATCCCCAAAAAAACCTGCACACAAATGTTCACAGTGTCATTATTCACAGTAGTCAAGAAAGAGGAAACCACCTAACTGTGTAGAGCATTTGGTAATGAACAGAGACAAGCTCTGAGTAAGTATAATCACTGGACCCTTGGGGAACCTGAAGAAATCAAAAAGGGAGAGATGAGAACCCATGAGGCGTTCCACAGAGATGACAACCTTCCCTCCCATTAAGCTGGGCTGGAAATGAATCCCCTAAGATTCTCTCCAGTATCCTTCTGGTAATTCTTTCCAGCCAGTCCACGTGAGTGATGAGTAGTGCCGAGACAGTCTGGACTGCACACACTGTTCCCATCCCCAGAAAGAAACAGCTCTCTTAGCCACAACTTTCTCATTTTGCCTAACTCAGTCCCCTTCCAGTGCTCTAGACTCTTCCACTTCTGACTCTGCCAGGGACACTGCTTCCAACCGGAAGGGCCTTCCTGCCTCTTTCTCCCACCCACCCTCCCTAACCCACCTCAAAAAACAAGGCCTCCTGGGGCACCTGGGTGGCTCAGTGGGTTGGGCCTCTGCCTCTGGTTCCGGTCATGATCTCAGGGTCCTGGGATCAAACCCCGCATCAGGCTCTCTCCCCCCACCCCGCCTGTCTCTCTGCCTACTTGTGACCTCTCTGTCAAATAAATAAATGGAATCTTTTTTTTTTTTTTTAAAGATTTTATTTATTTATTTGAGAGAGAGACAGTGAGAGAGAACATGAGCGAGGAGAAGGTCAGAGAGAGAAGCAGACGCCCCGTGGAGCTGGGAGCCCTATGCGGGACTCGATCCCTGGACTCCGGGATCATGACCTGAGCCGAAGGCAGTTTTCCAACCAACTGAGCCACCCAGGCGTCCCTAAATGGAATATTTAAAAAAAAAAAAAAAAAAAAAAAGCCTCCTAAACTGAACAAATCTGTCATCACTTGGTCTCTCTACCTAAACAAGCAAAAAATTAACATCAATACTGATGTGCTCCACTGAATACAGACATTTGAAAACGGCAGCCTTGGTATGTAAGAAATGTTTATATAGCTGTTTAACAGCTAAGTTCTTAGGGGTCCCTGGGTGGCTCAGTCAGTTGCATGTCTGACTCCTGATTTCAGCTCAGGTCATGATCTCAGGGTCACTGAGTTCAAGCCCTGCACTGGGCGTAGAGTCTACTTAAAAAAAAGACAAAGAGAGAAGAAAAAAGAGGAATAAAGAAGGAATGACTGAAATAAAAAAAAATCATTTTGCATTCCTTAATGAAAATGAAAGATTCAGGTCAAGGTCATCAATGATGCTAATGCCCCAGGTGAAAGGTGGATGGGAAACTAAAGATCTACATGTCACCAAAACAGCACCTCAAGAGATCACTTCCTAATCACAAGAGGCTGCAAAGGACACATACAAAGCTGTCACCATCTTAATATAGTGATTAAATTTACCTTCACTAATAGTGGGACAATCAGACATTATGAAATAGTCTCATCAAAAACATATAACCTAAATTTACCCAAGTTTTTAGATCTAACTTCCAGTGCACAAGAAATAGCAGGGCTAGTGGTGCACATTAAGTATCAAAGGATGCAACCAGCCAAACCCAGAGCGTGGAACATTGTTAAGACAACTGGTTTGGGGGCACCTGGGTGGCTCAGTCTGTTGAACGTCTGCCTTTGGCTCAGGTCATGATCCCAGGGTCCTGGCATCAAGCCCCGCATTGGGCTCCCCGCTTATTGGAGAGCCTGCTTCTTCCTCGCCCACTCCCCCTGCTTGTGTTCCCTCTCTAGCTGTCTCTGTCAATTAAATAAATAAAATCTTTAAAAAGAAAAAAACAACTGGCTTGATCTTTTCAAAGTTAAAGGTAATGACATAAAAGGAAGGGGGGGAAGGGACCACATCTAGATGAAAAGACCTGAGCATTTAGGGGTGAAGTGTCATGATAATATCTAATATACTTTGTTTCTTTTTTAAAGGTTTTATTTATTTGGGGGGGGGCATGAGCAGGGGCACAGGGAGAAGGAGAATCCCTGCTGAGCAGGGAGCCCAATGTGGGCAGAAGGCAGATGCTTAACTGACTGAACCACCTAGGTGCCCCTCTAATTTACTTTGTTTTAGTTCAACCAAAAGAACAGATAGGGAGCAAATAGAGTTGACCCTTGAACAACACGGGTCTGAACTGTGTGGGTCCACTAATATGTGGACTTTTTACAGTATGGTACTTATATGTATTTTCTCTCATTATTCTCTTAACATATTCTTTTCCCTAGCTTACATTATTATAAAAATACTGTATACAGCACAGTATATATTTAACATACAAGTGTTAATCGACTGCTTATTGGTGAGCCTTCTGGTCAATAGTAGTCTATCAGTACTTAAGTTTTTGGAGAGTCAGAAGTCATACTAGAATTCAACCACAAGGGGGGTTGGTACCCTTAAACCCTGCACTGTTCAAGGGTCAACTGCTGAAATTAGGTAGGAGGTTGTGTGTGTTCATGTATTTTATGATTCTATTTACTTGAATTTTTTCATAACAGAACATTTTAAAAAGAGATGGCTACTCCACATTAGAGGAAGGGACGCTTCCTGAAGCAGTGCTGTTAGGACATGCTCTCTGGTCAGATTACAATCTGGTTAAAGAGTTTCTGATACTAGGGCGCCTGGGTGGCTCAGTGGGTTGAGCCGCTGCCTTCGGCTCAGGTCATGATCTCAGGGCCCTGGGATCGAGTCCCGCACCGGGCTCTCTGCTCAGCAGGGAGCCTGCTTCCTCCTCTCTCTCTCTCTCTCTCTCTGCCTGCCTCTCTGCCTACTTGTGATCTCTGTCAAATAAATAAAAATAAAAAATCTTAAAAAAAAAAAAAAAGAGTTTCTGATACTGAATCCCCAGGATTCCCCAACTTTACCAGGGGCTGGTAGACCTGCCAGGGAACCTCAATATGCAGAAATGCTTCAAACAAAACCTTCTGAAGTACTTCAAGGTGTGCTTAACCAGCCCTGACTACTAATTCAGATTTAAGTAATCCTCCACGTCATTATATAAGTCCCTCCTGTTTTTTTGTTTTAGAGGGCTGCAGGGTGGTAAGACTTTAGAAAGCTAAGAAGTGTGGGAAAAGTTTGTAATAAAGAATACATAACATCATTTGCTTAGTTTATTGTGTTGGGGCAGAAGGGCCTGAAAAGATATGAATACTGGTAAACATTGTAATTCTTGGGGAAAGGTGAGCAGAAACCTTGAAGTTTCCACTTTTGCTCCTTACCCTTTTTCATCTTTAATCTTCATACAACAAAACCTACCTGTAGCCCAGAACAAAATGAACATCCTTTTTAGTTCAATACTGCCAGAAGTATCCTCACCCCAGAGGTTTTTAAATTTACTAACAAAGTTATAGAAAGCATTCTTACTGTATTATAATTTATATTAATAAGTTAATAATAATTTATTATATAATAGTGTATTATAATTATATTATAAATAATAATTCATATTATGATTTACTGTGGCAAAATATAAATAATATAAAATTTACCATTTTAACCTCTTTTAGCTTTATAAACAAATTCTCACAGCTACAATTCAACTTTCTTCCTGGCATGTAAGAGAGACTTCCTAGCCACCTCTTCAGGTTGTAGGGAGGATTCCATGTGCAAATCAGTAAAGCAGCTTCGTAAACAATGAAACACTTTACAGAGATACACAATTTACCTGAAGTCAATATAGGACTGACTGTAGGAAATGACACGATTTTGCCTTGCCACCCCCTCTAAAAAGAAGATTGGATTTAGAAATATTTCAGTTGCCACTAGTCCAAAACATTTTTGAGTTCATTAACCTCAAGAATAAGTGTTCTCCTGCAGTTCTCACTCACCCAAAAGCAACCCATCCTTTCATTTCTACATCTCACTTCTGCTACAGTTGCTGAATGAACTTCCTCACTTTTACTCAAAGGCTTAACCATCAAAAGCCTGTTGGCTAGGTGACAACGGACTTTCAGAGTCACCCAGCTGTTCACAAACCAGACACTAGTTCTCTGAATTATAAGCTGTATCTGAGAAACATGCCTGGGTGGTTCAGTCAGTTAAATGTCTGCCTTCTGCTCAGGTCGTGATCCCAGGGTCCTGGGATGGAGCTCCCTCTAGGGCTCCCTGCTCAGTGGGGAGCCTGCTTCTCCTTTGCCCTCTGCTGCTCCCCCTGCTTGTGCTTGCTCTTTCTTTGTCAAATAAATAAATAAAATCTTAAAAAAAAAAAAAAAAAAAAAGAATCTGAGAAACAGAGGTATATGAAGGATCAGTATAAAGATGCTCTGGGACCTGTCTTTAGGAAAGAATGACTCTATTATTAATGCCAAATTTATTAGTCAGGGTTTCCAAAGAAAACAGAACCAACAGAACCACCAAGATGGAGGAAGAGAACCTAATGGCTCTGCTGGGACCATATATAAGCTCACAGTTTGCCAATTACCTTCAAGGGAGATTTAAAATATGCTGTTAAATATAAACTTCATACATACAAGATTTACCTATGTAACAATGTATAAGATCACATAAATACATACAGAATTATATATATATATATATACACACACACGCACATATAAAGTATATATATATGTGTGTGTGTGTGTGTATATATACACACACATATATAAAGTTTATATATGTGACATTTATTACATGTAAGTAGCTCACACAATTATGGAGACCAAGAAGTCCCAAGATCTGCAGTCTAAGGGCCTGACAACTAGGACAGCCAATGGTCTAAGATCTAGTCTGAGTTTCACAGTAGGAGAAAACCTTCAGACAGAGGTGAATTCTCTCTTGTTCAAGCTTTTTGCTTTACTCAGACTCTTCACAACTGGACAAGGGCAATCTGCTCTGCATAGTCTACAGATTCAAGTGTTAATCTCTTCCAGAAAGACCCTCACAGATACATCCAGAGGAATGTTTTAACCAAGTAACTGGGCATCCCTGCCCCAATCAAGCTGCCACGTGAAAGTAAGCAGCCGGCCAGGGCTAGATATGAAAAGCTAACAGAAGCTCAGCCACTTGAGGTTTCAGGTAAAAAAATGCAGAACTGTAATGTTTAAGCACAAGGCCTAGCTCTTCAGGCTGAAAAGGAAATGCTAAAGAACAGAAATGTCCGAAGTTTCACAACACTTTGCTTCTCTTTCAAAAGTTACTGAAAGGAAGGTTTAACAGGACTGAAACTGTGCTAGTTAAGATTTTGGCAAAATAAAGATCCACCTGCCCAACTGGATCACCAATGCACAGCTTGCTCGGACAACATTTTAGAGACGTCATTACGAAGTACTAATTCAAGGTGGAAACACAACACTACCATGAAAACAAGGAAAAAGGATGGACATTTCATATTCCGTAACTCCACATGCTTCCCCACCACATGACACTGCAGGGCTGAGCACATTATGAGGTGGTAATAAATACATGATTTATGAATCACATTTCAAGGTCAGAGATCTGTCCATTAAGATGCAGTCTGGATTTGAGGGGAAGAGTTTGGATGAAGAAAAGGTACTGATCTTAATTTCCTCATCTGTAAGAACATCATACTGCGGTGTTGTGGTGATGGCAACATCACCATCTATTTCCAGAACTTTTTCATCACAGCAAACAGAAACTCCATACAAATTAAGCAATAACAACCGAGGTCCCGCTCCTCTAGCCCTTAATAATCTCTACTCTACTTTCTATGAATTGTCCTTTTCTAAACAGCCCATGGAAGTGGGATTACCAAGTATCTGTCCTCATCTACGGTGCACCTCAGCATGGTGTTTCCCAGGTTCAACACATGGCATGCATCAGAACTTCCTTCCTACAGTGACTACCATGCCATTGCATGTAAATAATACCACATCTTGCTTAACCTTTTTTATTAATTTTATTTAAATTCGAGTTAGTTAACATATACTGTATTTTGCTTATTTTTTTATCTGCTGATGTGGGTCGCTTCTACTTTTTGACTCTCATTCTGTCATGAACAACAGTGTATCAGTATCTGTTCTGATACCCGGTTTTCAAATCTTTTGGGTGTGTACCTAAAAGTGAGTTTCCCAAGACATACAATAACTCAGTTTACATTTTTAAGGAACAACCAAACTGCTTTCCATAGCACCAGCACTGTTTCAACTTAACAGCAATACACAAGGGTTCCAATTTTCCAGGTCCTGCCCAACACACGTTTTTTAAATTAATTTATCTGACAGAAAGAAAGCGCAGGAAAAAGCACAAGCAGGGGCAGTGGCAGAGGGAAAAGCAGACTCCTCAGGGCTCAACCCCAGAACCCCGGGATCATGATTTGAGCCAGAGGCAGACAAAGACACTAAGTAAGGCTTAACTGACTGAGCCACCCAGGTGCCCTCCCCTCCCCAGCCGTCTTTTAAATAACAATCAGCGTGAAGTGGTATCTCATTGTTGGTTTGATTTGTATTTCCCTAATGACGAGTGACCTGCATTTTTGTTGTGTGAATTATCCATTTGCATACCTTCTTTGAAGAAATGTCCATCCAGGTCTTGTGCCATTTTAAATTGAGTTTTATGTTCTTGAGTTGTAGTTCTTACATATTCTGAATACTAATTCCTTATCAGATATGATTTACATGTACTTTCTCTTATTCTGATTGTCTTTTTACTCTCTTAATAGTGTCCTTAGAGTTTTTAATTTTGATGAAGTCCAATTTACCTGTTTTTCCTGTCACTGCCTGTGCTTTCAGGGTCATAGCCACAAAATCACTGTCAAATCCAATGTCATAATTTTTACCCTGTATTTTCTTTCAAGAATTTTATAGTTTTAACTCTTAAATCCTTTGGTTTGATCTAATTTTTGTACATGGTTAATAGATAAGGGTCAAGCTTACTCTTTTGCAGGTAGAGTTTCCCAGGACCACTACCATTTGTTGAAGACACTGTCCTTTTACCACTAAATGGACTCAGCACCCCTGTGCAAGTTCAACTGACCCTGTATATGAAGGTCAATTTCTGGGCTCTGTATTCCACTGATCTACACGTTCCCTTATGCCAGTACCACAACATTTTGATTACTGTAGTTTTGTAGTAAGTTTTGAAATCATGAAGTGGGAAACTTCAACTTTGTTTTGAGCTTTCAACAGTGTTTTCACTATTCAGAGTCCCATGATTTTCTAGCTGAATTTTAGGATGCGTTTTTCTATTTCTGCAAAAAACAGTCACTGAAATTTTATTGCACCAAATATGTAAATGGCTTTGGGTAGTATTGTCATCCTAATAAAATTAAGTTTTCTAAGCCAAAAACGTGACATGTCTATCTTTTTATATCTTCTTTAATTTTTTCCAGCAGTTTTATAGTTCTCAGTTTACAGGTCTTTCATACACTGAGTTAATTTTTTAAACTCAGTTTTTAAAAAAAATTCCAGTAGAGTTAACATGCAGTGTTATATTAGCTTCAGATGTACTATATAGTGACTCAACACTTGCATACATCACCAGGTGCTCATCCTAAGTGCACCCCTCAATCCCCATCATCAATTTCACCCAACACCCCATGGTCACCAGAGGTGACCATGAGTGTGTTCTCTAGAGTTAACAGTCTGTTTCTTGGTTTGTGTCTTTTTTTTTTTTTTTTGGCCTTTGCTCATTTGTTTTATTTCCTAGATCCCATATATGAGTGAAATCAGATAGTATAGTCTTTCCTACCAAGCTGATTTTGCTTTTTTTGATGCTATCGTAAGTGGAACTGTTTTTCTGGTTTCCTCTTTGGCTAGGTTCATTGTAAGTATACAGAAATGCAACTGGTTTTTGCGTGTTCACCTTCTCTCCTGCAACTTTGCTGAATTAGTTTAGTAGTGCTGTCACAGGTTTTTATTTTCATTTTTCAGTATGAAATCTTTAGATATTCTACATATATAAGATCACGTCATCTGCATCTACTCTTTCTTTTCCCATTTGGATGTCTTTTCTCTCTTTTCCTTGCCAAACTGCTCTGGTTAGAACTTCCAGTACAGTTATGAATAGAAGCAGCGGCAGTGGGCATTCCTGCCTTGTCCCTGAACTAAATCAGAGGAAGCACTATCATATCAGTCTTTTACCACTATGATGTTCACTGGGTGCTTTTCGTATATGGCTTTTATCATGCTGAAGTAACAGTGCTCTATTCCTAGTGTTTCGAGTCACGAAAGGCTGCTGAACTTCATCAAAGGCTTTTTCTGGATCAGTTGACATGATCATGTGTGGATTTTTTTTGTTCCTTTCATTCTATAAATGTGTACTATATTGATCACTTTTTCAATGTGCAATCATCCTAGCATTCCAGGAACAAATCCCACTTGCTCGTGGTGTGTATAATCCTTTTAAAGGACTGCTTAATTTGATTTGCTGGTATTTTATTCAAGATTCTCAAATCATTGTATTTTTAAGGGCTACTGACCTGTAGTTTAATTTTTGTAGCATTTGCTTGGCCTTGGTTATCAGAGCAATGTTGGCTCATAGAATGATTTAATAAGTGTTCCTCCCCTCTTTGATTTCTGGGAAAAATGAGAGGACCAGTTAGTTCTTTAAATGTTAGTTAGTTAGTTAGCATTCACTAGTGAAGACATCAGGTCCAAGCCATTTTACCAGTAGATTTCAGGTATTCGATTTGATCTCCTTACTTGACAATAAGTACGATTTTTATTGAGTTGGTTTTGGTAGTCTGTGTTTCCAGGAACTTATTAATTTTTTCCAGGTTATAAAAATCTGTTGTTGTACAAGTGTTCACAGGACTCTCAATCTTTTTTTTTTTTTTTTAAGATTTTATTTATTTGTTTGACAGAGATCACAAGGAGGCAGAGAGGCAGGCAGAGAGAGAGGAGGAAGCAGGCTCCCCGCTGAGCAGAGAGCCCGATGTGGGGCGCGATCCCAGGACCCTGGGACCATGACCTGAGCCAAAGGCAGAGGCTTTAACCCACCGAGCCACCCAGGCGCCCCAGGACTCTCATAATCCTTTTTTACCCCCTGTAGAATAGGTAGTAAATTCCCAATAAAGTTCATTCCCGATTTTAGAAACGCGAGTTTTTTTTGTTTTTTTGTTTTTTTTTTAAGTCAATTCCAGCTGGGACTGTGCTCAGACCGGGGTGTACTTGAGATTCCCTCCCTCTCCTCCCCTTCTGCCCTCCCCACCCCCTACTTGTGTCTGCTCCCTCTCAAATACATAAATAAAATCTTCAAAGAGAGGTTTCTTTTTTCCCCCCAATGTTAGCATTTATCGCTCTGAATTCCTCCCTTAGCACTGCTTTACTGTGTCCCATAAGTTTTAGTATATTGTGTTTTCATTTTATTCATCTCTAAGTATTTAAAAATTTCCCTTGTGATTTCATCTTTGGCCCACTCCACTGGTTCTTTAAGAGCGTGTTGTTTAACATCTGCAAATCTGTGAATTTTCCAGTTTTCCTCCTGTTACTGATTTCTAACTTCATTTCACTATGGTCCAAAAAGAAATTTGTATGATATCTATCTTGCTACCAAGACTTACACTGTGGCCTAAGAGCAGGTGCGTCCCACAGAAGGTCCCATGTGCACTTGAGAAGAACGCATGTGCTGTTTCTGGGTGGAGTCCTGTGTGTGTCCCTTAGATCTGGCTGGGTTATTGTTATTGAAGTTCTCTATTTCCTCACTTCTGTTCTCTGGGTCTACCCACTCTTGAATATCATTGTAAAATTATCTACTTCTTCCATCAGTTCTGTCAATTTTTGCTTCATAGAATTTTTTTTCATTTTAACTGTTTTTTTTTTTTTCATTTTAACTGTTTTTAAAGATTTTATTTATTTGACAGAGAGAGCGCGCATAAGCAAGGGGAGCTGCAGAGGGAGCCGCAGAAGCAGCCCAATGTGGGGCTCAATCCCAGGACCCTGGGATCATGACCCCAGTGAGAGGCAGACACTTAACAGATTCAGCTACCCAGGCGAAACTTAGCAGTTTTTATTTAAAGTTGCATATATGATTATTCTACTCCTGCATCTTCTCAATTGTTTCTTCCTTATATATGCCCTTTTCCTTTCCTACTTGGCAAAATCTGGCTTTGTGTTCAAGGGCTTTTTGGCGGTCTTTGTCCAGTTTTAGTCTAGTGATAACCACCTTGCTAGAGTGAACGCCCACACAGACAGTTGGGCCATCCGCCTTCTCTTGCTGTACTGGTTCAATGTAGAGGACATGTCTCTTCCTGCAAACCTGGGATAATTTGCCAATTTGCTGACCTTTGTAGTGTCCTCACACAACCTGCACTCCATCACCCTTTCGGATGGGCACAGATCGAACCTTTTACTTCCATCTCAGCTCTTTGGAAAGAGGGAAAGACATGATCTTCCTGCGAATGTGGGATGGTGCACTGAAATGCTGTTTACAGTTTTTGCTCTGGTCAGAAGTCACAAAGGGATTAAACTTCATGTTGGCCAAGGGCACTTCAGCGATGGCCAGAAAAGGGAAGGGCTGCTTCATATAATTTCCTGACCTGTCATTACATGTGTAAATGTTTACCACTATTTTATCTTCTTGCTGTACTGAACCTTTTATGTTCTTCTTTGTCCTTTGCAAATTTTTCCAACTTAAAATCTATCTTGACTCATCTCAGTACAGCCATCCCAGCCAGCTCTCTTTTGGTTACTATTTATGAGAATTCTCTTTTCCCACTCTTTCATATTCAAATTTTTTGTGTCTTTGGATCTAAACTGAGTCTCTTGTAAATAAATAATTGGATCAGGTTTTTCTAGCCAATCTGCCAATCTGTCTTTTTGGAGTTTAATGCATTTATATTTATAGAAACTACTGTTAAGGAAGGACTTAATTCTGTCATTTTGGTGTCCGTGTTCTGTAAGCCTTACAGCTTTTTTGTTATTCTGCACCACTATCTTCTTTTGTGTTCAGCTGATTTTTTTTTGGTAGTAAAACATTTTAAGTCCCTTCTCATTTCCTTTTGTGTGTACTCTACAGCTATTTTATTTGTCATTATCCATCAGCTTTACAGATGTTAATAATGTACCTTATTGTGTTGTATGCGACAAAACCCTTTCCTACAATACTGTGATGCCAACAGACATATCATCATTTTGAGACCAGAGTTTAAGCAAAAGGAAACGAGTATTTTAAGTGTAAACGGTGAAGTAGTTAAAGCCAGAAATTATTACAGATTTCCAATCTAGAAAGGAAAAGCCCAGTGAAGCACAACAGATTTTAATTTTCTATAAAGTAAATATTACTTTCTAATAATCCACCTAAACAGAAAGCTCTTGGAGTCCCTTGCGGGGGGGGGGGGGGGGCCGGGGAGGGGGACCATGGTGCCTGGGTGGCTCAGTCAGTTAAGTGTCTGACTCTTTCATGATCTCAGAGTTGTAAGACTGAGCCCTGCACAGGGCTCCCTGCTCAGCAGGGAGGCTGCTTCTGATTCTCTCCCCACCCCCACTTCCCACTTTCTCTAAGAAATAAACAAATCTTAAAAAAAGAGCAAGAAGTCTTAAGACCAAAAAGTGAGAAAACCCTTGTAGATTATCCCCAGCATTACTAGTCCATTTCTTGCCCTCCATTACTGCAATGAATTACAAACAGCTATCTGGGCCCCTGGCTGGGCCTAGGTTTTTGGTCATTAAAGCCCTGAAAGCTGGTTTTTGGTGACCTGATGGACTCTGGTACCTGACAGGTTGTTTTCTCCTTTTTTTTCTTTCCATCTTGTTTTCTTTTTTCTTCATTCTCCATTCTTTCGTTTTTCCCATTTTTTTTTCTATTTTCCCTTTTCTTTTTGGTTCTATTTTCTCATTTTTCTTCATTGTCTTTTCCCACTTTTTAATTTTATTAGCATAATTAGTAAGCATAATTTTATTTTACATCATTAGTATTAGTGTTGTTAGCACAGTTGGCACTGCCACTTAGAATGGTTAGCAGATCACCATGCAGTAGGACCTTGCAGCCATCTCTGGTAACTAATTACCCATATCTACAATTATGAGCTCCAATTACGAGACCACTGGGCAGGGTAACTTTGCAATGGTGGAAGTTGGCCCAGCACATCTTGATGGGGACAGAGGCTGTGAAGGTCATTAAGGAGAGTCAGCAGAGCTCCTCCAGTTTCCAGGCACTTTTCCATGAAGCACTTTCTATGAAGCACACAGCACAAAGACCCTGAATCACACCAGTATTGTAAAGCGGAGGTGACTGACACTGAGGAAGCACTATTCCTTGCCTGGGAGTAGGTTAGTGGAGGAGACCTGTTTGGTTGTTTACAGTGGACCATGGCCACATGACAGACAAAGAAGCCAGAGGCAAATTCCAGCAGCTAGTAGCCACTGTGCAGTAGGGCATAATCCACAGGGACCTGAAGCAGAGGAACCTGCTCTGTGACACTCGACTGATAGTAAAAACTGCAGACTTTGGCCTGAGCAATGAGTTCACCACCGGCCATAAGCAGAAAACCTATTTTAAGAGCCTCCCTTATACTACCCCAGAACCCTTCCTGTGCCAAAAGTACAATGATCCAAAGTCACCCTCTGCCCCACACTCCCCCCTTCACCCACTCTGGTGAATGTGTGAAACATGCTAATCATTCTGTCACCATGGTCACTGGTGTCCCTGCCTTTTGTGGGAGAGGACTTATGAGAGCTATGAAAGCAGATCCTGAAGGGGCAATACCATATTCCAATATCCTTACCTCTTGAATGTGAAAACCTCAAGAAAACTATGACCCTCAACTCCAGCAATAGAGGAACGTTAGAAAATATTATGAGGGATCCATGGATAAATAAGGCCAGAAGGAGAAACTCAGATCTTTACACATAAAGTGCCTCATGACAAGAAGGACTTCCAGGGTGACCAAGGTCATGATGAACATGGGCTATGGGTGGGATCCAGGACTCAGGAACAGCACTGAAAGTACCAGAGTGTGATGGCCACCTCAGTGACGCCAAGAAACCCAAGGTGGAGGGCCACCCCCATGATAGGAAGTCCCTCCTCCCCTTCTGCTGACCCTAATAACTGCATTCTTCCCCCAACCTAGCAGGTTCAGCAGGTGTCTGACAATGCAGTAAACAATACGTGCAGCAAGCCTGCTATTCCCACCTGGCTCTGCAAGGCGGAAAATCAGTGGTAGAGGAGTACCAGAGCTCAGAGTAGAAGCCCATGGCGCCTGCCAGTCCTGCACCTAGTCTGTCAAGGACCACCCTCCCAGCTCAGCCTCCTACCAGTGGCCCTGGGACCTCCTCCACCTCCAGCAGCAGGAGCACAGCACCAGAGGGAACCAACTGTCCTCAATGTGTGTCCGTAAGAAGAAATCTTTTGCAAACCAGGCAGCCTGATGGCATGACCCAAACCTCTCCCTCCTGTCACAACCAGGGCCAACAGAGACGGCTGCCAGGCTCCTTTTTATTCTAAGACACTTCTGTTTTAGGCTGTCCAGCAAGAATCAGAAAACAAAATATAGTGAAGACAACTGAATCTCTCACGGTGGATGGCCAAGGCAGAAATCAAATCAAAGACCATGGGGAGGTTGACTTGCACTCCCCAAATTTTAGATGAAAAGAAAGAAGACGCTGAACTCCATCGAGCCTGACAACACAGTACAGATCAGCCAGAGACTAGGCACAAAACAGCTGCAGACGGGAGCAATATAAGTAGTACAGGCTGTGTGTGTGAGATGCTTGGGGAAGAGGACTTGGTTATTACTGATAAGGAAAGATTTACTTTTGCCACATACCATTTGTTTTCCGTATGTCTATTTTCCCATTATTCAATTCTTCATTTACTGATATTTTTTGTATTTAGTTGAATTTTTAATGTAATTTTTTCCAAGGGCTCTGCATCATTCCTTCTTCAGCTTAAGGAGCAGCCACGATATGGACTTTTTTTTTTTTTTTTTTTTTTCACGATATGGACTTTTGCTGGGTGTCTCCGCGAAGTGAAAACTACTGGGGGGTCTTGCTCCTGCAGTTAAATGTTCCAGCCCAGGATGACACGTCATGTCGGCTTACAGCTCACTGGCTAGAATGAGTCACACCATACAAGATACTAAGGAGTGTGATTCTCTTGTGGACTTGGAAAGCACACAGTTGGAAATTTGGGGAACTAGGATGAGTTTTACACTGGCTTGCTGTAGTAATAATAAATGTAATTTTAAGATATTATTTACTTGAGAGAGAGAGAATCACGCATGCACTCAAGTGGGGAGAGGGATACAGGAAGAGAGAAAAGCAGACTCCCTGCTGAGCAGGGAGCCCAACACAGGTCTCGATCCCAGGACCCCAGGATCATGACCTGAACTGAAGGCAGGCACTACATGACTGAGCCACCCAGGTGTCCCTGGCATCCATGATTTCTGATGAGCAATCAAGTGTGAAAATCTTTAGAATTCCTTATATATGACAAGTTGATTCTCTTGCTTTCAAGTTCTTGTTGCTTTGCAAATTCAAGTTACAATTTGACTGTAATGTGTCCTGGCATAGATTTCTTGAGTTTATCCTCCTTGGAATTCATTAAGCTTCTTAGATGTGTAAATTCATTAAATTCTGGAAGTTTTCGGCCATTTGATTTTCACAAATGTTTTGTTCCTCTCTAAATATTCTACCTCTGGAGCACCTATGAAGTGTATTGGCATGGATGATGATGTCCTGCTGATCTCTCAGGCTGTGTCATCTTTCGTAATTCTTTCTTTCTTTCTGTTCCTCAGGCTGAATAATTTTGATGGTCTTCAGCTTGCCAATCTTTTCTTCTGTCTGCTCACATCTGCTGCCAAACCCTTCTAAATTTCATTTTGGGGCACTTCAGTGGCTCAGTTGGCTGAGTGTCACTCTTGGTTTGGGCTCAGGTCATGATCTCAGGTAAGACTGAGCCCTGCACTGGGCTCCCTGCTCAGCAGGGAGTCTGCCTGAGATTCTCTCTCCCTCTCTAAAATAAACGAATAAATCTTTAAAAAAAATTTTCATTTCAGTTACTGTACTTTTTTTTCTGCTCCAGAATTTGTTCCCTTTTTATAATTTCTTTCTTGATGGTCTCATTTTGTGTAGACATTGTATATTCTCAATTGCCTTTAGTTCTTTGTCCATGATTTCCTCTGGCCAAGTAATTTAATACAGTGGATTTAAAGTCTTTTATTTACTTATTTATTTATTTGTTTTTAAAAAGATTTTATTTATTTATTTGACAGAGATCACAAGTAGGCAGAGAGAGAGGGGAGGAAGCAGGCTCCCTGCGGGGCAGAGGACCCTGGGATCATGACCTGAGCCGAAGGCAGAGGCTTTAACCCACTGAGCCACCCAGGCGCCCCTAAAGTCTTTTTTTTAAAACAAGAGTTATTTACTTATTTATTTTAGAGAGACAGAGAGAGCGCACAAGGGCAAGCAGGGGAGAGGGAGAGAGAAGCAGACTGCTCGCTGAGTATGGAGCCCAAAATGGGGCTCTATCTCACGACCCCAGGATAATGACCTGAGCCAAAAATCAAGAGTTGGGATGGTCAGCTATGCAGGCACCCCAATTTAATGCTTTAATTTTTAATTCCAATGTCTAAGCTTCCTCTGAGATGGCTTCTGTCCAGTTCCTTTTTTTCCTGTGAACGGGTACATTTTCCTGTTTCTTCATATGCTTCACTTTTTTTTCTTGTTGAGAAATGAACCTTCTGAGTATTATAATGTGGTATCCTGGAAATCTCACTCCCCTGTTCCTCAGGGATTGCTGATTGTTATTTGCTGAGAGCTGGAATTGTTCATTTGTTAGCACAGCACTCACTTAGGAAAGATCAGCACTCTATCCCTTCATGAAGTACATCTCCATCCAATCAGGTTCCACAGTTCCAAGATAGTTGATTCCAAAATACTCTTTCCAGGTCAGTGGCTGACTTTGTAGAGGGACTGACTTCTAATGCTTCCCCCTCAGTCATCTTGTGTGACATCACTGTAGTCTATAGTCTTTTAATTTAAGTATCAGTGAACTTGTCCAATTTTCACACCCTGACCAAACTTATTCAAGCCTCTGAATCACTGCTAATTCTCTCAGCAGAAAATGCATGCATATTTTTTGGATATAAGTATGATTTGTTTTCTAGTTTTAGTAAAGGATCAGGATGAGTCTTTCTCCTTAAATGTTACCATCTTTCTTGAGGTGCCTGGGTGGCTCAGTCAGTTAGGCATCTGCCTTAGGCTCGGGTTGCGGTCCCAGGGTCATGGGATCATTGGGCTCCCTACTCACTGGGAAGCCTGCTTTCCTTGCTTGTGCTCTCTCTCTCTGGCATATAAATAAATAAAATCTTTTTTAAAAAATGTACCATCTTTCTTAAATCTCTTGCAACTACAGAAGACCATCACAGGAAAGGAAATGATAAGCGGCAAAAGACAAAGATCATCTAATAGCACAGATTGAAAATACCAAACTGGTGGCTCCTGGGCTTAAGTACTGTTCAAAATACTAAAAGTGGTATGTGAGTATTAAGAGAGAGGTAGCTGACTGGGAGCATGACACAGAATTTACTTTAGGAGTCTTTTTATTCTGGGTACAACTGTCCGGTGCTCTGAAGTTATACTTCAGAGCTGGAGTTAATACTTCGAACTCTGTGCTCAGAACACATTAGGGACTTGAATATTTGCTAAAATATTTAGCTTCCTTTGTCTTAATAGAGGCAACTTTCTGGAAGCATACATAAGAAAGGATACAAAGAATGCTCCATACAGGTAAAGTACTTAGTTCTCACTCTAGAAACCCTCTCTCTCTAAAACATGGCTTTTTGGGGGGTACCTGGGTAGCTCAATCAGTTGGGCATCCAACTGTTTTTGTTTTTTTTAAAGTTTTTTTTATTTATTTACTTGACTGAGAGAGGGAAAGAAGAAGCAGGCTCCCCACTCATCAGGAAGCCTAATGCAGGGCTCAATTCCAGGACCCTGAAATCATGACCTGAACTGAAAGCAGACCCTTTACCAACTGAGCCACCCAGGCACCCTGGGCATCTGACTCTTGATTTCTGCTCAGGTCATGACACTGGGCCATGCATGGGGCTCCACCTCACCACAGAGTCTGTTTGTCTCTCTCCCTCTGCTCCTCTCCCTGCTCTCTCTCTCTCTCAAATAAAATCTTTAAAACAAGCCTTTTTTGAAGCAATAAATTTGTATCAGCAGGATACGCTGGGAGTTAAAATGTTTAGGAAATTAAGGTTCTAACGGTCAGCAATTTCCCCCAAACACAGTCTTCCTCCAAAAACAGCCAAAATAGGGGCGCCTGGGTGGCTCAGTGGGTTAAGCCGCTGCCTTCGGCTCAGGTCATGATCTCAGGGTCCTGGGATCGAGTCCCGCATCAGGCTCTCTGCTCAGCAGGGAGCCTGCTTCCCCTCTCTCTCTCTCTCTCTGCCTGCCTCTCCATCTACTTGTGATTTCTCTCTGTCAAATAAATAAATAAAATCTTTAAAAAAAAAAAAAAAACAGCCAAAATACCTCAACAATTAATCTGTCAATGGCTATGAATATGAACGAGTTTTCACTATGACATTATCATTGGTTAGGAGCAATAGGGGAAGTTTGGAACTTCTATTCAGTTATCACCAGAAATGGATACAAATAAGGGTACCACACCATGCCCACACTGCCCATGCATCTTTGTTTAGCGAGCAATCTTATTTTTTTTGGAGCAGTTAGCTCTGTTTCCTCTTTCACCGTTTCTGCTGCGCTTGCAAGCACAAGATGCCTGCCTCCATCTGCACAAAACCTGTCAAATAGGTGTCCCTACTTTTAGAGCCACGGTCACCATCTTAGATGGGGCTTGCACATACTCTACCTATGCTATTTTAGTTGTAAATCCTTTGAACTAGAATAATGTCCCTCATATTTTATTATTTCCTTTCAAATATGTAAATATGGGTGTGCCTGGGTGGCTCAGTGGGTTAAAGTCTCTGCCTTCAGCTCAGGTCATGTTCCCAGGGTCCTGGGATCGAGCCCCACATCAGGCTCTCTCCTCAGCGGGGGACCTGCTTCCCTTCCTCTCTCTGCCTGCCTCTCTGCCTACTTGTGATCTCTATCAAATATCATTAAAAAAAAAACCCACAAATATGTAAATATGGACAGATTATCACAATGAAATGTGGTTAATATGAAAATGAAGTACCACAAATATGTCTGCCTTTATTCACATCACAGTACTTCCTACCTCGTCTCTTGAATAATCACATACCCAAAAAAAACAAAGCCTGCCACACCGAGTAGCAGTGTATACCACGCCATTTTTCTTACTGTATTCAGCCCCAATCTCTCCTCCTCATTTTTGAGGCCTACCATCCTCTCAAATCTATCACCTCCAATCAGTCACTGCCAAGAATCTAGACGCCCTACTTCCGGGTTCTGCCAAATTAACATACTGGGAAGGTAATGGGTCCACTTCTCTCCTTTCCTTGATACAACTCTCTCAGCCAAGAAAACCCAAGTGGTGAAAGAACTCTGCCCCTAGTTCACAATACATATTCAAAACATAAACACACAAAAGCAGACTTACATGTATGATGAGTGAATATTCTAAAATGTAGCTAGATATTTTTGAAGTAGGGTAAAGAACAAGACATGCTCCCATTTGTGTTTATTAGGTTGAATCCTATGAAAATGTCATTTTTGTAGGTCAAAACCAAGCAACTTTATAGGGTTCAATGTCTCTACGGTACAGGAGGGATTAAGGTAGGAAAATATTTGTTTTCAATGTTTCATTCTGTACAACTGAATGTATGAAGTTTATCATTACCTCTTCACATCCAAAACCTGAACATCTGGCCCGGAAGCCTGCTATCACATCTTTGCACACTACATCATCCCCTTTTGTGGGTGGCTCCTCATGTGTCACACAGTCAAAAAGAAAAATTCCTTCAGCACAGGAACTATCTTACTCCTCTGGCATTTCCCTAATACAGCACCTGCTACAAAGCATCCTTTGGATACCTGCAGGTCTGAATGACTACATTTCCACCTCTCCTGTCACTGGGGTAGAACCAGTTCTCTACCACAGCAGCGGGAAGCAGAAAGAACAACTCACTTCTCAGATTCTGACATGCACGGTTTGATCTTCGCCTGTGAACAACCACAGGTAAGGTTATTCATTAACTACATACACCATTTGTCTAGGCCGAGTGTACATTACGAGGCTGACCAACATGAGCTCCTCACTTCCCTCCCACATCCCCTTCCCAAACTCACAAGGGAAATCTTGCTATTGCTGCACTTCTCCAGTGGGCTAACAGAAGTCTGGCCACAAGTCTTCACAGAAACAGCATGCCTTTCTCTCCCCCAAGTAGATCATGGATGCTCTGTACCTCCAGATGACTTTACGGGCACACAGAACTGCAAGCCACAAAAGACAGCCACTTGGCAGGGGCAGGTGTCCAGTCACATGCAGACAGATTTCATGTTGTTGTCATGCAGAAATGATTAGCTACAACTTTAAAAGATAAAAAGCAAGGGAAAAAAAGGAAGAACTGGCTGAACAAGTGCGCTTTTTTCCTATCTGAAACAACCGTTTCTCTCAATTCAAACTGCTAACATTTTTTCAACATCAACAGCCCTGAAAATAAAGACTGGCCCAATGGTCTACTTTTTATCTGTAAAAAAATTAACTCCCTTCTTTTGTTTTTTATTTTTTTAAATATTTTATTTATTTATTTGACAGAGAGAAATCACAAGAAGGCAGAGAGGCAAGCAGAGGGAGAGGGGGGAAGCACGCTCCCTGCTGAGCAGAAAACCTGATGTGGGGCTGGATCCCTGAGACCGTAACCTGAGCCAAAGGCAGAGGCTTTAACCCACTGAGCCACCCAGGCACCCAATTAACTCTCTTCTTATTTGTTACAATTAATTAATAAAAAGAAAAATTTTTGAAACTCATGCCAAGTCTGGGACACTGATATCTGCTATTAAAACCCTCCACCAGAAGTGACAAAGAAATCTAGTATGTCAAAGTTAAACAAGAAAAGTTGATTGAAAAACCCATCCAGAGCGCAGATTATGAATTGTGTATGTTCAAATGCTGCAAGAAATGACCAGACATGGCAAAACATGAAATGCATAAAAACTTCATAAACATAAAACCTAATACTTGGTTTCCAAAGTCTTTTTGCAACCAGTTGGGTTACAAGGACTGAAAGATACGTACCACTGCCCCACCAAAACCAAGGCTCCTTGGGGGTCAGAAACCAGGTTTTCTACTATTTGTAGAGCTACTACCTTGTCCAAGGCTTGGGATATGGTGGTGCTCAAGAAAACCAACTGGATGAACAATTACACATTATTTGTCCCAGATACACAGGGGAGAGAACTGAGCTGCCTCCCTCTGCCAGAACACCTTAGAAAAAGTTTCTTCTAAATTTCTTGATGGAAGAAGCTGCCAGACAAAGTGATTAAGGGCCCAGGACAACGGGTAGAAAGAAAACCAATTTAATGAGAAGTAAACATATTCTGAACCTAATGCTGACAGAGTTTTATGACAGATGGAAAACCGCTGAGCTTGTCAAAATGTATTATGAAGCAGAAGCAAGTAAGACAGTGGTACTACCATCCCAGAGACAAAGTGTATCAGAAGAGTTAAAAAGAGATACATGTAGGGAGGTAATCAAGTGTGTGATAAAAAAGATTTTAGTCAGTGAGAAAAGGATGACAATGTAGCGAAATACTGCCACATATTTGCAAAGATTCTGATGTCATATTGCATCATACATAAGAATTTCAATGTGCTAAGTACTGGGGCGGGGGGAGACTGTTTTTATTGCCCTTTGGATAGGGAAGGCCTAGTATAGTAACTAACATGAAACCCCCAAATCAAAACAAATCAACCACATTGACTACAGGAAAGTTTCTTTACTACAAAACACACCATTAACCAAACCAAGCCATGAGAAACAAGCCTGGAATGTTTATAACATGAAAAAGGGTCAATATGCTTGCTATATAAAAAGTTTAGGTTAAAACAAAAACCTGCCTCACTTGGGCTTTAGAGAAAATAGTCAATTCACAGAAGGAAAAAAATGGCTAATATTTTTTCAAAAGCTTAATCTACTCATCAATAAAATGGAAATGAGGTATCATTTAAATTTTTCCCACTAGTTAAACTGGCAGCTATTAAGAAAATCGACAATTGGGGGAGCAACTGGGTGGCTCAGTGGGTTGAGCCTCTGCCTTCAGCTTGGGTCATGATCTCAGGGTCCTGGGATGGAGCACCGTTTTGGGGGGTCTCTGCTCGGCAGGGAGCCTGGTGCTCACCCCCCGCCTGCCTGTCTGCCTACTTGTAATCTCTGTCAACTAAATAAATAGATAAAATCTTAAAAAAAAAAAGAAAGAAAGAAAATTGACAGTTGGCAACTACATAAATTGAATTCAAAGGCTACAAATGTTAAGTAGACAACCTTCTTGGAGGCAGTATGGTAATGAATGCCAAATTTTAAGTATGAATAACAACTACAAGGAAATGATCAAACAAGTGGATGAAGATAAATATTAACTGTCTTCTTAAAAAAATTTATTTTTAAGGAATCTCTAGACATAATGTGGTGCTCTAACTCACAACCCGGAGATCAAGAGTCACAAGCTCCACTGACTGAGCCAGCCAGGAACCCCTTAAATAATTTTCTAAAACAGGAAAGTTGAAAACTGAAACATTCATTTAGAAGATGGTTAAACTTGGTAAATGCAATATTATACAGCCATTAAAAAAAGTATGTACAGGGGGTGCCTGGGTGGTGCCGCTGGTTAAGCATCTGACTCCTGGTTTTGGCTCAGGTTGTGATCTTAGGGTCATTACACTGAGCCTTGCGTGGGCTGTTCTCAGTGCAAAGTCTGCTTGAGATTCTCTCTCCTTCTTCCTCTGCCCACCTCCGCACACACCCGCACGCGCGCACGCACATACACACATGCACGCCAATAAATCTTTAAAAAAAAAAAAAAAAAACCACCACCCAACAACAACAGTATGTACTGACAAAGAAACGTGTGTAGTACATACAGAAAAGTTTTTAAAAAGCAAGTTACAGCAGAGTGTGTACTGTGTCATCCCATTTAAATATGAACATATAAGTCTGGAAGTACAGCCACCAAATTATCCAGAAGGGTGATAAAGAACTATTCACTTGCTTCTCTAATCTAGAAACAAGTTCATTTTAGGAAAAATCTGACCACCTAGGGATTTCTGGGTGGCTCAGTCAGTTAAGCATCTGCCTTCAGCTCAGGTCATGATCCCAGGGTCCTGGGATTGAGGCCCACATCAGGTTTCCCACCTGTCACTCCCCCCTGCTTGTGCCTGTGCTCACAGGATCTGTCTCTGACAAATAAATTTGTTAAAGTATATTTTAAAAAATCTAAAAAAAAAAAACCCCACAAACAAAAAAAACTAAACCACCTACAGTGAGGTTACTTTTGCCCTTCATAAAAAAGTGAACAAGCCGGACTCCATGTGGGTGATAGTCTTTGAAATGGCTTAATCGGTTCTCAAAGTTTGGTGTCATCTTGCCAGCTGGGATATTGCAAAGCCACTGCAGTATGATCAAGAGCCAAAGAAAGCCAAAATATGAAAGGATCTTGAGGATAGCCAATGCACTACTCTCATCTTTCAGAAGTGCAAATGGAAGCTTAGTAACTTACCTAGAGAGCCATACTGTGGCCCTGCTTAAAGAAGTCTCCAAAATCCTACTGCTTCTGGCCTACTGATTTCAAACAAAAAAACGTGAAGAATTTACAGGTATTTCTTTTTTTCAGCCAGAGAACACAACAGATGCACACACACATACACACACCCCAAAAGCCACTTGGAGAATGTATTTTCATTCTTTCTTTCAAACAATTAAGGAAAATAGATAAATTAGTTTAGTATCTACCCTGAAGCCCCTCTCCTAGGGTAGGGTAGAACACATATATAAAATGTGTATAAGACACACATTTCATATAGAAATTCGAATCACAGGCATTCAGTGAAAGCTGAGGAAAGTATGGGCTGAAGTGGCCAACAAAAAGCTTTAAAAATTGAGCTGGTGGGGGCGCCTGGGTGGCTCAGTGGGTTAAGCCGCTCCCTTCGGCTCAGGTCATGATCTCGGGGTCCTGGGATCGAATCCCGCATCGGGCTCTCTGCTCAGCAGGGAGCCTGCCTTCCTCTCTCTCTCCCCATCTGCCTGCCTCTCTATCTACTTGTGATCTCTCTCTGTCAAATAAATAAATAAAATCTTTAAAAAAAAAAAATTGAGCTGGCAGTACCTGAGCCAGGCAGGATGCCAAAAGACAACACAGAAATGAAGGGAAGTGGCAGGAACCAAGCTGAAGGAAATGGGGGAACAAAGTGTGGTATGAAACAGGTTAAGTAAAACAACTTCGGGTTAAGTAAAACAATACAGGGTGTGCGTCAGAGAAAGGACAAAACCAGGAAGACAAGCCAGAGGTGGAATGTGGAGGGACATAACCAAGGGCAATAGAAAACCAAGGGTTCTGCAGGCAGGGAAGGTAAAGAACCTAAGGAGTATTTTTAAGACTGATAGCACCTTACAAGGAGGACTACAGGGGTGGGGGTTGGAGTGGGTGGTGGGGGTGAGAAATCAGTAAATCTATAGGTTTGTAGGTTTCCAACACTGAAAATGTGGAAGGCAAGGGACCTCTCAGACTCAATTGTTTCTCTCACACCTACTTCTGCAAAGGGTATTTTGGAGGCACTTAAATTGAGATTATCACACATCATTTAAAAGAAACATGTCCTAGGATGGAAAGGTGATCTGTGAGTAAGGCAACTTTTGTATCCTTTTCTGCATTTAAACTGCAGCTGATGGGAACAACAATCTGCAAATGAGCCACTCGGTTCTCCAAGAGCTATTACTACTACAGGCAAGTCACTGTAAAACTCATCCTAGTTCCCAAATATTTCCAACTGTGTGCTTTCCAAGTCCACAAGAGAATCACACTCCTTAGTTTCTTGTATGGTGTGACTCATTCTAGCCAGTGAGCTATAAGCCGACGTGACGTGTCATCCTGGGCTGGAACATTTAACTGCAGGAGCAAGACCCCCCAGTAGTTTTCACTTCGCGGAGACACCCAGCAACAGTCCATATCGTGGCTGCTCTTTCATCTGAAGAAGGAATGATGCAAAGCCCCTGGAACACTCACACTGCACACACTGGGTGTGTGCAGAAAATAAAGCTAAGGGGCTTTCAACCGTTTTGAGATTACTTGTTGTTGCAGAGTAGTAGCCTTACCTATTCAGTCTCATACTGCTGGAAAAATGCCTGAAAACTTGCATTTCAAAAAGAAACAATAATCAAAGCATCTTTCTTTTATTTTTTAGAAGATTTTATTTGAGAGAGAGAGAGAGCAAGAGAGAGCACAAGCGGGGGGGAGGTTAAGAGAGGGAAGCAGGCTCCCCACTGAGCAGGGAGCCCACTGTGGGGCTTGATCCCAGGACCCTGGGATCATGACCTGAGCTGAAGGCAGACGCTTAACCAACTGAGCCACAAACCATCCTTGCTCAAGAAAAACAAAAACAAACAAACAAACTCTTAAATAAAACTGAACAATAAAATTTACATAGGCTGACCTTCCAGATGTGATATTATTTTTCTCACCCCTATTAGGGTTAAAGAAATATCTGACAACTTGGAATATGGAGCACCAGTTCCAATCCCACTACTGGCCTCCATCATACTGAGCACTTCCTTTTGGGTCATTTCCTCATCTGGAAAGAGAGAAATACGCTGCTTCAATTGAACTCTAATTGAAGCTTAAGGAAATTGCTGATCTCCCTAAGACACTGATTATATATAGGCTCTGTTCCATGTATCAGTCATGTGGGGTGGAAGGAGAAAAACAAAAAACAAAAAACAAAAAAACTAAGGCAACTTTTACAAAGAAGCAAGTTCCTGGGAAAGCAATTCCTGTTGAGAACTTTGTAGTCCAGCCCAATAGATACATGACTGTGCCATGCCAATGCTCTCAAGCTTTCTAAAGGCAGGTACCAAAGCGAGCGGAGTCTTTAGCCAGGTACCTGGATGATGGGTTTCTTTTTCCTTCTTTCTTTCTTTTTTCTTTTCTTTTTTTTTTTTGGTAAAACTGACTGGAAAGCAGATAGCTAGTATAACAGTTACACAGAACTATTCTCAACAGCTGAAAGTTTGTTTCTTTTAAAAAATATTTTATTTATTTATTTGACAGAAATCACATAGAACTATTCTCAACAGCTCAAAGTTTGTTTCTTTTTTAAAAGATTTTATTTATTTATTTGACAGAAATCACAAGCAGGCAGAGAGGCAGGCAGAGAGGGAGGCAAAGAGAGAGGAGGAAGCAGGTTCCCTTGCTGAACAGAGAGCCCGATGGCGGGCTGGATCCCAGGACCCTGGGATCATGACCTGAGCCAAAGGCAGAGGCTTTAACCCACTGAGCCACCCAGGAGCCCCATCAACAGCTCAAAGTTTTTGCTAGCAACCCTAACTTATCTCCAGCATTTACCTAGTAAAATAAGTTGTCCATAAAGTAAGAGGAACCCACAATGGGTTGGCTGGCTCAAGAGGAAAACCAAACTGTTCTTTCTCCATCCCATCCCTCCCAAGCCAACTATTAATTTGTGTTAAAGACACTTCTGAGGAAGTACCTCTTTGAAGGCTTAAACACATTTGTATTTGAATCCTACCTAGTCCCACTAATCTCTCAAAATGTATTTCTCTAGGTAAATTATAACATCAAAGTCATTCCTTATTCTTTTTATTTTTTAAAGATTTTACTTATTTATTTGACAGAGAGAGATCACAAGCAGGCAGAGGCAGGCAGAGAGAGAGAGAGAGGAGGAAGGAGGCTCCCTGCCAAGCAGAGAGCCCAATGCGGCACTCCATCCCAGGACCCTGAGATCATGACCCGAGCCGAAGGCAGAAGCTTAACCTACCCTGAGCCACCCAGGCGCCCCCATTCCTTATTCTTTTTTTTTTTTTTTTAAATATTTTATTTATTTATTTGACAGAGAAATCACAAGAAGACGGAGAGGCAGGCAGAGAGAGAGGGAAGCAGGCTCCCCGCTGAGCAGAGAGCCCGATGCGGGGCTCGATCCCAGGACCCTGAGATCATGACCCGAGCCCAAGGCAGCGGCTTAACCCACTGAGCCACCCAGGCGCCCCCATTCCTTATTCTTAACTGCGGTACCACCTGCCTTACTCAATAGGGGTCATGAGGTTCAAGTGAAAGGATAATGTCCTATCCTAGCATTATGGGGTAAAGGATCACTTCGTTAAACATAAACTCTTCAAGAAGGCACTGGAGTGCCTCCCCTCCCCCATTCCATCTGGCCCCCACACATACAGTCATTCCCAGTTTGGAGATATTGCAGCTTCTCCATCTGCCTTAGCATTTCCCTACCTCCATTCATTTGCTTATGCCATTCCCACCAACTATAATGGGTTTCCCAACTCTCCTCTCCATACCAAAACTCCACTCCACACCGGCCTAACCCCAGCCCTTTGAACACCTCTAGCATTTTCTTTAAGCTATTTTTACGGCTCTCATCCGCTTTGTTTTTACAATTATTCCTAAACCTCCAGTGATCTTTATTTTATGCTCCCTACAGCTGCCAGCAGTGTTTTCTTATACTAGACAATAAAAATCTGTCAAATGAATACAGAACACAGTTTAGCATTCAGGAAAGCTCTACATATTAATCACTGGCCCAGAAGCATAACTTACATGCTACAAATAGTAACTTACTGTGCAAAGTTAGAACTGGTGGGAAAAAAATTAAGTTTACTGAGGAATATTTCAAGATCCATCTTAGAATGATTCATCCCTGCCCCCCCAGAAGTTTGGGGGGTCAAGGGTAAAATCATGTAATATTTTTATTGTCACCAAACACAGGTCTATAGCATATGTACAAAAAAAGCTCAAGATCACTCAGCCAGAAAGCTGTTGGTCAAACACCAATATCTAAATGGACAGTCAGAACATGCAAACAGGCCTATTTCTAACATGTATATGAAGGAATCCAGTATTTTAAGAACTCAAGTGTCAGATCAAAGAAGAGTCTCAATGAAGGTAACGTTTATTATGGCTAGATTTATATCCCACAGATGATACTTTTGGGCCAATTCCACCACCAGGAATGGATCCAGATTATAAATGCAAAAACTAATCCACAAGGGCAACTAAAGAGGACTAACTACTCACTGGACTGAAACCATTCTGCTTTTCTAACCCTATGAGGTTTACAAGACATTTACAAGAGGCTGTCTCAAACTGTAACATACTTGGCTGTAGAAACAACTTCTCTATTCCCTCAAGGACTGCCTACACTGGTAACTGAATGGGGCCATTAAAAAAAAATGGGTTCCTACCAGAGGGGCAAAAAAATGAAAAAAGAAGACAAGTGTTAGCAAAGACATGGGAGTATGTGGAACTCTCAAATGCTGCTAGTGGGAGCTAAAGCGGCTGCAACAATAGCATAACCAACAGTATCAGCCAGGGTGTTAACAGACACCGGGACCGGATGAAGTGAATCCCCGCCAAACTCGTACACTGAAGTCTAAGTCCCATTACTTTAACACGTGACCACCTTTGGAGACAGGGCCTTGAAAGATGGGACTGAGGTTAAATGGGGTCATGAAGGTGAGCCCTAATCAGTATGACTGATGTCCTTCTAAGAAGACTAGGACACAGACAGGTACAGAGCAAAGAACATGGGAGGTCATAAAAAGACGCCTAACTACAAGCTAAGAAAAGAAAAAGAAGTCTCAAAACAAATCAACCTGACCAACACTTTGAACTTAGGCTTCCAGCTTCCAGAAATATGGGAAAATAAATTCATTTTGGTTAAGCCACTCAGTCTGTGGTATTTGTTACAGCAGCCCCAGCAAAACAATACAGATACATACCCTAAAACTCAAGCCATTCCACTCCTCGGGATTCACATAATAGAAATGTGTACATGTATCAGTCAGACAGACACAAGAACATTCATACAGCATTATTTTAACAGCCACAAATTACAAGCTACCCATATAAGCATCAATAAATTAATAAATACATTATGGTATACCACCTAATGGAATATTTCTGGGCAATGAAAATGGAGTTTACAACTGCACTCAATACAAAATCTCACGAACAACAACAGATCAAAGAAACCAGACACAGAAGGGCACAAAGTGTGTAACGCTACTTACACGAAGTCCAAATCCAGCAAATCACACTGGTGATTTAATAGTGTTAAAAAAAATCAGACTCATTACCCTGGGAGGAGAGGAGGATAACAACTTGAAGGAGGCACAAAAAGGCTTCTAAGTTTATAAAAATTCTCCAAGTTCACTTATTTGTGTGCTTTTCTTAAGTATGTTCTACTTCATATTCAAAGTTTACTCACAAACAAAAATGAAAAATTACTTAAAAATAAGGGCACCACTATACTTATCTAGTGTCACCATGCCAAATAATTTTTTTCTTTTTTTTTTATTTGACAGAGATCACAAGTAGGAAGAGAGGGAGGCAGAGGCAGGGGGTTGGAGCAGGGAGTGGGGGGTAAGCAGGCTCCCTGCTGAGCAGGGAGCCCAATGCTGGGCTCCATCCCAGGACCCGGGGATCATGACCTGAGCCGAAGGCAGAGGCTTAACCCACTGAGCCACCCAGGCACCCCAAGTAACTTCATTCTTGAACTGAATGCATCACGTTCTTTACCTGTTGTCATTAAACATCTGAAAAAACACAACTAGTCTCATGATCCCCAGCTTCCTATCCCTTTATGAGAGATCCCACAGGTCAAAGACGCAAGCCTGTTCAGCTTCCCCCACCACTGTTAAATTCCCACACCATATTTTATTCAACTTCACAAAACAAAAATATTAAAGTATATATTCACAGGAAGAAAACAACCAGTTAACACAATGTCTTCCTGTGGATAGTGAACCGATTTTTTTTTTTTTACTTCTGTGTTTCCTTAGTTTTTTTTTTCCCTTAAAAAGAACACACTTGTTTAAAAAAAAAAAAAAAAGAAGAAGAAGAACTTCTTTAATCATCAGCAAAAGAGAAATGGCATTTTATTTTATTTTTTATTTTATTAAAGATTTATTTATTTATTTGAGAGAAGAGACAGGGAGCGAGCACGTGCATGTGGACACAGGCAGGAGGAAGGGAGAGGGAAAAAATCCTAGAGCAGACTCCCTGCTAAGCGGAGAGCCTGACACAGGGCTCTATCCCAGGACCCCAAAATCATGACCTGAGCCAGAAATCAAGTTGGCCGCTTAACCTACTGAGCAATCCAGGCACCCGAGAAATGTAATTTTATTTTATTTTTTTTAAATTTTTTAGAAAGATTTTATTTTTATTTAATGGACAGACAGAGATCACAAGTACCCAGAGAGGCAGGCAGAGAGAGAGGAGGAAGCAGGCTCCCTGCTGAGCAGAGAGCCTGATGTAGGGCTCAATCCCGGATCCCTGGGATCATGACCTGAACCGTAGGCTGAGGCTTTAACCCACTGAACCACCCAGGTGCCCCGAGAAATGAAATTTTAAATAAAAGGTAGTAGGTGGTGTGTGGCTGGCTCAGTTGGAAGAGCATGAGACTCTTGATCTTGGGGTTGTGAGTCCTAGCCCCATGGTCAGTACAGAGATAACAAAAACATAAAACTTTAAAACAAATAAATAAATGGCAGTGGAAGAGAGGCGCCTGGGAGACTCAGTGGTATTTCAGCTCTGCCTTCAGCTCAGGTCCTGATCTCAGGGTCCTGGGATCGAAAGCCCTGCGTCGGGCTCTCTGCTCAGCAGGGAGCCTGCTTCCCTCCTCTCTCTCCCCCTACCTTTCTGCCTACTTGTGATCTTTGTCTGTCAAATAAATAAATAAAATCTTAAAAAAAAAAAAAAAGGCAGTGGAAGAAAAATACATTTTTTTACAAGGAGTCAAATGCTAAGATCTTTAAAGGCATCATGTACAATCAAAAAGGCAGAATGGTGCATTAGAAATAGCTATGTGTTGGGGTGCCTGGGTGGCTCAGTGGGTTAAGCCTTTGCCTTCGGCCTGGGTCATGGTCTCAGGGTCCTGGGACTGAGCCCCACATCAGGCTCTCTGCTCAGTGGGGAGCCTGCTTCCCCCTCTCTCTGCCTGCTGCTCTGCCTACTTGTGATCTCTCAGTGTCAAATAAATAAATAAAATCTTAAAAAAAAAAAAAAAAAAGAAATAGCTATGTGTTTCAGCAGACATAGATGAACATTCTAGGAGCTGGACCACCTGAGGACCCAGAACTATCTCATGCAGAAAAAGCAGAAAAGGCTACCCTCTCAGCATACAGAGATGGTGTGTGGACCAAATGAAATCCTATGTGAATGGTAAGCACTACACAAACACCAAAAAGCATTTAAAGACAAATACCATGTAAGAAGGTTTTCTACAAAATGTTAATACTCTTTAACAACTGTCAACTGAATGGCAGAGGTCACAGGATTTAAGAGTGGCTGTGAACTTATGGGCTATCCAGATGACCCAGAGTTATTTCAGATCTCTAAGTACACAGAGCACTGTTGGTAGACTAAATACCATATGTTAGAGGCACTACTTTTTATAAAGTCTGTGCTATTACAACTGGGTTTTTATTTTTTCTTTCTTTTAAGATTTTATTTACTTGACAAAGAGACAACAAAAGAAGGAACACAAGCAATGAGAGTGGGAGAGGGAGAAGCAGGCTTCCAGCCAAGCAGGGTGCCTGATGTGGGGCTTGTGGGGCTTGTGGGGCTTGATCCCAGAATCCTGGCATCATGACCTGAGCCAAAGGCAGATGCTTAATGACTAAGCCACCCAGGCGCCCCTACAACTGGGTTTTTATTTTTTATTTTATTATTATTTTTTTAAAGATTTTATTTATTCATTTGACACAGAGAGATCACAAGTAGGCAGAGAGGCAGGCAGAGAGAGAGAGAGAGGAGGAAGCAGGCTCCCCGCGGAGCAGAGAACCCGATGCGGGACTCGATCCCAGGACCCTGAGATCATGACCTGAGCCGAAGGCAGCGGCTTAACCCACTGAGCCACCCAGGCGCCCTACAACTGGGTTTTTAAAAAGTTAATTCATATTGGCTTTATCATACATTCCCAAATTACTCCAATTAAAAGCTCACCAAACGGAAATAAACTTTAGATCAAAACTGCATACAAAAATTAGAAACCAACGATAACTATTTAGCTCAAAATGTAATTTTTGAAGGATTACTGAACTGAGCTGGGTAACTCCAGGAAAGAGAGCAGCAAGCACAAGCCATCTTTACTTGCAGGGTCAGGGAGAACAGAGACGCTCCTTCACCATGTCTGGTAGCAGTCACACAAGCAAGTTCATTTTGAGAGCCAAGTGAGGTTACAGAATTCCTAACACTGCCCAGGTCCCCAGGCTTCCCTTAATATGCTTCTTAGGATTTGCTCTGCCCTGACAGCAAGCAGTCCAAGTCCACCAGGAAATGGACAACAAAATCAGCCAGACTGAACTCCATGGCAGTGATGACATCACCAAAACAGCCCAGTAGAGGCTCGAGGCCCCCTGCATTAAGTACAGCATCCTCAGGCAAATGAGCAAGGCCAACACTGTATGTCACCACTGGAACCAACTCCCAAGCTTTCTTCCTCCCCCACAGAGACATTTTGCAAGTAGCTATTCTTAAATTTGTTTTTGAAATCACAGCCTGAGTACTAAAATTGAAACTAGTCAGAGGCACTGCTGAAAAGCCTGCTCTGATTTCACCCACCACACATCATTTTTACCTTTGATTCACAAGTCACACTGACCACAATCACCATTAAAAAGTTTTAAAACATTAATGCAAACTATTTCTCTGTGTTTTTTTAGAAAAGGCAGAAAACAGAAGGGAGATGTGAGAACAAATAACTGAAGGGATCAACACGTTGTAAAATGTGTCTGCAGCAAACTGCAGACCCAGAAGCACAGATATCTACTAGATGGCACTAATGGATCAATGTTTGGTAACCCAGGAATGGATGGCTGAGAATACAGTGGCAAACTTACATGGGAGATAAGAGTCAGTAAGAAAGCCAGCAGCCGCAAGGCAGTATGTGTGGGGGGTGCTCATTTCTAGAGCTTCAGTCTCCTTCAGAGGATGACATCAGTACCAAGGGGAACCACCGGTTAGCCTTACTCAGGAGGATTCCTCCTCCATACTTCCCCAGAAAATCTTGCCTGTAATTCTTAGTCCAGTATCTAGTCAAATACCCAGCCTTATTTGTTGTATCAAACAGATGCACAGTTACACAATTTGACCACAAAAGTAACAGCAAACATGTCAAATTTCAGAAAGGAACAGTGCATAGGAAGACTATCATAAGAGTGTGGTCTCGGTTTGCTACCCCTTTGCAGAGAAAGGCTAATACCAAATGTAAGGGTAGAAATGGTATTAGTACAATTCTCTTTGGAGATTAGAAGCTAATCAAATAACCAAAACCTTCCGCTTCACTTGGTGGTGGGGTCTGGAATCAGATTCAAAGCCATATTTTACTATAAAACAATGTTCTTTGATTATGGGATTTGGGGGCTTAGGCCTGGTTGGCACAAACAAAACAAGCAAATAAATGCCCAAGTGATTGTTAACAATTACCTGGAGAGAGAGACTACACAACTATTTTTAGAGTGCTTTCTCCTACATTCCACCCTGCCATTTGTTTACTCATGCACTTCTACCACGAACACAAAACTCATCTCCTTTTAAAGGGGAGCCAGAGCAGTTGCACAAGATGCAGCAGCACAGGGCTTTATTTAGTAAAATACTGGCATTATAACTGGTGGGCACTATATTAAACTTTCTCCATCAGCTGAAGGAAAAAAAAATCCAGCATGCCAAATGTGCCTTTGCTCAAACAACACCGTAATAGCAGCAAACATTTGCAGTGTCAAATGGCAATGACATGAACTCCCTCAAGTGAACAACAAAACACCACTAGAGCAAAAGGATAAACTAGTGTTGAAGGTTTCTCTTCCAAAGACAAGATCAATTTGAAACTGTAACATTATCTTCCATACTCTCCAGAGCAAACCATACAAATGCTGTTAAATTAACAAAGCCTTCAAGTTGGCTTCAAGAGTCTGGTGTTCTACAAGACTGCCTACTATGGATTCACTTGCTGAGATGAGAAACAACTCCTCTTTCCAAAAGCCTCAGTCAGGTTCTTCCACCAAGCCATTCCACAACAGAATTCTGGCTGCGATCACACACCATTTTTAAATTCCTTTAGGACAATAACCACACCTACGTCCCTGACTCAATAAGCAGTAATGTCTAAGAAATGGTAGATGTTCAAAACATCTCAATGAATGAAAAGGTGCTCATCATTACTCTCCTCTCTAAATTCAAACATCATGTAAGACTACCATACTATTTACTCACTTAAATATATCAGTTTAGGTAGAACAGTTTAAAAAAAAAAAAAAAGAAATTAGAATACAACAGGGTTGGGAGGACTAAGCTTAAGCCTGGATGGTATCTTCAGAAGTACTCACAACTCACCTTCCAGTTCTTAGACTCAAATCTGAGCAAACTCTCCCAAGTCTGAAGAGAAACACACTAATAGGAGACTCTATTAATCCATAGATGAGAAGTCATGCGGCTAATCAGCTGCTTAAGTCACAAGGAAGAGACAAGAGCCTGTTCTTTTGGAATCCAAAAGAAGACAGAGTATTTTCAACAGGAAAGAACTAACTGGCCAGATACTCATGTACTAAGGTTTTAAGAAAGGTTCACATGGCAGGATTGGCAGGCATAATTCGTTTGACAAAACATTTACGTAACAACATTTTTCAGACCTCATTCAAGCACTTCGCTAAAACTGTAGAGCATCTAATATTAGCACTACACTACAAAAAAACCTATGTTAAAAGTCACAACCGCAAATGGAATACCTCATGATTTTAAGGTAGAACTAAGGTGGCTGTAAGGTAAAAGCAGAGCATTTCAAATAGGATCACTAGAAACAAAGGAGGCACAGAAGGAAGACACTGGGTGGCAAAAGACAGATCACAACTTCAGGAGCATCGGAAAGCAGTGCAACCCAGAGACCAGTCGAGTACAGTACTCCGGAATCTGACTGCCTCAGCTTGAACCTTCGCTACTTAACTTACTTATCTGTGTGACCTTGGCCAAACAACTTAAGCTCTCCGTTCTTTAACAATAATGGTACTTCAAAGGCTGTTCTGAGCCTTAAACGTAAAAATCCTTGCAGTGGTCTTGCCACGCTGCCGAGACCACAACCAGCGCTCAAATGTTTGCTACTATTCTTCTCAATTTTCCACTCTTACGAAAGAAACACTTGACATCAAGCTTTAAGGCAGTAAGAAGTCCCTCAACGCGGTGGAGACCAAACCCCATCTTTCCCCCAGTAAGTTTGAAAACTTCCTTCGGGATCTACCACAACAGACTTAAGACAAAAAGCTCCCTGTCTCCCGGAGCCAGAGGCGTCTCACATGTATACAAGTGCTTGGGGCGAGCCCAATGCACGTGACCTGACTCACTGCCTTGACTCAGTTGCCTTCGGAGAACCTCTCTCACTAACAGGGTCAGGCTGTTCACTGAAGATACAGATGGGAACGTGGCTCAGCCCTGGGCGCCTGTTAGCAAGGCCCGCGCGATCCGGGGCGCCCGGGCTAGCGTCCCCAGGCAAGGCAGCGGGCGGGGTCGACTCCGACAAACTCCCGCTCGCTGCTCCAAGGGATTCAGCCCAATAGCGCGTCCCGCAGCGGCGCAGGCCCCCAGTGTCCAGAGGCCACCCAGATCAGAAGACCCTCCGGCTTGGTTCTTGACGCTACCAGCAAACGAGGCGTCCCGGACCGCCAGTCTGCGGTCGGCAACACGGCCAGAGGTCACACCCGAAGACCTCTGACCTCCCCCACGGCCGGGTGCGGTCCGGGCCTGCTCTTGGGCCTTGAGCGACGCAGGATTTCCCCGCGAGGCCTCGCTGGGCCTAGAGCTTGCCCGAGATAGGGACGACGCGAGGGCCGGGCGACCGAGAAACTGAGGGGGATGGGGCCAGGCCACCCGCCAGGCTGGGCCCGCTGCTTACCGCGGCCGCTCCGCTTGGGGCTCCGGGCCGGGCGCGTCGCTAGGGCTCCCGCCGAGGAGGAAGTACAAGGGAGCACAGGGGCTGAAGAGAAGTCCAAGTTCCGGTTCCAGCGGACACCTCGGCACTCCACAAACCTTCAACGCCGCCGCTGCCGCCGCCTTGGGCTTTATGGCCAAGACTCCGGCTCCGCTCCCACTTCCGCCACCGCCGCCGCCCCGAGCGGAAGTACTTGTCACGAGACTCTCGACGCCAAGAGTGCGGGGGAAGAGCCCCGCCTCAATCTTGCGTCACGTTCCGGCCGCTTTTGGGCTGAGCCTGGATCACGTGGCACAAACATGTCTGCCCCCAATTGGTTGTTGCCATCTTTGAGGCTCGTACAATGAGAAGAACGGCGCCATGTTGAATCCGCACACGGATGTCTCAGCCGTCTCAGCTGTCTCGCCTTTCCCTCCCACTCCCGCGTTCCCCCAGAATAATGAATGCCGGGGAAGAGAGGACGAGAGCAAACTGGCTCTTACAGTACTGTCCCTCTGCAGAAGGCACCGATCAGTCAACTAAGTAGTCCTACTGTGTGTCTTGAGCTCTTCAGAATCAAGGAAGCTTGCATACTCTAGGCAGAGACTTTCTCAGGGGGAGGTCTCTAAGCGGTGGGAGATAAAAGAGCGGTTATTTGACAAACTTACATTGGGTTGAGGAAGAGTACCCATATTTGCTGAGCCCCTACCAGGTCCCGGTAGTACACCTTTGGAACATCTCCGTTTGTCCTTAATCACTTAAGGAAAGATTATTTCTACAAGTGGATTTGACTTTGCTCCCACAGTGGTAGGATGAGATGTGAAGGAGGTTGGATGTCAATGTGCATGATCTAGTCGACTGAAAATGTACTAGTTGTGTAACAGAGTGACGGAGACGTGGAGGTGAATGAGACGTTGGTCTGGTCTAAGTAAATGGAAAACCAGCTAATTTAACTAACATGAGGTTCCTCCTTAGCGAGTCACAGATGCACCAGGTGGAGTTGTCTCACAAAGTAAACTTATTTGCAGCAAATAAGGAGATCGCTGGGGAATAACTTACAAATCCGTGGCTCCTAGAGCAAAGGGGAATGGATTCCTTTTATTTAGGGTTAGGATGACTATTTAGATAGGGGAGCCTTGTCATCTTATGTTAGAGGCAGGCAAAAGGAGGTGCATGTGCCTTAAGGAAACATGCCTATACATACACGGTATGTTATGTATATGAAGGCTTGTGCTCCTCCTTGGGTGGAGACTTTACTATTAAAATGAGGTAAGGGTAAGTCTTACCTCATTTTACCACTCCATGGTCCATCTGCATACCCGTGAGTAGGGGGATAAGTTCAAACTGGTCCGGGTGGTCTGGGCAGTTATTATTGCCGTTTGTTTGTTTGTTTGTTTGTTTGTTTGTTTTTTAAAGATTGTATTTATTTGACAAAGGGAGAGAGAGTGCACACAAGTAGGCAGAGTGGCAGGCAGAGGGAGAAGGAGAAGCAGGCTCCCTGTTGAGTGGAGAGCCAGATGTGGCTTGATCCCAGGACCCTGAGCTGAAGGCAGACGCTTAACTGAGCCACCCAGGTACCCTGACTGAGGGGTATTTGGGTTTCCATCAGGGAATGTTACGCCCCTCAGGTCTTTTGCCTGAGTTAAAAGATAATGGTGGGGGGGAAGATAAGCTGGAAAGAAGAGTCTAAGGGAAAATGTGGGACAATGAGTACAACAAGCGGGTAGGCAGTAAAGGTCAGGCTTTGGAGTTTAGCTGGTGACAAGAGCTCAAGACTCCCTGAGCTTAGAATCAAAGATGAGGCAATAAAAACTGTACACTATAGAGCTCTTAAGAGGGTGGGACACCCTATCAAAGACCTGCCCCATCCAAACACATTAAGATCAACTCAGAACTTTATCTCCGTCTTCAACATACTCTTCTCATAGTCTTTTCCTGTCTTGGTTCATGAAAACTTCATTCTTTCAGTTGCTCACTCCAGAAAACTTTGGAACCATTCTTGTCTCTGGTAGCAGATTGAATAGTGACGGGTAAAAAGATAAGCCTAAATCCTGGAACTTGTGGATGTGACCTGATTCAGAAAAAGGGCATTTGCAAATGTGATTAAGGATCTTGAGATGAGAGCATCCTGGACTATTCAGGTGCGTGACAAGTGTCACTATTCAGTGACAAGTGTCCTTAAAAGATACACACACAGAAAAGAAATCCCTGTGAAGATGGAGTCAGAGATTTGAGTGAATAGCCACAAACCAAAGAATACTGACAGACCCCAGAAGCTGAAAAGGACCAAAAAAGGGGGCGGGTGGTTGATTTTGAGTTTTCTATTTGAGGTCTAAGAGAGAATACATTTCTGTTGTTTGAAGCCACCAAGCTTGTGGTGATGTGTTACAGCAGTTCTGGAAAATGAATTTAACTTCCTTCTGTCTTGTGCCCCTCATCTACAGCCTTCAAAAGATATTCAGAACATGGATACTTCTTACTATCTCTGCCATTACCACCTGGTCTCAACCTCCATCATTTCTCCCCTAGAGTACTGCAAAAAATCTTGGTTTCCTGCTCCCACATCACTTCTTACCATTTCTTAACACAGCAGCCAGGGTAATTCTATAAAAATGTCAAACTCTCATTCTCATGGTCAAACTCTTCCCATAAATCAGACTAAAACTAAAAGCTTTGACTCCCAAATACCTCTCTGGTATTCTCCTTCTAATATCCCCTCAGATCAGCCTGCTAAAACTATACTAGTTTATGAAGAGAGAAGGCACACATTTAACTCAGGCCTTTACACTTGCATTTCTTTCCATCTAGAAAGCTCTTCCCCTAGATACCTGTATGGCTACTCCCTCACTTTTCTCAGGTCTTGACTTCAATGTCATCTTCTCAGTGAGAATGGCCTTTCCTATTGAAAATGAAAGTTCCTTTTCCTATCAACACTTAGACACAAAACACCACTTGCTATTTTTCTGCTTGCCTTTTTTTTTTAAAGATTTATTTATTTGAGAGAGAGAGAGAAAGAGAGCGAGAGGAAGGGCAGAGGGAGGGAATCTTCAAGCAGACTCCCCGCTGAGCCTGGAGCCAGATGCAGGGATAGATCTCATGACCATGAGATCATGACCTAAGCTAAAACCAAGAGTCAGACACTTAACTGGCTGAGCCACCCAGGTACTTTCTTTGTTTCTTTACATTGTTTACTTGCTTATTGCTTGTCTCTCCCACTAGAATGGCAGTTCCATAAGGGCAGGCACTTTTGTCTTGTTTCACTCATCCCTGATCCCTAGAACAGTGCTGGGGCACAATAGGTGCTCAATGAGCACCATTTGCAGAGTCTTCAGAGGAATGAAACTTGAAAATCATCTCAAAGACCAAGAATTATGGAAATTCCACCCCATTCTGCAGCCATACAAAATGATAGGTTTGAAGATAAGCAATTAGAGAACACAGGAAAAGGCAAAGCCTCTCTGCCTTCTAAGACACTGACTGAGAAAGCTATTCAGATGTAAATGTGGGCCATTTTTTGAAAAGATTTTATTTATTTATTTGAGAGAGAGAGAGAGAGGGAGAGAGACCGACCAAACAGGGGTAGGGGCAGAGGGAGAAGTAGACTCCCCACTGAGCAGGGAACTTGACTCAGGGCTTGATCCCAGGATTTGGGGATCATGACCTGACCTAAAGGCAGATGCTTAAACAACTGAGCCTCCCAGGTGGCTCCCCAAATGGGCTGTTTCTTATGGAAAAGGAAGGATGACTCAGAAGAAACCCACAAGCCAAGAGGATAGAATCAAGAGCTGCCGAGAATATTCCCAGGGAGCAGGATTGTACCCTAATCAAAGAGCTGGCAATGTGTGTCTAACTGGATTTCAGAATTGCTATGGCTCAGTGATAAGTATGTGACTCCTGTTTTCCCCGTTTTTGGAACAGAAGTGTCTGCTCTGGGGACACCTGGGTGGTTCAGTTGGTTAAGCGTCCGACTCTTGTTTTCAGCTCAGATTGTGATCTCAGGATTGTGAGACTGAGTCCCGTGTCAGGCTCTGTGCTCAGCCAGAAGTCAGCTTGGGACTCTCTCTCCATCTCCCTCTGCCCCTTCCCCACTTCAAATAAACAAGTAAATTTAAAAAGGAAAAAAAATTGTCTGCTTTGGTTATCTCAAACCTGTTAACTCTGTTAGGTTTCTGGAGAGCCAAAAACCTGTCTGTAGCTTACAGGTCTTCAGATCAAAAAGAATAGTACTCTACAGGCTGTTCTTGAAGAATCATGCCTAATCTGTACCTGGACCTGATTTATAAGATAAGATCCATTATGAGCCAGTGATGTTTTGGGATGAGATGTTAAGGGTCCTTGGGAGGACCCTTATATATTTTTCACGTGGAAAGAATGTAAATAATTTGTGTCCAGAAGGTGGACAATGGTAGATTAAAGATGGTGGTAAATTCTTTGCTCCTCCTTTGAGACGTGGCATCTACTTCCCTTCCTTTCGAATTTGGGTTGAACTTCCTGACTTATTTGGCCAAAAGGATATAGCAGAAGTGATCATAAGAAGCTTTACAGTTTTCACCCAGCAGTCTTGAAATGCTCAGGCAGTAGAAGCTGCTCCTCAGGAAGCATTCTCAATGCTTTGCGAAGTCCAAACCATTACAGGTGTTCTTACCAACAGCCCCACCTGGGCCCCCAGCAGACAGTCAACATTAATTGCCAGCCATGTAACTGTACCATTTGGGAGGTCCAGCGATGTTAAACTTCAAATGACTATCGCCCCAATGAAAAGCTGACTGTCATCATACAAGAGACTCCAAGTGAGACCTACTCATTTGAGCCCAGCCAACCTACAGAACCAAGAGAGGCTAATAAATTCTTATTTTAAGCTGCTATGTTTTGGGCTGCTTTGTAACACAGTGATAGAGAACCAAACTGAAGGGGAAAGAAAATGAAGGGGAAGAGAAGAGTTATTGGGTTGGGGGAGACAGACCTCAGAGTTGTTAGTTAAGGGAATGACATGAGGACAGCTATTTTAAGAGTGTTCCACTAAACTGGTGTCCTGCTGGCAGCAAGAGAGGAGGAAGCCCAAGCTGGGACTGCACGTGAGGCGGCGTGGACAGGGAATGTCAGGGATTGTGACTCACCGATTTGTGCATAAAACTCACTGTAGGAAGTTTGTCACATCAGTGGGACATGGATGGGAACTGGTACTATTTGACTGAGCTCGCAAGGTCAGAGAAAGAGAAGATTGGTGCCTGGAAGGTTCAAGGGAGGTTAAAGTGAAGTTAGGAGTGAGGAGGTCAGTTCCAGAAATACTGACTCAGAGGACCTCTCTGGAACATGTAAGTGGAGATGTGGTTGAGCCTGAGGCAGACAGGGGACAGTTAGCAATCTGGGTCCCTCAGTGTAGCCTGGGCTGACAATAGAGATTGGAGAGTGGTGATGGGTAGAATAAGATAGCCCATAAAAGAAGTCCAGGAGTGTTTTATTCTTTCAATAAACTATTTACTGAGAATCTCTCATGTGTTAAGCATTGTTCCATGCTAAGAACATGAGAAAAGTAAAGCTTCTCAAGATCCTTACTACTTTGTGTAGTAAACGACACATAAGTAAATATCCCCCCCCCACAAAATTTCATTTAAATTTCCATCAAAGGGGAACTGGTTAAATAAGCCACAATACATCCAGTCAATGGAATACTATGCAACTATAAAAAACAATGAGAGAATTCTCTATATGTTGATATGGAAATATATCTAAGATGTTATTAGGTGACAAAGCAAGATACAGAATTGCATACATCATAAGTTTCTTTTCTGGAGGGGGTAAGAGTGAAGGTAGAAAGAGAATTATACTTCAGCAAATAAAAAATGTGGTTAATCAGAGCAATTAGAATAAAAAATTAACCAACACATGCCCATCCCTGGGTGGTCTCTGGTCTCTGGTCCTCTTTGCCTGGAATGGCCCTACTACCATGGTCTTCGAGGCCCTACATCATTTGATTTTTATCTATTTTTCATGGATTTATTCATGCAACAAGCCTAAGTTTGAGCACTTACTGTGTGGCAGGCACTGTTCTGAGCTCTGGAGAGAGAGAAGTGCACAAATTAGACAAAACCCCTGCCCTCGTGGAACTTAGGTTCTAGTGGCAGCCCCAGAAAATAAACAATATAAATGAGTAAAATATATCATGTATTATTAGATGGTGTAAGTGTGTTGGAGAAACACAAAATAGGGAAGCAGGGAGGCGAAGGCCCCTGCTCCAGCTAGTCTTCCTTTCTCCCTGATCAGTCAACCTACTCCTGCCACACTGGCCTTCTTACTTCTCAAATACATCAGACTTGTTCCACCATTGTCCTTCTTAGTTCTTCTGTCTCGACCATTCCCCCTCCCCCCCATTCTGAAGATCTTGATATGGCTGTGTCCTTCCAGTCATTTCAGTCTCAACTCGGGCCCTCCTGGATCACCCCGTCTAATGTTATTTCCCAGTTATTCTTTGTCCTCCAACCTTGTGACATTGTAATATTTCCTCCATATCTTCTCTAGATGCAAGAGGAGGAGTGGGAGCTGTCTTCCAGCAACAGCTGTTTGCTATGGAAGTGGGAGAATAAACAGCTTTCTGCACCTGCTACAAATACAGCATGACAAATACTACATAAAGGAAGCAAAGGAGGGGCGCCTGGGTCGCTCAGTGGGTTAAGCCTCTGCCTTCAGCTCAGGTCATGATCTCAGGGTCCTGGGATCGAGCCCCGCATTAGGCTCCCTGCTCTGCTCCCCCTTCTCTCTCTGCTTGCTGCTCTGCCTACTTGTGATCTCTCTCACTCTGTCAAGTAAATAAATAAAATTTAAAAAAAAAAAAAAAGGAAACAAAGGATTGAGGGTGGCCACGGAGAGCCACCTGATGTAGCCTGGGAGACAGAGTGGTCATGGAGGGCTTCCCAGAGGAGGCAGTACACCGAGGTGACTCATGAAGGGTAAGAAAGAATCTGCTGGGCAAAGGTGGAAGGTGGTTACTGCCAACAGAGGAACGGCTATGTGCAAAGGTTTGGAGAAAAGACAGAGCATGTCATAACTCACTCCAGAAACTGCTGACAGTTCAGTGTTCCTAGAGAACAGAGTTAGAGGGAAGGAAGCAGGAGCAGGAAGGAAACCAAAGAAGAAAGAGCAGGTCATGATAGGTTGTGAATGCCTTTGATCTAGATGTTGAGGGGGCCTTTTCCTGTTTTCCTGGTGTTGACGATCGAGATACAAGATTGAGGACAGAGTTGAGGATCTCACATTTCAGGATGATTAAGGATGTCTGCTAAGACTGGGGCAAGAACAGGCACTGCCCCAGGAGTATCTGGAGAAGTGGCAGGACTGGCCTGACCACAGTCACTCACCCTCCTCTACACACAATGAGCAAAAGTGTGGGAAGAGCTGAGACAGGAAATCCTTGTAGGCCCAGGGTCCACTGGGGAGTATTGGGGTTTTCCCCTCCCCCACAATTGCCAAGGTGAGCGGGTTCTATAAGACTTACTCTTTAAGCTGGGATGGGGTGCTACAAACAAGATTGATGAGCATCTCATTTCCCAGTGGAACCCTCATTAGGCAGCAGATGTACTGATCCTCCCCTCTGTGTCCCTGGACGGGGAAAGGAGAGGGACATAAGGACAAGAGCCTCATAGAATGAGTTGGGAAGTATTCCTGTACTTTCTTGTTGAAAACTGGACATTTTAAATAATTGAATGTGCAACTCTAGATATCAGATTCTCCCCCTCCTCAAGGTCTTTTGTCATTACTGCTTCTTCTGGTAGTTGTCTGTTAAGTGACTATCCTGAAATATAATTTCTGTATTCTTTGTCTTACTAAGCCATGGACATCTATTCAGTTAGCTTACTGATCAGCTAATGATTGGACAAAAAAATTTTTTTAAAGATTTGTTTATTTATTTATTTGACAGACAGAGATCACAAGTAGGCAGAGAGGCAGGCAGAGAGAGAGAGAGAGAGGGAAGCAGGCTCCTCGCTGAGCAGAGAGCCAGATGCGGGGCTCGATCCCAGGACCCCGGGATCATGACCTGAGCCGAAGGCAGAGGCTTTAGCCCACTGAGCCACCCAGGTGCCCTGGACAAAATTTCTATAAATGCCTGGAATCAACAAATCTCCCAGTTGTCCAGGGGGCTCTGAGCGTGTATTAGGATACACTTTCCATGTGCAGGCAAGCAGTTACTACTCCACTTAGCATTCCCTTGCGCACTGCTTCAAGGGCAACCAAAAGGTGAGAGCTCAGGGTTTTTTGTTTTGTTTTGCTTTGCTTTTGTTTTTTGTTCTGTTTCGTTTTTATTCTTTCCTGAGCACGTGCATCCCTGGGCACACAGACCTATGCATGTGCATGAACTTTTAGATTTCCTAGAATATGTCGAAGATTTCAAAGCCCCTATGGACATCTATTCCCTAACTCTTCCTTTTTCAGCCTCTTTTCTTCATCTATTGTGCGACCCAACCCTTATCTATTGCCTCTACCAGTCACAAAGTTAAAACACTTGGCCTGTACGTTTTTTTTTTTAACATCCCCTAGGGGCACCTGGGTAGCTCAGTTGGTTCAGCATCCCACTCTTGATTTTGGCTCAGGTCATGGTCTCAAGATCATGATCTCAGGGTCATGAGATGGAGCCGTGTGTGTGGGGTGGGGAGGTAAGAGGGAGTCTGAGCTCAGTGGGGAGTATGCCAGAGATTCTCTCTCTCCCTCTCTCTTTTTCTCTCTCTCTAAAACAAATAAATCTTATAAATAAATAAATATATATATATATAAAATCCCCTAAAGAGGAAAATTTTCCATAGTGGGTGAGCTCCAAGTGAAGCCAAATACAGTCTTGCCACTTAAGTATTTTAGGGAAGCACAATCAAGTCAGATAATGAAAATCATTTGGAAATACATCTTTTTTTTAAAGATTTTATTTATTTTTTTGACAGAGGTAGATCACAAGTAGGCAGAGAGGCAGGCAGAGAGAGAGAGAGAGAGAGAGAAGGAAGCAGGCTCCCCACTGAGCAGAGAGCCTGATGTGGGACCTGATCCCAGGACCCTGAGATCATGACCCGAGTTGAAGGCAGAGGCTTAACCCATTGAGCCACCCAGGTGCCCCAATTGTTTTTTTTTTTTAAGATTAATTTATTGATTTCTTAGAGAGAGAGAGTACAGTGGGGAAGAGCAGAAGGAGAGGGATACAGGATCTCAAGCGGACTCCGTGCTGAATGCACAGCCTAAAGCAGGACTTGATCCGACAACCCTGAGATGACAACCTGAACCAAAATCAAGAGTTGGACACTCAACAGACTGAGCCACCCAGGTACCCTACAGGTTGTTATTTTTGAAGGCTCTTGACCTGGAGAACAAGAGATGGGTCTAGGGCAAGTTAAAATGTCATAAAACTCATTGTTCTTACTGACACTCACCTTTATTCTTGAATAAATGTTCTTCAGGTTGTTCCAAGCCTTTGGCTAATCTCCGCACTCCTCAAAAAGTGGATTCTGATCATTTTTGCCGTTTTTCTGGTTGATTTTTTGGAGGAGACAACTTTTTGAGTCCTTACATTGCCATTTTTTACTGACCTCGCTCACCCGTACTTGTTCTTTAAACTTGAAAATGAACCCTGAACTTTTTCAAATAAGACTGATTATTCTAAAGTATGATGTTCTCATGACTGAATTGCATTCTACTCCATGAATAAATGATTGTTTCTTTAGGAACCACCTTCCAACTGTCGGACATGTTGGAGGTAGAAATCTCCAGGGATATGCTGGAGCCAGTGTCACCCTCAAGACCAACTTGCATACATCTCTTCCCAATTCTCTGTTAAGTGTTCATTGGTAGCTTGAAACCAGCCATGGTGGAAATGCTTACACCACAGAAATTGGCAAAATGTTTCTCTCCGCCCCAACTGACAAGTGGCTGTTAAACATTCAATTGCACATCACTGGGGGCTGATACCATAAGAGAAAGCCATACTAGGACCACGTTTTATTCATTTGTGTATCCTTAAGACTCAGCAGAGGACCAAGCACACGATTAGTGATCATGATTTTTTGTTCTTTTGGTGTACATGCTTCTTTTTTTTTTTTTTTAAGATTTTATTTATTTATTTGACAGAGAGAAATCACAAGTAGGCAGAGAGGCAGGCAGAGAGAGAGAGAGAGAGAGAGAGGAGGAAGCAGGCTCCCTGCTGAGCAGAGAGCCCGATGCGGGACTCGATCCCAGGACCCTGAGATCATGACCTGAGCCGAAGGCAGCGGCTTAACCCACTGAGCCACCCAGGCGCCCTGGTGTACATGCTTCTTAACAGAGTTAGATTTCCAATTTGAGTACTATTTTATAATCTTTCTTGATTCAACAAAACTTCAAAGCTTATAACACATTGAAACATAATTGTCCTTATTTAATGGTTGCAATTTTCCTTTGAATGAATGAATCATGATTTCTTCAAGTCCTCGCATGTTGATTTATTATTAGGTTATTTCTGATGTTTCACAGTGATGGACATCTTTGTGAAATTACCATTTTATATCTTGTTACAACTCCTTTAAGTCTGGGAACAGGTTATCTTATTAAAAAAACAAACAAAAACACCTGAGGGGTGCCTAGGTGGCTCAGTTGACTAAGTGTCCAACTCTTGATTTTGGCTCAGGTCCTGATCTCAAGGTCATGTTTTTGAGCCCATGTCAGGCTCCACACTCAGCATGGAGTCTGCTTGTCTTTCTCTCTCTGCTTCTCCCACCACTCATGCTGTCTCTTAAATAAATAAGATCTTTAAAATAAAAATACCTAAGATAGAATGACACCATAAATGACCTCCTATATCATTAATTCTTTTATATACTGAGTGTCTTTTCTAGGCCAAAGTCTAGCAGCTGTTACAGGGACTCAGGAATATCACTGGCCTGAGTCTCACATTTACAAACAGGTGCTACATTTAGAATTCTACTGATGTCTCCAAAGGAAATTACACCTGCAAAACAGTGGTACTCATGATATAATTCTATCCCAAACCAGACTCTGGTTCTGAATCAGGAATAATCAGGGTATACTTTTAAGTTGTTCTAATAAAGGACCTAAATACTTGCACATTAGAAAGACAGAAGTTTCTTCATCTATTAATAGTCCTGCTTCGCAGTATCAGGGAGCCAGCCTTCAAATATATCATTGGTCAACTATTCCTAGGTATGCCCCAGTCTGCTCAGTCCAATGTGGCTTACTGCCTATTGAAAGTAAGAAAATACCTTTTCTCTTTTTGGAGCCCCTGAAGTTCTGTATATCACGTGCTCCCACATTCTATAGACCAGACTTCATCATATGGCCACACACACGTAGCTGCAAGGGAGTCTGGGAAATGTTGTATTTGACCTGGTTGACCATAAATACAGCTAAAAAGGGTGCCTGGATAGCACAGTGGGTTAAAGCCTCTGCCTTCAGCTCAGGTCATGATCCCAGGGTCCTGGGATTAAGCCCTGCATCAGGCTCTCTGCTTGGCGGAGAACCTGCTTCCCCCCACCGCCTCTCTCTGCCTATCTGCCTACTTGTGATCTCTGTCTGTCAAATAAATAAATAAAATCTTTTTAAAAATATAGCTAAAAATCGAGTATCATGATAACATAAAAAGTAGAGAACTGATCTGGAATAAAATTGACATTTTCTTCTATAGTTTTTAATACCTTTTGAAATGAATTAATACTTTTTATGTTCTATAAATTTATAAATTAAAACTTTTCTATATTCATTTTTAAAATATTCCAGTTACTCTGCATCATCATTTTTATGTTAAAAGCATTAAGTTGGTAAACTTAAACCTTTAAATTGTACCAGCAATTTTGCTACCCTGTTTCAGTCTTCTTCCACTTTCTTATATGCCAGGAGATAAAAAGAATTGGACCCAACCTTGCTCAGCTGTGTAAACAGACAGGGGAGACCTAATCTCTGCCCTCTTGGTCTAGAATGGTAGACAAATGTGGAAAAAAATAATTAGAGAAGGTATACATATAGAAGCCTAGAACAAGACTTTTCCCGGGGAGGTAAGAGAAAGCTTCTAAGAAGAGGCAGTCCAGAGGCTCCTGGCTGGCTCAGTCATTAGAGCATGTGACTCTTGATCTCAAAGTTGTGAGTTCAAGCCCCACATTGGGCATAGAGCCTACTTTTTTTTTTTTTTTTTAATTTGACAGACAGAGATCATAAGTAGGCAGAGAGGCAGGCAGAGGGGGGGGGAAGCAGGCTCTTTGCTAAGCAGAGAGCCTGATGTGAGGCTCGATCCCAGGACCCTGACATCATGACCTGAGCTGAAGGCAGAGGCTTTAACCCACTGAGCCACCACACGCCCCAGAACCTACTTTAAAAAAAAAAAAAGAAGAAGAAGAAGAAGAGGCAATTTAAATTCATCTGGTAGGAAAAGTAAGAATGTTACAGACAAAGGGCTCATCTTGAGCAAAGACATTGAGTGATGGAAGTACCCCAGCAATTCAGTTGAACACAGGATTGGTGGGTTGGATAGGGGCTGGAGATGAGGCTGGGAAGATCTGCTGGGCCCAGGTATTGGAGATGCTTCGTTTGTCTGACTGTGGTATATATGATAAACCGACTTCCATTATCCATTCCAATCTCCTAATGTGCCTTCATACGCTCCATAGGCTAGAAAACCAAAAGTTTCGCTGCCTTCCTTGCAGGCAGAATTCTGGGTAAGATTGGCTCCACCAGTTAAACACACGGATGCAGCTAGGAGTGAGGTGGAGGCCATCATTTTGCTTCTCTGGTTGTAATTGCTGGCTGGCATGGCCTGGGAGATACTGGATTTCAACAGCAGTTCAGCTTTGTGGGAGCTAAGAGATTGAAAGTTGCAGCAGTGGCAAAGGCTTCCTTATATCCAGTGGATCACAGTTCAGGTGTAACAGTCTTCTTCTGATTTCTCTGCTTCCTGTGGGAGAGACTGCAGCTCCAGTGGTTGACCAGTTCTGCTGTGTCATTCTGGGAGCCGGCTTAGAGGCCCACCAAAGCCATTCCTCTAGGCTCGCCAATGATTTTATAAGGGTCTAATACTTTGCACGAAATCCCCTTCTGATTAAAATTGCTAGAATAGGTCCTGCTTCTCATAACTAAACTGTGATTAATGCAGAAGATATGCAACTGGAACTGACTATCCAGCTGCATTCCACCTAAAATGTGGCCCCAGCTCAGCCTCTGGCTTATGTTCTGGAGAGCCTGTTGCTGTTATGCCCAGGAGGCAATGTAATCACCCCCTACCAGAAAGCCCCTTACGGCCTGGCCTGCTGTTAAGTGAAGAATAGGTCACTTCTGAGGGTGAGTTAGGGTAAGCATAAACAGAGCCTTCTTGGCAGAGATCCTGCTTCTGACAGTATCAATTGTAGGGGTGGGAAAATTTTCCCTTCTTCCCTTCTAGGTTCTTTGATCTAATAATGAAACTGACATAAGAGATTAACAGGCAGAAAACAAATCTACTTTTATACATACATAAGGGAGCCCGAAAGATAGGATACTCAAAGGTAAGTCAGGCAACTGAGGCTCATGTGCCATCCTGAGCTAAAGAATGGGATGGGGGTCTGGGGCTTCAAAGGGGAGGAGGGTAATGCCAAGGACAATAAGAAGAGCAGATGTTTGGTAATTAGGTGTTTGTCCTGCTATACAGATAGGCCTTTCAGCTAAAAAGTTATCTCTGGTAAGAGCTGTCTTTCTTAGCCAGGCTCCCCCCGCCAATTATTTTAGGTAATTAAGGGAGAGGTAAAAGTTTTTTTGAGTCTGCTGGGTCAAAATAATCCATATGCCAAAGAGAGCATGTTCTCATGTTCCTCCCTTCCACACCAAAAGTAGGGGTTGTACAATCCTGGTCATGAGTCAGGCCACTTGAGTCTCTGCAAAATCCTACTGAATGGGTTAGAACACCTATTATTACAGAGATTTGGCGCCTCTTTCATTTCCATACAAACAAAGCCATGGACATCATATCAGAGACTGTCAGGGGAGGGGTGGTCGTGGATACACAGAGAGGAGGGAGGGATCGCTCTGCATCCACCACCCCACTGTGGTACACACAGTAACACTTGATTTTGTAATTTTGATTTTTCTGTTTCAAGTTTTTATTTTAATTCTCATATGAATGCTTTTAAGTTTAATCATTGTTCATTTCTTTTAAGGTAGAGTAGAAAAATTTAATATGTGAAATAAAACCAATTTCATGAGTAGTATTTCTTCAGGACATGTTTATTTATTTTATTTTAATTTTGTTTTAAAGATTTTATTTATTTATTTATCAGAGAGAGAGCGAACATGCACACAAACAGGCAGAGTGGCAGGCAGAAGCAGAGGGAGAAGCAGGCTTCCTGCCAAGTAAGGAGCCGATGCAGGACTTGATCCCAGGACCCTGGGATCACAACCTGAGGCGAAGGCAATGGCTTAACTGACTGAGCCACCCAAGCATCCTCTTTAGGACATGTTTAAAAGGCAAACCAATTAGGGGGAATTATTAGGTAAGTAATAGTAGAGCTGGCATGAAGACATGGTCCAGACCACGCAAGTGTCATGGCATTTCCTTCGATTCAGAAAGCCCAATGCAGGATCACAGTGAGTCCTCCTGACAACTGTAGGAGTTGCTTATTTTGAGGCCCCACTTTAGAATGGGGAGTGAGGGTCGGGAAATAGAAATGACCTGTCAGGGTCATACGGCTACAGTGGTCAGTGACAACGTTGAGATTCATTCCTGGCCGATGATCTCTTCACCCTTCTCCCACCCCCGCTTTATTTGTCATATGCAGACTCTGAAAGCCACCAGTAATAACTGGATAACTTTGAAGAAGTGAGAATTCTCCCAGCCCACTTCCTCCTGGTGGCTGTGGTCATCCACCAGATCCCAGTTCCCCTCTGATGGGGGTGGTCTGTTGCAGAGAATGCTCAGAAGATCTGCCAGGTTTGGGTCCTGGACATCTAACTTGGCTGCCTCCTCCAACATGCCAGGCTGGAAGGTTCAAGGCCAGGAAGGTGGGAGGGGCCTGTCTGGGCCTCTGCTCCTTCTCCTTGCCCTTGTCTCTGGACTACAGTCTATATTTTAGGAAAATAAAAGAGAAAGGACAGTGGGGATGGTATAGGGGGTTGGGATGCTGTCTGAGCACAGGCTGAGAGTTCCTTCTCCAAAGTCAGTGACTCGTGTAGCCCCAGGACTCAAGTTCAGAGCTGTTTGAGGCAGCAAACGGAAGAGGGGTAAGATCCAAGCCAGCCTTCCCAAGCATCCAGTGGCCATAGGTGTACCTCCTGGGCTAGAAGTTTCGGTGCTGTCCTAGGTTGCAGGCTGGGGGGCCCTCGGATCCAACCAGCAGGGAAGGAGAAGGTCTTTTTGGGCATGACTGAAGCCCACTGCTCTTGCTCCAACCCAAACAACTTCTGTTTTATGTCTTAGATTCTAAAAGCAGTTTGAGAACCATTGCCCTAGCATCTTCTAGGCCTCAAGTTTAAAGAAATGCTTGCAGGGCCTCATTCAGCCACTGGTTCCTAAGCCATCCAAGGCAGAAATCGATGAGTTAGAGGAAGGGAGCAATGGTAGGTGGACAGAGGAGCCTGGAGAACCAGGTGGGTATAAAGGATACTGAGTCTCAGAAGCCAGCTTTTACCAAACCCTCTTCTTCTTCAAGACTTTATTTTTTGAGGGACGCCTGGGTGGCTCAGTTGGTTGGACGACTGCCTTCGGCTCAGGTCATGATCCTGGAGTCCCGGGATCGAGTCCCACATCAGGCTCCCAGCTCCACGGGGAGTCTGCTTCTCTCTCTGACCTTCTCCTCGCTCATGATCTCTCTCACTGTCTCTCTCTCAAATAAATAAATAAATAATCTTAAAAAAAAAATTAAAAAAAAAAGACTTTATTTTTTGAGAGAGAGAGCATGAGCAGGGGGAAGGGCAGAGAGAGAGAGAGGGAGAAGCAGACTCCCAGCCAAGCAGGGAGCCTGACACAGGGCTCAGTCCAAGGACCACCTGATCAAGACTGAGCCGAAGGCAGAAACCCAACTGACTGAGCCATCCAGGTGCCCCACAGCAAACCTTCTTAAGTGCCTCCCGTCATTCCCCTAACTAGCTTAGGAAAAAAAACCACATTCACCTTAAAGTATATATAAAGTGTAATATATATATATATATATAATAACTTCATATATATATATATTTTTTATATATATTTTTAAGATTTTATTTATTTGACAGAGAGAAATCACAAGTAGATGGAGAGGCAGGCAGAGAGAGAGAGAGAGGGAAGGAGGCTCCTTGCTGAGCAGAGAGCCCGATGCGGGACTCGATCCCAGGACCCTGAGATCATGACCTGAGCCGAAGGCAGCAGCTTAACCCACTGAGCCACCCAGGCGCCCCATATATATATATATTTTCAGATTTTAGTTATTTATTTGACAGAGAGAGAGAGCGCACGCAAGCACACAAACAGAGGGAGTGGCAGGCTGAGGGAGAGGGAGATGCAGGCTCCCCACAGAGCATAAGTCTGATATGGGACTTAATCCCAGGCTTCTGGGATCATGACCTGAGCTGAAGACAGTCACTTAACCAACTGAGCCACCCAGGCGCCCCTCCCCATGATAATTTACCAATTACAAACACTGACTTTCCAGTGGAAAAACCTGGTGGACATCTACCTTAACCAAATGATCACACTTAATATCAGCAATATTGAGATAAAGTAGCATTAGGGACCACCTGACAAGATAAATTGAGACAGTTCACATACAGCATTTCTGCCAAAAATGTAAAGCCTAGATCTAACAAGAAGGAAGCATCAGGCAGGTCCCAACTAAGGGACAGTCTACAAACTAACTGGCCTACGCTCTTAAAAAAGGTCAGAAAAGACAAAGAAGGGCTAAGAAATTGTTCCAGATCAAAAGAAACTAAAGGGACGGGCGCCTGGGTGGCTCAGTGGGTTAAGCCGCTGCCTTGGGCTCAGGTCATGATCTCAGGGTCCTAGGATGGAGCCCCTAATGGGCTCTTTGCTCAGCAGGGAGCCTGCTTCCTCCTCTCTCTCTCTCTGCCTGCCTCTCTACCTACTTGTGATCTCTCTCTGTCAAATAAATAAATAAAATCTTAAAAAAAAAAAAAAAAGAAAGAAACTAAAGGAACATGAAAACAAAATGCAATGCCTGGTTCTGAACTGGATCTTGGACTGGGGGGAAAAAAGAGCCATAAAGGACATAAATAGGACAATGGAAGAACATGAATATGGGCTGTGAAGTAGATTATAGTATTGCATCAATGTGAAATTTCTGATTTTTGGTACTGTACTCTGGTTTTGTAAAAGAATGCTTTTGTTCTTAGGAAATAAACCCTGAAGGTAGGGATAAGTATAAAGCTGTTTTCAGTGCACTCTTAAGCTGAGAGAGAGGGAATGATAAGGGAAAAAAAAAACTTACAGAATAATAGATACTTGGGGTGCTTGTTTGGCCTAGTCAGAAGAGCATGCAACTCTTGATCTCAAGGTCGTGAGTTCAAGCCCCACATGGGGTGTAGACATTAGTTAAATAAATAAAGCTTTATTTATTTATTTTATAAGTAAAACTAAAAAAAATACATACTCAAGTCAAACAACAGAGAGTAAAGGAAAGGTAAGAATTTCCCCCAGTCTTATGGCCTCCCAGACACAAGCACTGTCTTTGATCTTTAAAACAGTTTTAAATATTATTTAATATTATTAAAGCAATACACATATATGATTAAGAAATAGTAGTACTCAAAGTGCTTTAATAAAATCCAATGCCCCACCACTTCCTGATCTCAATTATGCTCCACGGAGCAATACTTTTGACTATCTGCTTTTCTGGCAGTTACCTTTATAGTTTTAAATAATCTATTCATGGATATAGGAATAATGTTATCAACACCCTGCTCTCTGTGAGATCCTGTACCCTGTCATTCCCCATTCTTTCCAATAGAGTTTTTATCACTATTTTCTGTCCTTGTAACTTTAGGCTTCATGTTTTGTTCTGTCAAATCTAGACTGTATCTAAGTTCCAGGTTTGTCAGATATGGCTATTCTGGCACTACTCTTCCCTTTGCCTCATTCTCCTACCTTCCTACTTCCGTGATCTGTGATTTTAGTTACACACTGTTAAACTGGATATTATTATGTTTTGTTCTGTAACCACAATGGTCTTCCTTGCTGATTCTGTAGGTTGGTTTTCCAAGTTGAAAAGTCCATAAATACTACTATGATTAGGACTATGTAAGCATTTCTACCTGCACAACCAAGCAGTATACTATGGTTACATTTCTTTTCTTGGGCAGCCTTTGACTTTGCTTGTATTCAACTACTTTTAGGGGTGCCTGGCTGGCTCAGTCAGTGAAGTGTGCAACTCTTGATCTCAGGGTCTTGAGTTTACGCCCCTCATGTATAGAGTTGTGCATAGAGTTTACTTAAAAAATAAAATAAAGGGGGGCTCCTGTGTGGCCCAGTTGATTAAGCATCCAACTTGATTTCAGCTCAGGTCATGATCTTAGGGTCATGGGATTGAGTCCCTACACTGGGCTCCGCACTCAGTGTGGAGTCTACTTGAGATTCTCTCTCTCCCTCCACCCCTACCCTGGCTTGCACTCTCTCTATCTCAAGTAAGTAAATAAATAAAATCTTAGAAAAATAAAGATAAAAGGAAATAAAAATCAACTATTTCTACTTAACAGTATCTGAAAGGTCTTCCATTTTTTTCAATGACCATATGGTAATTTGAGTCTATGGATTTGAATTTTTTAAATTAAATTAAAATTTTTATTGAGGCAAAGAACATGTAACATAACATTTGCCATCTTGACCATGTCTAAGTGTTTAATTCAGTGGCATTAAGTACATTCATACCATTCTGCAACCATCACCATCCTCCAACAGAACTTTTCCAGCATTCTGTACTAAAACTCTTTACCTATTAACAAATAACTTCCCATTTGCCCCTCCCCAGAGCTTGCTAACTACTGTTCCACTCACTCTATGAATCTGACTATTTTAGGAATTTCACATAAATGGAATCATAGGAAAGGGAGCAAAATACATGATCAGAAAATATGTCACTTTGGTATGTGGATTATTTTGAGCTGAAGGCAATGGAGACCCAGCAAACTCAAGAAAAACTTCTACCTCTCCCTTAACTATTTAAAGGAATTTAGATAGTGCTCCTGGCCTAGAAAGAGAGCAATTACCAAAGGTAACTTTTTACTGAAATATTTACCTGTATAGCAAGGCAAACACCTAATTACCTAACATACGCTCTTCTCATCCTGTGAATCATCCTCCTCCCCTTTGAAGCCCCAGGTTCCCCCTGCCCCCACCCCATTCTTTAGCTTAAGAAGGCACATAAGCCTCAACTGACTTACTTATCTTTGGAATCTAATGGTCTTTGTGGGGCCCCCATATGTATGTCATTAAATATTCATCTCTTGTTAATCTGTCTTACATTAATTCACCAGAAAAGGGTAGAGGAAAGTTTTTTCCTCCCCAACAGTTGGCACAGTTGGCAGGATGAACCCACTAGCTGGACTCTGCTTGCTTGGAGGCTGGTGCAGCAGAGAGAGCCTGGGATCTCTGATAAGCATCACCAGAAGGTAAGAATTCTTACCACTTCAGTCTCCCAGATCTCTGCCTGAAGGGACTGGTGGACGTGAGAGTGGTGACTCTTCTTCTCCCCTCCTTTTTCCTTCTTTAAATTTAGGTAAGTGGAATAAAATATTTGTGCAACTGGTTCCTTGGCTTTATTGACTCTGCTAAAGAATTGTTAGGAATACTCTTGATTTTTGTTGATCCTTTTTCTCCCAGAGATGGTCACTGATTTCCTCTGTCTCGGTTGTGTCATTTGTCACGAGGAAGAAAGCCATAGGGAAGAAAGCAGGCGTAGGTTTGTAAGCCTGCTGTTTGACCTGGCCTCACAGTACAGTGACTCTATGGTCACCAGATCAGCGTTCACTTAGACAAACATTGCTGTGGGTTAATGTGCACATGAAGTAAAGGAAGGGCTGTTGCTAAGGGACATCTTGGCAGCCAAAGCCACAAAATTGGGGCACATGGCTCTAGCACTTTAAAGCTATTAAGAGTGATTGCCACCTAACTCAGAGACTCCTGTGTTAGGATAAATTGGTCACAGAACAGGTTAGACAGACCACAGGTTACCTGTCAAGCTCAAAAAAAAATTCTGCGTAATGAGGCAATCTGTAAACCACCACACAATCCCTAACCCTGGGGCACGTCCCTCGTAGTCTGGCTCCGAGACCCAAGGATTAGCGAAAGCTGTTAATGTGCATTTAAGAAAAACCAAATGAGGTTTCCCTTTTGCCATGTTCTGTGTCTTGAGGGGTTGGTTTTATGGAAAGTGAGGATATTCTCTTTGTGGTCTCTGCCAACTGGAGGGTGCATATACTGGTGGATAGCCATGCACTGTGGATCTGATAAGCAGAATTCTCTTTGTCCTGTGTACCAGCTTTCAAGGGAATTTGTCATAAGGGGTCCTGGTCCATAAGGAGCCTTGGTTGTCTCAATGTCTGTTGTCACTAATTTGGCTGGACAGAAATGTGAGCGTACCCCATTCGCAGCTAGATATTTTTCAGGCTAACTTTGGGAGTGAACTTTTTGGATGTTGTTAGAGCAGCATTTTTTTGTACTCTCCTTTGGAAACACCTCCTGAGTTCATGGTTAGGTCATAAAAAGGCTTACTGGGGGGCGCCTGGATGGCTCAGGTGGTTGAGAATGGTCATTCAGCTCGGGTCATGATCCCAGGGTCCTGGGATGGAGTCCCATATAAGTTCCCTGTTCAGCTGGGAGCCTGCTTCTCTCTCTGCTCCTCGCCCCTGCTTGTGTGCACTGTCTCTCAAAAAGAAAGCACAAAAAATTATAATGGATAACCTTAGGAACTCTCTTAAGATGAAAGAACACAAACTAGACTTAAAACAAAAATCAAACACAATGTGAATTTCTTTTCTTAAAATCTGGCCCTGGGGAGCCTAGGTGGCTCAGTGGGTTAAGCCTCTGCCTTCGGCTCAGGTCATGATCTCAGGGTCCTGGGATTGAGCCCTGTATCGGGCTCTCTGCTCAGGAGGGAGCCTGCTTCCCCCTCTCTCTCTGCCTGCCTCTCCACCCACTTGTGATCGATCTGTCTGTCAAATAAGTAAATAACATCTTAAAAAAATATATCTGGCCCTGTCTGTCTATTTTAACTTTCTTTTTCCCACAAGATTTACAGAGACCACTTTGGTCTGATCTCCAGGCCCATGATATATTGGTTACTCATGTAACCGCTGAAAATCAAGAAGTGAATTTAGCAGAAGCACCTGGGACAGGGAATAGGGCTTGGTTTGGTGGGCTGTACAGTCAGGCTCTGACAGCATCAAACTTTCCTACCAATGTTCTTTGCAGGCATATTCTAGAATCACATCCAAAGAATTCATGTTCCGAAGATGGCAGAAAATAAAATTTCATGTTATCCCTTCCTTTGCAAATCCAGACTTGTTCATTTTTGATCCTTTCACCCCAGGGATAATTATAACCTTCTTGCTTGCCTAGTTTTGTGTCCTAAGAACTTGGTTTGGCTTTCTGCCTGCCTGGGTTGTCCTTCTTTTGGTTACCTGTGGGAGCGACTCTGGATCTTGGGAAGGGGATATCCTTTGCACTCTCTTCGGGGGCCCCTTTTACATCAAAGGAGGGAATTTAATACTGTCAGGAATATTAACTGTTTGTTCTGGCTGAAAACTGACACAATACAGGCATACCTTGGAGATACTGCAGGTTTGATTCCAGACCTCAACAATAAAGTGAATATCACAATACAGTCCAATGATTTTTTTCACTTCCCAGTGAATGTAAAAGTTACATTTACACTATCCTTCAGTCTATTAAATGTGCACTATGTTAAAAAATGTACATACCTAATTAAAAATATTTTATTGCTAAAAAATGTTAACCATCACCTGAGCTTTCGGGGAGTCATAATCTTATTATTGGTGGATGGTCTTGACTCGATGTCGATGGCTGCTGACTGATCTGGGTGGTGGTTGTCCAAGGCTGAGTTCACTGTAGCAACTTCTTAAAATAAGACAACAATGCCACATCGATTGACTCGCCCTTTCACAAACTATTTTTCTGTAGCACTAGATGCTGTTTGGCAACATTTTACCCAGAGTAGAAATTCTCTCAAAACTGTAGTTAATCATCTCAAATCATGACACTGCCTTATCAACTAAGTTCATGTAATATTCTAACTCCTTTGTTGTTATTTTAACGATCTTCACAGCATCTCCACCAGGAGTAGATTCCATCTCAGGAGACCACTTTTTTCATCATCCATAAAGAGCAAATCCTCATCCCTTTAAGATGCTATTTCCACCCCACCCGCACTTACTTTTTCCCCCGAAGTCTTGGTCCCTCAAGGTCATGAGGATTGCAGTCAACTTCTTCCAAACTCCAGTTCATATTGATTTTCTGACTGCTTCCCAAGAATCACAAGTGTTCCATTTTTTAAAAAAAGACTTTATTTATTTGACAAAGAAAGAGCATGAGCACACAACCAAGGGGGGAGGAGAGGGAGAAGCAGTGGGGAGCCTAATGTGGGGCTCAATCCAAAGACCATGGGATCATGACCTGAGCCGAAGGTGGGCGCTTAACCCACTGAGCCACCCAGGTGCCCCAAGAATCACAAACATTCTTAATGGCATCTAGAATGGTGAATCCTTTCCAGAAGGTTTTCAGTTAATTTTTGCCCAGCTCCACCAGATCCATTATCTATGGCAACTATAGCTTTACACGGTGTACTTCTTAAATAACAGACTTGAAAGTTGAAATCGCTCCCTGATCCCTAGGCTGCAGAACAGATATTGTGTTAGCAGGCATGAAACCAGCATCTCATCGTATCTCCCCATTGGAGCTCTTGGGTGACCGGGTGCATGTCAATGAGCAGTCATATTTTGAAAGGAGTCTTCTTTTCCGAGCAGTAGGTCTCAATAGTGGGCTTAAAATATCCAGTAAACTATGTTGTAGACAGAAGTGCTTTCATTTGGGCCTTTTGCTCTATTTATAAAGCAAGTCAGAGTTTATTAGCATAATTCTTTTAAAGATTTTATTTATTTGAAAGAGAGAGGGAGGGAGAGAGCACAAGAGTGGGGAGGGACAGAGGGAGAAGCAGACTCCCTGCTCAGCAGGGAGCCCTATGCAGGACTCAGCCCTGGGACTCTGGGATCAGGACCTGAGTGGAAGGCAGTCGCCCAACCAACTGAGCCAGCCAGTTGCCTGATTTAGCCTAATTCTTAAGGGTCCTAGGATTTTCCGCGTGGTAAATGGGCATTGGTTCAACTTACCGTCATCGAGCTGCATGAGCCTCTAACAAGAGAGTCAGTCTGTCCTTTGAAACTCTGATGCCAGGCACTGACTTCTCTCTAGCTCTGAGGGTCCTCGATGGCCTCTTCTTGCACTAGAAGGCTGTTTCATCTGCACTGGAAATCTGCCGTTTAGGGCAGCCACCTTCATTCATGATCTTAGCGAGATCTGGGCGATGTGCTGCAGCTTCTGCACCAACACTGGCTGCTTCACTTGCTCTTTTCTGTCATGGAGATGGCTTCTCTCCTTCACCCTCGTGAACCACCTCTGCCAGCTTCACACTTCTCTTCTGCAGCTTCTGCACCTCACTCAGCCTTCACAGAATGACAGGGAGAAGGCCTTGCTCTCCGTGAGGCTCTGGTTAAGGGAATGTTGTGGTGGTTTGATCTTTCATACAGACAACTAAAACTTTCTCTGTATCAAAATAAGGCTTTTTTGCTTTCTTATCATTCACAGATTTATTGGAGTAGCAATTTTTTGTTTCCTTCAAGAAATTTTCTTTTGCATTCATAACTCTGTTAAGCATAAGAGTCCTAGCTTCCAGCCTCTATCCCAGCTTTCGACAGGCCATGATCATGAAGCTGATTCATTTCTAGCTTTTGAGTTAAAACGAGAGATGTGTGACTCTTTTTTCACTTGAACACTTGGAAGCCATTGTAGGTTTATTTAACTGGCCTCATTTCAAGTGTGTTGTGCTCAAGGAATAGGGTGAACCGAGGAGACGGAGAAAGAGATCGGGGGCAATGGCTGGTTGGTGGACGAGTCAAGAACACACACAACACTTGTCAATTAAATTTATTGTCTTACGTGGGTGCATTTTGTGGCACTCCAAAACAATTACAGTAGTAACACCATGGATCACCGACCGCAGATCACCATAACAAATATAATAATAATGAGACAGTTTGATGTATTTTAAGAATTACCAAAATGTGACACAGAGACTTGAAGTGGGCATGGTGCCAACAGACTTGCTCAATGCCAGGGTGGCCTCGGATCTATAATTTGTAAAAACAACAGTATCTGAGAGGCATAATAGAGTGAAGCACGATAAATGAAGCATGCCTGTATTTAAAAGGAAGTATTTTTTTTGTTTGTTTCAGACCTTCTCTCCTAAGGTAGAATAAAATTATGTACCCTGAGGGAAAGAAAAACTTTCTAATAAAGGTGTATGGGTGTGTCAGTCCTTCATTATACAGACTACAAATCAATTCTTTGAGGAATTAAGGATGACTGTCCTTATCTTTTTTTTTTAAAAGATTTTATTTATTTATTTGACAGAGAGATCACAAGTAGGCAGAGAGGCAGGCAGAGAGAGAGAGAGGAGGAAGCAGGCTTCCCGCTGAGCGGAGAGCCCGACGCGGGACTCGATCCCAGGACCCTGAGATCATGACCTGAGCTGAAGGCAGCAGCTTAATCCACTGAGCCACCCAGGCGTCCCATGACTGTCCTTATCTTACATATCTATGAAAAACTAGAAATACAGCTCTAGAGGCATTTCAAACCCCACCTATTCCTTTTTACCAATCCAGAAACCTAAGTACTATAGGAATTCTTACTTTAGGAAACTAAAGTTCTTTTCCCCCCCTTTTTTCTTTTCTTTTCTTTTTCAAAGATTTTATTTATAGGAAACCAAAGTTCTTGAAAGAACTCGCATTAAGACTACTTGTCAAGAACAAGTAAAAATCATTTTTTAAAAGATTTTATTTATTTGACAGAGAGAGAAAGACCAAGAGAGGGAACACAAGCAGGGGGAGTGGGAGAGGGAGAAGCAGACTTCCCGCTGAGCAGAGAGCCCAATGCAGGTCTCAATTCCAGGTCCCTGGGATCATGACCTGAGCTGAAGGCAGATGTGTAATGACTGGGCCACCCAGGCGCCCCAACAAATAAAAATCTTAAGTGTGTTCTAAAAGGCTTTAACCATCTGAGAAGACAGACTTATCCCAATTGTTCTTTTATAACGTGATTTTTACATTATCATATCTATTTCATGGCTAAAATTTAAAAATGAGACTATAGGGTTTCTGTGTCTGTATTTTCATGTGTCCAAATATGTATATTGTAGATATGTGGCATTTTATCCCTGTGGGTGGTATCACTAAAATTAACTTGTAAAAGAACTTTATTTAATTGGTTTAAAGAAAATAAAATGCTTATATAATTAAGTTCTTAGAAATACAACAGAAAGTTGGGGCGCCTGGGTGGCTCAGTGGGTTAAGCCGCTGCCTTCGGCTCAGGTCATGATCTCAGGGTCCTGGGATCGAGTCCCGCATCGGGCTCTCTGCTCGGCAGGGAGCCTGCTTCCTCCTCTCTCTCTGCCTGCCTCTCTGCCTACTTGTGATCTCTCTCTGTCAAATAAATAAATAAAATCTTTAAAAAAAAAAAAAAAAAGAAATACAACAGAAAGTAACCCAAATAATTTTTATGTTCAATTGATCTGGAAATATATTTAGTATTAAAGCTAGTTTAAGTTTGTTGGCTTAATTAAAATAGTCATACCTTCAGAGTTATCAGCATAAAATATATTTTTATTCTACCTAGGTTTACCAAAAGTCAAATAAGCTCATGCCATCTCCATTCCAGAATTTGTCATCAAGAAAGATAACTTAAGGTGATGGTTCCTTTTTTAATGTTTCATGAAATTTTCCTTTCTAAGCATAATTGTTAAGAACAAGTGAATTAAATAGATGTAAGATAACAGTTTATAAATCAGCATTCCATCAATACTTGTGTTTTATGTTATGTCTACTTAAATACTTTCCCCCAATTTTTTTGGTATCTTAAAACTAGTTTTGGGGGCACCTGGGTGGCTCAGTGGGTTAAAGCCTCTGCCTTCGGCTCCAGTAATGATCCCAGGGTCTTGGAATCGAGCCCCGCATCAGGCTCTCTGCTCAGCGGGGAGCCTGCTTCCTTCTCTCTCTGTCTCCTTCTCTGTGATCTCCGTCTGTCAAATAATAAATAAAATCTTTAAAAAAAAAACTAGTTTTGCTATGTTAAATTAAATGATGTATAGTCATTAAATATCTAGATCATTTCCAAATGAGATAAAATATTGAATGCATTTTTTAAAAGATTTAATTTATTTATTTGATAGAGAGAGCATGCACAAGTAAGGGGAGCAGCAGAGGGAGAGGGAGAGGGAAAAGCAGGTTGCCCACTAAGCAGGGAACCCAATGTGGGGCTGGATCCCAGGACCCTGGGGTCATGACCTGACCCCAAGGCAGATGCTTACCCAACTGAGCCACCAAGCTGCCCCAAAATACTGAATATTAATTATTTTATCTCCTGCCTATAAAAGCCTTCCTTTTAAAAGAAAAAAAGATTTATTTATTTATTTTGGAGGGAGAGAGAGTGCACAGAAGGGAGGGGCAGAGGGAGAGAGAGAATCCAGGAAGACTCCTCCCTGAGCACGGAGACTGATGTGGGGCTCCATCCCACATCCCTGAGATCATGACCTGAGCTGAAATCAAGAGTTGGATGCCCAACTGACTGAGCCATCCAGGTGCCCCCAAAACCTTCCATTTTGGATACTGTTCTATTCATGAAACTTTCTAATCAGATGTTCAAATTTTACTCAGTTAAATTTTGTTTAATGGAATTAAAGATATTTGGGTCTTTTGGTAAACATGTCTTGTGTCATGTTGAAAGATTATATTGTGAAGAAGCATATGTTTCCAGAAATTATGAAATGTATTCATAAATTTGCCAATCTAAAGAATACCAGTATAATACAATTCAAAATTGCTTATTCTTAGTTTTCACTAGAAATCAAGACTTATAAAAGTTAAGAATTCTAATTAACATATGTAGTTAAAGTTACTAGAAATAATAAGGGAAATATCTCCATGTGCAAGGAAAGTAGGATGTATGTTTTTGGTAAGAGATGGTATAAGAAAAGGAGATGAATTTTTGTTGAAGGAAAAGAAAGTTGTAGGTTTGTGGAAAAGCAATCTTTGGAAAGAAATTTTAATGTGGTCAAACTTGCTAACAATTAATTAACATTTAACTTAATTAAATTTAATTATGTTGAATTTAATTTTATTTTATCATTATTTTTTAAAGATTTTACTTATTTATTTATTTTTCAGAGAGAGAGAGCACAAGCAGGGAGAGTGGCAGGCAGAGCAGGCAGAGGGAGAAGCAGGCCACCAGCCGAGCATAGCGTTTGATGCAGGACTCCATCCCTTGACCCTGAGATCATGACCTGAGCTATCCAGGTGTCCTGTATTTTATTTTATTTTTTAAAGATTTATTTATTTTGAATGTGGGGGGAGAGAGAGAGAGAGAATGTCCATGTTAGCAGAGGGGGGGGGGAGAGAGAGAGAATCCCAAGCAGATTGCCCACTAAATGCAAAGTCAGACAGAGGCTTAATCTCATGACCTTGAGATCATGACTAGAGCCAAAACCAAGAATCTGCCAATTAACTGACTGAGCCACCCAGGTGCCCCAGTTAAGTGAGTTTTAATATTTAAAAAAAAAAAAAAAAAAAAAGCTGGTGCAAAATTAGAGTTGGTTTTCTCTTTCTAAAAAGGACAAAGTTTTCCTTGGACTTTTGGTATACTATTGGTAATAGACAGCAAAAAAAGTTTACCTTTTAAATAATCTGCACAGAAAGCGGAGAGTCTGTGTTTTATCAAAATAATTTTCTGTGCTTTACTATGTCTTTCATTGTTTTTGCTCAGATCTATATAACATTTTGTATTTGCCCTTAATATCTTTTGTCACTTTGGTTCAATAGATTATTATTGTTTCATAGTGATCTGTGATCTTATTTGGTTAAGTGTCCAAACCACTTGATATTTTTTTTGAAGATTTTATTTATTTATTTGACAGAGAGAGACAGAGAGATCACAAATAGGCAGAGAGGCAGGCAGAGAGGAGGAAGCAGACTCCCTGCTGAGTAGAGAGCCCGACGTGGGCCTTGATCCCAGGATCCTGAGGTCATGACCTGAGCTGAAGGCAGAGGCTTTAACCCACTGAGCCACCCAGGCGCCCCCTTCTTGATATTTTTGACAAAGTTTTCGGAATCAAATTCTCAGCAAAATCTTTTTTGACTGCAGAACCACCTGGGTGGCCCGGGTGGATGAGCATCCAACTTTTGGTTTCAGCTCAGCTCATGATCTCAGGGATCGAGCTCTGCATTGGGTTCCCTGCTCGGTGTGGAGTCTCTCTCCCTCACCCTCTCCCACTCGCACTTGCTCTCTCTCTTTCTCTAAAATAAAGAAAACTTAAAAAATATGTTTTGACCTCAAACTAAGTTTTGAGAACTTCCAGAGGGTCCTGGAATATCTCAAAAGATTTGTTCTCTCTCCCTATAAAAAGAGAGCTGTTAATACCAACCGGGCTTCTTTAGTATGTTAAATTACAGGGAAAGAATTATCAAATTAATGATGATAAACCTTCTTAGATTATATTGTATGTTATTGATATTATTAATATAAGTATTCTAGAAATTGTATTAAATTCCTAAAATTCTTATATGTACCAGTATTATCAGTCATAATTCTAGTTACTGGGATGCCTGGGTGGCTCAGTCGGTTAAGCCACTGCCTTCGGCTCAGGTCATGATCCCGGGGTCCTGGGATCAAGTCCCACATCAGGCTCCTCGCTCAGCGGGGAGCCTGCTTCTCTTTCCGCCTGTGCCTGTGCTCTCTCCGCCTGTGCTCTCTCTGCCACTCTGCCTGCTTGTGCTCTCTCTCTCTCTCTGACAAATAAATAAATAAATCTTTAAAAAAACAATAATTCTAGTTACTACCTTAAAATATTTTACATCATACAAATAACCACACTTATGTGTTAATTCCAGAATAATGAACGCTCATCAGATCTTTAACAATATGGGCATTTAAAATGCTTTTGTCATTTACAGATAGTTGTTTTACTCTGATGCCCTGCAGAGTGTTCTTGAAAAAGTACTTCTTCAAGGAGATTTAAGGGAAGAACCCTTGACAAGTTCAGGTTTCTGATAACTTGAGACTATAAAACTGGGCTGGGTAATGGGGGCCTCTGGCTGGCTCAGTCAGTAGTTTTCTCTTAATTTTAAGAAATTTTTAAAAATATTTTTTGAGAGAGAGAGAGAACACAAGCAGGGGGAGGGATAGAGAAAGAGGGAGAACCAGATTCTCCACTGAGCAGGGAGCCCAAGGTGGGACTCGATCTCATGACCCTAGGATCATGATCTGAGCCGAAGGCAGACACTTAACCACCTGAGCCACCTGTGTGCCCCTTAAAAAAATTTTTTTTTAATTTTTAGAAAATTTATTTATTTGAGAGAGAGAGAGAGGGTAGGTCATGTAACTCTTGTTCCCAGCCTTGTGAGTTGAAGCTCCAAGCTGGGTGTGGAGCCTACTTTAAAATAAGGTAAAATACAATACAATACAATACAATACAATACAATACAATACAATACAATACAACCTTTACCAAAACAAAACAAAAAGAAACAAAACAAAACATACCAAAAAACTGTGCTTGGTAAGAATTTCCAGAGCCAATGAAAAACTGGATTCAGGTAGAACAAATATTAATTATTTGGAATGATGGGAATGCAAGCTGGTGTAGCCCACTCTGGAAAACAGCATGGAGGTCCTGCAAAAAGTTGAAAATAGAGCTACCCTATGGCCCAGCAATCGCACTACTGGGTATTTACCCTAAAGATACAAATGTAGTGATCCGAAGGGTCACCCACACCCCAATGTTCATAGCAGCAATGTCCATAATAGCCAAACTATGGAAAGAACCTAGATGTCCATCAACAGATGAATGGATAAAGAAGATGTGGTATACACACACACACACACACACACACCCCAAATATTACACAGTCATCAAAAAATGAAATCTCACCCTTTGCAGCAAAGTAGGTGGAACTAGAGGGTATTATGCTAAGTGAAATAAATCAGTCAGAGACAGACAATTATCATATGATCTCACCGATATTTGGAATTTAAGAAACAAGGCAGAGGATCATCAGGGATAGAGGGAAAAAATGAAACAAGATGAAACCAGAGAGGGAGACAAACCATAAGAGACTTTTAACCTCAAGAAACAAACTTAGGGTTGCTGGAGGGGAGGGTGGTGGGGGGATGGGATAATGGGGTAATGGATATTGGGGAGGGCATGTGTTGTAATGAGCACTGTGTATTATATACAACTGTTGAATCATAGACCTGTACCCCTGAAACAAATAATAAATTGTATGTTAATTGAATTTAAATGAAAAAATAATTAAAAAAAGGAATTTGTGATTTAAAAAAATTAAATAAAGTAGAATTGGTTAAAGCAAAAAAATTATTTGGAAATGAATGATTAAAATTTTTATGACTTTTGGGGAACATTTTATGGATTTTGTTTCTCGAGATTTAAGGAAACCTTTTTTTCTTTTCTCTCAAGTTATCAACAACTTGGTAAGATATATCTTTGTAAACAAAGATGGAACAACTTTTCTCCCTAGCTGATCTGTCTAGAATTTGGTAACTCCTAGTGAGTGAGCATTCTTATTTTCATGGCAACAGAATTATTTGCATAAGGTCAATAAGAATCTGTTCTCCTTGTAACAGGACACAATTGGAAACATAGATTATATTACCAAGGCTTTGACTGGAATGTCACATTTGAGAGAGGTGTACATAGACTCTGATATGACCAGACAACGTTTCTTTAAAGTCTTTTTTTTTTTTAAGTGATCTCTACGCCAAATGTGGGGCTTGAACTCACGACCCTGAGATCAAGAGTCAGATGCTCCTCTCTCTGTCTGAGCCAGCTAGGTGCCCCCATGACCAGACAGCTTTAAGGGACTAACACTGACTTTATGGAGCCAATAAAGCCCCATGGAAAAATTGGCCTGGTACCTTGCTTACAGGGTTCCCAGGAGGCTTACCAGGTGAATAAAGAAGGTCACATCCTGGCAGGTGCAGGACTTTTAGGATATTCTGAAAATCTCAAAAAAAGAGGAATTCACCCAAATCTATAGGTACTGCAGCCACAACATGATGCTAGTCCTTAGTATGGCGTGTTAACATAGAGGAGCTTTAAAAAGTTCAATCTGAGGGATGCCTGAGTGGCTCAGTCAGTTGGGTGTCTGTCTTCAGCTTAGGTCATGATCCCAGGGGCCTGGATCCAGCCCCACATCAAGTTCCTTGCTCAGTGGGGAGCCTGATTCTCCGTTCCCTCTGCCATTCCCCTACTTGTGCTCTCTGGCTCCATCACTCTGAACACTACATCAAAAACTAATGATGTACAGTATGGTGACTAACATAACATAATAAAAAAAATAGAAAAAGAAAAGTTCAATCCAAGATTCCTTATGAAAAGTTCCAGCAAAGTAGATTTAAAAGAGCCTACAAGGTCAATCACTATTCTTGATGCACTTATGTATATGATCAGGCCAAACAGATTGAAAGTAGACTTGGTTTGCAGATGCATTAGTCTTGCTGTGGTTATCTTTGATAAAAATGGGGGTGATTGTAGAGAGAAAAATTATGTTTCATTAATACACCTTTGTGGATATCAAATTCTAGTACTGTTAATTCTCTTACAGTAGAATTTGTTTTCTACCTGTAAACTGGATCCTGACTTTTTCTAGTTTCCTCTAATATTTAACTAAATTCTCCAAAAGAATGTTTCCAGCTTTCCTCCTACCCTTCTGATATGAAATCCTTGAGAACTAAAACTGCCATTTTTCTGAAGCCATGCAAGTTAAAGTTGGACAACCTGATATGAACTTCAGAGAAATCACCACAACAGCTCATGTATGGACAATCAGGCCTGTTGCAATGTGACCCCTCAGTATGATCACCAGTGACATTCAAAGTACAACCCAGAAAAATCTGTCAGATTGCCTCTGCCTGAAGATATTTTGAGCCAGGCCTCTAGAAATCGTCCTGTCTCACTGCCTTCAGAACTCAGACTGGGTTTATAATCTGTTCCAATCATTAATCATTGTTTTTCTTTTGTTTCCATAGAAATGCCTCTTGTAACACAGCCCTAACTTTGGGAGTCCACCTGAATCACCACCTCCTGAACTGAGAGATAGAACTGTTTAACTGAACTGACCTATTCTCAGTATTAAGAGAGTGGTTCAGTGAGATGGAGCAATCTACCAATTCAATTTCAGGACTGTGAAACTTCTTGGGGAAATTTCCAAGGTGGGACTGGGGGGAGGGGCAGACTGTGACTGTGAAATATGCCATTTTGGCTGGTGGGTTATTTTGAGTTGAAGGCAGATTCAAGAAAAACTTTTATTTCTCCCAAATCACCTAAAAGGATTTAAATAGGGGACCTGGTCCATAAAGAGAGCTATTACCAGAGATAAATTTTTATTTGAAAATAAAAATACCTATCTGTAGGGCAGGGCAAGCGTCTAATGACCAGACATTTTTTCTTCTTATTGTCCTGTGACCTTCCTTCCTTTGAAGACCCAGGCCCCTATCCCATTACTTAGTTCAGGATGGCATAAAATCCTCAACTGATGGGCTTGTCTTTGGGTCTCATGTTCTGAAGGACTTTCTCTATGTATGTGAGTAAATGTTTCTTTCTGGTTAATCTGTTTTATATCAACTTACCAGCCAAAGAACCTAGAATGGTGGAAGATAGTTTCTTCCTCCCAACACATGCAGTGTTTGTTCTTTCATCCTTTTGGCTTATTTTGTTTAGTGAACTTCTCTCAAGTTTCATCAGTGTTTTAGCATGTGTTAGAATTTCCTTCCTTTTTAAGGATAAGTAATATTCTATAACATTATATGAATATACTAAATTTTGTTTATCCATTCATTCAGTGATGCACATTTGGGTCAATCATTTGGGCCACTTTTGGCTTTTGTAAATAATACTGCTATGAACACTGGTGTACAAAAACTGTTTGAATACTTGTATTTAATTCTTTGGCAATATACTCATAAGTGGAATTGTTGAATCATATAGTAATTCTATGTTTAAATTTTGATGAAGTCCAATTTATTGCCTACACCTTTTGTTTTATATCCACAAAATCATGGCTGAGTCCACTGTCAAAAAGATGTTGGGCTTTGTTTTCTCCTAAGGGTTTTATATATAGTCTTACCTCTTAGATCTCTGATCCACAGAATGTAGATTTTATAACTTGTTAATATAGTGATCTTCAAAAAATATCAACCCGGGGCACCTGGGTTGCTCAATCAGGTAAGTGTCTGCCTTCAGCTGGGGTCCTGATCCCAGGGTCCTGCATAGGGCTCCCTGTTCAGCAGGGAGCCTATTCCTACTTCTCCCTGTGCCTCTCTCCCTGCTTGTGCTCTCTCAATCACTCTCTCAGATAAATACATAAGTAAAATCTTAAAAAAAAAAATCCTAGCCTGCAGGGTTCTCTGTGATTTGGTTAACACTTTTCTGATTTCAACAAATTCTAGGAACACAGCCCACACCATGCTGTTTCTCAAATATGCCAAGCACATTCCCACCTCAAAGCATTTATATTTGCTATTCCTTCTTCCAGGAGCACACTTCCTTCTTATCTTTGATTATTCATCCCCTTCTCAAGGAGGTCTTTCCTGAGCACTTATCTAAAGTGACATCTTCATTTCTATCCCACTACCTGCTTTTGTTTTCTTTCTTTTTTTTTTTTTTTTTGAATGCTTTTGTTTTCTTATTAGCATTTGTTATTGCCTAACATGTTATTTGTTTCTTCTTTGTGTTCCCCCAAAAGAATATAGACTTTAGGGGAGCAAAGATCTTGGCCTCCCTCTTACTATACCAGGATCCTCAAATTTTTATTTGAATACATAGATGCTCAGAATAAAGGCACTTAGTGGTGGGCAATGGGTGAAAAACTTCTAGGTCATATTCTTAAAAATAAGGAGTGTACCTCCTTTTTTCTCTCCCCACTTAAGCGTTGGATGCGGGGGCACCTGGGTGGCTCAGTGGGTTAAGCCGCTGCCTTCGGCTCAGGTCATGATCTCAGAGTCCTGGGATCGAGTCCCGCATCGGGCTCTCTGCTGAGCAGAGAGCCTGCTTCCCTCTCTCTCTCTCTCTGGCTGCCTCTCCGTCTACTTGTGATTTCTCTCTGTCAAATTAATAAATAAAATCTTTAAAAAAAAAAAAAAGCGTTGGATGCGGTGGCAACCGGTATTAGACTATTTAGATGATGACAACTCCTTGGAGATGACAAAGCTACAAGTCAGATGGAACCTAGGTACCTACTGATTTCTTGAATCAAAGCTGTTAAAAGGGGCATCTAGGTGGCTTGTCAGTTGCGCATCTGCCTTCTGTTCAGGTTGTAATCTCTGGATCCTGGGATTGAGCCTCACATCAGGCTGCTTGCTCAGCGGGGAGTCTGCTTCTCTCTCTCTCCCTCTGTCCCTCCCCCCCACATATTCTCTGTCTCTCTGTCGCTCAAATAAATAAATAAAACCTTCAAAAAAAAAGCTGTTGAAAATCTTGCATTTTTCTTTTTTTGAGAAAGAGCACACTTTATTTGAAAGAGAGCATTGTTTATAACCAAAAGATGAAAGCAGCCCAAAGGCATCCTACATACCATGTTCTAAAAGATACAAAGGATGATGGGTAAAGAGGATTAAGAGTACACATAATATGATGAGCACTGAGTAATGTACAGAATTACTGAATCATGTATCATAGTACTGAAACTAATACAACACACACATTAACTATACTTGAGTAAAAAACATTTTTTAAAAGATTTTATTTATTTGACAGAGAGAGCACAAGGAGGCAGAGAGGCAGGCAGAGAGAGAGGGGGAAGCAGGCTCCCCGCTGAGCAGAGAGCTCAATGTGGGGCTCGATTCCAGGACCCCGAGATCATGACCAGAGCCGAAGGCAGAGGCTTAACCCACTGAGCCACCCAGGTGTACCTAAAAAACATTTTTAAAGATACATAGCATGTTTTGCTAAGAAAGATCAACTGGAATATGTATTCCTTTGGGCGCCTCCCCACTCATATCTCTCTGAGGGGCTGAGACAATCCTACCCATTTCTTTGAAGGCAACTGTGGTTCACTAAAGACAGAGCCACTCAAGGGTACCTTCTTGTTTTTCATAAAAACACTTTTAGGGGCACCTGGGTGGCTCAGTCATTAAGCGTCTGCCCTCAGCTCAGGTCATGATCCCAGGGTCCTGGGATCAAGCCCCACATCAGGCTCCCCACTCAGCGCGAAGCCTGCTTCTCCCTCTCCCACTCTCCCTGCTTGTGTTCCCTCTCTCGCTGTGATTTCTATCAAATAAATACAATTTTTTAAAAATAACCCCCCCCAAAATTTTTAGATTTTTTTCTTTGAAGTCTCCATTTGTTACTTTCATTCTACATTCTCTCGAGGCCATCAGACTAGCTTCTGTACAGATGGCCTTGTTGTCAACACCAGGGAGGTCAGCTTTAGCCATGATCAAGTCGCCTATGGTTACATCAGCAGAAGCCACCATCGTCCTGCTTGCATGAATCATCCTTCTTAGTCCTTTCACTGGTCAGGGGGACCTTGCTCTCCCTGTCAGTGTGGTCTGATCTGTTAAGTGCCTGATGGCAATTTTTTACTTGGTTTGTGGCCACGATAACGCGCATGTCTTCCCTTGAATTAAATCTATTCAACTGCTTCCACAGCTCTAGTATTGTTGGCTGAATTTCTCTCTCACCCCAGAATCTGAGTAATATTCTTTTGTTCCAATAGCATCAATTTCATCAATAAAAATGATGAATGATACATGTTCTTCAGCATCTTGAAACAATTCCTGTGAAAGTCTGGGCCAGTCACCTAGGTACTTCTGAGTCATTCAGAGCCAGCTATTCTCAAGAAAGTGGTTGAGGTTTGGTTTGCTATTGCTTTGGCTAGTAAGATTTTACCTGTGCTAAGTGGACCATACAGAATGACTTCCTTAGGGCTTTATACCTGTTTATTTTTTTTTAATAGTATTCTGAATGAGCAAGAGGAAAGCCACAGATTCCTCGATTTCCCTATTTGGTAGTCCGACTCCCCAATAACAGCACAGATCTCCTGGAGGGACTTTTCACCTTTGTCGCTGTGACCACGGGATCCACGTCACCCCATCACAGCATGTACCCTGTGGTTGAGCAGGGCTGAGCAGCTGGGTTCCAGCAGATTGTTGTCTATGAATGAAAAATGCTGATGTGGTGTTCTCAGCACACAGATGTAGACACAATGGCATGTCTTTGATCATCACTGACCTCTTCCAAGGCTCCTACCAACATTGTGTAGGAACTGGCTGCCCTCAGATCATTCACCTTTGATCTTTCCTCCTTGCTTTTCTCCTAAAAGCTTCATTTATTCCTGATTTCTAATGAATTCTTCCTAACTTTAATAATTTTAACTAGCACTGAATGTGAGGGTTATCAATGGCAGTTTGCTGACAAGTAAGTATCTGATCCCTTTGTTGCCTTCTTTTCCCAACTCTAGTTGGTACACAAGGTTCATATTTCTTTTTTGTTTCCTTGTCATCCTTCTTGCTACCTCCAGGACCATGACCACCACTACTCTGACCCATCTTGCTTGGGCCACCCGAGCCAAGATTGGACTTTTATGTGGAGACACATTTTCATCTTTTTAAAAAGATTTTATTTATTTCTTTGAGATAGAGAGTGAGAGAAAGAGAAAGAGAGTACATTCAAGTAGGGGGAGTGGCAGGCAGAGAGAGAGGGAGAACCAGGCTCCCTGATGAGCAGGGAACCCAGTACAGGTACAAGGGTTGATCCCAGAACCCTGGGATCATGACCTGAGTCAAAGGCAGACACACAATCGGCTGAGCCCCCCAGGTACTCCAACACATTTTCATCTTAATAAAGTAACTATTATTTTGCATCTCTGTCATAGTAGCTGTATCTATTTCTTAACTCTGAGCTTTCTACCCACTATGCGTCAGCCAAGAGAAGGGAGGAATATCAACCAACAGAGCCTACCACAGTGACCCACAAGTTCCCTCTTATATTAATCTCTGTGTATTTCCAGTCTTAGAATGGGGAATGGAAAGGGAAAAAAAATCCAAAACGTCATTCTTCCTCCTGCATAGAAGCATATTATCTCAATTATTTATGAAACTACATATACCCATGCATGCAAAAAAACACTAGAAGAAAATACTTATAAATGTTAAGTGGAGAGGCGCCTGGATGGTTCACTTGGTTAGGTGTCTGCCTTTGATTCAGATCATGATCCCAGAGTCCTGGGCTCTCTCCCTCTCCCTCTGTCACTCCCTCTGCCGCTCTCCCAGCTTGTGCTCTCTCATTCTCTCACTCTTACTCTCTCTCGATAAGTAAATAAATAACATATTAAAAAATGTTAAGGGTGAAGATTCAGTGGAAAGAATTCAGGGAAGAAAAAGAAGTACTGTGAAAGAGAAAAAAGAGAAAGAAGCTTTTTGGATGGGGAAATGGAAAGAATAATGATGCAATTTTCATGAAAGTCATTAAATCTGTCATTCTTATTACACTGCAGTAACATAAACACCTTAACGAATCCACTGTGGAGTCAGATAAAATTTTTCTCTGAAAGTATTAGAGAGAATGATTGTGCTTGTTCTGTGCTTCCTGAAACATGTGCAGTAAAACGGTATTCCTGAGACACAACCATGGCAAAAAGAGCTTTAGCTGTGGATGAATACATTATCTCTCCCTGGAATTTTAAAGGTTCTGAGAAATCATGCAGTTAGGAAGCAGGATTCACATTCCTCAATGAAGCTTTGCTGTGACAGTTATTTTTTATTGTTCACATCTACACTCTCTTCTTTGTTCTTACAACCTTGATTTGTTCAGAGCAACATGCCCAGTTAAAGAACCATATTTTCCAGCATTCCATGCAGCTAGAGGTGGCCGGGTGACATGGTTCTAGGCAATGAGGTGGAAGTGGCAGTTGCTGAGTGAAACTTCCTGAAGAGTTCATAAAAGAAAGACCAACTGGGTGCCTGGGTGGCTCAGTCAGTTAAGTGTCTGCCTTTGCCTCAGGTCATGATCCTAGGGTCCTGGGATCGAGTCCCACATCAGGGAGTCTGCTTCTCCCTCTGCCGGCTGCTCCCCCTACTTGTGCATATTCTCTCTCTCTCTCTCTCTCTCTCTCTGACAAATAAATAAATAAATAAAATCTTAAAAAAAAAAAAAAGAAATACTGTTGCCATTTTCCCTTCCCATTCAACACCTTGGCCAAAACATGTTTGTGACTGTGATGGAGGATACAAACCTCTGAAGACCAAAGACACAGGATAAGAGAAACTGACCAAAACTATAAAGGTAGCTGCAGCCTCTGATGCTTTCATGGGTTGACTGTATTTCTCAGAACTTCTCAATCCATGAGAAAAAGGAAATCTCTATTTGGCTAAGGTACTATGGATTTCCTGTCAAAACACAGAAGGAGTGTGGGTCCTATTGGCGCCATGGGGTAGCCACATTTGTCTAAATCTTAACTTTTTGTACAAAAGAGAGAAAGCAAGCCCTCATTTGCTTGTTACATGTACCAGAGACAAATAGCTATGTGCACTGTGTCTGGGTTCTGGATAAGGAAGGAGGAGAGAACTGTCATGCTTTGAAAATGCTGAGTCCGAGATACTTCTGGGATAGCCACATGTGGAAAACCAGGAGAGCATGGGATAGGTAGGTTGGGAGCAAAAATGCACTGTAAGCAACTCGGGGTTGCCATGAAATAGTAACTGCTAATATATTTTTTAAATATTTTATTTATTTATTTGACACAGAGAGGGAGTGATCACAAGTAGGCAGAGAGGGAGGCAGAGAGAGAGGGGGAAGCAGGCTCCCCGCCAAGCAGAGAACCTAATGTGGGACTTGATCCCAGGACTTTGAGATCATGACCTGAGCGGAAGGCAGAGGCTTAACCCACTGAGCCACCCAGGTACCCCAGTAATTGCTAATATTTATTGAGCATTTAGTACAGGTTGGGAACTTGGTGAAACTCTGATTATGTTGCCATATTTAATACCTCTAATATCCCCGAGTAGTATGTGTAAAGGGTACCATTTGTCCAGAGGCACACTGGCAAAGGCTCAGGAAATGGTCAACTATTTCAGGACAAAGGACTGATACTTCTTTCACATTGAAATAGATGATCCCAAGATCAATGCTAATTCTGGAACTGCTTCTCCTTTATTTTTTGAGCATTGGAAACACTTTTCTGGATGATTTTTAAGGCAGAACTTGGTTTGAATGCTAGTTCAGTGCTGCCATTGTTTCCCATACCAACCCTAAAAACAGAAGATATACCAGAAGATGCCACTAAGAATATATGTCTATAGTAGAAAGGCATTCATTCATTCATTCATTCAACAAATAGGTTTTAAGTGTCTTCTGTTTGCCAGGCCACATCTCTTATTGCCCCTCCTCTTCTCAAAAAACAGACAAAAACAAAAGACCTCCAAACAAACAATAAAAACCCAAATCAAAAAAGCAACAACCTCCCCTCCTCCATATAACTAGCTTTCAAGAGGGCTCAGGTAGTCACATGGATATAGAATAGAGCTGTTGCAGCAAGTACTATTGCATTTTTTAAAATTATGTTATGTTAGTCACCATACAGAAGTACTATAGTGTTGACCTTGAAAATTTTATCTCCACAAACTGAATCTCATGGATCTTCATTAAATTCACGGTTACAGCTGAAAAATGCCACATTTTTTGCTATTGTCCTTTAATAATATGATAACCTTATAAAGGAACTTCGTGTGATTAATTCATATATTTAAATAATTATGAACTTATCTTTCTTCCTATTCCTGTTCTTCACCTTTTCATGCCTATTGCTTTTGTTAGATCAGGAAATTACTGTTACCAGTTTCTCTGTGGAGATATTTTATGCCTAGGCAAGTGTCAAGGGCAGAAAAAATTTCCTTCCATCCTCCTAGGTTCTCTAATAATTAAATCAACATAAAACACATTAATAGGGGTAAAAAAGTTAATTTTGCATATACAGAAGCCCCATAAAAAGGTGAAACCCAAAAACACTTAGGCAGTTGAGGCTTATATGCCATTTCTGAGCTAAGGAATGGGATAAGGGTTTGGGACTTCAAAGGGGAGAAGGGCAATTCAAAGGAAGATAAGGGTGCCTGGGTGGCTCAGTGGGTTAAGCCGCTGCCTTCGGCTCAGGTCATGATCTCAGGGTCCTGGGATCAAGTCCCACATCAGGCTCTCTGCTCAGCAGGGAGCCTGCTTCCCTCTCTCTCTCTGCCTGCCTCTCTGTCTATTTGTGATCTCTCTCTGTAAAATAAATAAATAAAACTAAAAAAAAAAAAAAAGGAAGATGAAAGCAGATGTTTGCCCTGCCATGCAAGTAAGTCCTTGAGATGAAAATCTAACCCTGGTAATAATTCTCTTTCTGGGCCAGGTCCCCCTATTTAAATTCTTTCAGGCAGTTGAAGGAGAGCTAAAAATTTTTCCAGAGTCTGCTAGGTTTGGACTGATTTCAGCTCAAAACAATCCACATGTCTGGGGTGCCTGGGAGGCCCAGGTCATGATCTCAGGATCCTGGGATGGAGCCCCACATCCGGCTCTCTGCTCAGCGAGGAGCCTGCTTCCTCCTCTCTCTCTGCCTGCCTCTCTGCCCACTTGTGATCTCTGTCCAATAAATAAATAAAATCTTAAAAAAAAAAATCCACGTGTCAAAGTGGCAGGCAAACTTTCGGGGTGGCATATTCAGAAGCTCGTTTGTCTCTCTAGCCATGTGGGTCCTCCTGGTTTTGTTTTCCAAGATTTTATTTTGGTTAATTATTTTTATTAACATATAATGTATTATTTGCCTCAGAGGTACAGGTCTGTGAAATCCAGATTTTATTTTTGAGTAATCTCCACACCCAAGTAGGGCCTGATCTCACGACCCTGAGATGAAGACTCTCACCCTCCACCTACTGAGCCATCCAGGAGCCCCAGGACTACTCATATGGATCTCAAAACGAAACAAAACAAAATACAACGTTATAACCATACACATTGTTCTGGGCTTTGCGTTTTTTCACGTAATATACCTTGGAACTTGTAAACTGCTGTTTTGCTCTCTCTAGCAATAGCAAGTTATTTCTTCGGGAAAAAAATGGGCTCTATTTAATTACACCCGATTACTCTCTGGTTTCATGGCTTAAAAGAGGAAAAAGTTGTCTTTGTCTACCCGAGTCAGTTTGAGGTTACTAGGAATCCCCGTTTTGCCCTCCTTTCTTAGCCGTTGGGAGGAAAAAAATCTCTTAACGCGAAACAAAGAGAGACCATTAAGCCAAAACTAACTCCCAAGAATAGCATGAGCGACAAGGCCACGGAAAGGACCCTCCCCCGCACACTCCACCTGCACACAAAGACCCTGCGTACAAGGCCCCTCTGACCTGCGGCGGGGGCGGGGCCAAATCCCATCCCGCCCACGCACGCACGCACGCATCCATTTTTCCGGCAGTCGCCGCTTCCGCAATGGGAGCCGCCATCCTCGACCTTTGGTCGCTTACCCCGTCAAGAGAGACACTTTGAAACTCCGCGGCAGCCATCTTCTACGAGAAGCCTGCGCTGCAGTCCTTGCTCTCAGATCACCGCGTTTCCAGAAACGGGAAAAACTGCGTTCCGTACAACTACAAAGGAAGCAGCCATCTTGTACGGCGAACCACTCCATTTCCGGACTGGCCCGCTGACGTGACAGCGAAGGCACCAGCCAACATAGGCGACTCTCGCGCCCCCTGGCGCTGGTGCCCTAGCAGTGATTCCAGCTTTGACCTGTTGGGGATTCTGTTTCCGGGTCCACTCAGGCGGGGCCTTGACGTCGCCTGGCCGCGCCGTCTACGCCGAGGGGGGCAAGGCTGGCGTGGAGTCTGAGCCTGCGCGTTGGGCGATCGGGGGGGGGGGGGAGATGGGGGCTTACGTGACGTGACGTGACGTGACGTGGCGCGGCGTGGCGCGGCGTGGGGAATTCGGGGAGGACGTATCCACGTTCCTTCAGGGTTCTTGTGTGATGTTTTAATACACCACGACCGTGTGAGACATACTTTTTCCAGATAAGGAAACGCTCGTCCTCCTTGCTCAATCTGCCAGTCCCTGACAGAAACAGGATTAGGCAGTCCCCGCTCTGTGTTTGCAAAATGGGGTAACAGTATCTAATCTGTGGGATTGTTGTGAAGAGTGAGTGTCGAGACTCCGGGGTTTTTAATTTATATCAGGTTCTCCATTGACAGCAGAAATAACATAGTATCAACAACCACTTGGTATCTTCACTTACACGACAACTTTGTGAGGACGGTAGTATCAGCATTACCATTTTGCATATGAGGACAGTGAGAGAAAGCAAAAGTAATTTGACCGAGTTCGAGAAGTAGCTGGTAGCAGTGCCCGGGTGGATTGGGGTGGGACTGACCTTAACCGCTCTAAGTACTCTCTGGTAACAGGACCTTGTTGGAGTATGTGATAAAAAGACGGTAAAGAAACAGGGACCCATTAATCATAGTTCTTGTAGCCTTGTGACAGAAAAGGGAGGCTTCTAAGGACAAGCTTGTCTGGGAGGGAGGAGAAGACGGTGGGAGGTAGAGAGGGACTGTACCAGAAGGAACAGGCGAGAGAGGATAGAACAATATTTTTGTCTTGTCTGCTCCAGAAGTGGGAAAAAAAAAAAAAAGTCTTCCAATTTGCGGAGTGGAAGTCAGGATGGTAGTAATAATAATCACTATGACTCGTTTAGTTGTTACTTTGTCTACTCTTAGAAGGTGTTAATCCAGCCTTAGGAGGCTGAAGTTGAAAAAGTAGGTCCCTTATCCTTCGCAGTGTTTCATTACCCCTATAAAACTGGGGTAGTAGGAATCCCTATCCCAGCCACTTAGCCAGATTGTTTTGAGAGAATTTTGGTGCCCTACACTGTCATTTGGTGCGGTTTTTAATGGGACCCTGTGTTGGCAAGGCTGGGGTAACTGGGCACTGTGATACCTACTGGTGGAGGGAATCTACATTTTTACACCCTCCTTAGAAGCCAAGCACGCAATGTCTGTTAACATAGAGTTAATTCTTTCAATGAATCATTTGATCAACCACTTAAAGTCTTAGGAAATTATTTTACAGGTGTGTTCCAAACGTGCACGGACACGTGGACAGATAACAATCCAGCATTGCTTGAATAGTGAAAACCTGGAAAAAATCTAGTTGTTAATCAATAGGGAACTGGTCTGATTTAAAAAATATAACACATTGGGGAGCCTGGGTGGCTCAGTCGTTTAAGCATTTGGCTTGGGCTCAGGTCATGATCTCAGGATCCTATAATCAAGCTCCACGTTGCTCAGGGGGGAGTCTGCTCCTCCCTCTTCCTCTGCCCCTCCCTCCACTCGTGAACAAACTCTCTCTCAGATAAATAAATAAAATATTTTTTAAAAATAGCAGGGATGCCTGGGTGGCTCAGTTGGTTAAGCGGCTGCCTTCTGCTCAGGTCATGATCCCAGCATCCTGGGATTGAGTCCCACATCGGGCTCCTTGCTTGGCAGGGAGCCTGCTTCTCCCTCTCCCTCTGCCTACCACTCTGTCTGCCCGTGCTTGCACTCTCTCTCTCTAACAAATAAGTAAATAAAATCTTTTAAAAATATGTGACATAGTACTAATAGCTCTTTTTAAATTTTTAGACAGGGAGAGACAGAGTGTGCAGGGTGGAGAGGGGTAGAGGGAGAGGGTGGAAGGGAGGGAATGTCAAGCAGACTCTCCACTGAGCACGCGGAGCCTGATGTGTGGCTCAATCTCATGACCCTCAGGTCATGACTTGAGCCAAAATCAATAATCTTATACTTAACTGACTGGGCCACCCAGGTGCTCCTATGCAGCTCTTAAAAAGAATAAAGCAGTGTTGTTACACAATGAATGCCAAGGTCATATTGATCACATATAATTATGATGTATGTGGCTGCAAATAACAGAATACTCTTCTATTGCAGCTTCAACAAACCAGTGTTAATGTAGTGCATATCGTAAGTAGTCCATGCACAGGTAGACCTGAAGTTTGTATGGGTAAGGTGTGCCATGCCCATACAGTGATGAATGCATCATGCGTACATCATGCAGACTTTTTTTAATGCAAAAAATTTTTCTTACTGTGAATCATATATAAAAAGTGCATAAAACATAAATGTCCAATTTAGTAAATTACTGTAAGATGAATGTCTATGTGACCGCTACCTAAGTTAAGAAAGAGAAAGTTGGCCGCCACTGTCACGCCGCAGCCCAGCCATCGTCGCTGTCGCACCTCGTCGCAGCCCGGGTTCTCGTGTCTGGCGGTGAATTAAACAGCCACCATGTCGAGCAAAAAGGCAAAGACCAAGACCACCAAGAAGCGCCCCCAGCGTGCAACATCCAATGTATTCGCCATGTTTGACCAGTCACAGATTCAAGAGTTCAAAGAGGCCTTCAACATGATTGATCAGAACAGAGATGGTTTCATTGACAAGGAGGATTTGCATGATATGCTTACTTCTCTAGGGAAGAATCCAACTGATGCATACCTTGAGGCCATGATGAATGAGGCTCTAGGGCCCATAAATTTTACCATGTTCCTCAAGATGTTTGGTGAGAAGTTAAATGGCACAGATCCAGAAGATGTCCTCAGAAACGCTTTTCCATGCTTTGATGAAGAAGCAACTGGCACCATCCACGAAGATTACCTGAGAGAGCTGCTGACAACCATGGGAGATCGGTTTACAGACGAGGAGGTGGATGAGCTGTACAGAGAAGCGCCTATCGACAAAAAGGGAAATTTCTATTATATCGAATTCACGCGCATCCTTAAACATGGAGCAAAAGACAAAGATGATTGAAAGAACTTTAGCTAAAACCTTCCAATTGCTTTGTCTTACTCCATTTTATTTCCTAGACACTTTCCCCCACCCTCATAGAGACCTGTTGCATGCAACTTAGTTTCACGGCTTGGCCTCTTTTTTTGATGTATTTATTCTAGACCTTTCTGCCACTTAGCACTTGTATAATCAAACTGCAAATGGGGTTGAGGTTGTAAATTGTGCTGAAAAAGAGATTGCGAATAAAAATCAACAAATGTGAAAGCCCAGGAAAATATATCCGGTATTTCTGGTTTTGCTGGATTTTTACATTTTTATATAATAAAAACATTATTTTGAAAAAAAAAAAAAAGAAAGAGAAAGTTGCCAACATCCCAGAAACTGCCCCCTGTGCTCTTTTACCCTGTGTGCTGGAAGGTCCCAGGTAGGTGTGCATCACAATGTGCATACACATTGTGCATACACAATGTGCATACACAGCAAGGCCCGTGAAAGCTGGCCCTCCCTGGCCAGTTGCACATAGTCATGAGGTTGTGGCCCAGTCCGTCAGAGATGTGAAAAGTCAAGGAATAGGGGGCATATAGGAGGCTCAGGTCATGATCTCAGGGTCCTAGACTTGAACCTGAAGTCAGCTTCTCTGCTCGGGAGGGAGCCTGCATCTCCCTCTCCTCCCCACTCATGCTCTCTCTCACTATCTCTGTTGCTATCTCTGTTTCTCTCAAATAAATAAATAAAATCTTAAGAAAAAAAGTCAAGGAATAAGACACAGGAATAAAATAATTATCTTTAGTGCAGGTGCCCTCAACACTGGGCTTAGCCTTGGTGGACCTGGTTGGGGACACCTCATCTGTACCAAGGATGGCAAAGCAGATGGATGGGAACAAGGACTGTGATGTTTCTGAGAATGAGCAGAGGGATCTTGGAGGTGAGCTGTAGGCTGAGGGCTGAATATCTCATCTTCTCTACCTATGTGTGATCCACTTGCTGCTCTGGTCCACCTGCTTGTGGTAGTGGCAGAAATCTAGCCTGGACAGGACCAGGAAATAAGATGGTCAATAGGATGACCACATAGGCCGTGAAGAAGTAGCTGAAGTCACCGTCTGCTGCTGCTATGCCGTTGGAGAGGCACTGGTCATGAGCAAGAAGGAGATGATCATCAGGCTCTGGCTTCTTAAAAGAAACATGTAGTTGGCAGTCAGGATACCAACCAAGGAGAATGGGCTATTCTGCAAAGTGGCACTGAATGAGTTGGAGGGCATTACCTTGATTGTGGTGGTGATGGAGAATGGCATGGTCTCCAGGTGAAATTTTTAATATTTTATTTATTTTTTTGAGAGATAGAGAGCGGTCACAAGTAGGCAGAGAGAGAGGGGGAAGCAGGCTCCCTGATGAGCAGAGAGCCCGATGTGGGGCTCCATCCCAGGACCCTGAGCTCATGACCTGAGCCGAAGGAAGAGGCTTAACCCACTGAGCCACCCAGGTGCCCCTCTCTCATTTTTATTCTATCATTTCATACTTTGATTTTTAGATATTAAACCAAACTTTCATTTTCTTAAGGTTATCAGCATTTATTTATTTTTGCTTCTTATGTTCTTATTTTTATTTTTTATATGTTAGTCACCACACAGTACATCATTTTTTTATGTACATTTTTTTTGATATAGTGCTCCATGCCAAACTTTTATTATTAGCAAAAAGCCCATTTGATCATGGTGTATAAAAAGGCAAAGGTTGGTTGCCTTTGTTTGCTAATATGTTGCAGAGAACACTTTCAGCCATATTCATAAAATATAGTGGTCTGTAGTTTTCTTCTCTTGTGATGTATTTGTCTAGTTTTGTTGTTAGGGTAACCCTGGCTTCATAAAATGGGTTGCAACGTGTTCCTTCCTCTTCCATTTTTGAGATGAGTTTGTGAAAAATCAGTATTAATTCTTCTTTAGTGTTTGGTAGAATTCACCAGTGAAGTCTTCTCCCCTGGGCTTTTCATTATGGGTAGTTTTTCAAGTCACAACTTAAAAACTTATATAGGTCTATTCAGATTGTCTATTTCACCTTTTTTAAAAAAAGTTTTTATTTATTTTAGAGAGAGCGAGCAAGCATGTGTGCACCATTGAGGGGAGGAGAAGAGGAAGGGTGAGAATCTTAATCGGCCTCCGTGTGGACCCAGTGCAGAGCCTGTTGTGGGGCTCCATCTCATGACCCTGATATTATGACCTGAGACTATACCAAAAGTTGGAGGCTCAATCAACTGAACCACTGAAGCACTCCTGGATTCCCTGGATTGTCTATGTCATCTTGAGTCAGTTTTAGTAATTTGTGTCTTTTCCAGGAATTTATTTATTTTATCTAGGTTATATATTTTGTTTGTATAGAAATAGTTATACTATTCCTTTATAATCCTTTCTTATTTCTGTGAGGAAAATAGTAATGCCCCCTCCAGGTCTTAACTGAATACCAGGTACCATGTGCAAACTGAGAAATGCTGCCCTACCTCTCCTGAAGGAAAACCCTCTGACTGGGAGCTGGATGGAGAGGGTGCCCTTTGTTCTTGGCTGGCTGCAGTGGCTTGGTGTTGGGTCTCTGCCTTGCTAATGGCGGTGGGAGGTAGCAGTCTTGGTTCAACTACCTCAGACTCTTGCTTTCCTTACTGAGTTTTCATAGATTTTGTTGAGTAGGTATTTTTTTCATTTGTCCTTTGCCTTTGTGGCCATTTCCAGAGGCTTTAAATAGTTGTGTTTTTATAGTCTTCACCAGTTTTACCACAGAGGTCAGTGGAGCTCCTCATGTCATGCTGGGAGTCAGTCCTACACCCATGGTTTTCATTTTTGAAGGCTATTTTGTTCATATGAATTTCTGGTTGACAGTGTTTTTCTTTTTAGCCTTTTGAGGGCGTCCCACTGCTTCCTGGCCTCCATGGTTTCTGATGAGAAGTCTGCTGTTTAGCTTATCAAGGAGTCCTTGTACATGGTAGGTCATCTCTCTCTTGCTGCTTTCAAGATTCTCTTTTTGTGTTTACCTTTTGTCTGCTTGAATATGATGTGTTTAGGTGTGGATTGCTTTGAATTTGTCCTGTTCTAATACTTTGCTTTCGTTTTTTCAATATATTGAAAATAACTGATTCACAGTCTATGTCTAGTAAGTCAAATGTTTGATTCCCTTAGCTACAGTTTCTCTTTATTATGCCCCCATGTACGGATCATACTTTCTTATTTCTTTGCCTGCCTCATAACCTCATAATGTTTCTGGAAAACTGGACATTTGAAGAAATCTAATGTGACAACTCTGGAGTTCAGATCCCTTCCTCCCAGGACTTGTTTTTGCTGTTTGTTGTTGTAGTTGCAGTTTGTTTGGTGACTTTCATGAATTAAATCTGTGAAGTCTGTGTTTTTTGTCATGTGTGGCCAGTGAAGTTTCTTTCTCTCTCTCTTTTAAAAGATTTTATTTATATATAGCGGCAGAGACAGAGATCACAAGTAGGCAGAGAGGCAGGCAGAGAGTCTCTCTCTCTCTTTTAAAAGATCTTATTTATTTGAAGAGAGAGACACAGCAGGAGAGAGAACACAAGCAAGGGGAGTGGGAGGGGGAGAAGCAGGCTTCCCGCCCAGCAGGGAGCCTGATGCAGGACTCAATCCCAGGACCCAGGGATCATGACCTGACTGGAAGGCAGATACCCAGTGACTGAGCCACCTAGGTGACCCGTGGCCAGTGAAGTTTCTGATCAGTTAGCATACTGGTTAGCTAATGATTAAATAGAGATTTCATTAAATACATGGAATGATTATATCTCCAACCTTTGTGGAGAGGCTCTGTGTGCATGTCAGGCGCACCTTCAGTGCTCATGAAGGCAGTTTGTAAGTTCCCCTTATCCTTCACTTACTGTTTCCACAAAGCCTCATGAGCAGCCAGAAGTGAGAGCTTAGAGTCTCCTTAGGTGTTTTTATAAGACCCTACATGTGTAGGTGGCCTTCTAGATTCCAAGAAGATGGGACAACTCATTCCTCAATTTCAAAACATTGATTTTGACTATTTTTTCCAGAGTCCTCATTGTATTTATGAAGGAGACGGATTTTAACGGTCCTTACTTTGCCATTCCTCCTGATGTTGTTTCATCCATGTAGTATTTGCAAATACTTTACTTGCAAATACTTTACTTTTCACCTCTTGATAGATGACCACATAGGATGTTTTCAATTTTTGTCATTATGAACAAAGCTCTATGAATATTTTTGTCTATGTATCTGGGGCACATGTGCTCACATTTCTCTAGCATATATATCTGGAAGTGGAATTGCTAGACCATTTGGTATGCATATCTTTAGTAGATGATACCAAACTGTCATTCTTTTTTTTTTTTTTAAGATTTTATTTATTTATTTGAGAGAGAGAGACAGTGAGAGAGAGCATGAGAGAGGAGAAGCAGACTCCCCATGGAGTTGGGAGCCCGATGTACTCCCTGTGGAGCTGGGAGCCCGATGCAGGACTTCATCCTGGTACTCCGGGATCATGAACTGAGCTGAAGGCAGTTGCTTAACCAACTGAGCCACCCAGGTGCCCCCAAACTGTTATTCTTTTTTTTTTTAAGATTTTATTTATTAATTTGATAGACAGATCACAAGTAGGCAGAGAGGCAGGCAGAGAGAGAGGGGGAAGAAGACCCCCTGCCGAACAGAGAGCTCAATGAGGGGCTCGATCCCAGGACCCCGGGATCATGACCCAAGCCAAAGGTAGAGGCTTTAACCCACTGAGCCACCCAGATGCCCCAAACTGTTATTCTTAAGTGGTTATACCAAATGATAGCAGGAAATGAGAGTTCCCCTTGATCCACATATTCACCAACAGTTGTTATTGTAAGATTGAAAATTTTGCCAATTGGTTAGTGTATAGTGGCATCTTCTTGTGGTTTTAATATGCATTTCCCTAATTATTACTTATATTGCATGCTTTTCATCCTTATGGCCATCTGAATAATTCTTCTGGAAGTGCCTGGTGAAATTCTTCTGTTTGTTTTTCTACAGTGTTGTCTTTTTCTCATTAATTTGTATTTTTATATATATTTTGGGTATAGATCCTCTGTCTGTTTTATGTGTCCCAGTGACCTCCAACTCTGTGTTTCATTTAATAACATCTTTTGAAAAATCTTTTATTTATTTGTTTGTTTTAAGATTTTCTTTTCTTTTTTTTTTTAAGACTTTATTTATTTATTTGACAGACAGAGATCACAAGTAGGCAGAGAGGCAGGTGTGGGGGGCAGGGGAAGCAGGCTCTCCGCCAAACAGAGAGCCCGATGTGGGGCTTAATCCCAAGACCCTGAGACCATGACCCAAGCCGAAGGCAGAGGCTTTAACCCACTGAACCACCCAGGCACCCCTAAGATTTTATTTTTAAGTAATCTCTATACCCAATGTGGGTCTCAAACTCATAACCCTGAGATCAGGAGTCACATGTTCTTCTAACTGAGCCAGCCAGGTGCCCCAAAAAATCTTTCATTTTTAATTTGAGTTTGGGATTTGCAGAGAGTTGGGAAAATAGTAGAAAGTGTCCCTGTCTGATCTTAGACTGTCTGCAGGACTGCTCATTTGCCCCTCTCACCTTCACCCAGCTTTTCCTTGTGTGACCCTCTGTATAATAATAGAATGCGAGTGGGCATCATTTTTTGTGACTATCCCCATGGTAAGTGGTTTAGGCCCTGTGGGTCATCCAGTCTCTGCTGCAACTACACAACCTTGCTTTGTAGTGTGAAAGTGGTCATAAATCATATGTGAATGAATGGGTGTGACTGTGTTCCAGTAAAACTTCATTTACAGAAACAGGTGGTTGGCCTGCGGGCCATAGTTTTCAGACTATGGAAAGGAACATGTTCTCCTCCTCCCCCTCTTCTCTTCCCCTTAGGTAGAATGTAGATACTGGGAGGAGGCAGGGGCAACCATCTTGGTTCATGAAATGGAAGCCATGTGGTAAGGATGGGTGAGTAATCTTATTGAAGGAAGCTGTGTTCCTGGGTTCCATAAGATTATTACATGAGAAATAAACATTCTTCTTTTTTAACTCATTGTTTGATAATTTTTTAACAGCAGTCTGTACTGCATACTACTATGCTGTGCTCAGTTTGAGTGGGTTTCTATCTCTTGCTACTAAAAGAGTTTTGACTAATACAAATGACAACAGGAATTTGGGGTCTAAAGAAAGGAATTGTTTTGTACATTCTTCTGTGGGTATGATATGTTCAGTGTTGGATTTTGTTTTCTATGATATCTGGACAGTTCTGTCTTTCCAAAACAGGGGAATACTAGGGAAAGTTCACCATTCTGCTAATGTGCAGAGTGGTATTTCTCAGAGTCACTTGACTGAATGGAAACACTTTTCTGTACTTTTTTACTGAGCATCTGCAACACCCCAGGCACTCTGGGAGTCTTCATGTGGAAGGATGAATTACAGCTTGGTGTTTCCTTTTCCTTTAAAGAAAGGCAGGTATACAGACCACCTACTAGGGGACACAGAGGTAAGAGGGATTAATTGTGTGTGTGCATAGGAAAGATTCATGAATTGTTCTCAGATTATTTGATTTTATTTATTTTTAAAGATTTTATTTATTTGAGTGAGAGAGAGAGAGAAAGAGAGAGTGCACTAGCAGAGGGAAGGGGCTCAGAGACAAGCAGACTCCCCACTGAGCGAGGAACCCCATGTTGCCCCATCTCAAGGTTCTGAGATTGTGACCTTAGGCAAAGGCAAAGGCTTTACCAAATGAGCCGCTGAGGTGCCCCTCTCAGATGATTTGAAACCTACTTCCAGAAGTAAGCAAAGGGAACAGTGAAAGAGTTTGGGGCTTTTAGTTAGAAGGAATAGAATGGGTAAAGCCATCAAAATTTCGATGTACAGGCCACAAACACAGGTATGCAAGTTATATAAACATATTTATTTGTATATCCATCTTTCTTTATTTCTTTCTTTCTTTTTTAAAGATTTTATTTATTTATTTGACAGAGATCACAAGTAGTCAGAGAGGCAGGTAGAGAGAGAGGGGGAAGCAGGCTCCCTGCTGAGCAGAGAGCCGGATGCGGGGCTCCATCCCAGGACTCTGGCATCATGACCTGAGCCAAAGGCAGAGGCTTTAACCCACTGAGCCACCCAGGTGCCCCTCACATCTTTATTTCTATTTCCAGCTCCCTTCTCCTCTGGATGGTAAAAAGTTAATGGAGGAGCAGAAGCAGCCAACATGGAGAAGTTTGGGACTAGAGAAAGGTTGAAGCCAACTCTTCAGGATGGCCGGTGGAGAAGAATTATTTCAGCAGGTATCAGGTGTAGTTGCTGCATTAAAGATTCAAGTTTTTGGTAGAGAGAGCCTGGTCTAACACTGGGTCTTGTTCCCTCCCTGACACCAGTGGTGTTTAGTGCACTTTGACTATTTCCCAACTGGAACTAAAGAAAATTCCTTAAAAGAATTGCAGAGTTATGTGGCACAGACTGCTCATTATCTACCCAACTTCCCTTATTCTTCCTAAACAACACTATGTTCTCTGCTACATTCAGATGGGTTGGGTGGCAATGGAACCCAAAGCTCAACAAATGCTTCTTGAGGGAGTGAATGAATGAATGAATGAGTGAAGAGAATGTCAGTGGCCTCAATGTTTACAGAGCATTTTGGGGGCAGTATTTTCTTTCTTTCCTTTTTAAACATTTTTTAAAGATTATATTTATTTATTGACAGAGATCACAAGTAGGCAGAGGATGGGTGGAGAAGCAGGCTCCTTGCTGAGCAGAGAGCCCAATGCAGAGCTCGATCCCGGGACCTGAGATCATGACCTGAGCCGAAGGCAGAGGCTTAACCCACTGAGCCACCCAGGCACCCCTCTTTTTTAAATTAATATATAATGTATTATTTGCTCCAGGGGTAGAGGCCTGTGAATCATCAGGCTTACACATTTCACAGCATTCACCGTAGCAAATACCCTCCCCAATGTCCATAACCCAGCCATCTTAACCCTACCCTCCCACCTCCCAGCAACCCTCAGTTTGTTTCGTGAGATTAAGAGTCTCTGATAGTTTGTCTCCTTCCCGATCACATCTTGTTTTAGTTTTTCCCTTCCCTACCCCCCAACCCTCCACCCTGTCTCTCAAAGTCTTTATATCAGAGAGATCATATGATAATTGTCTTTCTCTGATTGACCTATTTCACTCAGTATAATATCCTCTAGTTCCATCCATGTCGTTGCAAATGGCAAGATTTCAGGGTTTTTTGATGGCTGCATAGTATTCCATTGTATATATATACCACACCTTTATCCATTCATCTGTTGATGAACATCTAGGCTCTTTCCATAGTTTGGCTATTGTGGACATTGCTGCTATAAACATTTGGGTGTACGTGCCTCTTCAGATAACTACATTTGTATCTTTAGGGAAAATAGTGTGATTTCTGGGTCATAGGGTAGCTCTATTTTCAACTTTTTGAGGAACCTCCATACTGTTTTTCCAGAATGGCTGCACCAGCTTACATTCCCACCAACAGTGTAGGAGGGTTCCCCTTTCTCTGCATCCTTGCCAGCATCTGTCATTTCCTGACTCATTAATTTTAGCCATTCTAACTGGTGTGGGGTGGTATCTCACTGTGGTTTTTATTTGTATTTCCCTGATTCCAAGTGATGTTGAACACTTTTTCATGTGTCTATTGTGCATTCAGATGTCTTCTTTGCAGAAATGTCTGTTCATGTCTTCTGCCCATTTCTTCATTGTATTATTTGTTCCTTGGGTGTTGAGTTTGATGAGTTCTTTATTGATTTTGGATACTAGCCCTTTATCTGATATGTCATTTGCAAATATCTTCTCCCATTCTGTCAGTTGTCTTTTGGTTTTGTTGACTGTTTCCTTTGCTGTGCAAAAGCTTTTGATCTTGATGAAGTCCCAATAGTTCATTTTTGCCCTTGCTTCCCTTGCTTTTGGTGATATTTCTAGAAAGAAGTTGCTGCAGCTGAGGTCAAAGGGGTTGCTGTCTATGTTCTCTTCTAGGATTTTGATGGATTCCTGTCTCACATCGAGGTCTTTCATCTATTTGGAGTCTATTTTTGCATGTGGTGTAAGGAAATGGTCCAGTTTCATTCTTCTGCATGTGGCTGTCCCATTTTCCCAGCACCATTTGTTGAAGAGACTGTCTTTTTTCCACTGGACATTCTTTCCTGCTTTGTCAAAGATCAGTTGACCATAGAGTTGAAGGTCCATTTCTGGGCTCTCTATTCTGTTCCATGAATCTATGTGTCTGTTTTTGTGTCAGTACCATACTGTCTTGATGATTACAGCTTTGTAACAGAGCTTGAAGTCTGCAGTTGTGATGCTGCCAACTTTGTTTTTCTTTTTCAACATTCCTTTGGCTATTCAGGGTCTTTTCTGGTTCCATATAAAATTTAGGATTATTTGTTCCATTTCTTCAAAAAAAAATTGATGGTATTTTGATAGGGATTGCATTAAGTATGTAGATTGCTTTATGTAGCATAGACATTTTCACAATATTTGTTCTTCTGATCTGTGAGCATAGAACATTTTTCCATTTCTTTGTGTCTTCCTTAATTTCTTACTCAATTTCATGAGTTCTTTGTAGTTTTCTGAGTACAGATTCTTTGCCTCTTTGGTTAGGTTTATTCCTAGGTATCTATGGTTTTGGGTGCTATTGTAAATGGGATCAACTCCTTAATTTGGGGGCAGTATTTCCTAAAATTTAAAAAAATACTGTTCACTCAGTATTGACATTGTTAGGGGACAGATGCAGTTCATACTCTCCTTTTGTGACTGTCTTTGCAAGGAGACCAAAGAAATGGGAGGAGTAGTTGCCTCCTGGGAGTGTGACTAGATTTTTAGAGAACAGTAGATGAAGACTGACTTGCCACTGTATACTCTTTTTTTTTTAAAGATTTTATTTATTTATTTGACAAAGAGAGAGATCACAAGTAGTCAGAGAGGCAGGCAGAGAGAGAGAGGGGAAGCAGGATTCCTGCTGAACAGAGAGCCTGATGCGGGACTTGATTCCAGGACCCTGTGATCATGACCTGAGGCTAAGGCAGAGGCTTAACCCACTGAGCCACCCAGGTGTCCCTCCACTGTATACTCTTTGCAGTCGCCCACCTCCAAAATGGTCCCCAACTATCTCTGCCTCCTGGTACTCAACAGTGTACTGGGGTTGGGCTGCCACCAACAGAATATGGCAGAAATCATGGTATGTCATTTCTGAGATTTCATTTGATGAGAGAAAAAAAAACTCTCTAAAGGCCTGATATATAAGGGAAGCCATCTTAGATTTCTTTCTAAGTCAGCATGACTATATAAATTTCGTTTAAACCAAAGGCCTGATTTATGTCCCACCAAGCATACATTGTGTACCTGAGTAGCCTAAAGGAAAACCATCTGGTCCTTAATATATGGATCAGTGCTCCAACTCCCTGCATTCCTTGATGTTAAAACTTGTGATTCTTGCCTCTATGCTAATCTATAATCTTTTGATCGTTTATGAGATCAAAAAAGTATATAACCCTATGAAAACTGTTCATTCTCTGGGACATTTTCTTTCTGTGAAGAGCATGTTTCCTGGGCAGCTATCCTAACTTGGGCTTGAATAAAGCTCTCGTACTTTTAAAAATTCTAAAACGTTTGCTCATTGTGCATTAGCACAATTGCAGAAGACCCTCTGGCTTCTGTTTTGGTTGCTGTCTCTTCCCAACACCTCCTGCCAGTAGCCACTTGAGTGAGCTGTCAGCTGGGCTTCAGTCCCTGAAGCCTTGACTGGGGCTAGAGGATCTGCTCTAAGTTCACTAAGTGGTTTTTGGTAAGAGGAATGAGAGAGAGGGAGGGAAAAAGAAACTGTGATCAAGGCAGAACTTAACCAGGGAAAATGGGAGTTCTGAAATTCCAGGATGATCCAGGGATATCGTTGTTCTATTGTCACTTGGTGGAAAACAATCAAATTGGTTCATCATTTGGAACCTCGTGGGTCCCCCTAGATTTGCAACAGACAGCTGCCAAATCAACTTCCCTGTATTGTATTTTAATAATGACTGTGTTAAAATGTTTAACCCTATCCATTATGCCATTTTGATGGGGTGTAACAAGATCAACTTCCTAGTTTGAGATCTGCTCTTTGATAGGTGTGACTTTGGATAAGATACCCTCTCTGGACCTGTATATCATGTCTCTGAAGTAAGGTTTAGATTGTTCTCTAATGTCTCCTAATGTCTATATGAGTCTGGGAATTTATTCAAGGGTGTGGGGGTAGTAGAAAGAGCTCCAACTCAGAGTCCGTCCAGGTTTCTAAACCACCGGATATTTACTGGATTTGCTATTTGAGTTTAATCATCTATAAAACAGGTATAGTAATATTTATAATGAAAAGCCCATGTATTCATTCAATCAGTGTTTGTTGATACCTTGGGATTCTGGGCTGAACAATCAACTTCCTGTCCTCAGAGAGATTACCTTCTGTAATAGTTTCTTTTTTTTTTTTTAAGATTTTTATTTATTTATTTGACAGAGAGAAATTACAAGTACACTGAGAGGCAGGCAGAGAGAGAGAGAGAAGGAAGCAGGCTCCCTGCTGAGCAGAGAGCCGGATGCGGGACTCGATCCCAGGACCCTGAGATCATGACCTGAGCCGAAGGCAGCGGCTTAACCCACTGAGCCACCCAGGCGCCCCAGTTTCTTTTTTTTTTTTAAATATAAGTTTTATTTATTTATTTGATAGAGAGAGGGAGAACACAAGTAGGCAGAGAGGCAGGCGGGGATGTGTGTGTGTGTGTGTGTGTGTAAGCAGGCCCCCTGCTGAGCAGAGAGCCAGATTGGGGCCTCGATGCTAGGACTCTGAGATCATGACCTGAGCTGTAGGCAGAGGCTTAACCCACTGAGCCACCCAGGCGGCCTGTAATAGTTTCTTATTGCTGCTGTAACAATTTACCACAAACTTAGTGGCTTAAAACGATACAAATTTATTATCTCTACAGTTCTGGAGGACAGAAGTCTGAAACAGTTCTCACGGTGAAGTCAAGGTGCCTCTGGTTTGTCTGATGTTTCTTGTGGTTGCGTTGACGTTATACTGTGCATTTTTAGCAATTTTGTGACAATACCACAGAAGTGAGGTGGACTTCTGGGTGTATCAGATCAGTGGGTACACGATGTCGTTCTGTCTTATAATTGGTGAACTTAACCTTAATCGTTTGGTTAAGGTAGTGGTTGCTAGGATTCTCCAGGGTAAACTTATTATTTCTTTTTTTCTAATTACTAAATATTTTAGGAGAGATACTTTGAGACTGTGCAGATAGGCTTTCTTTGCTTAAACTTTTGCCTAGGCTTTTATTTTCTCGGTTTGAAGTATATTTTAGGGTCTCAAGTAATAGAAAGCCATTGCTACCCTCAGGTGAGCCTATTGGCAAGGGTAGAGCGTATAGTCGGGCGCCCGGCGGGCAGCCCGTTGCCCTGGAGATTGGGGTCCTTCCTCTGTAGGCGCCGCCATCTTGTGGCGCCAGCCCGGGCCCAATGAGCGCCTGCACAGTGGCCGGAGGCGGGGCGGCGGCAGCGCTCGGCGCGGCTTGCGGCTCAACTCGTCCCGGTCATGGAGGCGCCCACCGTCCGCCTGCTTCTGCTCTTAATGCTCGGGGCCTGGAGCCCGGCGCCGAGCAGCGCCTCCCCGGAGGCACCGCTGCTGGTCAACGAGGACGTGAAGCGCACGGTGGACCTCAGCAGCCACCTGGCCAAGGTGACGGCCGAGGTGGTCCTGGCGCACCCGGGCGGCGGCTCCACGTCCCGCGCAGTCTCCTTCCTCCTGGCCCTGGAGCCCGAGCTCGAGGCCCGGCTGGCGCACCTCGGCGTGCAGGTGAGTGCGGGCGAGCGGCGGGGGTCGGCGCACGCCGGCCCGGCCGCCTTGGCGGACACGTCAGCGTAAGCCTGCTGGAGCCAGGCCGCCGCCCACGTGGGCCGCAGTCCGATCGCGGCCCCCGGCTCCCCCGAAGGGACCCCTTCTGGGCGGGCGGGCGGGCAGTACCCGCGCGGTCCTCGCGCGGAGGATCCCCCGTTGCCCGCCCTGCCCGAGGAGAACAGCGGAGTGGCCGCCTCTGCGAAGGGCCTAGCGGGGCGTAGGGGTGCACCGAACTTTGATTTCCCACGACTTGATGCAGGAGCCCAACCGGAGGACGAAGAAATGAGCCCAAATGAGTATCTACATTCCCTTAATTCAGTGTCTGGCCCATACTTGGTGCTTCTTTCTAGCCGTCTTCCAGTAAAATCAGAAATGTAACGTTGTGTATTTTCCAGTTTGTAATTTGAAACCGTTGCTAATGACGCTTTTAAAATTTTGTTCCTCTCCTTAAAGAAGTCATGTCGGTAATAAAACTACTCTCTTCAGCTGCACAGAAAGGTCAGGCCGGAATCACTCCCTTCCCCCTACCGGTTCTCATTCTTGCACTATGGCTTGGAAGTTTGCTTTATGTACTTCCCCAGCATTTCAGTGAATGCTTTTACATCTCAAGGAAAGAAAATGTTGGTCTACATATTCATAGGTTTGCTTTTTATTACTATTTTCATTAAGTAATGTTCATTAAGTGATTACCCAATTATTTGTTGAGAGGAGAATAGTCATTACAGTGTCCTATTTCTTCTAAGTACATCTTGCTCTTTGACTGAATCTGGAGCTATAAAGCTGGGTTTATAGGGATTCATACTTCTGAAAGGATTCCTCTTCCTTTTTGTGCCTTGTCTGTGATGGAATGCACAGTTTTATTCATAGGTTTGTTAAAAGATGGATCAAACTTCATTTGAGGGGTGCCTGGGTGGCTCAGTGGGTTAAAGCCTCTGCCTGGGATTGAGCCCCACATTGGGCTCTCTGCTCCAGAGGGAGCCTGCTTCCTCCTCTCTTTCTCTGCCTGCCTCTCTGCCTACTTGTGATTTCTGTCAGATAAATAAATAAAATCTTAAACAACTTTATTTAAATGTGTGCTGCCTCCTTTGATTGTCTTGATGTTAAATTCCATTCTTTTATAAAAACTAGTTCTGTGAGGCACCTGGGTGACTTAGTTGGTTAAGCACCTGCCTTTGGCTCAGGTCATGATCCCAGAGTCCAGGTCAAGCAGAGAGCCTGCCTCTCTCTCTCCTTCTGTCTGCTGTTCCCCTTGCTTGTGCTCTCTCTGTCCCTCTCTATGTTAAATAAATAAAATCTTAAAAAAAGAAAAACAACAAAAAACTAGTATGATGTATTGAAGTTGCCACAGTTTAACAAGACACCTGCAGAAGCTATTTGCCATCATACTGGAGAAAGGCAGATTACTGCAGACAGGTCCCATTCACAATCTACTGTGTGTAGAGTGTTGTGGTAGGTGTTTTAAGTACATTCTCTTTAACACTCATGTTGGCCCTTTGAGGTATAGACTTACTGCAGGTGAGGAGTGCAGTCGAGGAGTTAAGTTGTGTAAACCCCATGTTAGCTCTTAGAGCGATGAGTGAATCGGGACTTAGGTTAGTTTCAGACTGTGTGCTCTTTCACTGACCCCATTGTGTCTTCTGGTGTAGGTGGCTCTGAGGTATGGTTGTGTTGGGCTGTAAGACCTGTAGCCACATCACCAGATTTGTTCAAAATCATTTGTTAATTTTATAGCCCCACTATAAATGGATATATGTACTCCTTCACACCCCTGTCTCAATGGGAATTGTAACTGGATGTTAGACTTAGCAAAGAGGGTGTGTCCAAGTCAACAATTGACTTGGAGACCTTGATAGGAGGCCTTGATAAGGTTGCTAGAAGTTTTTTTGTTTTTTTTTTTTAGATTTTTTTTTTAATTTATTCATTTGACAGAGAACACAAGTAGGCTGAGAGGCAGGCAGAGAGAGAGAAAGGAAAGCAGGCTCCCCGCTGAGCAGAGAGCCCCATGCGGGGCTCGATCCCAGGACCCTGAAATCATGACCTAAGCCGAAGGCAGAGGCCCTAACCCACTGAGCCACCCAGGTGTCCCAAGTTTTTTCAATGGATTTCTCTTCAACCTTCCATGTAGAATTTTAGGAACTGGTTAGAAGGGACAATGGTGATGTCTTAAAAAAATTTTCTTTTTTTTATTGGTAAGATTTTTATTTAGGGGTGCTTGGGTGGCTCAGTTGTTAAGCGTCTGTCTTGGCTCAGGTCATGATTCCAGGGTCCTGGGATCAAACCCCGCATCGGGCTCCCTGCTTGGCAGGAACCCTGCTTTTCCCACTCGCCCTGCTGTTGTGCTCCCTCTCTTACTGTCTCTCTCTTTGAAGTAAATTAAAAAATTCTCTCTCTCTCTCTCTCTCTTTTTTGAGATTTTATTTATTTATTTGACAGGTCACAAGTAGCCAGAGAGGCAGGCAGAGAGAGAGAGGGGGCAGCAGGCTCCCTGCTGAACAGAGAGCCTGATGCGGGGCTGGATCCCAGGACCCTGAGATCCTGACCTGTGCGAAGGCAGAGGCTTAACCCACTGAGCCACCCAAATGACTCTAAACAAATTCTTTTTGAGATTTTATTGATTTATTTGACAGAAGAGACAGCAAGAGAGGGAACACAAGCAGTGTGAGTAGGAGAGGGGGAAGGAGGCTTCCCGTGGAGCAGGGAGCCCAATGTGGGGCTCGATCTCAGGGTTCTGGGATCATGATCTGAGCCGAAGGCTGATGCTTAACAACCGAGCCACCCAGGCACCCCTAAAATTTTTTTAAAAGGAATTTTATTTATTTAAGAGAGAGAGAGACATAGGGAGGGAGGGAGTGCAAGTGGGGGTGGGGAGTAGAGGGAGAGAGACAAGTAGACTCCTTGCTGAGTGCAGAGCCCAATGGTGGGACTCAGTCCCACGATCCTGAGATTATGACCTGAGCCAAAACCAAGAGAAACCAAGGCTTGGATGCTTAACTGACTGAGCCAGCCAGGTACCCCTAAACACTTTTTAAGGATTTTATTTTTAAGTCTTTTCTATGCCCAATGTGGGGCTCAAACTTCCGCAGAAGAGTCACATGTTTCAATGACTGAACCAGCCAGGCACCCACTTTGTGGCATTTTAAAATAAAAACAGCTTCTTCCTCATTATAGTTCTTTGTGCCCTCTTGGGAACAAGTGCTTCAGCCCTACTAGAGTTTGGGCTGGCAAAGAGATCAACAGTGTGTATTAGGTTTTCCTTAGAGTCTGCTCCACTGTCTCATGATTCAGGGTGTCTGCTCTTTCTCAGCAGAGATACTGCTGGAGTTAACATTCTTTTTCTGGTTACACCTCCTTTTGCAGTGAAGGATGAGCATGAGGGAGTGTGACAAGCAGTGGCTGTTGGACTTACCCACTGTTAGCGTGCATGCAAGTAGAACCATTTTTGGCCACATGTGAGACTTTTTTACTACTGTAGTAAATAATATATATTTTCTATGCAAATGTGTGTTTGAATGTAAATGGAGATGAAAAATGTCACCTTCATATTGGGAAATGTAAAGTGTAATTTCTATTTATATTTGTGTGTTTGGTCATTCAGGAAAATATGTATTTATAGAGTTTACTGTACAACTTAGATAAAAAATAAGTCTTTGACTATGTTCTTATGTTTCATATGGAAAAAAATTGTTACCAGAGTTGTCTTTAAAGTGTTCTTGTAGTTTGAATACTTTACTATGGTTATTCTAAGGCAGTTGGTTAACTGTTGACTCAAATTTAGAGGCTAAAAAACATAATAAAAAGAATAGCCTCTTTTGTCCTGTTATAGGTGAAGGGAGAAGATGAGGAAGAGAACAATTTGGAAGTACGAGAAACCAAAATTAAGGGTAAAAGGTAAGCAACCAAATAGTCAGAATATCTATATACCCTGCCTCTTCTTGTTATAGGTTATCCTATTGGTTGGAATCATAAGGTAGGAGAGTTGCTGAGGAAGTACCTGGTGTTCTAGAGGCTGTTTCAATTAATATAGTGTGTGGTAAGTAAGCAACAGGCTGTAATGTATTCTGGACCCAGTTACGTCTTTTCTGATTACTAATGCTAAAATTGCCCCTCACGGTGGCAGTTTTACAGGAAGGTAGCTACTTTCCATACCAGGTCAGGTCTGCTAATATACATGAGGACAGGGATCCCCAAACAGTGGATGGAGAACCAGTATGGTATGTGAGAACTGCAAGCTGTTTGCCTCAGTAGATCGCCTCCCATCTGTTGTTGGCTGCCATCCTCTTTCCTAACAGAGGACAACTCGACTCCTCTTATCTCCTCTTGAGCCTTCAGGGCATTGAACGTGAGACTTCTTGGAGGGAGCAAGGCTGAGCTCTCTGAAGGCTGGGGTTGGACTTGTTCTCTGCTTTAACCTCAGCACCTAGCACGGGGCCTGGCACTTACTAGTTACTATAAAACACTTTGTTAAGGATATTTTCCAAAATGCATAAAGCAGGAAGAACCGAATAAAGAATCCCCATATATCTCAACACCCAGCTTCAGCAGTTATCAGTATTTTGCTTGGTATTTATTAGGCTTTGAACTATTTGTTCAGTGAGTGATGTGGGAGGAAGAAATGTTTTTAGCCTCAGTGATTTTTTTTTTTTAATATTTTATTTATTCATTTGACAGAAAAACAGTGAGAGAGGGAACACAAGCAGTGGGAACAGGAGAGGGAGAAGCAGGCTTCCTGTCGAGCAGGGAGCCTGATGCGAAGCTCGATCCTAGGACCCTGGGATCATGACCTGAGCCGAAGGCAGACGCTTAAGGACTGAGCCACCCAGGCACCCCTATTCTCGGTGCTTCTAAACTGGAGGAGGAAGCAGTTGTGTCCTGCCCCATCCAGGACATTTGGACGTTTTTAGTGACAGCTGAGGGGTGCTGCTGGCATCTCGTGGGTTGAGGCCAGGGATGCTCCTGAACATGCTGCAATTCCCAGGACAGGTCCCTTCTCCCAGCACACAAGTAGCCACTCACGAATGTGAACAGTGCCAAGGTTAAAAAATCCTATTTGCTGTGGAAGACTGCATTAGCTTATGCTGTAGTTTGTCATAAAAAGAAATAAAATATTTGATTCCTGACCAGCAAACCTTTGAGCCTTACAGCTCTTGGTTCCCACATGATTCAGAAAGCAGGTCTCCCTGCTTGGCAGAGTTTGTTTTTGTTTGATTTCGTTTGTTTTGCAAAGTTAAAAGAATTTTTTTCTCATTAGTTCTGAATTTTTAAAAACGGAGAATATTACATAGTAACTATTGTTTTCTTACGCATATGCCCATTTATACATAATTTTACATAAGTGTATAAATGGGATAATGTTAAATTTATTGACCTGCCTGTATAAAGCTTAATGGCAATATTAAACTTGCCGTTTATCCTGCAACCCTAACATGACAATGTTCTGATCCATGAAAAAAAAAATGTGCTCCTTAGACACCAGTATAGTCAGCTCTGTGTTGACTGCCTAGCCTTTCATCAGTCAGAAGCCTTCATTAGCTGCTGCTTCTGAGTTCCAATGAGAATTGATATTTCTTTTCCTTTTTTTTTTTTTTTAAGATTTATTTGCTATAGAGAGAGTGAGTTCGGGCCAGTGAGCAGGGATGGGGAGGGCAGAGGGAGGGGAAGAGAGACTCTCAAGCAGACTCCCTGCTGAGCACAGAGCCTGACAGCGGGCTCTGTCTTATGATCTCTTATCCTGAGATCAAGACCTGACCTGAAACCAAGAGTCTGACACTCAGCCAGCTGGGCCACCCAAGCACCACTGTATTCTTGTTATTATAAACAACTGTGAAATGTATACCCAGACATTTGTCTTAAAAGACTTAAATTAATGGGTTAAAGTTGATCTCTTAAAGGTAGCTGCATTTGTCTTGGGTACAAAATGTTGCCATGACTTTGAGCTGCTACTTCTGTTTTTGTTTCCCTTCATTTCTTAATTTTCTTGCCTCGTTCTTCCTCTAGTGGGAGATTCTTCACAGTCAAGCTCCCAGTTGCTCTTGATCCTGGGGCCAAGGTTTCAGTCATCGTGGAAACAGTCTATACCCACGTGCTTCAGCCGTATCCAACCCAGATCACCCAGTCAGAGAAACAGTTTGTCGTGTTTGAGGGGAACCATTATTTCTACTCTCCCTATCCAACGAAGACACAGACGATGCGTGTGAAGCTTGCTTCCCGAAATGTAGAGAGCTACACCAAGTTGGGGAACCCCACGCGTTCCGAGGACCTCCTGGATTATGGACCTTTCAGAGACATCCCTGCTTATAGTCAGGTAGGCGCTTGTGGAGTCCACTCTGTCCCTGCCTACTTGAGAGAATGTCTCCTGGAGTGATCGCTAGTGGATGAGCTTGGCGCTGTGAGATGGGTGTAAATCTGAAGTCTTTTTTTTTTTAAATTTTATTTATTTGTTTGACAGACAGATTACAAGTAGGCAGAGAGGCAGGCAGAGAGAAAGAGAGAGGAGGAAGCAGGCTCCTGGCTGAGCAGGGAGCCCGATGTGGGGCTCGATCCCAGGACCCTGGGACCATGACCTGAGCCGAAGGCAGAGGCTTTAACCCACTGAGCCACCCAGGTGCCCCTGAAGTCGTTTTTAAAGATCGTCCCAAAGATTTTCACCTGTTGTGAAATGATGCCATGTGAGTCACTGTTCTCATTTTGGGAGTACAGCTTGAGGCTGGGAGGTGTAGGAAGATTTTTAAGAAGGGCTCGAATAAGGAAAAACATGGCAGTTCATGAACCTCTCATAAACTTCCTGACTTGGATTTTTGAAGCAAGGACACATGAGCTGAGTTGAATGACTGCATCAGCACTTAGGACCTGTGGAAGCCTGACAGTAGCCAGTGACAGTGATAACTAGAGATTGCTGAGGTCTCTAAGGGAGCCCACAAACAGCAGTCATCTTCCCCCCATTTCCAACTTCTGTGTACACTGAGAAACAAAAGTATTGAGGTAGGTAGTAAGTGGCAAAATATGTAGCTTTATAACAGGTAAAGACTAGGTTGAAGGATGCTGCCACTGCAGAGCTACAGAGGCATCAAATGCAAGGGCCGGGGAGGAGAAGAGGATTAGGGAAGGGAAGAACAACTTACTTTATTTTTAAATCTTTATTTCCTAGGCTCTGTAGATAGTGTATTAAATAAGATCATTCATTTCATTGAATCAGAGTTAAAAATGTAGTTAAAAATTTTTTTTTTTATTCTCTAGCTATAGACGAGGAAAGAATCAGTGAAACTAAATTACTAGATTACAAATAAATTAGCTTCCAGGGAAGATGGGCAAGTTGTATGTAGCACAATTCTAGCAAATATACTCACATTAAAAAAGAATAATAAAAAAGTAGCATTTGGAGGGTTGAAGTCAGGGTTGGGGGAGGAGGGAACAGGCATTGTGGGTGGAGGCCCCAAGATGGGAGACCAGGTGCTGTGCTGATGGGGATGGCTGCTGGGGTGATAAAGCGGGCTGCCTCATTGAGCCTAGGAGTTGGGCCTTAAACAGAGAGGGAGCAATCAAGGCTTTAAAAAGACTGTTGTTATGGAAAAGTTCAAACATATACAGAAGTATAGAGAATGGTGCAGTAACTTCCCATACACTTATCACTTTGACTCTGTGGGTATCAAAATCAAAATATTACTATACTTACCAGCACTCATTTTTTTTTTCCTCTGCTGTAATATTTTAAAGCAGATCTTTGGAATCATGCCTTTTTAGCCTACGAACTTGATTATCATCTCCGAAATACATGGATATTTAAGACCTGTGCATGCATTTCTGTGTTTAGAATGTATGTCACTGAGGATGTACAGTCACAATAGTTCCAGTGCCACTTGAAATAATTGTTTCTGTTTTCTCAGTCTCTCAGATGTTAGTTTCACATCTGTTCATTTTGGGTCATTTTCTGCTGTTTAAGAATTTTTTTTTTTTTTTTAAGATTTTATTTATTTATTTGAGAGAGCATGAGAGGGGATGTCAGAGGGAGAAGCAGACTCCCCATGGAGCTGGGAGTCCGATGTGGGACTCGATCCCAGGACTTCGGGATCATGACCTGAGCTGAAGGCAGTCGCTCAACCAGCTGAGCCACCCAGGCACCCAAGAATCTTTTTTTAAATCTTTTTTTTTTTTTTTTTTTAAGATTTTATTTATTTATTTGACAGACAGAGATCACAAGGAGGCAGAGAGGCAGGCAGAGAGAGAGGGGAAAGCAGGCTCCCTGCTGAGCAGAGAGCCCGATGTGGGGCTCGATCCCAGGACCCTGGGATCACAACCCGAGCCGAAAGCAGAGGCTTAACCCACTGAGCCACCCAGGCGTCCCAAGAATCTTTTTAATTGATACGATTTTTTGAAATGAAAACAGCCAAAATTATGTAACAAGGTATATTCACAGAACTGTTGCTTCCACTTCTCCCTTCTGTCTGTTCTTGGTGACCATTTATATTAGCTTTTGGTTTATCTTTCTAATTTTTTTCTGTAAATATACGCAGATTATGGTAAATTTATATTCCCCCCCTTCTCAAAAAGTAGCACCCTGTGTGTGCTGTGGACTCACAGGATGGCTGAGTCACCCTGTGGACAGGTTTTTGCTGGGAGAAGTGAGAGTGGCTCTCTGCGATTCCTGATGTCACCTTGTGGTGCGGAGAGCTTTTGGGGCGCATGCCTCTGTGGAGCTGAGGGACTGGCTGGTCTGAGTTGTGTTACTTTTCTTTTCTTTTTTTTTTTCTTAAAGATTTTATTTATTTATTTGTCAGTGAGAGAGAGACAGCACAAGCAGGGAGAGACGCAGGCAGAGGGAAAAGCAGGCTCCCCGCTGAGCACGGAGCCCAATGTGGGGCTCCATCCCAGGACCGTGGGATCATGACCTGAGCCGAAGGCAGCCACTTAACTAACTGAGCCACCCAGGTGTCCCATGAGTTGTGTTTCTTCTAAATGCTTATTTTTTTTTTTTTCCTCATTTAAAACTGAGTGATTCAGTTTATGTTGGGGGCAGGGATTTGTTAGTCTCTTTTGTAGGCTTCTAAATTTTGAATATTTTGGATTTTGGACTTTCTCCATTTTAAATAAATAAAATGCTCATGAGAGACTATTTGGCAAATACAGAGGGAAATTTTGATGCCAGTTGACATCCACTTTTGACGTAATAGTACGTGAGTCATTTCTTTCTAAGCATAGGGGCCTTTTAATGTGGAAATCATATCATGTATAAAATATTACATGATGCTTTTGCTGCTTAGACAAACATTTCTAAACATTTTACATTACTTTTGTAAGCCATTTTTTTAAAAAAGATTTTATTTGTTTATTTGTCAGAGAGAAAGATCACAAGCAGGCAGAGAGGCAGGCAGGGAGAGGGGGAAACAGGCTCCCTACTGAGCAGAGAGCCCAATGCAGGGCTCGATCCCAGGACCCTGAGATCATGACCCGAGCCGAAGGCAGAGGCTTAATCCACGGAGCCACCCAGGCACCCCTGTAAACCATTGTTAATAGCCACTTAAGATCCTGTAATTTGATGTCTTATAACTTATTTGCTAAGTTTCCTATGTTGGACAGTTAGCTTTTTACCTATAACACTATAGTGGTCTTCTCTTCACATATAACTTTTTATATAGACTCAGGGTGGATTTTCTTTTTTTTTGAAATTAAGTTTAGACTCAAATTCCAGTTAGTTAACATATGGTGTAATACTAGTTTCAGGTGTACAATATAGTGATTTTCAACACTTCCATACAACACCCAGTGCTCGTCATAGTAAGTGCCCTCCTTAATCCTCATCACCTATGTCACCCATCCCCCCACCCACCTCCCTCTAGTAGCCATCAGTTTGTTCTGTTTGTTCTCTGTAGTTGAGTGTTTCTTAATATTTCTCTTTATACACACACACACGTATTCCGTTTGTTTCTTAGATTCCATATATGGGTGAAATCATATGGAATTTGTTTTTGTCTGACTGATTTCGCTTATCGTTATACTGTCTAACTCCATCCATGTTACTGCAAGTATGAAGATTTTAGTGGTGGAATAATATTCCATTGTGTTTGTGTGCGTGTGTGCATCTTTATCCGTTCTTTATCCATTCATTAGTCAGTGGGCACTTGCGCTGCTTCCGTATCTTGGCTAGTGTAAATAATGCTGCTGTAAACATAGGGATGCAGGTATCTCTTCGAATTAATGTTTTTGTGTTTTTTGTGTAAATACCCAGAAATGCCATTGCTGGATCATAAAGTAGTTGTATTTTTAAGTTCTTGAGGAACCTCTGCTGGTTTCCACAGTGGCTGCACCAGTTTGCATTCCCAGTGCATTGAAGGTTCCTTTTTCTCCACATCCTCATCAGCACCTGGTGTTTCTTGTGTTATTGATTTTAGCTGTTCTGACAGGTGTGAGTTAGTATCTCATTGCGGTTTTGATTTGCATTTTCTTGATGATAAGTGATGATGAGCATCTTTTCATGTGTCTCTTGGTCATGAGAGAGATTTTCTGAAGTAAAAGTTTTCAAATCAAGGCATATGAACCTTTAAAAAATTTCTTGATGAGGGGTCACCTGGGTGGCTCAGTTGTTTGAGCGTTAGATTCTTGGTTTTGGCTAAGGTCATGGTCTCAGAGTCATGAGATCAAGCCCCACCTTGAGCCCTGCCGTGGGCTCTGCACTCAGCTGCTAGTCAGCTTAGAGTTCTCTCTCCCTTTGCCTCTCCACCCATGTGAGCGCCCTCACTCTCAAATGAATCTTTTTTTTTTTTTTAAAGATTTATTTATTTGTTTGATAGAAATCACAAGGAGGCAGAGAGGCAGGCAGAGAGAGAGGAGGAAGCAGGCTCCCTGCTGAGCAGAGAGCCCGATGCGGGACTCGATCCCAGGACCCTGGGATCATGACCTGAGCCGAAGGCAGAGGCTTTAACCCACTGAGCCACCCAGGCGTCCCTCAAATGAATCTTTTAAAATAATTAAAAATCTGGGGTGCCTGGGTAGCTCTCAGTAGGTTAAAGCCTCTGCCTTCAGCTCAGTCATGATCCCAGGGTCCTGGGATCAAGCCCCACATTGGGCACTTTGCTCGGTGGGGAGCCTGCTTCCCCCCCTCTCTGCCTGCCTTTCTGCCTACTTGTGATCTCTGTCAAATAAATAAATAAAATCTTAAAAAAAATAAAATAATTAAAAATCTTTTGATGTATATTGCCAAGTGGTTTTTAAAAGGATTTAGCTAATTTATTTTGGCACCGGCAGTCAGAAACTGCTAGTTTGCTCACACCCTTATCCATGTCAGCATTATACTATCAAATATGATTATGAATGAAGTTTTACTTTTAAGAATCTATTCATAGGATGAGTGAATAAAGTGGCAGGAGCCATGAGAATTAATAAAATATCCTTTTTCTTGGACTTTTGGGAAAGAAGGGTGTTTTCCTGATCCTTCTGTCCTTTAAGATCCCATATTTAAGGTTCCATGTGTGTATTCATAAAAGGGCACTTACATTACTAGTGACTAGAAAGATTTAATACTAATTTAAGTGGTGAAACTGGCAAGGTGAAGGAATTTCCAAAGGTATCTCCTTTAATTCTGTGAGGCCTCCCTGGGAGGCAGTATTTACTACGGAGGAGTGCACAGTCGGAGCTAAAAAGTTGAAGACTCCTGGGGCACCTGGGTGGCTCAGTGGGTTAAAGCCTCTGCCTTTGGCTCAGGTCATGATCTCAGGGTCCTGGGATCGAGCCTGCTTCCCCTTTTCTCTTTGCCTGCCTCTCTGCCTACTTGTGATCTCTCTCTCTCTCTCAAATAAATAAGATCTTTAAAAAAAAAAAAATCAAAGACGCGAAGAACTAATATTACCACTTCGATTTATTTATGACCTTGAATGTGTTAAAACTGCTGGGCCTCAGTGTTTTTAATTTGTAAAACGAGATGAGTAGTACTTCTTTCTATTGTTTTGAGGATTAAATGACCATGCATTTGTTTGGCGCTCATCAAGAGTGACTGACATGTGTATTTTTGTTAGCTCCATACACTTAGCTAAACTGGTCTCTCTTCTGGGAACTTCTCTGGGTATGTCTTCTCCATGTTAAAAAAAAATCCAGTAGTGTCATTAATCATCCTCATTTTTGAGGTTATTTGCTAGCTTATTGGGTAGACGTTATGTCTTTAGGAGATCGTATATATATCTTGTCAGAATTTTTCTTTATTATAGGTTAAGATTTCGTTTTCTTGCAAAACTGCAAAAATTATTCAAAAGGCAGTTTTAAGACCTCATTGTAGAAATTTTGAAAATAAAAACTACAAGGAGAAAGTAGAGACAATCTGGGAACTCTGTTTCCTACCGTGTTGGGTTTCTCCTGTATTTCATTTCAAGTTCTTTTTGTTCTTTTACGCCTATGGTGGCTATAAGATAAGTGGCATGTAGAAGTTTTTGTTTTTAAAGTACAACCGATACTTATGTTGGAACCTAAAACAATTTTGTGTAGTCTGTTTTTCCATTTAGTAATACATCATGAATATTTATTTCCATATGCCATTAAAAAGTTCTATAAGCATTATTTTAGAATATAGCGTGCTTTAGATACACCGTAATGGAGCCATTCTCTTGCTGATATATGGATTGTCTCCACTGTATTTGAAACTAGTGTTGATTCATCTGTCACCTAGACTTGCAACAACTTTTCTCCTTTCTCTCCAGGATGCATTTAAAGTACATTATGAGAACAACAGCCCTTTCCTGACCATCACCAGCATGACCCGGGTCATCGAGGTCTCTCACTGGGGTAACATCGCCGTGGAAGAAAATGTGGACTTGAAGCACACGGGGGCTGTGCTGAAGGGACCTTTTTCACGCTATGATTACCAGAGACAACCAGATAGTGGAATAGCCTCCATCCGCTCATTTAAGGTACAGGGTGTGCAACATGGACATCGGGAGAAAGTACCCTTTTATCACATTTGCCCTTTGGCTTTTTGAAAGTATCTAAATATGGACCATTGTTGAGGATCGATTGGTGTTCAAGTAGTTCAGTTCACAAGGTTAGAACCAACAGAAAGAATCTAAAAAAAAATGACCCCATTTGTATAAGGAGGCCATTTTTAAAAAGATTTTATTTTTAAGTAATCTCTCTTAATCATGGGGCTTGAACTCACAACGCTGAGATCGAGAGTCATGTGCTACACGGACTGAGCCAACCAGGTGCCCCAAAGTAGGCCATGGTTTTTTTTTTGTTGTTGTTTGGTTTTTGTTCCTTTTTTTTTTTTTTTTAAAGGTTTTATTTATTTATTTGACAGAGACACAGTGAGAGTGGGGGAAGTGGGAGAGGGAGAAGTGGGCTTCCTGCTGAGCAGAGAGCCCAATGCGGGGCTCGATCCCAGGATGCTGGGATCATGACCTGAGCCGAAGGCAGATGATTAATGACTAAGCCACCCAGGCGCCCCATAGGCCCTGTTTTTAAAAGAATATTTGATTAATAGAGAAAGGAAAAACTATACCACCACCCAGAATTAGCATTGCTCATATTTTAATATTTCCTCTTTCTTTTATAGTGCTGTTTTTAAAAGATACTTGATCATATTGTATATGACATTTTATATATTTTTAGTCTTAATAAAATGAAATCTTGTATTTTCAAATATAATAAAAAATGAAAACATGTTCAGTTGAAAACCTCCTTGAAAAACAGAGTTTGGGGGGCGCCTGGGTGGCTCAGTTGGTTAAGCGACTGCCTTGGGCTCAGGTCATGATCGTGGAGTCCCGGGATCGAGTCCCACATCGGGCTTCAGCTCCATGGGGAGTCTGCTTCTCCCTCTGACCTTCTCACCTCTCATGCTCTCTCTCTCTCTCTCAAATAAATAAATAAATAATCTTTAAAAAAAAAAAAAAAAAAAACAGAGTTTGGGGCACTGGCCTCCTGCACAGTTGAAAATCTGGATATAACCCCCCCTGAAATATTATCCCCCCCCCCCATTTTTATTTATTTATTTATTTATTTTTATTTATTTATTTGACAGAGAGAGAACACAAGTAGGCAGAGAGGCAGGCAGGGGGGTGGGGGTCAGCAGGCTCTCTGCTCAGCAGAGAGCCTGATGTGGGGCTCGATCCCAGGACCCTGAGACCATGACCCAGGCTGAAGGCAGGGGCTTAACCCTCTGAGCCACCCAGGTGCCCCTGGATATAACTTTTGACACCCAGAAAGTTTAAATACTAATATTCTCCTGTTTTCTGGAAGCCATACTATTAACATAAACAATCCATTATCATATATTTGGTATGTTGTATGTATTTTGTACTGTATTCTTTTTTTTTTCTTTAAAGATTTTAATTATTTATTTGACAGAGAGAGATCACAAGTAGGCAGAGAGGCAGGCAGAGACAGAGAGAGGGAGAAGCAGGCTCCCTGCTGAGCAGGGAGCCCGATGCAGGGCTTGATCTCAGGACCCTGAGATCATGACCCGAGCCACCCAGGCACTTCTGTACTGTATTCTTAGAGCAAAATAAGTTAGAGAAAAAATGTTAAGAAAATCATAAGAGAAAATACTTTATAGTATTTATTCTATCTGCTGAAAAAGATCTATGTGTAAGTGGACCTGTGCAGTTGAAACCCGTGTCGTCCAGGGGTCATCTGTACTTCTTACTACAGAAGGGCTCATTATGAATTATTTCTTCTTGAGTTATTTCTTCCTGATTATGAAAATACTCTTACAGATTTGGAAGTTATAGTAAAGAATATGAGGTGGAGAAATGGCCTCCATAACCCTACTACCTAGCAATTTAATGGAATTTCTCCCATTTTTAGTTTCTCTCCCTGCAGAGTAACTTAGAGATTATTTTTATCTTTATCTTTTTATTAATCCTTTAGTATTCATAAAGGTAGTTGTGATCATCTTCATTATTTATTGTTTAAGAGAATTAGCTATTTGCTTACCATGATTGAGAAATAGATGTAATATCAGGAAATTTTGAAGCCTTGGGGGAGGCTAGATAGATCTCTTTTTAGGGTGTCCCAGTTTGGGGACTGTTTCAATTAAATAGTGCTATGGGGAGGTTCTTGGTGCAGGAGGTCTTTTCTGTCTTTTCGATCATCTCCCATGAATAAGTTTCTGGGGGCTTTAGAAGGCTTGTTCCCTCTCTTGCAGACCATCCTCCCTGCTGCTGCCCAGGACGTTTACTACCGGGATGAGATTGGCAACGTTTCCACCAGCCACCTCCTTATTTTGGACGACTCCGTAGAGATGGAAATCCGGCCTCGCTTCCCTCTGTTCGGCGGGTGGAAGACCCATTACATCGTTGGCTACAACCTCCCAAGCTATGAGTACCTCTACAATTTGGGTCAGTCTTTAGTAGTTAGGGAATGGAAAGGGGAGAGACTATTACTTTCTTTCATTTCCTGCATTTTTTGTTTCTAGTGGTGGTTGTGTGTGTGTGTGTGTGTGTGTGTGTGTTTTAACAATTGCCATTTTGATGGGAAGAGAATATTGTTATTTTTTGGAAGGCAGGGATATTAGGAACAACTTTTCATGGGTGGGGACAAATTACTATTGTAAAAGTAATACATGCATTTGGTAGTTAGTTCGAACAGTCCAGTAAAAGTCCTTTTCTTAACCCTCTTAAAACTTCTTAATTATATAACAGTTAAGTTATATAATATATACTATATACAACATATGTTATATAATATATGCTATATAACATAATACATATCAATAATACAATAATATATAATATTATGATCATTTTGTCATATTTTCTTCAAGTCTTCTTAAAACCTTCTAAATACAAAATTAGAGAAAACCACCAGAAAAATGTATAGCTCAGTAAATGACAATTAGAACACCTCGTAACCACCACTTACTCAGGCCAAGAAATTGAATTGAGCCAGCCACCCCAAAGGTTCTCCATGTACCTCTTCCTTCCCCACAATAGTGGTTACCATCCCAACTTTCAGTATCTGCTTTCTTGACTTTGTTTGGTTTTATCACCCAAGTGTGCATCTCTGGAGTCTCTAGTTTTGCCCTTTTCAAAAAATTTGATGTCTTGTGAGTTTCTGTTAATCGTTCTCTCCTCCATCTGATTTTTAAAAAAAAATAGTTTATCTGTTGAAGAACATGAGCCATTTGTAGTGTACAATCTGGATTTTGCTGACTTCTTACTCAAAGTGGCATTCAGTGTATTCCTGTGTCTTCTGTATTTCTTGCAAATTGAAAACTGTTACCTTCCTTGCTGTCTTATGAAAGGCATTATTGGCCCAGCTTGTATCTTATCTTTCCTTTCCTTTTTTTTCTTTTTCTTTTTAAAGATTTTATTTATTTATTTGACAGAGAGAAATCACAAGTAGGCAGAGAGGCAGGCAGAGAGAGAGGAAGGGAAGCAGACCCCCTGCTGAGCAGAGAGCCCCATGTGGGACTCGATCCCAGGACCCTGAGATCATGACCTGAGCCGAAGGCAGCGGCTTAACCCGCTGAGCCACCCAGGCGCCCCTTTTTTTTCTTTTTGAATTTTATTTATTTGAGAGCACGCACAAGCAGAGGGAGCAGCAGGCAGAGGGAAAGGGAGAAGCAGGTTCCCCACTGAGCAGGGAGCCTGGCGTGGGGCTTGATCCCAGGACGCTGAGATCATGACCTGAGCCGAAGGCAGATGCTTAACCAACAGAGCCACCAGCCTCTCCCAGTTTGTATATTTTCTGTCCCAGACATGGAATCAACCATTTTTCATCAAAGCCCTAGTATCTTCTTGTGGAAAAACATGTTTTTAAGACCATAGTCTGAGAACTAGGAATGCATATTGTTCTTAGTTTGGTCAGTATCTAGGCCTTTTCAGTTAACAGAGGTAGGTGTGTATTGTATTTGTGTAAGAAAATTATGAACTTATATAGTTAATGGTGTGATATCTGTGTTATATCTGTATCTAATTCCATATTGAGAGTCCTTGTTCTGAAGGACAGAGAAGGTGACAGAATTAGAGCATTACACAGTTAGTTGTTTTATCCCGCACCTAATACACAGAAGTTTCAGAATAAAAATGATCATACTACCACTTCCAATGTGATTACTGAAAAGAATTTGTTTATTTTTTGGCATATCCTCTCCCTGTCCTACCCTATTGTTTAGGTGTGCTGTGCATATACTGTATATCTGTTGTCAGAACAAATAGCCATTACACAGTGTGCTCCCCCCACTTTTTTTTTTAAAGATTTTATTTATTTAGAGTGAGAGCCAGTGAGTATGAGCAGGGGGCACAGGTAGAGGGAAGGAAGAAGAGAAGCAGACTGCCTGTGGAGTAGGGAGCCTGACTTGGGGCTCCATCCCAGGATCCTGAGATCACAGCCTGAGCCAAAGGCAGACGCTTAACCGGTGCTCCGGGCCTCCCTGCTTTTAACTCTGGTCTTACCTCTATAGTAACTGTAGTTAATGCCAAAACCATGTCAGTGTTCACATTGACAGCTGTAGTCATTTTGATGATCTGAAGCTCATTCTCTTAGGGCTTATGGGAATGAGTTCTCACACATCGGTAGTTGATGACAGGTTGTGCCTTTTGTGCATATAAGCCATTTTGAGGAATATAACATAACTGGCCCATATGTCTTTTCCTTGACATGTGTTCCTTTTTTGGTATAAAATGTCATTGTCGAGGTCTGATGATGATCTAATTTTTCCCCTTTATAAGTCACCTCCTCCTCCAAGTCTTTTTATATAAATATTGAAAGAGATTCTTTAAAATTTAATACTTTTAGTGGAACATGTTTTTTTTTTTTTAATATTTTATTTATTTATTTGACAGAGAGAGAGAGAGATCACAAGTAGGCAGAAAGGCAGGCAGAGAGAGAGGGGGAAGCAGGCTCCCTGCTGAGCAGAGAGCCCAACGCGGGGCTCGATGCCAGGACCCTGAGATCACGACCTGAGCCGAAGGCAGAGGCTTAAACCGCTGAGCTACCCAGGTGCCCCAGTGGAACATGTTTTGGCAGTGGTTGCTGTGTTACTTTTCTTGGGTTTGCATTTTTTTTTCAACTTTTGAAACCTTTTTGTAAGTTTTCTCATTTGAGGCTCCTATTATTTCTATGTTGAGTCTTGGCCTGTTTTCAATATTTGGTAGTTTCTCTTGAGTCTTTTCTTCATTGAAAACTTTGCTTCTTTTTGCTTTCTGTTTATTATAAGACATTCCCTGTTGTGTTTATTTATTCTTATTCCTTATAGCTTATCCTTCATTTCTAAAACAATTTATTTCTAAAATTTATTTCCTGAAATTTTTCTGTGTTCTGTCACTTTTCTGCCTTTCTGTCACTTTTCTGTAATTCTGGTTTGTAGTGCTCTTTCATGACTTATGTCGTTTTTATAGTACCTTTAGTTTATTTTGGAATACTGGGAACAGGTTTTTTTTTTTTTTTAAAGATTTTATTTATTTATTTAACAGGCAGAGATTACAAGTAGGCAGAGAGGCAGGCAGAGAGAGAGAGGAGGAAGCAGGCTCCCCGCTGAGCAGAGAGCCCGATGTGGGGCTCGATCCCAGGACCCTGGGATCATGACCTGAGCCAAAGGCAGAGGCTTTAACCCACTGAGCCACCCAGGCGCCCCTGTTTTTTTGTTTGTTTTGTTTTTTAAAGGGAGACTGCATGTGGGGGAGAGACTGCAGAGGGAGAGAGACTCCAAAGCAGGCTCCATGCTCAGCATGGACCCCAATGTGGGAATCAGTCTTATGACCCTGAGAACATGACCTGAGCTGAAACCAAGAGTTGGATGCTTAATTAACTGAGCTACCCAGGTGCCCCACAGGAACAGTTTTAATCAGTTTTGTGGCATGTATTTCTGGCACGTTTTCATTTTCTCTTGAGATGTTCTCTCTCTTTTTTTTTTTTTAATTTATTCATTTGACAGAGAGAAAAAGCTAGAGACAACCAGGGGCAGTAGATGAGAGAGAAGCAGGCTTCCCGCCGGGCAGGGAGCCAGATGCGGGGCTCGATCCCAGGACCCTGGGATCATTACCTGAGCTAAAGGCAGATGCTTAACAACTGAGCCACCCAGGCACCCCGAGATGTTCTCTTTTTTTGTAGCTTTTGAAAATATAACTTAAGAGTGAGGGGCACCTTTATTCTGTTGCTCAGTTTTGTTTTGTTTTGCTTTTAATTAAAAAAAAAATTTTTTTTTAAGTGAGCCAAACTCATAACCCTGAGGTCAGGAGTTGCATGCTCATTGAACTGAGCCAGCCAGGCACCTCTGTGTTACTCTTTTTTTTTTTTTTAAAGTTTTATTTATTTATTAGAGAGAGAGTGAACATGAGATGGGGAGGGTCAGAAGAGAAGTGGGGAGCCTGATGGAGGACTCAATCTTGGGGCTCTGGAATCATGACCTGAGCCGAACAGAGTCACTCAGCCAACCAAGCAACCCACGCGTCCTGTTGTTCATGTTTAATGTGAATTTTTAGGAGGAGGTGTTGTAACTGCCCAGTTTCCCTGTTGATTAAATACGGCAGCTTGCTTGTGGAGCCTGCCCTGTCAGTTTCCTGTAGCTCTGTTGTCCCTGTTAGGCTCCATTTTGATTTTCCTTCAGCAGTTTTTCCTCTACTTAGGGTGCTGTCCTGGGAGGTGAGCTCTGCTGGCTTTCCCAAGTTCTCAGGGACTAGACTGCTCTAGACTCACAGGTCCATGGGCCTATTTGCTCGCCCACCATGTGGGGTTGGGGGAGGACTCTGGAGCTCTAGTCACTTCCTACAGTTGGCCTGCCTTCTTCTCTAGTCAAAGTGGTGGCCTTTTTGGGGCTCTTCTCTCCTCAGGTCTATCACTTGCCCTGTTGGCTCCCTCTGCTTTCTCCTTTACAGACACCAGTAATGGGCCGGTTGTGTGTTGGTGTTTTATAACTGCCCATTTGTATTTTGGGGTTCATGGAGATCTTTGTCTTACCTAGTTTTGTTGTAAAAAATGTTCCATGGTTTCACTGTCTAGTTGCTCTTTCTTTATGTAAAAATTGGGGAAGACCCATAAGTATGCTGCCAGCGCCACCTCTGTCTCCCAGAATCTCCTAGTCCATTAACTTTAACAGATTTTTTTTTTTTTTTAAGATTTTATCCATCTATTTGACAAAGAGAGAAATAACAAGTAGACAGAGAGGCAGAGAGAGAGGGGAAAGCAGGCTCCCCACTGAGCAGAGAGCCCAGTGCGGGGCTTGATCCCAGGACCTCGAGATCATGACCCGAGCTGAAGTCAGAGGCCCAACCCATTTTGCCACCCAGCCGCCGTTGATCCATTAACTTTAATGGCACCTCGTAATTCTGCTCTTTGTGAGATGAGAGTGTCCGTACCCTGTGCTTACCTCTAGCTCCTGTGTCATTTTCTCTGGTTTTCATATTCTTGCATGTGTTTGTCTTTCTCCAGGTGACCAGTATGCACTGAAGATGAGATTCGTGGACCATGTGTTTGATGAGCAAGTGATAGATTCTCTGACAGTGAAGATCATCTTGCCCGAAGGGGCCAAGTGAGTGCAACTGTTCCTTTCCTCTGCTTCCCGTTTCTCTGGTAGTGGCCTTGTACCTTAAGGGGAAGCTGTGTAGTCTGGGGTGGTGAGGAGGTACTCGCACCTAGCTTTGACTGAGAGGTCTGCAGGGACTTTCTGACTGGAGTTAAAACAGAAACGTTAGACTCAGATGAGGGCACTGGGTTGATTTATGAACCACAGTGCCCAGAGTGCCTCTGCGGGACAGATGCGGCGTCCAGAGGGGATGGGATGACCTGCAACAGGACAGAATGTGGGCTCAGGACAGCCAGGTAGCCCTTGTACTGTGTGTGTACAAAAAAGAAGAGCAACAGTGGCTCTGTTTTATCCTGGGCTGGTCAGACCAGGTTCAGGAAGCAGAGGAGGGACGAGGGTGGGGAGTGGTCCTGCTGGTGTATTAGGGTTCCATGCTTACAGACAGTAGTGCTCTCTGGTCAGACCAGGTTCAGAAAGGGGGGATGGTGTATTAGGCTTCCATGCTTACAGAGACAGTAGTGCTGTCTTTGGCCACTGTAAGCAGCAAGGAGTGCATTCGGAAGGGTAAGGTGCTTCTTATAAATTGGTGGCGTAGGGGGACTTAGGTGGCTCAGCGGGTTAATCCTCTGCCTTCGGCTCAGGTCATGATCTCAGGGTCCTGGGATCGAGCCCCACATTGGGCTCTCTGCTTGGCAGGGATCCTGTTCCCCCCGCCCCCGCCTGTTTCTGACTACTTACGATTGATCGCGCGCGCTCTCTCTCTCTCTCTGTGTCAAATAAATAAATTAAATAAATAAAAATAAATAAATTGGCTCTGCTCTACGTTGCAGAGCCAGAGCATCTCTGGGAGTCCATTTGGTGGAAACTGACAGTTGTTCATGGGTGACCTGCCCTTGGCATGAATGATAAGCACCTGTGTGTGTCTTTGTGTCATTTCTCTCTAGGTTCACTTCAGAGGGGAACTTCTGCTTGCCTCTCTTGGGTCACATGCTCACTCTGGTCATCAGAAAGATCAGTTACCAGATTTGTTCCTCCTGTGGAGGATATTCCACAGGGGATGGGGAGTTCTAGCAAAACTAGGGTGTGAGAACCTAGAGGAGGGAGAGTGGATCTAGGCAGACGAAAACAAGACATGTCCCACTATACGTTATAGAAGTTCTCAGTCACGGGAGGAGAAAGAACTTCTGGAGTGGACTTCTCAGGGGCTCCTTCAGGTACCTGAGAGAGTCTTGTTGGGTGGAGTGTGCAGAGGGCTTTGTGGGCTGTGTGAGTCCGGTGTTGGTTGGAACTGGCGAGCACTAGCAAGGACAAGATGCAGGGAGACGGTCGTTACCTCAGCGGAGAGCAGTCTACTAGTCAGGGTGCTCTGGCAGCGGGTCAGCTGTCTCAGGAGGTCTGGTGGTCCTTGGTGCCAGGAGGGGAGTGGAGTGGAGTATGAACTCAGTGATCCTGAAAGGCCCCCTGAGCCTTAGAATTCTCCAACCCCCAATAAACCTCGGTGGTCAGTGCAGTTTGTCTTAGGCCGTATTTCATTCCCACCTGCGTCCAGGAACATCCAAGTTGATAGTCCCTATGAAATCAGTCGGGCCCCAGATGAGCTGCACTACACTTACCTGGACACGTTTGGCCGCCCTGTGATTGTTGCTTATAAGAAAAACCTGGTGGAACAGCACATTCAGGACATAGTGGTGAGTAGCTCCACTGCTCTGCCTTTTGTGTCTTCCTCCGAACAGTACAGGGTCCTGGGAGCCAGGGACTTGGCTTTCTTTATCTTTCCCTGCTTGGGCTGTAGGGCTTTGAGTGTAGTCACCTCTGGGGGTATGTGGTGCAGCCTGCATGACAGTGGGCCTGCTGAGGCCCCTCTGTTGCTCCCAGGTGTCTGAGTCCTTGCAGACCTTTGGAAGCCAGTCCTCCTTGTTTGTTCCCTCCCCTAGGTCCACTACACGTTCAACAAGGTGCTCATGCTGCAGGAGCCATTGCTGGTGGTGGCTGCTTTCTACATTTTGTTCTTCACTGTCATCATCTATGTCAGGCTGGACTTTTCCATCACAAAGGTACCCCTTGGCTTTTTCCCCACATTTGTTTGTCATTTTGTGTCTTTGATAATGTGTTTTGTTAACTTGACTGAGCACTGGGGTCCTCTCAGCAAGCCCAAGGCAGAACCATGTTGCCAGCAAGCCTCCCCACTGCCTGTGGCCTCTGCCACAGAGGGAGAGAGAGACCTTGTTCTTGTTGCTGTGGTCACAGAGCATGCGGGGTTGTGAGGCGGGTTGGTGCTAGTGTGAGTACTGTGGAAACGGCAGCCTGGGTTTCATGGTGGGGCTCCCCTGAGGAGGCTGACAGGCAGAGAAATTAGGGAAGGGCATTCAGCTAGAAGGAAGAGTTTGTGCAACAGCAGGGAGGGCTTCGGTGGAACCTACAGAGAGCAGTAAGGTACATGTAGCAAAGATGTTGATCTGGCTGGTTCCATAGGCAGCCCAGTGAGATAGCTCCTAGCAAGCCCTGTCATACAGAAGGACTGAGTGGAGGTTTTACTATGAGATAGTTCCACTTTTTAAGTTATAAATGCTGCTTTTGTTTATTTGTTTTTTAAATTTTATTTTGAGTAGGCTCCACACCCAATGTGGGGCCTGAACTCATGACCCTGAGATTAAGAGTCATGTGCTCCACTGACTGAGCCAGCCAGGCGCCCCTGCTTTTATTTATTTATTTTTAATTTTTTCTTTAAAATAATTCCACATTTCTGGAAACTTTGCAAGAATAGTGAAAATAACGATCGTATGCTTTGTGCCTAGACCTAGCACTTAACATTTGGTCTCTCTTGATATATAATTTTTTCTGGGCTATTTGGGAGTAACTTGGAGACATTTATATACTCCACCCCTTTGAGTACTAAAGCATGTGTGTAGCCTATGGGCAAGTCTTCTCTTTTTTTAAAAAAGATTTTATTTATTTATTTGACAGACAGAGATCACAAGTATGCAGAGAGGCAGGCAGAGAGAGAGGGGAAGCAGGCTCCCTGCTGAGCAGAGCCTGATGCGGGGCTCGATCCCAGGACCCTGAGATCACGTCCTGAGCTGAAGGCAGAGGCCTGACCCACTGAGCCACCCAGGCACCCCAAGAATCTTCTCTTAACGTAACCACAGTAGAGTGATCTAACTTAGGAAATGTTATGTTGGTGTAACGCTGTTAACCAGCATGCAAGCTGTGTTTCAGGTTTGGCGGACTGTCCCAGTGACCGTATCATTTTTAGCACTTGTTTTTCTTTCCTCAGAATCCAGCTGAGGATCATGCATCCCATTTTGTTGTCTTGTTTGTTTTAATCTGGGACAGCCCCTCAGCCTTTCTTTGTCTTTAATGACCTTGACATTATCTGACATTGTAGAGACGGGTTTTGTCGAGTATCCCTTAACTTAGAGGAGTATCCTGTGTTTCTCTCTGATTAAATGGAGATAATGCATTTTTGGCAAGAATGCTATAAAGTGGTTCCGTGTCTGCAGGGCATCCCGTCAGGGGTACCTGATGTCTGCTGGTCCCAGTGCTGGGATGGAACTCTCCTTACTTGGCTAAGTCGATGTCTGCCTAATTTCTTCATGTTAAAGTTACAGTTTTTTTGTTTCAATTAATGTATGGTCTGTTTGAGGCTATATAAATACTCTCCTATACATTCACTGATTAGTTCTAGCATTTAATATTAATTCCTGTCTGAATCTGCTGTTAGTGTGGTGGTTGGAAAACTGATTTCCTTTGGTTGGCCCTGTGCTGGAAGGAGAAGCTTCTCTTCCTGGTTGACTGATTGGCAGGTTGTTACTTGTACGGACTCCTGGCTTCTTACCTTGCTCTGTGGGCAACTGTCTACTGGTGCTACTTATTTTGATGCTCAGATTATCCCAGATTTGTCAGTTTTTGTCATGTCTCATCATTTTTTCAAGCACTTCCTTATCATTGGGCATAGCAGCATGTTTCAGGTATATTCTGTACTTTCTCCAGGCAGTCCTGGTTCCGTTCAGTATGGAAATGGTACCTAGAGAGCATGATCTGGGAGCTAGGTGTGATCATTGCTTTTGGGGTGTCACTGTGTCTGGGCCTTTCAGCAGACAGAGCCAGGGGAGAGACGTATGGTATGTATAGGAGCAGTTAACACCGCTGTCTCACATCAGTCTGATGCTGCAGGATTCTTAACCGTCCTCCCTCATTCCAGTTTTCACTTCTCTCCTGGATCCCAAAATCAGTGTGTTTATTCATTTGTTAAATTTCGTACACACACAAAATAGTTTCAGAATTGTTGCCCTCGTGCCCTTAGAAACACCAGACCTATCAGGTAGAGTCCCTGGATTTTGTTAGCAGTTCTTTTTTGTCTTGAGACTGAGAATGTCTTGTCAGAGTACTGGGTTCCAAGGTAACTGGCGGAGTTTTCCTGTGTTAATGCATTTGAAATGTAGTTAGGTTCATTTGTTCCTGTTTGGATTTTATTGCAGTTTCTCCCTCTGGTACTGTTTAATCTGGATTATGAATTTATAAAACCCTGCCCTGTCAATAACCAATTTCATCAATCTCCGGATATCCTTCCTGATTGATTTTGCAGAAATAAGGAGATCCTTTAATTCTTATTTCTCCTTCTTTCTTGCACAAAAGGTAGCACAAGTACAATGCCTTGTCCCTTTTTCTAACTAAACAGTTTGTGAGAATTACCCATATCAGTTCATAGAGCTCTTCCCCATTATTTATTTAGTTTTGCATAGCTGCAGAGTATTCCGTTGAACGAATGGGTCAGTTTATACAGTTTCTTACATATATGTCTCCCTGTTTTACAGCTTTGATAATTTATTGAGAAAAAAACAATTGTGGGCCAAATTAACCATTTGCAGACCAGATTTAGCCTTTGAGCTGCCCAGTTAGAACTTCTGAAGTAGACACATGATGACAGAGAATTCCGGAAAGTATGTAGGGTCTCATCTGAAGGGCCATGAATGGCAGGATAAGGAGCTCGGACTTTTCCTTTAGGCCCTGGGAAACTCTTGAAGGTTTTAAGGGGAGAGAAATAATAAACATCCTGGAAGCTTTCCCTGACCTGCACTGAGATTTCTCTTCCCTTAGCGCTTCACCTGTCCCTTTCATGGTGTATTAAGCATTCATATTCCTTCTCTCATCCCTCTCTGCCCTGCTGGGCTTTGAAGTAAAGTTTCATCTTCATTTCCAGTCCTGCCCTTTGCTGAATTGGTCCAGATTTAGTGTCAGCAAAGGTTGGATTCTCTGACATTCTAAGATTGCTTTTCTAGTTTGCACAGCCAGTGGTGGGTACTCTTTGGGAGGTAAAGCAGGCTCAGGCCTGGATGTTGTCACTCATGATGTCTCCCCTATAGGATCCAGCTGCAGAGGCCAGGATGAAGGTGGCTTGCATCACGGAGCAGGTCTTGACCCTGGTCAACAAGAGAATAGGTCTCTACCGTCACTTTGACGAGACTGTCAATAGGTACAAGCAGTCGCGGGATGTGTCCACCCTCAACAGTGGCAAGAAGAGCCTGGAGACAGAGCACAAGGCCTTGACCAGTGAGATTGCATTGCTACAGTCCAGGCTGAAGACAGAGGGCTCTGACCTGTGCGACAAAGTAAGTGTTTGCCATCCTAGAGTCACTTGGGTCTTTGGCCTCCTTTTTCATGCCTTCAGGGATTGTCCCCCACTTCTAGAGCACCACGGGGCTGCTCTGGGTGCACATGCCGGGCAACTCTTGCTCACTGCTGGCTTTTGTCCCATGGTGCCAGCCCTTAAAGTAGAACAAGAAATTTGGGGGTTTCGGTTACAGGCTGGCTTTGGAAAGCTCTGTTAGCCTCCATGTCACTGTCTGTCCATGTGGCTGCTATTGAGAGCGACAGCTGGCTCTCCTGGAGGCCAGCCTGGGCGAGGCTCTAGGCTACTCGTGTGTGCTAAGAACCTAGACTTTGAATCAGGCATTTGATTCAGACTTTGTCAATCTGGGCAAGTTACCTGACTTCTGTGTCTCCGTTTCTTCATGTGTCAGTACTTATCTCACTATGTTGTGAGTGGGAAGTGAGTTGGTACATGTAAATTTCTAAGAGCCCTGCCTGGGACCTGCTTTATGAGCGAGTCCTTGTTACCTATAACGGAAGAGGGGATCCCCTCCTCAGAGGTACCCCTCAGAGGCCCTGATGATCCTCCTCTCCACATGCCACTCTCAGTACTCCCTCTCCTTACCACTGTGTTCTTCATAGCACCTGCCTCTTTCTGGAACTCTTTACATGCTCGAGTATTCCCTGGTGGCTGTATGAGGGCCAGATGCCTTATTTGTCTTGACTGCAGTTTTCCAGAGCCTAGACTCTTGTGCTTAGTACTGTGGCTCACTCCGTAAATGTTGAATGATTCTGACTGTGAAGTCCTCAGCTTCACACCCACCTGGTGATAACAGGCGTCATTCAGTGTCTCTGCCACACCCCTGCCATCAGTCCTGCCCAGCTGAGTCCCTGGACCTAATTTGACCAGCCCAAGGGAAGAAGATAAACGTACCTCGAGGACCTGCTGTGTGCCTGGCATTGTGCTGGGGGATTGCCCGTATGTTCCCATTCGATCCCCACGGTCCTCCCGTACAGCTGAGGCCTGAGGTCAGAGTTTAATGGTACAGAGAGTGGAGCTGGCATCTGAAGCCAGGCCTGTCTCCCTCCACTGCCGGCGCCTCTGCTCTGGGAGCTCCGGGGTCTGTAGGCAGGGAAGGTGGTGGGCCCTGCTGAATGTGGGCCGGGGACCACTCTGAAGCTCTGCCCTGCTCTTGCCTCGGCCAGGTTAGCGAGATGCAGAAGCTGGACGCGCAGGTCAAGGAGCTGGTGCTGAAGTCTGCGGTGGAAGCCGAGCGGCTGGTGGCTGGCAAGCTCAAGAAAGACACGTACATTGAGAACGAGAAGCTCATCTCTGGAAAGCGGCAGGAGTTGGTCACCAAGATCGACCACATCCTTGATGCTCTGTAGCCCCTGACCGTTACCTTCGGGGTGGGCCCAGGGCGCTGCACTTTCAGATGCCAGGTTGGGGGCGAAGGGGGGAGGGCTACCATCAAGGCTGCTGAATGCTGGCATCTGTGTTTTACAAAAGGCCTTCAAGGAAGTGAAGCCAGGGCCTGCCATAGGCAACACAAGAAGCTTCGTTTTTGTCTTTAAAGGGTTCGTTTTTAAAAAAAAAAAAAAAAAAAAAAATTAAATCCCACTAAAAACAAAATATCTTTGTGTTTTGAACAAAGAGATTTTCAGTAGGTGATTGGTTTTGTTTTGCTCTGAAGAAGCCTATGATATCCTTTCAGTCCATAAGCCCCTTGTTTTTTGCCTTTCTGGCTCCTGATGTTTGGGTATTTTATGAGTGTGTGTATGTATTTTGTTTTTTGTTTTTTTTTAAACATGTGTGGCCAAATGAAAATAAAGCAGGGACTGAACATTTGTTTGTTCTGGTAACAATCGCATAAAAGCTTGGAGGTCTACTTTTATCAAGTGCTTTTTATTCATTAAATAGTGGATTTGCTTCTTAGAGCAAGTTTGCATGGCAGGCATTGCCTCTGTTTTACACGTTAGGACACCGAGGCCACAGAGTTAAAGTGGGCTACGTCAGGTCGCCGAACAGAGGAGAGGAGCAAGTGGAGCAAGGACTTTGTTCTTCCATTTTTTTATCTGTTCTGCATCCCATGCTGTGCTAGGCTTTAAGGATACAATGACAGATGAAAAAGAGAGCACTAGTTCTTATGGAGGGCAGATAGACGATCAGATACAAATTCATAATCACAACTTGTGATAGGCTCATGAGGAAAAGGGACAGGGTTCTCCTGACAGTATTTGCTTGAGAGTATCGAGTTTCCCGAAGGAGGTGACTTTGGAGTTGGGCTCTGTAGGAGTTACATAGAGGATCAGGAGGGAATCCAGAGAGTGAGGTGAGAGTGTAGGGCATAGGGTCAGAGGTGGGAAGAGCCCCAGTGAGATCAGGTTTTGTAGGTCTGACAAGGCTTTTGGCTTTATCCTAAGATCATGGCGAGACTGATCACTGTGTGAGACATGCTTAGATTGGTATTTTGGCTGAAAGCAAACTGCTGAAGGCCATAAACAGGGATGGGAGAAACCCTTGGGCAAGGATGGCCATGTGCCCATATGGGAGAAACCCTTGGGCAAGGATGGCCATGTGCCCATATGGACGCAGCGGAGATTTAGGTGGGGGAATGGACAGTGTGAAATGAGTGCCATGCTTTCTTCTCTACTTTCTCCCTGAGGTCTGTGCCTTGTTTCACTTAAGGTAATTCCTGCTCACCCTTCAGGTGAGTCAGGCTGTCTTGTTACACTCTGTCTCCACATCATAACGCAGTTGGGATGTGTGTAATTACAGGAACTAGCTGTGATGGGGCAGGGTTTTTGTCCCATCGATAAGGTCCCCTTATGGTGTCTGCTAGATACTCAGATTGGCATGGGATGCACAGAGTGTGACATACTGGCAGGCGGGGTTGACCATCCATTATGGAGAGGTCTTTGGAGAGGTCTATAAAGACCAACCAGTTTTGAGGCTGGTGATGATGGGTTCTGTTTCAGACACAGTGAGGTGGCTGTGCCGGTGATTTCCAAATGGGAATGTCGGGGCAGTTGGATATTCAGGTTTGGAGTTCAAAGAAGGGGCCTGGTGTGGAAATGATAAACGTGGGTGTCGTTTGACACGCTGTGGAATGGCTGTGGTAATGGTCGAGGTTGTGGCAGGTAAGGGTAGGAAGGGTATCCAGAGTGCATTGGAGCACCCCGTACCCTGCACACAGGTTGTGGAGCAACCCCTGAAGTAAGAGAGCAGGGGTGTGTGGGGTCCTGGGGGCCCAGGGAAGAGGGGATTTTAGGAGGAGCAGCAGCAGCACATGCTGCGGAGTTGTCCTGCAAGAGGAAGGCTGGGCAAGGTCAGCCTGTGCTGGGAGCAGGTCACTGAAGTGGTCCTTCAGGGGCTTGAGCATGGTGTGGGTGGAGCCGTGGAAAAGAGAGTGGCACCCAAGGGAGGCTCCCTACCAGTGTGAAAGGTGTGCATCAGAGACAGGCCATGAGAGAGAAGGCTGGAGGGCGCCACAGGGCGTGCAGCTATGAACACTGGTAGAGGGAAGACTTCAGTGTGTTCAATGCCAGTGGGTTGGGTTCGGTGGAAAACGAGGCTGAACATAAGAAAAAGTGGGCAGGGTGAGGTTTCTCAGGCAGTGGAAAGATCCATGGTCCAAAGGAAGGAGAGGACTTTGGATATGGAGGAGAAAGTTGGCTCAAGACTTCGGCACGCAGTCAGACGGACTGCATAGAAAGGCCACTCACTGTGACCTCAGACGAGTCTTTGGGGCCACCATTTCCTTGTTTGTGAAAGGAAGCAGGGCTCAGTTATCTGCTTCATAGGCTGGATCACATGCGTCACAGATGTGAAGGGTCATAGGGCGGATGCTCGTTAAGCATTAACAGTTGGTTCTGTTACATCCCTTAAATCTTTTTCCGTTTTGCCAATCAGTGCTTCTGGCAGTGAGAGGCCTGGGGAGGTTGCCGTGCTTGTGCCTGTGCCGTGGTGTACATGTGAAACCTGTGGGTGTGTCCTCGGGGTGTTCTGGCCTCATGGGATGGCTGTTGGCCTGGCTCCACACATACCCAGTCTCTGGTGCCCTTATGGGGTACCGAGCTGGGCCTCCCCTCGCTCCCGTGGAATTGCCTGTTGCTCGCCCAGCAGCCCTGCAGTGGCCACCCCCCTCCTTTGCCTCCCAGCGCTGGCCCTGCTTCTCTCAGGAAGCCCAGGGGCAGCTGTGTGTCTCAGGGCAGGGACCATACCATCTCAGACCTTTTGGCCAGTTTCTTCCTCAGCCCTCCCCACACTTTTGCATTTAGTTAAATGTTTTCTCAGTTTTGGAGCTGGAAAAAATTTGGCAGGAACCTGGAGTTTGTGTTGCCAGGCTCCCTCTGCTGGGCTGGTGGGCTGCTCACAGGCCTGAGGAGTTTGCTACGCTTGCGCCCTTGTCGCCATGAACCTTGTGGACACGTCACTGCGGGCGCCAGGAAGTAAGGCGGAATGCACAGGCGCAGAGGGCCAGCTGGGCTAGAAGAGCCGCGCATGTGCGGAGCTGCAGCCACTCTAGGGCAGGGCCACGCTGACATTCTCCAATGCCAGTGCTCTGGCTGTGGCGCCATCTAGGGGTTTGAATTGGGAACCACAGTCCTGGCCTGGGCTAGAACTGGGTCTGGGGTCTGTGGGCAAGGCGGGCTGTGCTGCTGCCAAAGGGCAATGAGGACTTGTGCGCCCAGATGTCCTGTAGGGTTTGGGGGCCAGCTGGTCTGGCCAGAGCCCCTGGGTCTCCCAGCATCAGAACTGGGGACCACAGAGGAGGTATCCCCATACTCTGCTTCCCCCTGCTCCTTGTATTCCTAGCTCTGGGGCATAGCATCTTAGTCCATGGACAGCGCTCTTTCTCTCTGGTCCTTGATTTCTGTGTCAGACAGGGCTTCAGTTTCTTCCTGGTAAGTCCCAGGGTGCAGTGAGGTGGGGTCCTGAGGGTGGAGCTTTGGTTCAGGCATGGTGCCCCCTGACTCCCATGTAGGGTGAGATGCCTCAGACACTGATAGCTCTCATTTGGTCTCAGGCCGAGCTTGCCCACTCTGAGGCCCTCTTGGCAGGTGAAGAGGAGTGCTCACCAGGGGCTTCCCACCCCTGTTCAGACCCTCAGGCCAATCCCCTTTGTCCAGTCCTAGCCAAGATTCCTGACCACACTGGCCTGGCCCTGGCCTCCTCCACTGCTGCAGTTTTGAGCTGGCCCTTGCAGACATAGGTGGTTGGGTGGCGGGCCCCCAGCCCCAGGCAGCTGCTGCCCACAGCCTGGCCCCTCGCTCAGAAGGGGGTAAACATGGCTGAAGAAGGACTGGATGTCACTTTTTCTCCTTCATTTGTCTTGGAGGCTGACACAGGAGAAAACCCCAAAGGACCAAGTGCACCCTCACAGTTTCACCACAAGTATCCTGACCGGGCGTCTGGTGCCGAACTGATAGTGCAGGCCCCGGCCGCAGCCCCGCCGGAAACCGCGCTGCCAGCGGTTGGGGGCCGTAGGCCCAGACAGGAAACGCCCCCAAGTGTACCCCAGGGCCCATGGCCTCCACACAGGCCTGCTGCCTTGAGCCAGGTCCTGGCGCCATTTTGAAGCTGGGCTAGACTCTGAGACTTTGGCCTGGGATCTGGGGACTTGTCTGTCACCTGCCCAGACAGGCTTGGGAGATGACTGGGAGAGAAGAAGGGACCTTCAGACTGGGCTAGACCCGACCCAGAGCCTCTCCCCTCCTATAGTTGATCCTTCCATCATGCCTCCAACCCGGTTGTCTAAATTCCCAGCCTCCGTCAGGTCACTGGTTCCGTGTTTTCTGTGACAGGCCCAGAAGGAAATGCAGGGGATGCAGAAGTGAACAAAACAGAAGTAGCACCGGGCCCTGGAAGAAGCAGACAGAACGGGGACATAGTTAAGAGGAGTAATAACTGGGCCTGAAGGACTGGCATGTGGGAGGTGATGGAGAGGAGGAACCCAGATTCCAGCCCCCAGTTTTGACTTCCATGCAGGAGATGAAATCCAGAAAGAGTCCTGTGAAGATGAAAAAGACAAGAGCCCATTTAAATGCTGAGGGGGAGGAATGAGGTCACAGGGAGATAAAGGTTACAGACCCAGGAGAGAGGAAGCCGGAAGAGCAGGACTGGATGGGACTGAGGGTTGAAGGGAGAGACCAGGGAGATCTCAGAGCCCTTGGCCGTGCCCCTCACCAGCACTTCTGAGGAACAGGCAGAGCCCCGTTCAAACTTTGCCTCCTGGGCGGCCTTCTTTACTCCCCCTGGGAATTTGGCAGTGGAGTCACTCTGCGGTGCAGTGGACTGCTTGCCTCCCTAGACTGGGAGCTCCCTCTGAGCAGAGTCAAAAAGGCATCACGTCATTGCCTATGATTCACTTAACGAACATCTTTACTACGTGTCCAACACCGTCTAAAAGGCACTGGGGACATGGTAAGCAGGGCACAGTCGTGTGTGGCTTTTAGAAAGAAACTTAGAAAATAAATGTTTGCACGTAATGATGGATGCTAGGAATGTGATAAACGGATTCAGTCTGAAGGGCTGGGAGGGATCCTGGGGAGGAGACGGCGGAACTGGGGACCCGAGGAAGCCGGGAGCTCTGGGGGGTGGCACGGCACATGTGGGCTGCAGGGCCTAGTGAATGCGTAAGCCCCACTGTCTCCGCCCACCCCGTTCTGTCCCGGCCTGGCTCTGGGGACCACAGCCCCTCCTGACATGGCACCCCTTCCCCCCAAGGCAGCCCACACCCTCAGCTGCTGGCTGCCTCTCCTGGAGGCACAGACCCTTGTCTTCCCCTGCCCTTTGCATCAGGGTGGGGTCGCTACCAAGGCCAGGCTCCCGACAGCTGCCTGTGACTCACTTGAGACTCGGCTTGTTCGCCAGCCTCACCTTGCTTGCCTGGAGATTGGGGACCACATGATGGGAGGTCTGGAAGGACCAAGTGGCATGGCACAGTGACACCCTTCTGCAGCAGTGGCTCAGGGAACGGAGTCTCTTTCCTCTACGTATACTAGAATGAGTAGCATAACCCTTTCGTCTGAAGAGCTAAGCTATTTACAAAGGGCCTTTATAAGTGCCCATTACTCATCTTTTGGGTGCACACGGGGGTCCCCAAGGGCACGGGGTTGAGGCCCTGGGCGTGGAGGCCAGGTCCCAGATCTGCAGCCAGCTCCTGGGCCATCTCAGGCAAGTCCCTTTCTCCTCTGGGACTCAGGTCTTCTTGCACAATGACAGATGTCCGAGGGCCATTCTAGCATGACACTTGAGGGTGCTGGGGCCTGTCAGGCAGGGAGGAGCCTCAGTTGAGGAAGGCACAGGGCTACCCACCCCACACCATCTCCAACCCTCTTCTGGCTTCTTCCCAGTGCCAGGCTTGGTTCCTTGTTGCCTTGTCATGGAGCTCTGGGGGCGCCATGAGCGGAGCAGATCTTTCCTGTGCCCACATGACCTACACGGGTGGGCTGGAGTCTTTCTCTCCATCTGTCTCTTGTGTACCCTCATGGGGGGCAGAGAAGGCACACAGCAGGCAGGCCTGGCATTCTGCGCCCAGAGCTGGTGTTCTTGCCCTCTGGGCTTTGTCTTCTCACCCTCAGACTACCTCCTTCAGGCCAGACAGGCCACTCCACGGGCCCCCTCATGAGCAGAAACTTGTTTGCACCCTCAGGCCTTATGTGTGGGGCCCTCAAGCATCTCATCCCATCACACAGCTATGACACCCCTCCACTGTCCCGGCTCACGTGGGCTTCTCTCCAGAGGGCACCCGTCTGTGTCCTCAGTCTCGGCCCCGCGCCCCTGGCTCTGACCCATGCCCCTAAGGGCCTGTCACAGAAGCCCCCAGGCCTGGCCACCCGTCCACCAGGCTGAAGTCAGGGCAGGCCCTGGGTTTTGTGCAGCACAAGGCCTGCAGGAAAGGTCGTTCTTTGCGCACAGGGAGGGAGTGTGGCAGGAACATGAAGCCACCGCCTGTCACCCACTGGCTCCCACAGCTCTTCCAGAAAGCCCAGGATTTCTTGCTTCTGAGCCCCATCCCTGGAACAGGGTGCTCAGAGCCAGGAGGAGCTGGGCAGAGGAGACCAGGTGGTCTCCTGAAGACCCAGGTGAGGGATTCCCGGAACATGGGCGTGGGGTGGGTGTGTTGTTAGGGATGGACACCGGGTCCTGAGGAGGACCTGTTTGAACTTGGCAGAGCTAGAGAGGGTGACTTGGGGTGTGAGGTCTGGGGTGGGATGTCTGTGCACCCACCGAGGCATGGGAGGGGAAGAGACAGCTCCAGGAAGGTGTTCTGTCAGGCTGTGACCTGTGTGTGTGTGTGTGTGTGTGTGTGTGTGTGTGTGTGAATTCCTGTGTATGTGTGTGTGGTGGTGGGAGGCAGCCCTGGGGCAGCTGGAAAAAGGTGGAATCAGACCTACCCAGAACAGCTCCAGGAAGGTGTTCTGTCAGGCTGTGACCTGTGTGTGTGTGTGTGTGTGTGTGTGTGTGTGTGTGTGAATTCCTGTGTATGTGTGTGTGGTGGTGGGAGGCAGCCCTGGGGCAGCTGGAAAAAGGTGGAATCAGACCTACCCAGAACTGGTTCTTGGTTCTGCAATTACTTCTGTTTCCACCCAAACAGAGGGCTTTGTGATACCTGTGTTATGAGGACGAAACATAAGTAACTGTCCCAGCACAAAGAATGTGTGTGCTTCACACCTAACCATTGTGATTCATTGTGTTGTGTGTGTCACAGGGAGGATTTGAGGGCCCTTGGGGGCTTGTGGATTGCAGCTGCTGGTGGAGCTGGTCTCGAAGGCGCGTCCTAGCATGGCTGTCCTGTGATCCTAGGGGCGCTGCCCACCTGTTACTCAGGACCCACGGTCACATGCTGGGGACTCAGCACAGGACAGGCTCCCATCTGATAGACATGGACACACGTGCTTAGGCCTTAAACAGGGCCTGATAGGCTGGCTTCCATGCTGGGTGTTCTATGATTAATCTTTTCTACTTGGATCTTTTTCTCAGATGGGGACACAAGGCCACCGTCCTTGCAGTGTCTTCATCCTGACCCCGCTTCCCAACCCCTGTCCCTGCGGACAACCCCACTGTGTGGAGTGCAGTCCCCAGATGTGTCTGTGTCTCAGTAAAGGGTGTGGGGTATTTTCCTGCAGGTGTGTCCACCGGCTCTAGATCATGCTGATTCTGGTTGATCTCATTTGGCTCAGTTTTGGGGGTCTGCCCATGTTGCTGTGTGTATATCCACAGTGTTCTATCCCAGATTATTTCAGCGTGTATCCTCAACCCTCCAGCCTCAGTGTTGGATGCCCACACCTGCCGTTCTCTCATGTCCTACCCCTCATTCCCACTGATGGACACCCACATGTCCCATCTTCCCAAAGATCCCAAAGTAGGCTGCAGGGAGTAGGACTGGCCAAAAGAGCTGGGGTGGGAGGACTGGCAGGTCACAGGCTCTGCAAAGGGACCAGTGTGTGTCCACCCCACCCACCATTGGTGTCACCCTGTGATTTTTTTTTTTGTTTATTTCAGAGGTAGAGTTTAGTGATTCACCAGTTGCATATAACATGCAGTGCTCATTCCATCAAGTGTCCCCCTTAATACCCAGTGACCCCATCCTAATATGCCCCTCCCCTCCAGCAATGCTCAGTTTGTTTCCTAGAGTTAAGAATTTCTTACGGTTTGTCTCCCTCTCCTTTTCTGTCTTATTTTATTTTTCCTTCCCTTCTATTATGTTCTTAAATTGTTTCTTAAATTCCACAGATGGGAAAAATCATATGATACTTGTCTTTCTCTGACTGATTTTCCCCTCCAGTTCCATCCACGTCGATGTAAATGGTGAGTATTCATCCTTTCTGATGGCTGAGTAATATTCCATCGTGTATATGGACCACATCTTCTTCTTTTTTTTTTTTTTTTAAGATTTTATTTATTTATTTGACAGAGAGAGATCACAAGCAGGCAGAGAGGCAGGCAGAGAGAGAGGAGGAAGCAGGCTCCCTGGTGAGCAGAGAGCCCTATGCGGGGCTCGATCCCAGGACTCTGAGATCATGACCCAAGCCGAAGGCAGCGGCTTACCCCACCCAGGCGCCCCTGGACCACATCTTCTTTATCCATTCATCTGTCGATGGACATCTGGGCTCTCTCCATAGTTTGGCTATTGTGGCATTGCTGTTACCAACATTGGGGTACACGTGGTGTCTCCCTGTTTTGATACTTTGTCCAGGGTTCTGTTTAGTCCCTACAGCAAACCTGGCAGGTGGGTGTGATTCATTTCTATTTACCATGAGGCCTGGAAGCCAGAGACCAGGGACTCTCCCAGGGCCACATGACCACTGGGCAAGTCTGGTAGCCCTGGGGTAGTGCTCCAGTCGGCTCTGAGGTATCACTGTCCCCAGAGAGCAGCACACCCACTGTTGGAGAGACCAGGGAGCACAGTTCTCTGGGCAAGGTGGAACAAGTTGACTCAGGAGGTCCACTGGGGGCCAGAGGGGTCGGGGGGAGACACCGGTGGGGCAGCTATAGGTCTCACAGCCCCGAATGTGTAATCTCCTCATAAAGAAAGAGCTGCTTCCAAATGCCATGCTTCCCACCCACTACTCTGTGTGGCTGAATGGAATTCCTTCATTTGATTTATATTCTATTTGTTTTTCACAGTACCTTTTATTTAGGCCAGTGAAATGGTAGATTACAAAGTTTCATTAAAACTAAGTGAGACTAAGTCGTTAAGCATCTGCCTTCAGCTCAGGTCATGATCCCAGGGTCCTGGGATTGAGCCCTGCATTGGGCTCTCTGCTCCACGGGGAGCCTGCTTCTCCCTCTCCCACTCCCTCTGCTGTGTTGTCTCTCTTGCTGTGTCTCTCTCTGTCAAATAAATAAATAAAATATTAAAAAAAAAATAAGCGAGACTAGGGGCACCTGGGTGGCTTAGTTGGTTATGTGGCTGCCTTTGGCTCAGGTTATGATCCTGGGTCCTGGGATGGAGCCCTGAATCGACTCCTTGCTCAGCAGAAAATCTGCTTCTCCCTCTGCCTGCTGCTCCCCCTGCTTGTACTTTCTTTCTCTTTGTCAATAAATAAATAAAATCTTAAACAAACAAAATCAACCAAGTGAGACTATGAGACCAGTTGAGGGGAGGAGGTGGCCTTCTGGCAGGCCCCTGGAGTGGGCTGTTTGCTTCACCACTCTGAGCAATGGGACTGGGCAAGGTACTCAAGTGCTCTGGTCTCCATTTCCCGTAAAATGGGGCAATATTAATTTCTAATTTGAGAGCTGTTGTTGCTAGGCTCAAATGAACTGGCAGGGGCTGGGCGCTGAACCACAGTGAGCGTGAGGTGGGGTCTGCTGTTACTGTGGGAACACAGATTATGAGATCAGAGCCTCTGGCACAGGGTGTGAAGGTGGGGCTTGAATGCTGGCAAACACCCATCTAATTCAGCTCATTTCAGAGGACAAACGGAGTCCCTTTTGCCTTATGCCACCCTCCACTGGGTGGAACACAGGGGCCATTAAGATGCAGTTCCCTGCAGGGTGGCTTTGGAATCAGCCTGGCATTGAGCCTTGGGTCTCCTCTGTAGAATGAGATCATCCTGGGATTGCCATTGGCATGATGAAGATTCTCCTTGACCAAACCATCTCCTCCAAAGTCTCTTCTCAGCTAGGCCCTGACTTTGTGGCTTCTGTGTTCCTCTGCAACATTCTATTATTTTTTTAAAAAATTTTTAAGTAATCTCTACACCCAACATGAGGCTCGAACTCACAGCTCTGAAGTCAAGAGTCACTTGCCCCACAGACTCCTTCCCAGGGCCTATGCACCATCCAGTCTGATCGGGCTTCTCACCCCCAGCATGGCCCAGGCAATGTCCGATCACCTTGCCTGCCTTCAGCAGGAATCACCACCCCCACCCCTGCCTTGGCCTGATATTTCCCCTTCCTCATTTCCATCCACTGATATCTCCCGCCCCATAAATTCCCCTTTCTTGGTTGTATTCAGGGTTGAGCCCCATCACTCCCCCGCTATAAGACCTCACTGCATTGTCCCCTGCCTAAAGTCTTTCCCACTGTCTTTAGTGAGTTCCAGGAATAATTTTTTCTATAATAGGGGTCGTGGGAGGGCACGGGAGACCACGAGTGCACAGAGAACACAGAAAGCGCTCAGTGAATGCTGGTGTCCCACTTCATCCAGCAGGCTAGCTGCAAGACATGTCTGGCTTCTTCCTGCAGTTCTTCCATGGACTGTTCTGTGGCCCTGGACAAAGCTGTTGCTCCATTTTCGGGGCTTTGGTTCCCCTTTGGCCAAGTGGAGCAGCTGAGTGGGAGCCAAGTTCAGGTCAGAGCTGGACCCACTTCACCTTGCTCTGAAGACCCTCCAAGGCCAGAGGGGACTCTGAGCCCTTGGCCAGCAGAGGGCGCCCCCGCCCAGGAAATTGACACCGCTCCGGACTCCGAGGTATCCTGGTGTTTCACGCTGGCTGGGGCTTGCTTTTGCCAGCTCTGGCACAGAGCGGCTCTACTGAGGGTGGCCAAGTTCAACTTTGGAATGATGAAGACACGTGACCCCGGCATGAAGGGCGTGGTGGGTGACAGCCCGGATGCTGGAGCCAGCTGGTCAGGGTTCAGATCCCAGCTCCCACGCTCACTGGCTGTGTAGAACCCTGCCTGCCTCAGTTTCTTTATCTGTGGATTAACACTGAAACTGCCACACAGGGAGCATGTGCAGACCAAACAGATTGATGGCATTAGAGCTCTTCAAAAAGTAGGCATCAGATAAATGTCAGCGACTGTCAGGACCTGTGGTGGGAACTTGGCATCCTCCCATCCTTGGTTCCTCATAATTACCCCATAGCTGGAGGTTTTGTTCAGGAGATCGGAGCTAAGGGGCAGAGAGCCAAAGTTCCCACTGTGGTGAGGAATGTTGCTGGTGAGATTCAGACCTGGTGCCCGGCTCCCAGTTCGGGGCTAGTAAAGCTACACTGCTCTGGTCTTTGTAACTACCCATGAGTGGGCCCTGGCTCCCCAGGTTCCCTATGGGAAACCGCACAGACATCATATGGGCAGGGTGCCCAAGGCAGCTGTTTGTCCTCTAGTGATGGACTGAGGGCTTCCCGGACCTCTGAGAGATAGCTCCAGGCCAACTCTGGGCCGGGTCCTGTGGGGATGCAGGGACCTTCTCAGGGTCCTGTCCCTGCTCTGGAACCACCCTGTGCTTCCTGCTCAACTCCAAACCCCTGACACGTGCCAGGTTGTTTCTCTGTCCCTGTCCATACATGTGGCACACCTTAATCCTTTCCGCCATACCAAGCCCATCTATCTTCAAGTCCTGGTCCAGAAAACCTTCCCTAGAGAACCTGATAGCCATCAGTTTCCTTGGTCTGCCTGGGAGAAACGCCTGTTCATTCTCCAAAATCCAGCTGCCAGCATCACCCCTAGGAGGGCTTAATGGCACCGTCCTCTCTCCTGGATGAGGACAGTCACTGCCCGGCTGGGCACCTTAGGATCTGAGTTACAGTGTCCTTGTCATGTCCCTGCATTGGCTTACAGATTCATTAAACATGTGTCCCATGTTTTAAAAGTTGTGAAAGTAATATATGCACGAGGCAAACATTGAAGCAGATCGGAAGAGAAAAGTAGATGCCTTTACCTTCCTACCTGCCCACAGTTGCCAACCGCTCTCCCAGAGGAAAACTTGACTGGCAACTCGTGACCTCCCAGAAAACTCCCCATGCCTGTGGGAGAACGTGCGTCCTGTTTCTCTGCACCTTGATGATCTGTCTCTGTCCACCACTCCCACCACTCTGTCTGCCTCCCTGAGGCCTGGGATAGGGTTTGATTTAGGTGGCTGCCCAGTGCCAGCCCTGGGCTCTGCCCAAACACATGCCCACAGAAGGTTGCCTGGCTGCTTTTGCGTTTTCACGACACTGGTCCCTATGTCGTGTGGGACCTGGGGCATCTGCCTTCTGCTGACAGGTGTTTTCTTTGTACCAGCTGGCCTATAGCTGTATTTTCTTTGCCTGCGGAATGTTATTATCATCATGAAATACTGAATGAATTTTCAACTTAAAAAACCAGGAGATATTCTCTAAAAATGGACATTTTTTTGTTTTACGTTTCTTGAAAAAATGATCAGGCTACTTGCTGGCCCCAGGCTAGTATAGCAGCGACTTCTGTGTCCCCAGCCTGCACAGCTGATGGTGCGCCCAGCACTGACTGCCATCCACACTGTGAGCACCCCTCACTTGGCCCAAGGCCCCTGAGTCTGTGGCCTGCCAGCCCCCCACCGCCCGGCCCTCCAGGATCACTCTTCCAGATTGGTATCCCCCAGGCCAGCCCTGGGGTTTATCCTCTGGATCCTTGCTCTTCCTTAGGCGGAAATCTCCTCCCGTGCCCAGCGTGGCCCCTTCAGCCTGTCCGCTGTGGGTGCCAGTAACCTTGGACAGGTGGCCTCCAGCGCACCTCACCCATGGAGGGATTCAGACATATAAAGGAGGCATTCCAGAGCAAGGCATGGGGCTTGGGTTGGCTGGGGTTACATGGGCCGGGGACGGGTCAACATGCTGTGGGGCAGCCCTGCAGCATGGCTAAGTCTACAGAGCCCCAGATGAGAATCATAAGGAACCAGCCTAAGTCATGTGCACTGCTGGGAAGGGCAGGGGAGGGAGGGGGTGGGAGAGAGCAGGGGCCTGGGGTGCAGGGGAGCCTCGTGGCTCTGAGTTTCTGAAACAAAGCTGGAAAGATAACTTAGAGGAATGGCCTTAACTGAACATGTAAAGGTAGAAGCCTAGTTACCCACACGGCAAACGCCATATACCGGTGGGCCTTGGTGTCGCCATGACGGATTGACAAGTACCATCCTTTCCTTCAGGGGAAAGCTTTCACTTTGTTTCGTTCCCCTAAACAGTGGGGCTCTCATCATCTCCATGTCCCAGGCAACCAGCCCTTCCAGTGGATGCATTTTTCTTGAGGGAAAACCCCTGAGGGGACCCTCAGGATTTGGGTTTCCAGGCAAGGCGAGGAAATGTGCTTGGCCTAAACCTATTGAGCTGTGTGAAGGAGACCCAGAACTGTGGTCGCCCCCCACAGCCACCCCTGGGTCTGTCTTCCTCCTCCTGAGCGTGGGCCTGGAGTCCCTGTCCCACTGCAGGAGTGGAGGGAGGCTTTGCAGCACAGTGAGGAGGCATCCGTCAAGGAAAAGCCCACGTCTCCATCTAGCCGATCGGCCATGAGGCCAGCAGGGCTGGGGCGAGCTCCCTAGGCCCCGAGGCTCCAGTCGTGGGCACACGGAGGCTCAAGAGTCATCACACCTGTGGGAAGCTTCCAGGCCAAGGGAGAGCTCCAGAGGCAACTCCGCCAACCCCCTGCATGGCAAGGGTCTGCTCAGGCCCGGGGGTCGGATTAAGAGTGACTGGGCTGCCATGATGCTCGCTGGGCCTTACGCCTCGGCCTCTTTCCGCTCAGGGCGGCCAGGGCTGGGTGCTGCAGGTTGCGGAGTGAGGCTGACGCTGAGGGAGTGGGGCAAGCAGAGCTGTCCTGTTGCCTATCTCTGCTGGAGGCCTCTCTGTCCTTCCTTTCCCAGTGCACCCCCCCATCTGCCCCTGCTCCCCCTGTGGGGGTGCATCGTGGGGAGGTTGTTGACAATTTGGGCATTAATCTCTCTGCCTGGGGCCTCCTGGTCAGGTGGTGCTTATCAGGGTTCCGCTCCTGTCAGATGGGCCTTCCGGAGCCCGTGGGCGAGGGGGGGCGGTGGCAGGAGCCCCTGCTGCAGGGCCTGGAGGCTGCCTCACCATCCTTGGGCCTTCACATCCCCTCGCCCCTCCCACGGGCTGCCTTCTTTACCACATCAGGATACAGAACATTGCATGAATTCCGGTCTCAATGGAATTATTTCAGAATTCTGGTCAACCGCAAGCTCAGGGTATTTCACAAACTATCTATCACGACTGTGTGGTGGGCAGAGCCTGGGCTGGGGGCAAGTAACGGATGCCGGGAGGTCCGTGTCCACTGCCTGCGGGGGTGGTGAGTCCCTGCCCACCTTGCTGCCCCTCCAAGGAGCACCCAGAGCTGTGCAGGCAGACACCCCCTCCCCCGTGTCTGCAGGGGACTCAGGGGGTAGGTTTAGGAAAGGTGGTGGGAGGCCAGGCCCTGGGGTGGGAAGGGTAGATAGGGGAAAAGCAAAAGGGGGGTGTCAAAAGTGGCTAGATTTGGGGTCCATTCCCACTCCTCCATCTCCTAGCAGTGGGACCTTGGCGAGTACTTAATAAGCCTCAGTTGCTTCCACTGTAAAATGGGGTTATGATGCCTACATCTCAGTTCAACACAGAGTCAGACATCAGTTAGATTCCAGCCCCTCCTAATTATCCCCTTCCTTTCTTCCCTCCCTCCCTTCCTTTTTTCTCTTTCTTTCTTTCTTTCTTTCTTTCTTTCTTTCTTTCTTTCTTTCTTTCTTTCTTTCCTTCTTTCTCCCTTTCTTTTTAAAGATTTTACTTATTTATTTGAGAGAGAGAGAGAGAGCACAGAGGGAAAGTGAAAGGGAGAAGCCAACTCCCCGCTGAGCAGGGAGCCCAATGTGGGGCTCGATCCCAGGACCCCAGGATCATGACCTGAGCCGAAGGCAGTGGCTTAACCAACTGAGCCACTCAGGCACCACTTCCTAATTTTCTCCTTGCTTTTAGGACTGTTACGGGGACAGCATCTCTGAAGAGCCTGGCCGAGAGGACGTGCTTGAGAACTGTTATCTGGGAGGGTAACAGTAGAGTAGTCTACTGCTAACCTCTCCCCATCTCTCTCTCCTGGAGGTTATGCTTACAAGTTGGGGGCAGGCAAGACCTTACCTCAGGGATGGCAAATTCATGGTCTGCACCCTGCCAGCCCTCCATTCCACACCATGCAGACATGGCCAACACTCTTTCCTTCACACTTTGACTATGTCTTGGAGCCCTCATCACAGAGCCCAGACAGCACTCAGCTGACCAGGGTAGGCACATGAGACGAAGCTTCTTTCTTATTCTGGCCCCATCTGATGGGAATGGTGTAGACTGGCAGGGCAAGGGATCCCCACTCTGCTTCCTGCTCCCGAAAATCCTCTGAAATGTCTTGATCCTTCCTCTAGGAAGCTGCCTTGCTGGAGGGCCTGAGTGGGGCAGGGATTGCAAGAGCCAATCACATCTTCTCTATGGGCTTCCTGCCGACCACGAGTGAGGAGGCCCCAGCCCTGGGTGGGACGTGATAGTGGAGCCTGGCCTTGGCAGCATAAGATATCCTTCCCACAAGGGTCTGGGATTTGGGCCCTCTGCTCAGCACGATGCTCCCAGGCCACATTGTCCAGGCGAGGCCTGAGCACCCTGAGTGGAGGTTGGGGGGGTCAGCAGTTGGATGGGGGATGGCTATGAAGCCACTGTGGCCAAGCTCAGTGGCAGCCCAGCCCATGAAGAAAGGGGCTCCACTGGGGCACCGGGGTGGCTCAGTGGGTTAAGCCTCTCGCTTTGGCTCAGGTCATGATCTCAGGGTCCTGGGATCGAGCCCAGCATCGGGCTCTCTGCTCAGCAGTGAGCCTGCTTCCCCCTCTCTCTGCCTGCCTCTGTGCCTACTTGTGATCTCTCTCTCTCTCTCTGTCAAATGAATGAATAAAATCTTTAAAAAAAAGAAAGAAAGAAAGAAAGAAAGAAAGAAAGAGGCTCCAGGTCCTGAGCACCTAAGACCAGCCCTGCCTTCCTGTTCAGGGTGGAGGAAAGGATAGAGCTGGAGGGGGCCATCTGGCCACAGGCCCAAACTACGGCTTCCCAGTTTACAAGTCCCACCTGGGGACTCCCAGCAGGTGGCTCTGTCTGAGGGCACTACCAAGAGTGATGGAGGGAGCCTTTGGAGTCAGGATGGTCCCAACAAACCCAGGAATCCTGAGGTCCCACACCCATTTCTTTTTCTTGTCCTTTAAAGTGAAGATGGCCTCCCCACCCCCCTAACTACTGTCCTCCCGAGCACTTCCCTAGGGAGTCGGCACACCTGCCCTCTCAGGTCCATGGTCCTTCCTATCCTTCTGTTAGCAGCAACGGAGAGGACCCACATGGCCTGTTGCACCTCCTTCTTCCCTTTCTGTGGGAGATTGTGAATATTGGTTATAGCTGTCTGCCTTGTTCTCTTATTTTTGTGCTTAAACTTTCCCCTGGTGAATAAATTCAAACTTCGAAAGAAGTTAAGACTGAGAGTATTATCAAAGTCACCTGTATACCCCAACTCATCCATTGTTTGCATTTTACATTATTATTTCTCTTCCCTCTTCTCTCCCTCTCTCCCTCTCTAGGTATATGTAAGCACACAGTAGTATGTATATTACTCATATATAATACACATTTTTGGAAGCCATTGGAGAATAAGTTGCGTAAGTAGTCTTTAGAGACGTCCGTGTGCATTTCCTAAGAAGGGTGATAGTCTTTTTGGTAAACACAACAGTTTTAGTCTCGATACTGTATTTTTCCTCTAGTCTACTGTCACCTTGTCCTGCCACTTGACCCCATCATGTCCCTTGTTGAGTGTTTCCCCCTCAGACAGACCCAGTTGAGGGTCATGGACCGCATTTACTTTTCCCAGGACTGGTTAAAGCCTCCAGATCACGTCACCATTGTGACTGAATGAATAGTTCTGGGTGATGGATATTTCAGGTGTGCCTGTCTTGGGCTCCAATGGCCTCATGGATGCATCTTTGGTCGACAGGAAAAACACCCATAAAATAAACTCCTTGGAGTAGTTTTGTAGGATCGGAAGACTGCCTGTAATAGTCGTTGGCCATGGCCGTATCACTCTCTAGTTCCCCCCACCCTGGGAAGGTAGGGTGTGTCGCTGCCCCCCAGACCTGCCCCTCAGGGTCTTTGCACATTTTATTTTATTTTATTTTATTTTATTTATTTATTTGAGAGAGAGAGAGAGAACAAGCAGGGGGTAGTGGCAAAGGGAGAAGGAGAAGCAGACTCCCTCTTGAGCCGGGAGCCCGATGTGGGACTCGGTCCCAGGACCCAGGATCATGACCTGAGCTGAAGGCAGACGCTTAACTGACTGAGCCACCCAGGTGTCCCTTCACACATTTTAATACCTCTGCCAGTCCCCAGCAATAATGTCCGATGAAGTTTAAAAAAAAAAAAAGATGAACAGAAACATTACAAATTTAGAATGATGCCTCTGAATTTGCCTCTGAACTATCAAACAGTATCAGGGAAATACTATTTGGTTAATGAGAGTAGATTCCAGCTATGGATGAAAAGATGGTATATATATATATATATTTTTTTTTAAGACATGTCCTGCAGCCTATGGGGATGGGGTGACATGAGATCTGTGATTTTGAAATACGTCAGCATACAAAATAAATTTATTAGAATGTCCTTCTGCTGTTTAACTTTGGATCGGAGTTTTACTGAGGAACGATGGTCATAATGGTGGGGACAGGCTAAGAAGAGATGACTCTGAGGACAGAGGGCTCATCGGAGGCAGAGCCTAGGGAAGCTGAAGGGGATGAGGGCCAGAGGCTCTGGCAGGGGGCACCTGGGGTGCAGGGTGGCTATGCGGGTGGCCCTTGGCACCAGCCTTTCCTCCTTCACCTGTCCCCTGGAGCTGCAGGCGAATGCTGCAGGCAGTTCCAGGCAGAGCTGGGCTTGGTATGTGTTTGAGGGTGGAAGAGGACAAGGTGATCCTAGAGAATGGTGAGGGTTTGGGGTGAGCTGGTGAGTCAGAAACGATTGCACAACCCACTGTTATCACTACTAATAACTTAGAAGGAGTTATTAAGAGCTAGGTATTGTTCTATGCACTTGTACATTTCCTAACTCATCTGGTCTTTGCAACAACCTTACAAGATAGATACTACTATTGTGCCCATTTTAAAAATAAGGAAATGGGGCCAAAGAGAGGTCAAAGAGCTTGCCAGCGACCCTCAGCAGGCGACTGGAGGGGGCTTGGCTAGGAACCTGTGCATTCTAGCTCCAGGGTCTGCTTTGGGCCCCCAGCTGCACAGTGATGCGGTTCTGCGGGGGTAGCCGAGAGTCCTTGAGATGCCTCCAGTTTTAAGGTTCCATTGATTTCCTTTGAACTATGAAACTAAGATAACATTGCGAGAAGTTTTCAAAATAACAAAAACAAAATGAGCAAACAAAACCTTTCCCCCCAAAACTGCATACTCACTGTGACCATCTGGGCGTGTTTTTGCCACGCGAACATTTTCGCAGATGTAACTTTTCCTCTCCTCTTCTTTCCTTCCCTCCTTCCTTTCCTCCCTCATCCAGCTTTCCCTCTCTTTCTTTAATTTTATGACTTTCTGAGGCTAGATTTCCAGAAATAGAGGAATGGGGCAGGAGAGATAAGGTTGTTTTTTAATGGTTCATGGCAGCTATGGTGTGAGACCCGGCCTTAAACAAGGGAATTCCTGTTTGTGGAGGCTAACCATGGGGGGTTTTGCAGATCGGAAGATGGATCTTAGATCACTTTTCAGAGGCTTATGGGAAATGCCGAGGTCCTGGGTGTCATTACCGCTGATGGTCATCTTTACTGCATTATCTAAAGCACTTTGAGGAAGTTCAAGGCCCTGGGAGAGAATGACCCAGCCCCAGCCTCAGCCTTGTCCTGGGGCTTTCTCGTGAGAGAAAGATGCACACCACAGAGGGGGACTATAGAGTACACAGGAGAATGAGGTGACTATAGGGTTGGGGACAAGGGAGCCAGGGCCCTGCCACCTGAGTTGGCCAACACCAAGCCTCCTGCTGTGTCGGACCATGCAGGTCACAGATTATGACCTGATGCCCCCCCTGCCCTGTGCCGTGCCTGGAGATGAGCAGTGCACACCCTGCACCACGGTATGAGGCAGTTGTGGTACAGCAGGTCACGCACATGAGTGAATAGGACACGTGTCTGCAGACCGACTCTGTATGAATATTCTTCACCTCCATCAAGTAAAACTCACAGCCCTTTGGTTTACTTTCCATTTTCCAATTTTTGATAGAGATATGGGTACGAAGAGCCACGTTTCCACCACAGGAAGAGCAATGGTCTAAAGGCCTTCAGAAGTGGAAACAGAATGTCAGCATCCTTCAGTGTTTACCTGCTGGCTCGGGGGTGTTTGAAATGCTGCTGAGGTCGAACAGGGCACATGGTGTGTTGGATGAGGTCACAGAGAGGCCTTCCTGGCCTCCCTCCATGTGACATGTGCCCAGCACTCACAGTGTCCCCCCTGTCCACCCAAGACCACCCCTTCATCTCTAATCCATTGGGATGTCAGTCCACGTCCCCAGGTGGGAGCAAGTGGACCAAATACTAGTCCTTTAACCAAAGGGACTGATAATAGCAAATGTTAAGACCCTTTCATCCATATCATCTTCATTTAATTGTCTTGGGGTTCTTGGTCCCAGCTTACAGATGAGGAAACTGAGGCACAGATGGATTAAGGACCTTGCTTAGGGACACACAGCTGGAAGGAGGCAGAGGCCGGTCTTCACCAGCCCTGATGCTCACAGTGGGTCGGCCAGTACTCTGGAGGAGTGACAACGAAGCTTCTCTCGTGAGAGGATGTGCTGGTGGTGTTTTTCAGTGAGCACAGTTTTGTCTTTCTGGGTGTGATTCCTGCCAGAAGGGAAGGGGCTCCAGGACAAGGTGAGGGATACCTCCCAAAGACTACAGAACTCTGCTCCATCACTTTTCTGTGGAGAAGGCAAGCACATTTCCTGAGCACCCACCACACGCCAGACACTGTCAGGACATTCAGCTCCGCATTGGGTTAACCCCCAGCCCATGGCCAAGGTCCCAGCGCAGACCCCTTTGGACAGGCGAGGAGTCCGAGGTTCTGAGAGCAGGAGCCACTTGTCTGAGGGCACTGGCTGCGGCTCGAGCTGGGCCTGCCTCCCAGGTGGGAGACCCCCAAATTTCTGCCCCCAACCAAGAGAGTGGACAAAGAACTCCTTGGCAGGAGCCTCCTTTCCCTCTACCCTCCATTCTGCTGGACTGGGTCTCCCTGCGTGGAGGCCCTGCTTCTCAGTCCTGCCTCCCTGTGCAAACAAGGCCCCTCCGTGGCTCCTCTGAGGTCCCCTTGGAGGGCACGGCGCACATCACAAGGGTGGCGAAGCTCTGGTTGTCCTCTTTTGTCTTGCAGGTGCCCGTTTTCTTAACCCCATGCACCCTTGACGCTCAAAAACTCTCCCAGTCAAGGCTAAGTTTATGAAGCTGCAAGACGCATGTGCACTTGTGAAAACAAAAATGTGAGGGCACCTGGTTAAGTGACTGCCTTTGGCTCAGGTCATGACCCTGGAGTCCCAGGATCGAGTCCCACATCAGGCTCCCCGCTCAGTGGGAAGTCTGCTTCTCCCTCGGACCCTCCCCCATCTCATGGTCTCTCTCTCTCTTCCTCTCTCTCTCAAATAAATAAATAAAATCTTAAGCGAATAAAAATGGAAATCTGTATTCAGCTGATCAAGGATTCACAGTTTTCCTCCGGTTGGCCTTGCGCGCACGGATTTTCACTATGGGCTCGTAAAGACGGAGAACTTCCCAGCGCTGGGCTCCTTGTTTGAGCTTTTCCACAGTCCTGGAGGTCTGCCCGGCTGGCCCACTGCCAAGTGACATTGCTACCATCGCGCTGCTGGGACAGCGGGACCAGGACCGACTCAGGACCATGTTGCATCCATGTACCTTTCCTTTTGCCTCGACCAGCGCATTATTATTATTACTATTACTATTATTAGAACAGTCATCCATGTTTGGTTTAAAAGATCAAACAGGACAGAAGGGGACAGACACAATGGGAAGTATAACACTTGCTTTTCCAGACTCCCCCATGGGAACCTCTGTTTGCTGGTGTCACCCTCTAGTCCTTTTCTACATATTTATAAGACTATATGCAAATGTTCCTTTTTATTAAAAAAAAAAAACCAACCCAAAAGAAAAAAACACAGATCAACTCACACTAGACCCCTGTTAGCAACTATTAATCATTTGAAGATCTTGTATATCCTCTCCAGGTCTTTAGGTATAGATCATTTCCATTTCCTTCTTTTAAACCTAAATATGTCTTAAAAGATAATACATTCATGTTATTTAAGATCCAAAAGGTACAAAAGCACACACAGGGAAAGTCCCTTGCTTCTATCGTCCCTACCCAGGACGCGCCAGCCAGTGTTTGTGGTTCCCCGGGAATTCTTCTAGAGACGGCTTTCCCATACAAGCATATAGGCATACAAATTCTCCCCCTCCTTTTTAATGTTTATCTATTATTTTCCCCCTCCTTTTTTATTGAAGTCTAACTGACATATAACATTATGTTAGTTTCAGGTGTACAACAGAATGGTTTGATATGTATGTAGATTGCAAAATGACTTATCACACACCCACACGTAGTTACAGAATTTGTTTTCTGTGATGAGAACTTTTAAGACCTACTCTCTTAGCAACTTTCAAATCTACAATACCATGTGATGAACTACAGTGACCGCGCTGTACAGTATTACCTAGGACTTACGTTATAACAGGAAAATTGTACCTTTTGACCCCCTTGGCCCATTTTTGTCCACCCCTTACCCCGTACCTCTGGCAACCATCGATCTGTTCTCTGTATCTATGAACTCAGTTCTTGTTTTTCATTATTATTTGTTTTTAGATCCCACACCTAAGTAGATCATAACAGTATATTTTTTTTTCTCGGACTTATTTAGCAGAATGCCCTCAAGGTCTGACTGTGTTGTTACAAATGGCAGGATTTCCTCCTCCTCCTCCTTCTTCTTTTTTTAACGGCTGAATAATAATGGATTCTGCACCTTGATGGGTCTTCCCAACAATGTCTCAGAGATAGAGTCTCTTTCCTCTTTCTACAGCTGCATAGTATTCCATTGCAATGTTTGTGCTGTCACTTGTGATGAGTCTCTTATTTCTGTCCCCTGAGGCTGATTCTGGGTGTCCTCCATGTGTATTGCAAGAGATGAGAAACTCCAGAGGTGGAAGGCCAGGCACAGCAACAGGCACAGATTCAAGCATTTAGGGGCAGAGATTCCTGGGTGCTCTAGAGGCTGAGTGTCCTTGAGGCCCAGGGAGACTCTGCCCAGTTGTCACGGGGATGTATGTGTCAGTGCTTTTCCTACTAGTGACATTTGCACTAGTGACTCAGAACGAGGTTCAATGTTAATCTTACTTCCTCTCTGCCTTTCACTTTTTCCAGCCTCCTTGCCTTATGTCCTCCTCCCAAAAAGGGGTACCAAGTCCGAGATCTTGTGGAGATCTCCTGGCATTCATGACTCGGAAAGGTCATCCCAAACTAGGACTGTTAGAATCTAGGTTCCTTGCTGGGGTTATTTCCAGATAGATGGGAGTGGAGAAAATGTGGCTAGGGTTTCTGATTTGAGATCTTATGATCAGGGATGTGATGATAGCCTTGGTTCTTCCTGGGGCGGTGGAGATAGAGTCTAGTTCTGCTTTGACAGTTGATGAATTTGTGTGAACTTGGCAACAGCTCAGGCCTGAAGAGAGCAGCTGGGCTCTGGCCTCAGGTCATGCTTACGTCTTTGATTATTTTTGGTGGTGTGGGTTTTGCAAAAGGAAACCCCAGTGCCAACAGTTTCATGGACATGCCCTTAATGCAGCCCGTTTTGTCCAGTCAGGGAATATTCTAAAGAAGGTTCTCCCTGGAATGTGACTCCCCCACATGGGGCCCTAGGAAGGGTTTGGGTTTGGACTGTGGGTTTTTCCAGGACGCGTGGCATTGGTGAACATAGCAAAACCTGACATTGGCATTTGGTTACCGGCCCTCTTAGGATCTGACTGTTGGTTCAAAGTGCCGGGGTGGTCTTGTGTGAGGAATGGGCTGAGGAGGGCACTCTGACAAGCTTTCCGAGTGGCTCAAGAAGGACCCCTGGTGACGGCGTTGGGGCTGTGCCGTCTCTGCCACTCTCTCCTGGTCCTGCTGGCTGGCTGGTTCTGGGGTCCACCTGCCCTGGCGCAGGAAAGTCCATGTGGATCTGCCTCCAGGATGTCCCAGCAGTGCCACCCCAGTCTCGGGGACAACAGCTTCCCTTGAACTCTGTCTCCTACCAGATCTCCCTGCCTGTGCGCAGGCTGCCTCCAAGTTTCCTCACCTCCCCCACCCTCTCAACTTCCTCAGACTTTGGTTTTTCTCAGGGGGGGCCTCGACTCTCCTCACATACAGCTCCCTTCCATGCTTCCCCCCATGTCCACGTCTCTTCAGGAGAGGAGGCTGCCACAGACTCTACCAACTGCGGGCCTCCTCCTCCCTGCTCCCTGTGAGGTCTGGTTCTTTCCTTAATGGGTCCTTCCTCACCTCAGGGACCACGGGGCATGAGAGGGTGGGCATCACCCTGATGTTGCCTGTGGGGGTGGTTCTCAAACTCGGAGCTTCAACATTCTCCCTAAAACAATTCAACAACAAAAGGATGAAAACGCAAGCTATGGACTGAAATAAAATCTTGGCAAAAGACACATTTGATAAAAGATCATTATCTAAAGTACACAAAGAACTCTTAAGACTCAACAGTACGAAAACAAACCAACTAAAAGATGGGCAAAAGACCTGAACAGACACCTCACTGGAGAAGGTATGCCGACAGCGAAGAAGGATATGGAATGGTGCACCACGTCATCTTTCATCAGGGAAATGCAAATTAAAATGAGATACTACTACTAGTAGTAGAATGGTCTAGTAGAATGGCCAAAATCTGGAATACTGACAACACCAAATGTTGACGAGGATGTAGAGTGATACGGACTTTCTTTTATTACTGGTGGGAAGACAAAATGGTACAGACACTTTTGAAGACAGTTTTGTTGTTGTGTTTTTTTAAGTACTGAGGAGCTTTCCAAGCTTTCCACTCAATTTTGCTCTGAGCCTAAAACTTCTCAAAAAAGATAATTTATTTAAATTTGATTGTTTATTAAATTTGATGGTTTATTAAATTTGACCTTTTTAAAAAGTCAAACATAAAATCACAGAAATCCACTGACAGGGTTGAAAGAAGATGGTGTTCCTCATTTGGTTTAAATTTGTGTTTCATAATTGTTCTCACTCCTTATAGAGACTCCAGATTAATGTATACCCATTTGTATAAATCCCCTAATTATCTTGTGTGAGTACAATTACACTGGCCAACTTTTCTCATAAGGGCTTGAATTCGCTCAATGGAAACACTTAAAATATATTCTAATTTATACAACCATGTTTTGGCATTTCTTTAATTTTTTATGTACTGGTGGGACTCAAGTATGAAGGGCCTCAACCTCAGTCCTCTTCATAGGCTGGTGATGTCTCACTCCTGGGCCTTTCTTCTCCCTCCTGTGGTCTCCTACCTAAGCCTTCAGTTTTGTGCAGTCCTGAGATGAGCCTCCCCTTCTGTTGTCCTCTTTGTGACCCTAAAGGCCTCATGTCATTTTGTCCCAACTCAGCCAATTCTGTCATCCTGCAGACCTCCCTCCCCAGCCAGTCTGCATAGCTTTGGAGCACTTGGGGTGCCACACTGACTGGAGATCCTTTCATGTCCAATCATGCCACGGGGGCGGGGGAGCAAGGCAAATGAACAAATATGGGGCATCCTAATTCTATCATACTTGATGTTACTGTGAACTTGGATTTATTGCTTGGGAGAAAGGAAATACTTCTTTATGCAAACTAAAAATCTTAAGTTAAAAATCCCATGGTGTTGAATTTGGTTGGAAGTATGAGCTCATTTATTTTGTATTAAAATATTAAATGTGTTTTATTCAACAAAGGCCCCAAATCAAGACCAACCCATCATTGTGAACAGCCCTACACTCAAACTGTGGTCTCTAAACATGTTTCTCCACTGGATGATATTACAGGTATCATCAGGCAGGCAGAGGCAGAGGGAGAAGCAGGCTTCCTGCCAAGCAAGGAGCCCGATGTGGGACTCCATCCCAGGATGTTGGGATCATGACCTGAGCCGAAGGCAGCTGCTTAACCAACTGAGCCACCCAGGCGTCCCTCATTCCTTGTTTCTTACAGCTCCCCTCGCCCCTGACATTCCTCGGCTTGTGACAACAGAACTCCAGTTTTCATGCGGCATTCTCCCTATATCTCTTCCCATGATATTTTCTCCATGCTGGTCTCTCTCTCTCTCTCTCTGACCAGATTTCCCTCTTCTCATAAGGACACAAGTCAGGTTGGATTAAGACCCACCTTGATGACCTCATTTCATCTTGATCACCTCGATAAAGACCCTGTCTCCAAATCATGTCACATCCAGAGGCACTCAGTCAGGATTTCAACATATCTTTTTTTTTTTTTCTGGGTGGGTAGGGTGGGGCAGGATATGATTCAACCCACAACACTCGATATTTGATAATATCAAGGAAATAAGGTTCTTTTTTTGAAGGTTCGAGAATGGTATTATGGTTTTGTTCTAGAAATTTCTTTGTCCTTCAGAGAAAAATACTAAAATATGTGTAAGTGCATTGGTCCTGAGTTGATCATCGGACCTGGGTTGATGGGTATGCAAGGAGTCATTGTAACCCTCTGTTTACTCTTGTAAAAGCTTGAGGTTTTTTATAACAAAGGTAAAAAGACAAAAGGACGAACAACAAATACCAAAGATGTAAACCTTCTCACATAGCTGACTTGGCCCCTTCCCTGTCCTGCCATGTAGAGCACTCCCAAGGCTCATCTTCTCCCACTGAAGGCCTCTCCTCACACAGGCAGTCTGGCTGTATCTTCCTTCATAAATCCTGCAGGAACCTCTGGGGCCCACACATCCTGGTGGGCTGCACACAGCTCCCCACCCCAGACTTCCTCCATTCCTCTTCCACGGTCACCCGCCTTGGCCAGCTTCTCCTGCACAGGAATAGGCCTGGTTGCCATCTTTGCCCTCATGGGGGCAGCCGCTGCTCAGGGAAGAGCTGCCCCAGCTCCAGTGAGGCTGCTGAGCCAGGAGCTTGGGCTCTGGAGGGCACTGCCGGGCCCTCTCCTCTATGTCCAGACCAGCCCTGAAGGCTTCTGAAAGAACAGTGGCTTGGGGATGGGCTTCTTCCCAAAAGGAGACTTGGCTTGCATCTGTTCTCTCAAGGCTCTCTGAGTGGCTCAGGCCAGGCAGGCCCTAGGGGCACGGCACTAAGGCCCAAGGATCCCCTGACAGGGACACCCCGTTCAGCAGGGAGAAGAGAGCTACAAGGAAGAGAGTATCTCCTAAGGCCCTTAGGATGTATCTCCAAAGGCCCTAAGGCCCTCCTATGATCTCTATTCAGGGTCCCTTTCTCTAGAAGTGAGAGAAGCTTCTAGAATATTAAACAATGAAGACAAGACAGAATAGCATTGTGGCCAACTGAGGGATCTGATAAGTGTTTACACTGCACAGATGAATGCCTTTAAGAAAAAAGACTTTTGTAAGTGTAACCTTACTTGGAGATAATATCAAAAAGTCTAGATGTAAGGTGAAAGAGAGGGTTGGATAAAATGGCCCCGACCTCTTCTGGGTCATCTCACAGACCCCATCTGGCTGGTTTCTCATGAGAGCACTCTTCAGAGGCTCACAGGGGGACTTCCCATAGTCCTTCCTCCCAGGACCTCTTCCATGCCTATGATCCCACAAGGAAGGGAGAAGGATGGCTTCTTACAGCCTTCTGAGGATGAGATTCTTGGCCTCTGGGCCTCCCGGCCCAGGAGCCATTGCTAGAGGACCGTGACCTTGCTTCCTTTGCACAAAGCTAATGGAGTGGCGGGCTCCATGTCAGCCCCAGACGTGCTCCGGCTTGTCCTGCACAGTAAATTCTTTTTTTAATTTTTAAATTTTTTTATTTTTAAAGATTTTATTTATTTATTTGACAGGCAGAGATCACAAGGAGGCAGAGAGGCAGGCAGAGAGAGAGGAAGGGAAGCAAGCTCCCTGCTGAGCAGAGAGCCTGATGCGGGGCTCGATCCCAGGACCCTGGGATCATGACCAGAGCTGAAGGCAGAGGCTTTAACCCACTGAGCCACCCAGGCGCCCCTGCACAGTAAATTCTTTCACATCTATTTGTTGGCACCTACTATCTGCCAGAGATAGTTTGAAGTCCGTGGGACACAACAGTGAGCACAAGAGACAACCATCCCTACATTCTAGAAGGGAGCAGATAAGAAACAATAAATGCTCCAAACAAGGAAATTGCAGAAATTGTTAGGGAGGTGTGCTAGGGAAACATTGAAAAGGGGAGTGAATTTCACCTAAAGAAGACCTGAAGTTCAGGATTCTCCTGAAGAAGAGTCTCTGGCAGTCCACAGGGTTTGGATCCTAACTGGCAAGAGTGGGCGGGGGCTGCAGCTCTGGGGCCTTCTTAGCCACAGTCCCGGGTGCTCCTTAGTGCCTCACTCTGGCCACCTCACTCCTGCCTGCTCCTTTGAGCATCGACCAAAAGAAGGAATATATATGGGCTTGTCCTTCAACATTTTCAAGTTCAGAGCAGGGCTGCTCAGACTTGAACATGTCTCAATGACCTGGGGATCTTGTTAAAATACAGGTTCTGTTCAGAAGATCTGCTTGGGGAGCCTGAGGTTGTCCACGTCTAATAAGCTCCGGGGTGATGCTGCTGTGTGATGGACCACACTTTGAGGAGCAAGGGTCTCACTGATTCAATCCACTTATTTGAATAGACCCCCAGAGAGTTAGTTACTGAGGACAAAAAAAATGCAAACTGTCCAGCCTGCGCTTCGTTTTGTGAGGGTTGACTTGCTAACTGCATGCTTCAGACAGAGGAATTACATTAGCCCATGGCTGCTCTGAGCACACCCTGCTCTTCCCCAGGACCTTCTACCCTGCATGCACATTGGAATCACCCTGGAGAGTTTCCTAAAATACCCCACCCCAGAGGAATTCAGCCAGGATGGCCTTAAAAACTCCCCGGTTGATGGCGCCGTCTGATCAAGGGGTCAGGGTGGTCTCTGTGGTGCATGAGACAAGGCATCAGAAAGCCTCCTGGAGTGAGTGGAAAGGCAAGTTGCCCATGGATTGTGTTGAAGGACAAGAAGTTGGCTAGAGTTGGACACAGAGGCCCAAGGTCAGGGGATGATGAGGCAAGGCTGCAGCATTTGAATGAAAAGATTTAAAAGACTCCACAGGAACCTCTTGAAGGACACCCTGCTTTAGCAGTGACTTGGGCATCCAAGGTGGCCCAGGTGGGAGGATCACAGGAAGGCAGAAGCTGCTGATGACTGCAAGCTGGGCACTTTGAGACAGAAAGGATTGGGGCAGTTGGTTGGGGCAGATCAGGAGGGAGACTCATCTGGGACTTTGTTTCATGTGTGTATTTTATTTTTTTTTTAATTTTTAAAAAGAGTTATGTATTTATTTTAGAGAAAGAGGTGGGCAAGGGCAGAGGGAGAGAGAGAGAGAGAGGCCATTCCAAGCAGACTCCCTTCTGAACATGGAGCTTGGCTTGGGGTTTGACACCAGGACCCCGAGACCATGAGCTGAGGTGAAACCAAGAGTCGGGCGCTCAACCGACTGAGCTACCCAGGTGCCCCTCATTTGTGTATTTTTTTAAATTTTTTTAATTTTTATTTTTTTTATTTGATAGAGAGAGATCAGGAGTAGGCAGAGAGGCAGGGGGAAGCAGGCTCGCCGCTGAGCAGAGAGCCCGATGCGGGGCTCGATCCCAGGACCCTGAGATCATGACCTGAGCTGAAGGCAGAGGCTTAAACCACTGAGCCACCCAGGCGCCCCTCATTTGTGTATTTTAAATAGGATCAGATTTGTGCTTTAGAAAAACTGTGGCCATGTGGGGGCGGGGAGGGCTGGGGACAGGCTGGAGTCAGAAAGACCAGATTGGGCTGTTGTCTTATTAAGAAATGACAAGAGCACATTCTGGAGCAGGGCCTCAAGGGGGCGCTAGGGTGGGGAGTATGAGAGAGGAGACCCCCAAGAAGGCACCTGGGATGTCCTCAGAGTTCCCCAATGTTCTACAGGCAAAATTCCTACAGCCTCAGAACCTGTAGATTGGACCTGACCCTAATGCAGTCCCAGGTCAATGGGGGAGGAGGCTGGCAAGGAAGCTCCGCCATCTTTCACTGAGATGGCTCTTGCTCCCAACCTTGTTTCCCCAACGTGTGGAAGCTTAACTCTTATTGCCACCATTCATGAGGTCCTCAGTGGAGGGAGGCTATTAGTAAGTTGCTCTGAATGTCTCCATGCTTGCCACGAGGATGGTGAGAGGACCAGGGGCCAGGTCACCATCACTTCTGTGTCGCCTACTGGCGTTGTGGGAGAATGCCAAAGAGAATAAGGCCGGTGACCCTTTGCCCAGAGATCTGCTTTGGTATGTGAATCTATCTGTTTGCTCAGATGAGGCATCTACGGGCTTTTATTTCTCCTGCACAATCAAATTGTTTATTTCCTGTTTCAGGAACTGTGTTCTTTATCCTCGATCCCTAAACATGTAGCTCACTCCGGCACTTAAAAGTGAAAAATAAGGGCCTGGAGACAGATAGTAAATATAGATAGCCAGGACCAGAGCTCTTCTTAGGGAGGGACCCTCTTTATTCAGGAAAATACTTCTTACCGGGAGGGTAAGAGTTGTGGTTTGGAAGGAGATGAGAACAGAGAGCTATGTTCTTTCCTACAAAATGAGCTGGAACTTGGAGGGCAGGGAGCTGGCAAAGAGGGGAGGGGATGGGGTGGTTGGGGCCCAAGCAAAACATGCAACAAGAAATGCTTGGTGATGGGGTTGTCGCTGGATTCTTAATTAATCTTATGAATTATTCTTTTTTTTAAAAGTAGGCTCCACGCCTAGCATGGAGACCAATGTGGGGCTTGAACTCATGACCCTGAGATCAAGACCTGAGCCGATATCAAGAGTCAGGATGTTTAACCAGCTGAACCACCCAGGCACCTTTTTAACCAACTGAACCACCAGGCCCTCTTTTAAAATATTCTTGATTAAGATGTCCCCATCTGACTGAGATTTACATTGCTGTTACTTAAACTGCACTAAAGCCTCAGTAAAATCCAAGGTCCCAGTATCTTATGTGAGCAGTTTTGGGAGTACAGCGGGCAGATTAAGGTAAAGGGCACAGTTTCATTTCCAGGGCAGTGTGGAGAGGAGGGAAGACACAAGACATGGAGGGGTGAGTGAGAATAAGAGTCAATGTGAGTGAGAATAAGAGTCATGGATGATTAAGAGAATAGGAACCCCAGAAGACCTGTAGAAATCTTGGGGAGAGCAATGGTGGACCGTGGACAGAGAGTTCATGATGTGATGCAATCCTACTGAGTTCCCAAGACTGGGGGTGACCTCGGTGGACATCTGAGTTTTACAGACTTGAGAGGACCCACCACATACACACCCTCAATCAGGATGAAATTGTTCTATGCCAGAGCACATGATTAAACTCAGCTCTAGATTGTTTCTAGGACTGTCAGGACTTTTTCAGTTTTAAGAAACAGATACTCAGGGACGCCTGGGTGCCTCAGTTGGTTAAGCATCTACCTTGGGCTCAGGTCATGATCCCAGGGTCCTGGGATCGAGCCCCACATTGGGCTCTCTGCTCAGCAGGGAGCCTGCTTCCCCCCTTCTACCTGCTTCTCTGCCTACTTGTGATCTCTCTCTCTCTGTCAAATAAGTAAATAAAATCTTAAAAAAAAAAAAAAAGGCCAGAGGTAGTTTGGGGCATGGCTGACCTGGGGGCTTTACTGGGTCCAAAGGACTCCCAAGTTTCCCCAGCTTTTGGTTTCTGACTTCTTCCCTTGGCTACCTTCTCAGGCAGGCAGTCTCTCCCCTCCTGGTGGCAAGACTGAAATGCAGAATTCTGAATAATAATAAAAAAGAAATATTGCTGAATAATGTCAAGAGAAACTAGTTCACCGGGTGTAGCTGGAGGAAGTTTTTGTGAGCAGAGACAGGCATTAGCTGTGAACTTTTGCCTTTGGAGCGAAACCTCTGGTTTCAAGAGAAGAGAGAAAGTTGCAATAGACTTGAAACAGAAGGAAAAGTACAGGGCGTGGAGGCTGTTTGGACTAGAGGAAATTCATTCTCTGTCTAAGCTTTGCATGGCAATCCTGCCTCCATCTTCCCAGCCCCCCTTGCAGCTCAGGTGACCATGTGACCTCTTCGGCCAGTGAGGCATAAGCAGCTATCTTCCCCAAGGATTTCAGGTAAAACTTTTACTGTCCTTGGAAAGGGTGCTGGCAGCCAAGACCAGTGGTGATCTATCTCCTGCCATCCCCTCTTCAGTCCTGGAGTTGTGGCAGCCCTCTCCTGATTCCTTCCTCTTCTTTCTTTCTTATGCAAAGACATGCCTTGGAGCACCTGCCCTGGAAAGCTTCAGCTCTGGCTAAACCACGTGGATTAAGAATTCTTCTTACCTTATTTCAATATAGTAACTAATTTTTGTTTAAATTCAATTAGCCAACATATAGTACATCATTAGTTTCAGATGTAGAGTTCAATAATTCATCAGTTGGGTATATCACCCAGTGCTCATCACATCAAGTGCCTCCTTAATGTCCATCACCCAGTTACCCCATCCCCCCCCCACCTCTCCTAAGAATTCTTTTAAGTCACAAAAGGCATACATAGTCAATGTAAAAAAGTAAAATACACACAAATATGTGTTTAAAAAAGTGAATATTCCTCAGCCCTCCTTCTCCCTCTAAAGCCAGAGTCTGAGAAGGTAGCCCCAGTTCATGGTTGGGGAGAAACTCCCCACATTTTCCTGGGCTTTATATGCCATGCTTAAACTTTTCTTGCTGAATTCCATGACCTCCATTCACGCGAACATACATAGATCAGCCTCACTCTTCCTAGTGGCCCCACAGGAGTCCCATAATAGGCCCTATCATAATTTATTTAATTATTCCTTTATGAACGGACAGACATGGAGGGGGTCGGTTATACACTAGAATATTATTATTTGTAGACTCATTGCCTCATCTCCCCCTTCCCCCCCCACAAAAAAGAAGCCACTGTCATTGTTCTCATCAATTGACATTTTGCATGTGGCTAAATACACTGGATACTGTGGACAGGAGACTGTGCTCAAGTTGGGGGACAGGAAACGGAACTGGACAGAATCCTTGTTCTGAGAGCTTGGCTGGGTGGCTGGGGTCAATATGGCAAAAGATAGGGTCCCATGCTCAGTATTCGATGAGGACATTTGGGGAGGAGTGAGCAAGAACCTGGGGTGTCTGGCGGGGGAGGTCCTCACACGAAGAAGTCCTCAGACCTGGTTCTAGAAGTCTGGGTAGGTGGCGGGAGGGCGGGCACCCAAGCCAGGGGAGCAGCGTGGCTGAAGGTGCAGAGGCAGGAAGAAAGGAGCAGACCTGGTTCTCCAGGCACTTCTCAGGGTATCCAGGAAGCGTTGATCTTCCTAACAAAGGTAAAATTAAGGTGCCAGAATTCATTATCTGCCCTTTCTCAGGGCTCACCGGCTCATCCCTGCTTTGGTGGTCGTACTTTTCTTCCCCCCCGTGCCTCCCCCCCTTTTTTAATAAAAATAACTATGAAGGGTTCAAGGCGCTTTTCTTTCACGACATCTCAGCACTTAGGTCCCAGCAGCGCATCGGTGGCAAAGAATGTCCCCTGTCACTGTGGCTGCTCGCCTTTATTTGAAGTGTCTGGCTGAGCTATCTCCCTGTGACATGCTTCTTTCAGAGCAAATTATTCATGCCCCCATGGCCCCCACCGCTCCCCCAGCCCCTGGGTTCTGTTCATCCCGCAGGTGTGAAGACAGGCCCGGCCTTTGTGTGTGAGGAGAGTGTCCCCCCTCCCTCACGCTCCCTCTTGGATCCCCTCCAGGCCTGTCAAGGCTTTCCTCGCTCTGGGCTGTGCTGCGTGCGTGCCGGGCTGATGTCTCCTGTCATCCTGGCGAGGGCTGCGGGGCCCCCAGCCCGCCTCTAATCTCCCCCTCCACAAAGGGCAGCCCTGTCACTCAGGGGGACGGCAGGCGAACCTGGATCTGGGGCCGTGTGGCAATGCGTCCACCCTGCCTAGGGTGGGAAGAAGCAGGGTGAGCAGGGCGGCTGCAGCCCTCCAAAGGGCAGGCTGCTGGGCAGGGGGGCAGTGGGGCAGAGAGGGGGGATGTGGGACCATGTAGGGCCACCAGAATCAGGTTGCTGAGCTTATGTTGGGAAAATGGGCATCATGCTCAAAGCAAAATGGAGCAAGCTGGCCGATCCGGGCAATGCTGGCTAGTGGTTGGTGTGCAAGGGTGGGGGGTGGGGTGCGCATCTGGGTGACGCTCCCAGGGCCATCGTAGAAAAATGAAAATGACCTACAGAAATCAGGCCAGCGTCCCCATCCAAAACTCCTCCTCTGTTTCCTAGATGAACAGTGATGCGAATCGGACCGGGGAAGACCGGGATGCAGTGAGCAAACCGGGAATGGTGGGGTGCCGACGTCCCATTGGTTTCCCTTAACGGGCCCAGTCACCCTGCAGTGCCCCTGCTGCAGAGGGAGGACACAGAGAGAGTGAATGAATCACTGTGGGGGAAGCGCTGGGCAGTGCCTGCATACAGTAGGCACTCCGTGGCACAGAGCGGAAGTGCAAAGCAGAGCCTGCAAGAATGTGTCCCCCGCAGTTGGGCTTCCGCTCCCTTATCCAGCGTTCAGACATTTATTGTACGAGCTACTAACGTGGAAAAATGTGGAGGTTCCACGCAGAAATCTGTCCCCCCCACCCCCCGGCGCCCAGCTTCCTTCATGGCAACAGCAGGCTGGAGCGGGGAGCAGCGGCTGTCCCTTGGAGGTGGCCCGTGTGTCCCCAGCTCTCTTCACTCCCACCGCTCCTTGTTACTGCGGGGTCTGTGACATCTCCCAGTTGGGCGCTTTGCCTGGCTCCTGCAGACATTAGTGTTTGAGAGAGAGGTCTGGGACCTGAACAGATTTGAGTTTGAATCCCACCATAGTTTTGTTTTGTTTTTTTAAGATTTTATTTATTTATTTATTTGACAGAGTGAGAGAGATCACAAGTAGGCAGAGAGGCAGGTAAAGAAAGAGGGGGAAGTAGGCTCCCCACCTGACACAGGGCTCGATCCCAGGACCCTGAGACCATGACCTGAGCCAAAGGCAGAGGCTTAACCCGCTGAGCCACCCCGGCGCCCCATCCCACCACGGTTCTTTATGATCTATGTAGCTAGCCTCTCTGAGCCTCAGTCTCTTTATCTGTAAAATGGGACTCACAGGCCCCATCATAATGAAAGTGAGAGGAGCCTGCATACGTCACCTAACTGAACTGGGGAGAGAGAGTGGATCCTCAGTAAAAGGGAAGACACTGTTACTGAGGTTTGGATGTCATTGTTTCTTATTGGACCAGTGTGGTATGTACCTCACAGGACTAAACTTTCCCCCGAGAGCAGGCAGCTCGGAGGGCAGTGCAGGCCCTCGGGCCTCCAGGGCCTCAGCTGCAGCCTGGTCGGGGTCTGGTGCCCCACAGGGCAACAGGGGAACCTGGCAGAGGCAGCAGCCAGAGGGGCTATGGAGGAGGACATGTCTGTGCAGAGGGGGACCCCTCCTGAAAACGCTCTGAGGCCGGAAGCGGGCCTCTTGGAGGGGAAAACAGGTGCTGGCGCGGCAACCCTGAGCTCCCCACTGTAAATTAATCCACCCAAGCAATTGGGAACAGAAAGTGCTTCCTGTCCCTGCCCGGGACAATGGACAATAAATGCCGCCAGCCCTCTGGGCCCTGGCCCCTGACCTCAGAGGCTTCAGGAAGAAGTTCCCAGCACACACACACCTGCAGTGTGCTGAGCGCTTGGCATTGTTCTAAGCTTGGGGTTGGACTAGGCCCCTTTCTCTCAGGAGCCTCCAGCTCTTGCTGGAACTGAGCCCAAGGAGCCTTCCCTAAGACATGCATTTCCTGGGGAAGGAGACCCCCGATGACACATGCTGAGTCAGTTTCCTTAGGCTCAGTTTCACCTGATGCATATTCATAAAGCCCCTACTATGCACAAGAGCTGCGCACTTACCAGCACATTGCCCAAAGGTTTTTCCTAGAAGCTGTTGTTTAACACTGAGCGGGAGTAGAGCGCGATCATGTGAGCCGAGGAAAAGTACCCACTCGCGTGGGGGTTCAAACATTCCAGTCTCACTCGGGACGCTTAAGGAGGGGTACTGTCAATATCATTGGCAAGAGAGAACCATTAGGAAAGTGATCAATGACAGTAAGTTCTGACCCCACATCATCGTTATGTAAGCCAGACCCTGGCAGGCTCCCTGGATTGAAGTGCAAGGTCATGAGATCCCCATAGGCTCAGGGACAGAAGGTTCCTTTTTTACGTTCTAAGACTGATTAACCTGGGCTGTGGATTAACTGTAAAAGAAGGTTTACTTTCCGACGACCGGCAAGAGCGCATGCACCAGCCAGTTCGTAACCATCCTACTTTGCTTGGCGCCTGTTCACATTTTGCCTTTTGGAGCAAAATGGACCAGTGCATTCTTAGACAAGGGAAAAGGAAAGGTCTCGTGTCCAACCCAAGGGGAGCTGGAGATCCACTCTGCAAACCCAGAAATGGGACCTGAGGAGCTCTCTGTATGTATGACTCTCTCATTTTTCTCTGTAGAAAATCTGAGCCTGGCACACCTGGGTGGCTCAGTGGGTTAAAGCCTCTTCCTTCGGCTCAGGTCATGATCCCAGGGTCCTTGGATCAAGCCCCACATTGGGCTCTCTGCTCAGCAAGGAGCCTGCTTCCCCCTCTCTCTCTGCCTGCCTCTCTGCCTACTTGTGATCTCTGTCTAATAAACAACAATAACAAAATCTTAAAAAACAAAAAAAACACAAGAGTGTTAAAAAAAAAAAAAGAAGAAAGAAAGAAAATCTGAGCCACAGGGGAGGATAAGACAGCTGCCTGGAGCCCCAGGACAAGGCAAGTGTGGAAAGGCTTCCTTGTCCTGGGCCAGCCCTGTGGCTGTCTAGCTCCTGGGTATAAGAAGATATTTGGAGAAAAATATGTCCTGGAAATTCCTCCTTGCAAGCTTTTATTTGTGGAAATCAGACCTGCCCATGGACTGTGGCTCCTGACCGTGCTCTGAGGCCGTGAGCTCGTTGCTTTCTCTGGGTATCATCCCTACTGCCAAGCTTCTCCTGTGCTTGGCCCCGTGGGGAGGTCCCATGTGAAGGGCCAGTCCTTCCTGTCCCCTCCCTCTGACCATTAATGAACCACTCTCTCTCTCTTCCTTCTCAACGATTGGGCCGTTGGAATCAAAGCGGCCCTCCGGTGACTCAGGCGTTTCCCATTGCCTATTCTAGCATCCTCTACTCTTAGCACTGAGAGTTTTTCACGTCCTATTTGGAACTGATAGGAAACCCTTTCATTGTTTCAGTACATGGATATTAGCACTGATGAAGGAAGCGTTCCATCAGATAATCGGCCGTTGCTGCGAGCTGGTTTCCAGAGTCAGCGTGCCCAGAATCAGCATGTCCCCACCTCCCAGTGACCCCCAGACTCAGCCCCTGGGGCACAGGATGGACAGGGGATCTGCCAGCTGCAGGACACAGGAGTCCGGGACTGAGCCTGGCCCCAGTCCCCACCGCCTCAACCCCCACCACCAGTTGAAATGGCGCCTTCTTGTCTCCTGGAGAGAGAGAGATGACAACATCAGGGATGGGAACTGCCCTTTCTTGAGTGCCCACAGTGGGCTGAGACTCTGCTTGGCCACCTGGAGACACATCTTCCTGCATCCCTCCCAAGTGCTGGTTTCTAGTTGTGCTCCTTGAAGCCCTAGGGTCCTGGACATCTTCCTGCAGACCTCCGAGCAGCTTCCCAATTAGATATTTGTGGATGATTTGAATAAAGCCTGGCTCTCTCATTGGATTGTCAGCCGTCTTGTGTTCTCCCTGCCCCTGGTCAAGGGCCCAACATAGTAGGTGCTCAATTAAATCTCTGGAATGAGTGAATAGTTGTTACCCTTCTCCCCCTAGTTGGAGATGAGGATCTCAGGCTCAGAGAAGGCAAATGATTTTCTTAAAACACACAGCAGGATTTGCACAGTGGGGGTGAGCGGTGCTTCTCTTCCTGGGAGAGGCTGCCCTTGGGAGTAAGACTCAGGCAGAGCCAATTCTGCAAATGGGGCTGAGGGTGGTGGGGGAGAAAGAGGAGAGGGGTTTCCCATAGCCCTGTTCTGATTTCTACAAGGGAATTTCCCTTTGATGACTTCTGTCCCTTTTTTCAGAGCTAAAGTGACAACCCATGTCCACGTCCCTGGTTAAAGGTGCTCTCTCCTCCAGGAAACACATGTGCATTTTGGAATGAGCCATCTGTAAGGGAGCTGCTCCGGAGGAAAAGGCTGAACCGCTCGGCTATTCTCGGCTCTCACCTCCCTGCTGGTGCCAACTGGGTCGGCTTCTCCTGGCTCTTGAATTCTAACTGCTCTGACCATTTATTGAGCATCCCTCATGCACCTGGTACCCTGTGGACGTTATCACCAGTCCTCAGACCGAGCGCTCCACGACAAGCATTTCTGGGCCTGGCTCAGAGAGGGGATGCTGAGACCCAGAAGGCCAGATGGCCTGCTCAAAGTCACATGGACCTGGCAACTGCAAACCTGGGTTCTTCTAGGCCTCTCTGCCCCCACCCCCTGACCAGATACCCCACTAGTCTGAGCATTCAGAGGCAGTCGGGGAGCTGGTGGAAAACACAGATTCCAGGCCTTCCCCATGGAGAGTCAGATCCAGCAGGCCCCGGGCAGGGCCCAGGAGTCTTCATTGTGATGGTGGTCTGGGTGATTGTCATGCACAGGCATGTCTGTAAATGGCTGGTAGGTGACTCCTGGTCTAGGCACAGAGAGCTGCCTTTCTTGTGCGGTCTGGCTGAGAGAGAGACAGTGGTGGACGAGAAATCTACTTTCTAGGCCCAAAAATCCTCCCCGGAGGGATGAACCCTAGGGCCCAGATTATTTTCCCAGAGATAACCCCAGAGATCTCACGTGTGGCCATCTTTTAACAGCCACAGAAAAAAATCTCACCCCTTTCCAGTGTTGACTTCAGCTTTATTTTGTTTGCTCTTAATGTGCTGAAATACACCCAACGTAGAATTTGCTGTCTTAACTATTTTGAAGAGCGAAATTCAGTGGCATTAAGTACATTCGCATCGGTGTGTGGCCATCCCCACCATCCATCTCCAGAATCTTTTCATCTTCTCAGCCTGAGATTCTGTCCCCATTAAACACGAACCCCCCACCCCCCTCCCCAGCCCCTGGCAGCCACCATCCTATTTCCGGTCCCTGTGCACTTGACTCCTCTACGGACCTTGTGTAAATGGATCATGCAGGATTTGTCCTTTTGTGTCCAGCTTCTTTCACTGGGCATAACGCCTCCACGGTTCCCCTGTGTATCAGAATTTCCTTCCTTTTTAAAGGCTCAATAGTACTCCCTGCTGTGGCTAGACCACACTTCCCCCATTCATCTGGTGATGGACACTGGGGTGGCTCCCACCTCTCGGCTACAGTGACTTTAGCTTTATTGTAACATTGTCACATTGTGCACATCCAAAACTAAACCTGGGCCCTGTGTCCTGCTACCACAATTAAACAGAACAGACGGATGCATTTAAATACAGCCAACATGATGAGACTAATGAAAATCAAATGGATGGCATTGCCTCCCAGCTCGGGGTGGTTGTGTCTCACGGCAACCTGGTCGGGACAGGAAGAGGGTGTTGGCTGTCTCCATGCAGACTCCGTGGAATCTGGCACGTTCTTTGGCCACTTGTGATGATGCAGTTTTCCTATGCTTTTCTCCCCAGAATGACCGCAAAGCCTTCGTTTTTTTATGAAACCCACAAATGTTGCTTGCCCTTTTCTGGTTATGGAGGCTTCCTTTATGTCTTGGGCCCGCCTTCATTCTTAGTATCCTCCAGCTATGGAGTTGTGCTCAATGCCTATCGGGAGCCAGTCGCTGGTGAAATTTCGTGGCTGCCTTTGGTTAGAGGGCAGAATCAGAATGCCTTCCTGAAGCTAAAAGCTCATGGTGTGCTAGTGATCCTGGAGTCTGCCGCTGGCCCTAGTTTGAGAAACACTTGGCTAAGCTCCTGTTCAGGCTGCTTCTGTCTGCCTGCAATGTCAGCTGTTGCCTAGAGTTACCTCCTGGTCTCTCAGGCTATCAGCAGGCTTCGAGGCTGTCCTCACTGACCGAAGAGTGACTCTTGTCCTGTTTTAAAGTCCTGGGTCCCTCTGAGACCTCTGTTTCAGTTCTGGCTTCCCCACTTGTTTTCAGCTCATTGTTGGGCAGGGTTTGAGATCAGAGAAACCCACCTTCTCCGATGATGGACTCTGCCCAGTGCCCCTCTCTTGGCCCTGTTTCTTCTTTCCTCCTCCCAGCATGGGCTCTGTAGAACTTGAATGATTTCTCACAGTCCGAGGGAGCATTTATTGAACACCTCCTATGTGCTACACATTGTTTCCTCGAAGCCTTCCTGCCTGTCAGGAAGGACTATGCTGTTCCTGCTTTCCACTTGGGGACCCTTTGAGACATCACTTTGCCCACAGCTACACATGGTGTAAGGAACAAAGCTAAGGCCTGGCCGACTCCTCTGGGCTCCGCACCGTCTCCACCACCAGGGGCCATTCTTGGGGTAGAATTCTTGGGCCGTTGCCCAAGAAGGTGGTGAAGGAGGCGAACTGGCCCCATTGGTAGGAGATGAACTTGGCACTGCCAGTAGGAGGTGAACTTGGCACTGCCAGTAGGAGGTGAACTTGGGATGGTCAGTAGGAGGTGAACTTGGCACTGCCAGTAGGAGGTGAACTTGGGATGGTCAGTAGGAGGTGAACTGGCACTGTTAGTAGGAGATGAACTTGGCACGGTCCGTAGGAGGTGAACTTGGTACCGTCAGTAGAAGGTGAACTTGGCACCATTGGTAGAAGGTGAACTTGGGATGGTCAGTAGGAGATGAACTTTGCACGGTCAGTAGGAGATAAACTTGGGATGGTCAGTAGGTGGTGAACTTGGGATGGTCAGTAAGAGATGAACTTGGCATGGTCAGCAGGAGGTGAACTTGGCACAGCCAGTAAGAGAGGAACTTGGCACGGTCAGTAGGAGGTGAACTGACTTTGAAGCCCATTCACAGGCATTGCCCACCCAGCATGGAAAGTTGGCTGCATGCTTCCAGGCCTGTGCTTCCTCAAGCAGCTGGCATGGAAGAGGAACAAACATCTCCCCCCCCACCCCGATGTCAGTTTTTCCCTGCCCTAAAGAATGATTGCCACTGTAGCTAAACCTACTCAGTTCTCTTTCACTGTAGCTGCCTGGTGGGCCCATTGGGGGGCGGTGGGTGAGCCCGGCTCTGAGGGGCTTCTTGGAGCACCCACGGCCTTCTGTCTGTAACATTGTTTGTGTGGGAAAGCGGTTTCACCATCCAAACAACAGCCTTACGAAAGAATTTTAAGAACACAATTAGTTCATAAATTGGGAACTTCCTGTCTTTGTTGGAGTGGGGGGATGGGCAGGGTAGTGAGTTTCGAACACTAAATGAGATAAAACATCAAAACCCCCACAGCCTGGGGGCGGCTGGGTGGCTCAGTCGGTTAAGCATCAGCCTTTGGCTCAGGTCATGATCCTGGGGTCCTGGAATGGAGCCCCACTTTGGGCTCCCTGGTCAGCGGGGAGTCTGCTCCTCCCTCTCCCTCGGCCCCCACTCGTGCTCACTCTCTCAAATAAACAAATAAAATCCTTAAAAAAAACCCACCCCACAGCAAGATGCCTTGTACCCACTCAAATAACTAGTCACAGTCATGTTTTTATTGTTGTTATCATTATTTCACGTAAAAGAAAATCTGTGTGGCTCAGGTTGGCTGAACTGGGAACAGCCAGCAGCAGGAGGCTTACTTCTCCTCAACTAAAGGCTTCCAGATGCATTAAGGCTATTCAAAACATGGAGCAGGCTGGCAGGGAGTCCCCCGTCATGGAGCACAGACAAGGCGCTGAGATGGGGACTGTACCTGGGACAGAGCCTTGGAGGTTCTATCCACCTGTCAGGTTCTAGCTTCTCTCCCTCCCTTGGCCAACCCATGGCTTGAGTCACGCTGATTCTCCAGCACACCAGCACACATCTCTGTTGTGTCCTGCAAAACGCTCTGTGGCACCGTCAGTGGGCTTGTCCAGGCATCAGAGCAAGGACTTGGGAGCCTGCAGGTTCTGAGTTTGAATCCTCGGCCACTGCTCGGGAGTTTTCTGCTTTCTGTGCCCATGGGTGGAACTAACCGTAGGAATCAGCCCCGCTTGTTGAGAAGATTAAACGAGAAAAAATACATATAGTGTCCTTGGGGACGAGACTCCAGTTGCATCCCTTGCCGGCTGGGAAAGAAAGTCACTGAGTCTCTCTTAGGGTTAGTATCTTCAACTATTCGATGGAGCCATGACACCCACTTAACGCAAGGTCATGGTCCTAGTGACATTGGCAGTTACCGAGAAATGCCTGGCCTGGGCTAGACCCCTGAGAAATGATTATTTCAGGCTTAGCCACATCCTTCCCATGGGTCATAAAACCTTTCTCGATTTTCCTTTTCTGCTACCACAGCCAACATTAACTGAACCTTTGCTATAAGCCAGACACGGTTCTGGGTGATTTCCATAGAATTCCTTGTTATTCTCATAGTGTGGATGGACAGTGTATGGTCTCTAACGTACAAGAGAAGGAAAGGAAGCATCAGGGAGGTGAAGTGGCTTTCCCAGAGTCACACACCTAGTTAAATGGCAGAGCCAGGGTCTGGATCTGGGTCTGGCTGTGTGCAAAGGTCTCGCTCGAGAGCGAATCAATCTGTAGGCTTGCAAGTTGCTTGGCTGGCCAGGTGCCCGATGTCCAGCTGCATTCCCTTTGCAGCGCTGGCAGGCGGCACCAGGATGCTGGACCACAGGCGGGTTGCACGTCAGCTCCAGAAGAGTCTGAAACCTCCCCTCTCCTCCCGCCAGCCCTGTGCTCCAAACCTCTGCAGACCCTACTGAAAGTGCCTCCGGGAAGTCACTTCCCAGCCCCAGCAGCCGCAGCTCAAGGTCCCAGAGTCCCTGGACTTGTACAGAGTGGCGTGAGCAAGAGGCAGCGTGGAGAGCGGCAAGAAGTGGCGAGGCAACCGTTCTACCCTGGCTCTGTGTCCAATGGCTGTGACTTTGGGCAAGTCGGTAAAGTCTCTGAATTTCCCCTTCCTCTTTTTTTAGCGTGAAAGGTCACTGGAGATTTCCCAATAGTGATTCCAACACAGAATTTCTCTGATTGTTAGGACAAGAACTAGAAATAGTATTTACATCAGTGGGAAAGTTGGTTAGGACAATACAGTGAAGAAGAGGGACCTTGAATGAGGCTGAATGTAAGGAAATGGCTCAAATATTGACCAAGATTTCTCCTAAGCTCTTACAGTTTCAGTTACAAAGAAATTGTTCCCTCCCTAAGGGGTGAAGATAGTGGGCAAATGGACTGAGCTGGGGCTTAGGGTGTAAAGAAGAGAAGGTGTTGGCCGGGGCCAAGGGTGGGGGTTGCTGAGTCTTTCTTTGTCAGCAGATCTCCAGAATCCATCTTCTGTATCTTTCTTTCCCTGTCATATTTTGAGGCAGAGGTTTGGCTCTCAAACCTCTTGTAGTGACACTGTCCTTCCCAGTGACCTGCTTTCAGAATTTTGTTTCCATTTTAGCTACCTTGCCCATGATGAAGACATGCTGTCACCAAGTGGCAGTGCTATTTCCATCTTGCCTACATGCTCAAGGGGTTTAGTGGTAGCTGTAGTTTGTTAGAATGGAAGATGACACTGGCTTAAAATGTGTGTGTGTGTGTGTGTGTGTGTGTGTGTGTGTAAACAGAATCATGCATTCGCATTTTGGTAGTTGCTAGTTCTGTTCTAGATGCCATTAAAAGCCTTAAGAGGAAATGCCCTTCCCACAAATTCTCATCAGTGGTGTTATTACATCACGTAAGAAATCTCTTTGGCAATTAGGATAGGTACATCTATGGAATAGAAAGTCATGGCTTGGGGCCCCTTGGTGGCTCAGTGGGTTAAAGCCTCTGTCTTCGGCTCGGGTCATGGTCTCAGGGTCCTGGGATTGAGCCTCACATCGGGGTCTCTGCTCAGTAGGGAGCCTGCTTACCCCCTTCTCTCTGCCTGCCTCTCTGCCTACTTGTAATCACTCCCTATCTGTCAAATAAATAAATAAAATCTTTAAAAAAAGAGAGAGAGAGAGAAAGTCATGGCTTTTTCCTCTGAAGAAGGAGGTAAGTGTTCTGATTTTTTTAAAGATGACTAAGTGATCAGTCCCCGCCTTTTCACAGAAGACAATTAGAAAAACTGGACCACCCAAAACAGAACAAAATGCCTGCTTGAAAGCATCAGAGAGCTACCAGCACTGTGAAGTGTTACTGGGCCAGCACCCAATATAAAGTAAAAAATCAGAAAAGTGAGTTCAGCATTTGGGACCACTTTTCCATGAGGGTGTTTGCCAATTTCAGAAGAGGTAGCTAAGACCCGAGCCACTGTTCTAGACAGTTGGTGGGGCTAGGAAGAGAAAAGTTGGTGAGAGCCGATCTACTGCTTGGGTTCTAAGTCAGGATCCTGAAGCAGTATGCCCTGGGAGTAAGGGAGAAGTGGAGGTGGGCTTAGACTATTCCTGGCAGGAACTGCTCCTCAGTGCCAAAGGATCTCAAACCCTAAAACTGGACTTCGGATTTAGCGCCTAAGGAACTAGCAGTGCCTTTCTGGGGATGTTTAACCCCTTTCATGCCTTTTGGGAGAAAGGTTTCAATATCTTTCTGGAGGAACACAATAACATTCTAGACCCCAAATTATTTCTACAAACAATGTTGAAGATTTAAGTATCCAGGGGCACCTGGGTGGCACAGCTGGTTAAGCGTCTGACTCTTGGTTTTGGCTCAGGTAGTGATTTCAGGGTCTTGAGATCAAGACCCACGTGGGGCTCCATGCTCAGCTCAGGTCTGCTTGAGACTCTCTCTTTCCCTCTGCCTCTGCCTCTTCCCACTGCATGCTACCTCTTTCTCAAATAAATAAATAAACATTTAAAAAAAGATCTTATTTTATTATTTATTTGACACAGAGAGGGAGAGAGCGAGCCAGAGAATAAGCAGGGGGAGCAGCAGAGGATCCCCTGATGAGCCGGGATCTGGATATGGGGCTAGAGCTCACGACCCTGGGATCATAACCAGGAGCTGAAGGCAGATGCTTAACGGACTGAGCCACCCAGGTGCCCTTAAAGAAAAAAAGATTTTAATGTCAAGTACATAGTAAAAGTAGCTAGGCATAGGCACAGAGGAGACCATATGATTGAAAACCAAAAGAAGCAATAAACGATGGAAAACAGATGAGGAGAAATGGACACGTCCACAATTTCAGTGTGAGATGTTAATACCACTTGTGAGATGTTAATACTACTCTGACCTCTCTCAGTAACTTATAGAATAAGCAGGGGAAAAATCAGTAAGGATATAGAGGATTCAAATAACATGGTCAGCAAATTTGACCTCCTGGACATATACAGTACATTGAACACAACTACTTTAGAATAGACATTGTTTTCCAGCACACATTGGAGATTTACCAAAAATGTATTTGACTGGAAAGCAAATCTCAAAAAGCCTCAAAGAACTGAAATAAAATAGACTATGTTTTCTGACCACAAGATAATTAAGTTATAAATAAAGATTATCTCTAAAAATATCTTAAAAAGTTATAAAAAAATATTCACATATTTGGAAATTAAACAATACTCAAAACCCACAAAAACCCTAAGGGCCAGAAGAAAAAAAACCAGGATGGCAATTAAAAATATGTTTTGAATGAATGATGATTAAAATATCACATGTTAAAATGTGTGGAATGCAGTTAAAGCCATGCTTGGAGGGAAAATTGTAGCCTTAACACATATACTAAGAAAGAGGAGAAGTTGAAAATAAACAAGCTAGACAGTTGATTCTCTTTCACTGTCTAGTTAATAGGTTGCACAGGGAGAACTTGACTTTACAAACAGGGTATGAAGTCATATTATTTTTGCCTCTTGTCTGAACTAGATTTAACATTTTTGTGTGGCAAAATGTCATACACATCCAGGGCGCCTGGTTGACTCAGTTGGTGGAGCGTGTGACTCTTGATCTCAGGGTCATGAGTTCTAGCCCCATGTTAGGGGAAGAGATCACTAAAAAAAGAAAAAAAATGTTATATCCATCATTGCAGAGGTCCTTATCTAATTTGGCAGGTCAACAGCATTTAATATGGTGGACACTCTTTCATTCTTGTAATTCTTTCTTGTAACTCTTTCTCCACTTGGTGCTGAGGCAGCGGTGAGCCCGAGCCAGCTCCTGTCAGCTTGCAAGAGTTGATTGTGGGCTAGCAATTGGTCGAGTGACATCCCATTGGCAGCTTGAAATGGGCTGTGGTGGGAGAGTTTACACCATGGAAATTGGAAAACACTATAGATCATAAGTGGATCTATTGATCGATCAAACTATTGATCTGTCAATCCCCACTGTTTATTTTCAGCAAGCGAGAAACTGGTATAGCCAAAAGGAGCTTAAGGAGAGGGTTAAATGCCACAGGCACCCTGGATGGGGTCCTGGGACGAAAAGGACATTAGGTAAAACTAAGGACATCCGAATAAAGTATGGATTTGAGTTCATAATAATGTTAATAATTAATTAGTTAATAATTATTAATTAAAATAATAATGTCAGTGTTATTCATTAATTGTAACAAAAGTGCCACACTCGTGGAAAATACTACTAATAAGGGGAACTGGGTGGGGAAGTATGGGATCTCTCTGCGTAAGCGCTGCAATTTTATTGGAAGATGTTAATGATTTGGGGGAGGAAGACCTCAGGGGTAGAGGGTCATTCTCATCATGTCAGATCACGGGAGTGTGCTGTCAACATGGTCTGTCACTGTGGGTGTTGACCTTGAGCACCTGGTCATGCTTGTCAGGCGTCTCCACTGTGAAGTCGCTCTTTCTTCACTTTTTGATACTCCTTCACTTTTGAGCCTTAGGAATTTCCCTTCTTCCTTCCTTCCTCCCTCCCTCCTTCTCTCCCTCCCTCCATTCTCTCCTTTCTTCCTACAAGATCTGCAGTGCATTGAAAGGAATGTTTATTAGACTTTATCCAATTCCAGGAAATACTAAGCTACTCATAATTGTGTGACTTGGGCAGGCTACTTATCCTTTCTGTGCCTCAATTTTCTCATCTGAAAAATGAAAGACTCATATTCCCACCACAGAGGATCACTATGAACAAACATATAAAATGTTTAGAATAGTGTCTAGATATAGTAAGCGCGATGTGCCAGCTATTATTAGAATGATGATTGCCTATTGCCCACTGTCATTTTGCTGGAAGTGGAACTCCCATGTACTCTTTTATTTTTTAAGTAAACATGGGGCTTAAATTCATGACCCTAAGATCAAGAGTCGCACACACTCCACTGACTGAGACCCCCGGGCACCTCTTCCTACCATGCACTTTTTTTTTGAGAGAGAGAGTGAGAGAGCATAAGCACGTGAGTGAGTAGGAGAGGGGCAGAGGGAGAGGAAGAGGGAATCTCAAGCAGGCTTCAGGCTGAGCGTGGAGCCTCATGCGGGGCTGGATCTCATGACCCTGAGATCGTGACCTGAGCTGAAATCAAGAGTTGGATGCTTAACCAACGAAGCCACCCAGAAGCCCCATACTCTTCTGATTAAAAAAATATTTCTGAAAGAATTATGGCATTCTGGGACTGTGTGGGTGGGCCCAGAGTCTGGGGGCAATGGCAGGACAGCCGTAGCTCATGCCGTGTCCAGGAAGTATCAGGAAGCCACAAGAAAGAGGGAAGGATGGACAGGCAGAGCAGATGGTCGGAGAAGCAGCTTGTTATTCACTTGGTACAGCCAGGATGGGTGTTCAAGGCAGGATTCCATGCTGGGAAAGGGCTGGTGGGAGCCAGTGTGTCTCCTGGGCACAAGGTTAGACTTCCTTTCCATGTCAGAGATCAAGGCAGATGAAATGTTCTAGAAGCCTGAGACCCAACTAACTGGCTCCCATACTGGGCAGGAAGTGGCCTTGTATCCCTCACCAGAAGCTTGGAAACAATTTTTGAGGCATACCTTGAGCTGGAAAGAAGCTCCTGGTATTATTCCAGGCTGAACTCTTGCTGGTTGCAGGACCCACCATGCTGTCAGTAGGTGGCTGGAGGCTCATTGAGCGGGGCCAGGTGGGGCAGGGCCCAGGCTGACCCACAGCAACAATGTCTGGCAGCTGGTATACTGGAACCCATCGTGGCAGACACCAGTGGTCAGCTGCCCAACATCCATCCCCACCCTCTGCCTGTAAAAGAGCAGCAGCTAATCAGCTGGGTCACTTTGAGGAGGGCTTTTCTTTCCTGATGAAAAGAGATGGACTCAGCTCTAAGCCGTCCTCGTTCTTCCCTCTTCCCTTGTCTTGAATGTGGATCTAATGGCTGGAATGACAGCATCCATCTTGTGACAATAAAGAAAGATGCACAGAGATTTCAGCCCAGGCGTCCTCCAGACACTGGACAGCATTTGGATTTCCCCTTATGTGAGATAAATACATCCTTATTTAAGTCACTGAAGCACACACTCTGTGTGTGTGTGTGTGTGTGTGTGACTGAACATAATCTTGGTTATCCCCCAATCTATCCTCAATTTAGCCGCCCCTAATGATTTTCCTACAACACGGGCATCACTGTGTCCCTCTTCTTGGGAGATACCATCCTGCTCTGTCAGACTGACCAGAATGAAGAAGACTGAGAGTACTCCAGGCTTGTAGAAGGAAAACAAGGCCTGGCACCCACTGCTGACGGTACCATGCGTTGGTCCAACACTTTGGGAGAATAATCGGCAATAGCTTTCCAGATTAAAGAGGCTCACGACCTACTCTTGGGCAGTTGCGCGGAGTCAAGAGAGCACGGCTCCCGCACCCCGCGACCCTGGCCCAGGACACACCTCATACTGGCTGGCAACGAGGGGCCTGGCAGAGCCGTGGGGCCTGTCCCAGCTGAGGCCAGCATTGTTGTGACCGGCGGCCGTGGGTTTCCACCCAGCTGGACAGGCCTGCAGCTGGGCCCTGCCTGACAGTAATAAAGAACATGGCGACCTCACTGGCCCGCCACAGCCCAGCGGCAGGAAATATTCCAGGAGCACCTGTTTCCTGAGGACCCTGTCAGGGGCTCCCGGGCACCATCTGGGCGCTGCCCCACATGTTGTTTGCATTAGGAGTTTAGAAAAACAATTCAGCTTTGACTAATTGCTCTTTAATTTTTTCAGGCACATCCAAAGCCTCACCCCTGCCCTACTCCCTCTTTCTAGCTCCTCTCAGGAGCTCCCCAGGCTGCTGCGCACGTGAGCACAGGGCGCTCACAACATCCTCCCTCGCACCCCATGCGCTCACACACACCCCACATCTATGCACACCCACGTGTGCGCCGTCCATACCTCCACTCAAACACATCACACTTCACCTGCCACACAGCACACACTCTCACCCACGCCGCACACTTCTACCCACAACCCGCTCAAACACGCACACACTCACACGTATATGCGCATGCACACAATACACTCACACACGTGCTCACACACACACACCTGCCTACACTCACACGTGTGCTCACACACACACACACACCCGCCTACACTCACACATGTGCTCACATACACACACACACACACACACACACACCCGTCTTACACAGTTCTGGAGAATAATCTTCTCTCTCTGTAAAGATGGGGGCTTTAGTCCTCTGAGGGTGGCAGGGGAAGGGAAGGCATGAGACCTCAGGAGCCCTAAGAACTTGGGGGTGCAAAGCGGCGCTTATGAGCGTGGACCAGGAGCTAGAATGCCAAGGTTGAATTCTAATTCTGCAACTTCCCACCTCTGGGCATCGTGTCCGCCTGTCTGTGGTGCAGTCTCCCTCCTCCTTTATCAGAGTGGGAAGTTGCTGCCGTTGGTGGTGCCTCTGTACAGGCGACAAGCTTAGAACAGTGCCTGGCTTTCTGTTTGTTCTAAAAAACTCCACAAATCAAAGTAACACCAAAACTCAGTACTGAACATAACAGGCTTTTCCTCTGGATGTTTCTGATGGCATGATTCTGAATCAGTTCCCCAAATCTGAGGGTTCCTCCTCGCATGGATGCCCCTGCTTTATTACATCTACAGGGGAGCCGGTGGCCTTTTGTAAAGCAGAGGAAGCCGAAGCACAGAGAGGTTAAGTTGCTTTCCTGACGTCACACAGTCTGGAGCCGTTCTGCAGAGTTTCCACTGTGAACCATACTGCCATTCCAGGGCAGGTTGTGCTGTGAGGGAGAGGGGCAGGGCAGGAAGAGGGGGAGGCTTGGTGAGGGAGGGGGGAAGCGGGACCGGTGGACTCGGTTGTAGACAGTGGGCATGGCTGCAGGAAACTGGGGTGGCCTCAACGAAGGCCCCCAGCTGGAGTTAACACAGCCTGTCCGGCTGGACCGGACCCAGTTTCCAGGCGGCTCCAGGGCGGGAGGCCCAGGGGGGGCTGTGGCGCCGGTGAGGTGGAGGGTGCCCGCAGAAGGGCTGGCAGGACTGCGGGGCAGTGCCCAGCCCCGTACCCGGCTGAGGGCTTCCTGAGGCCTCATTCTGGCCTGCCACCTAGGCCACGGCCCAGGCCTGATGGCCCTAGCAGGGCTGCCATCTAGAACAAAGCGTCCTGCAGGAATTCCGGCCCGGGTAATGGGTAATGCGATGCATTGTGGGGCCGGTCCTTGAGCTGGCTCACCCCACCCCCACCACCCCCAACCCACTGTCTGCTCACGGTCTGGGGTCTTGGAAGTCACCAGCAGCACTTAAGATGGCAAGGACCCCCTTGCTTGGCCCGCCCCTGAATTCCACAGCTGCTTTGATACTCACCTCACCTCTCCCCTTCCTGTCCTCAAAAGTGTTTGCCTTGGGACCAGCAAGCTGGGCGGGAGGGGGCGCTTCCTGGCGGGCCGGACTGCTGGGCTGAGCCGAGACTCCCAGACTGTTACAGCAGCGAAGATTTCCTTCCTGAAAAACACACCAGCCTCTGCTCTCTGTCCCTCTGGGTTTCTCTCCAGAGAGCCTGGGCAACCTCTACTCCTCGGCTCCTGGCTGGACTGTAGGGAGCCCCTTCCTCCAGGGGCCCCCACAGCCAGGCAGGTGCCCTGAGTGCACACAGCCCACCAAGGTAAAGTCAGAGCCCAGATCAAGTTTCTTAAGCCTCTGTGCCCAGGTTTTCTCATGGGTATATGGGCATCTCTTTCCCTCACCCCCTTACCCAGTGTGCCCACAAACCCTGCCCACTCTGCCTTCACTGTGCATCGAATCTGACCTCTTTGCCCGATCCCCTGCTGCCACTCAGTCCCAGGCCTCCCTGGGCTCCCCACCTCCTGCCTGGGTCCTTTGTGTTCCAAACACAACCTCTTCTCCCCAGGGCAGGTGACAGGATCCCACTTTAACCAGTCCCCCCTTTGCTCAAAACTCTCCCCAGGCTCCTGCGTCATCCAGAGTCCTCCCCTCCTTTCTCCTCTCCTCCTTTCCTACCATTCGCCCCCATCCTTCACCCCCCACGCACGGTCTTCCTCCTGCTCCTCATACACACAGGCCCAGGCCTGCCCCAGGGCCCTTGCAATGCCTGTTCCCTCTTCCTGGAAGGTGCTCCACTCAGATACCACCAAGGTCCGCTTCCTCACATCCTGTGAGTTCTCCTCAAACGTCACTTCTCATTTCTTTGTTTAAATCCTCCCCTGCTCCCCTTCCTGATTCGGTGTCTCGCAGGCATTTTTAGCCTTCACGAACTTTGCTGATGGAGCTCCTTCTTGCTGGAAGGTCAGCATGGAAGGTTGAAGGTGGGGACGCTTCCTGCTTTGTTCACAACCTGCGGTGTCCCTGACACTTGGGACGGAGGCAAGGTTCTTAGAAGGTACCTGAAAAACAACTGTTGCCTGAGGGAATGAAGATCCCCTTAAGGGGTCAGGAGCACTGACAAAGGTAATATATGTGAAGTGCTCAGCAGGTTCAGAGGTAGAGCCAGTGCTCAGTGGATAAGAATGGTGATGATGGTGGAGACTAGTAGTGGTATTAGAGTTTTGGTGGCTCTTGTTGGAAGTCCTTGGTGGACCAGCATCCATTCCCTCTTCTTTCAATAACTCACCCCATCCCCCCTGGGAACAAACCCTCCCCTCCCCCACCGTGGGCCCAGTGATTGCCTGGGGCTGGCCCTGGCTGGCTCTGGGGGTGGGCCACCCCAGCCACAGCTAGCCAATGCCCTGCATTCCCCTGCCCACCACAATAGGCTCAGAGACAGTCCTGATCCAAGTCAACCGGAGGCATTCCTGTTTCTGACGGCCTCCAGGCTGAGCAGATGGACACGAGGGCTGGAACTATGGCAGCCATCTCTCCACCAGGAGGAGAGTGAAGCCACCAGAGAAGGTGAGCTAAAAACTGAAAAAGCTGGGAATAGTGATGGTATTTAGAACCCTTAATTTGGGCTTAATTTCCTGCCTGGGTTTTCAGCTACTTACGTCAGTAACGCTCATTTTAGTTAGGCCGGTTGAGGTCAGGTCATCACCTGCCACCAGAAAAGTCCTGCTTCATCTGGCATCTGACCTGGAATCCTCTGGAAGATTTCTCCCTTCATCCCCATCCTTCTCTTCTCTTCCTTCCATCTGACAGGGATTTTAGCCCCACTCTGTTTGGTGTTTGGTAGCCAGTGATTCCTGTCTTTATTGGATTCTGGTCCCCTTCCCAGTTACACGTCTTTCCTACTATTTGTCTGGTTTCTGGTGACCCTTTAACACATGGCTCACTCATTTGCCAAATTAATGGCATTAATGCTTGAACAGGAAGGGTGGAACATTCTGGTTAATCAAAGCTTCTGGATGACTGAGAGTTTTTACCCCCTTTCCAACCTTCCTCTGGGACCCCATCTCCTCTCTTCTTTTCTTGCTTATCTATCATAACCATCCTGCCTCTGTGTGAGCCCTGGACACATCCCGTCCCTTCCTCTTCTTTTTTTTTTTTTTTAGATTTTATTTATTTATTTGAAAGAGAGAGAGCATGCACACAGGCAGGGAGAGGGGCAGAGGAAAGGGAGAAGCAGACTTTCCATTGAGCAAGGAGCCTGATGCGGAACTCGATTTCAGGACCCTGGAATTGTGATCTGAGCAGAAGGCAGACACTTAACTCACTGAGTCACTCAGGCGTCCCACGTCATGTCCCTTCCTGAGCTGAGTACTTTGCATTGGCTATTCCCTTTGCTTGGATGGTCCTTCCTTCAGCCTCCCATGGCTGCCTTCTCACCCTTCAGTTATCAACCCAACTGTCCCCTCCTCTGAGAGGCATCTCTTGACCAATTTATTGGTCTATTGACTATTTTATTCCAAAGCTACCCTCTTTTCAGTAGCACTTGTCACTTTTGGAAATAATTTTATCCACTTGTTGATCTGTGTCCCTTGCTGGAAGATAAGCCACATGAGCTTGGGGGTCAGAGCTGTCTTACCTGGCACCCCCAAGGCCCTGCTCTCCCCATGGCACCACACTGCTTTATTTGCTTCCTAAGAGTCATGGAACCTCATTGGTCCAAGGAGAGCCCTTCATGACCACAGTTACTAAGTCCGGCTTATTTCTTACCCTTACCCTTCCCTTCTGCTCCATCCCACCGTCCCTGCCTCATTCAGGCTTTTGTCATACCATGTCATAGCTCCCAACTAGGCTCCCTGCCTCTCCGCATCCCTTCTCTGCAGCAAGGCTGTCCCACTCCTGCCAGGCACTTCATCTGGACCATTCTTTGGTTCTCTGCCTAGTGTCTCAGTTAGAGATACTAAAGTCACTCCAGGCATTTTAAGCAGGAGACTTAATACAGGGACTCGGGTGCTACTTTGGGGGACCTGGTGGAGCCTCCGGGATGATTGCAGAAATCATGGCAGAACCTGGCCCCACCTGGGCCACCCTTGGGGAGGAGGTGATCCGTACCTACCATGGGAACTGCTAGTTCAAGTGAAGAGCCTTTCAACTGGGATCCAGGGATCAGAAGCCACTTCAGCTGCTGCAGCTGCTGGTTGAGCCCCCATGAAGTTGGAGCCTGGACCATCCCTGCCGAGACCCATCATCTTCACAACCATACTTACCAGCAGAAAACCCCAAAACTTCCAAATCACACACGAGCGCCCCTGATTGGTGGAATCTAATTTAACCCTTGTTGTAATGGATTCTGGGAAATGTAGTTCACGTGTGCCCACTTCTGCCACAGAGGAGGTGGGCACAGACAGTGGGGCCCCACTGCATGGTGTCTGCTGCAATGACCCCTGACCCCAGGGCCTTTGGGTCTGACTCAGGGAGGCCTTCCCTGCTGCTGTGTCAGGCCAGGCCCCTCTCCTATGCCCTCGTAACAGCTTGCGCTTCTTTTCAGAGTGCACACCGCAGCTCCTATCTGTGAGTGTGCATGGTCACCAACGAGGCCTGTCCGTGCATGAGACTGTGTGCCCGTGACGCAGGGGCCCCTCGTGCCCGGGGGAAGGGGCTCCAAGAGGACAGTTTTGCTGAAGGAACCCCGCCATTCTCCTCCCCACTCCCAGAGCATTTCCTGCCTGGATGGCCTTTCCAGCGGCTCCCCCAGCCTATTTTGAACCACTTCCTGTCTTTGGGGCATCGGCCCTCTTTCCTGCAGCTCAGAGGGAGGACCGCTCCTGGAGACGCAAGGTCAACTTAAACCCCAAGGTGAAGATGTAAGGAGGGGACGCTTGCCAGGCCTCCCACTGAGGTAGCCTGCGCCTCGAGGCCAGAACGAGGACCCTGACCTGTGTCCTATCATACCCCCTACCGCACCCCCACTCCGCCTCCCCGACGGCTCTGAAGGAGGCTCTGGACCTGAAGTAGAGAGGTGCCTGCTTCCTTCTGGAGACTTGCTGTTGATGGCAGTGAGACAGGTGGCTTACTTGGAAATTCCTGTCTGGGGGAGCCCTTGCTTCAAGGGGCTCAGACATCACACATCTGCTTTCTTCTCCATGGGATCCCCCCTCAGGAACGTGTTCCCCACCATGTAATGACTGGCCCCAGCCACTCCAGGGCTCTCATCTCCCCAGGTTCAAATCTTTGTCTGGGAGTTGCCTGCTGAAGTTCTATTTTTCCCCCCACCGCTGGAGCAGCTTGGCTAGCGTTTCCACCCTGAACCAGGTACTATCAGGTGGAGGGGTGGGGGGCACAGGATCTGGAGGTGGTGGGACCCCTGAGGGCAGACCAGGGCTTGGGAGGCTTTCAGGATATGTTGTACGGACGACTGGGTGAAGGATGGAACAGGGGGCCACTCGACCTCAGATGCTAAGAGGATATGGATTCCAGAGGCTTATATCTGGGGTTCCTTGTGCTTAGGGACAGCGTACAGGGAGCCAGGCTGGGGTACAAGAGGCCAGAGGGGCTGCTGGGGAGTCGTTTCCTCTCGTGGGCGGAGAGGTCCGTGTTGGGGAACCTAAGCTCTTTCTGCATGTGATCCTGTAATGACCATCCCTGTGTTTGCTTCCCCTTGGAGGCAAACAAAGTTCTTATCTGGAGGACACTGGTGAAGAAGTTCATTCCTATGTGACCGTGAGTATTGTAGGTATCTGGGATAGGCTGCCAGCTGGCCCCCAGTATCTCCCTCCTCCTTCCACCATCACAGAAGTACCTGACCACCTTCTGGGACCACATGCCCACATCCTTTCAGCTGCTGTGGTCACGGGAGAGGTTGTGAACCATCTTCGGCCCTCCCCTAATCCGTCTGCCTGGAAGGCCGCTGTGGAGATGGGCCATCTGGGACCACGCAGGGACAGTGGAACAGTAAGGCAGAGGGAGCCTGGGTCTCTGAGCCCATGGAGCCACCAACACTATCTGCCAAGAAAGGTTATGCCCAGACTAGTAGAGACAGAATAACGAACTTCTATATTGTTAACACCATTCTTACTTTGGGTTTCTTTCCTATAACCTGACTAATATATTCAAGGAGGGACCTCCTGGGCAGATGTCATGGGAGCCACAGAAGTCTGAGAGAGGGACCCTACCATGGGGCAGCTCCTTCCCTGCCCATCCACAAGATTCTTTGCCTGGGGATCTTTCCAGCCTGACAACACCATCCTCAGACTCCCCACCCCTAACTAATTAAAGCCCCTCTGGCCATCCTCTCTGTCCCCTTTTGCTCCAAGGACCCTCTTGGCTGAAAGGACATGTCTTACAAGGATCCCACCCAGACTGAGGATGGGTGGGTGGGGCCAGGCTCAGAGGAAGACCCAAGTGCCCCTGTCACTGCCCCTCCAGGTCTGCCCACCTTCTCCTCTCTGTCCATGGCCACCCCTCCTGGAAGCCCACTGAGGAGGTGCCTACCGCCTCTGTCCCTGTTCTGAGCCAGGAACCCTCCTGCCCTCCCTCCCCCACCTGTTCCCTGGCATGTGCCCGGAAGTGCCAAGGATTCCCCATCTCTGAAAATGCTGTGCAGTGAGGCCCATGGGCTAGCCTGCCAGGCCCCTCCAGGCTGCCCTTCCAGAAACTCCCAGCCCCTTCCTGCCTGGCTTCCTGCCCATACCCTTCCTGGAAACTGGGCCCACCCTGCCCCCAGCCCAGGACGCCAGTATTTCCATGGGGTAATTCAGCCAGCCCTTCCCCCCCACCCCTGTGTCTGGGAGGGCCCCTCCTTTTACTCACAATATTGAAAGTTTGGAAAACAACTTGCGGGATGGAAAGGAGAGTCCGGCCATCACGCACTCCTCCTGAGGTCTCCAGAGAGGACATGAAAGACAGGGGAACACAATTGGAGAATTTCTATTTGAATGTCATCTAAAATGAGGACTAGCATTACTAAGCATATTAGCATTACTAATACATACAATGTGAATAATGTCACAAAATATGTAAATAACATAGATATTAGGGTGTTTGCTCTTAAGTGTTCCACTGATAGGTGCATTGATCCACAGTTTGGTGACCATCAGCCTAAGGCTGTTTCTGCTCAGCCCCGCACCCTGAGCCCGTGTCCCTCTGAGGGGAGACCTCATCTTCATGGAAGGACAACTCGAGGGCCAGACTGAGTATCAATGGAGGTGGGAGGGGCTGGCATTGTTGCTAAGGAAATGCCATGTTGTGTGTGTATGTGTGTGTAAGGGGGGAGGGGGACTGTTCAGGTCAGGAAAAGGTTGGGCAAGGCCCTGGGAAGGTGCCAGAATGACTGGAATGATGGTTCTGGGTATGGAGGATTTTATTTGCTTACTTGATGAGAAAGGGGCCAAGTTTATGCCTTTCAAAACAAATGGAACCCTGACTTGACTTTCATAGTTTATTGCGTTCAACAGGATCATTTGACAGCATGTGACAAAAACCCAATTAATGCCCTAATCAATTTATGTGATTGAAAACTCTTCCAGGAGCACCTGGGTGGCTCAGTTGGTTAAGTGTCTGCCTTTGGCTCAGATCATGGTCCAAGGGTCCTGGGATTAAGGCCCACATGGGTCTCCTTGCTCAGTGGGGAGTCTGCTTCTCCCTCTCCCTCTGCCTGCCTCTCTGCCTACTTGTGATCTCTCTCTCTGTCAAATAAATAAATAAAATCTTAAAAAAAATAATTCGGGACAAGTGACATTGGAAATAGAACTCATTCCTTTGAAAAGAAGAAAAAGATAAAAGAAAACGTATCCAGTTTCAGAAAGAGCTGGTTCCAGGACCTCTGTGTTAGCTTCTTTCCCTGGAGGCTTTCTCTTTATGCCAGCCAGGTAGTTCCAGTGGCTTTAGGCTCATCATTAACAAGCTTAGCAATTCCTGTGGTGTAAGAACTTCCTCTTCCCATTAGTTCCAGGGGGGAAAAACCCAGCTGACTGGCCATTGGCTCAGATTGGGTCGTTTGTCCAGCTCTGAACCTATCATGTGGACTCTTACTGGCCAGGCATGGGTCACATGATATAGTCTTGGGGCAGGTGTGAGGGGTGACGTCAGCCCCTCCTCCCCTTCTATTGTCAGGGGTTCTCTTTAGGAAAACTCTATTCTGCAAGCAAGGGGAAATAGAACTGGTGATGTCCCTACATTTACATAGCTGACTTCGAGGAGGTCTGGCTGTTACAGCATATTTCCAACAATTACATATTTGTTTTTCCTCTAGGAATTTGGAGGGAGGAATGTGTTCCTCTCACCCAAGGTGTGATTGTGGGCGACAGAGGGGGGTTTGGTGGAGCCTCTGTAGAGGGCTGATTGATTACAGGACCCAGTGCAGGCATCCATAGCTTGGGTGCTGAGGCAGTGGGTCAGTGTGGTCCTTCCTTGGCATTCTGGTCCTCCGGGTAGGGACTGCAGAGGTAGGATATGAGCGCCAGGTATGTTGTGTGGCAAAATGGGGAGGCTTTCCTATCGCTTTGATTTAGGTTCAAATTCCAGCTTGGTTATTCTATCGTAGGTGACTTAGGTGAGGAAGTGACTTAATCTCTTGGAGCCTTGGTTTTATCTTCCCTAAAATGGAGTGTTCCCCCCACCGGAGGGGATTTTGGGGATTGAGAGAGATGATATATTTAGAATACAGAGCACAGTCTGAGGAACACAGTGGGGCTGGTGACCAAAGTGATTATTATTGTAAGTTCTGGGACTTGGGCAGTGTGTGCTCTTGGGATGGAGGGGCCTGGACAAGGGGTGGGGGCTGCCTTGCTCCCATTGGGGTTGGTTTGGGCTATGGCTGTTTCTCGCCTGAGTCAGCAGGTGGGAGGCTTCTGGTGATATGGCTTCAGGGAGCTGGGATTCGAGGTCAAGAGGTAGAAGCTGGCATCTGTGTCACTGCCTTCTGCCATCCTTTCCCGAACTGCAGATGTTGGGAAGCAAGAAAAGAACCTTTTCCAGACTCCTTTGCAACTAGAGCTTTGGCAAAGATTGAGAGATTTCAGCAAATACTCATCTGGTCCCTAACAATGACCCCTGGGGAGGGGGGTCCACAGGACATTTTGTTGACCAGTACTTTGAGTAATACACTGGTGAGGGGAATATCAGAATTTTGAAAGGCTGTGTCATGGTCATTCTCTGCAGGATGGTGATGACAGGGGAGACATCCCCATTGAAAAGAGCTCCCTGCCCGGATGATAGAAATGGCCACAAATTCTTCCTATTGTATCTGTAGCACTCTGCCACTCTTCCCAGGTGGAGTCTGGTTCTCCACCTCTTGTATCTAATTTCCAATGTTCAATCTGCTTTGGACAACAGAATAGTAACAAGGGTGGCCCAAGCCGAAACTTGAAAAATGTTTGCCCTTTTGGAGCTTGTCTGCCCTTTTGTCCTGCTATGGAACCTGGCCTCTGGTTAAAAATTCTGGGCTAGCCTGCTGAATGATGAGAGACATGGAGCCCACTTGTCCCTTTCTCCCTGGCTGACAGCCAGCTAACTGCCAGATACGTGAGGGAGGATGTCCTAGGTCATCCAGCCACCACCTGACCACAGGCACATGAAAGGCTCAGTGAGCCCACTCAGACCGCAAGAACTATTCAGCTGATCACCAAATTGTGAGCAAAGTGAAAGGCTGGTGTTTCAGCCACTAAGTTTTGGGGAAGTTGACTGATTCGAGGAAGCAGGAGAGTATGGGCAGTGGCACCTAACCACTGGTTAAGGTGAGCATCTGGGCCAGAGCAAGAAGCAGGATGCTTGGTCCACAGAAATCTTCAGTGGTGGCTAAGTGATCATGGCGTCCCTGAGCTAAAATACATGGGCAGCCTAGGAAAGTCTTATTTGATCTGCATGCCTCAAATTCTGATATGTCCTATTTTCATTTCTGTTATTCAAATATTTTCTAATTTCCTTTGTAGTTTCTTCTCTGACTCCTGGGTTATTTGGAAGTGTATTGTTTAGTTAGTTATTGACTTCTGATTTAATTCTATTGTGGGCAGAGAAAATATTTGAATCCTTGTAAATGTATTGAGACTTATATTATCATGCAGAAAACAATCTGTTTCAGTAAACGTTCCATGTGTACTTGGAAAAAATGTGTATTCAGATGTCCTTGTGTAGAATGTTCGAAAAATGTTAATTAGGTCATTTTGGTAATGCCATTCAACTCTTTTCTATCAGGGGGCGTAATGTTTTTGTCCTTGCGGGTCATACCATCTCTGTTGCAGCTACTCTTGACTTTGGCATCATAGCATCAAATCAGTCATCAACCATATGTAAATAAATATGCATGGCTGCATTCCAAGAAAACTTTATTTATGAAAGCAAGGCTGATCTGTTTGCTGACCCCTGTTCCATATCCTTACTGAATTTCTGTCTACTTTGTTCTATTAGTTATTGAGAGAAGTTGTTGAAATCTCCAACAGTAAATGTGGATTTGTCATTTTCTCCTTTAGCTCATCAGGTTTTGCTTCATGTATTTTGAAGTTGTGTTATTAGGGCCTTGACATTTAGGATTTTTATGGGTTTTTTTTTTATCATTTAAGACCTTTGTCATTATGAAATATTTTTTTAAATTTCTGGTAATAGGCCTTGTTCTGAAATCTACTTCGTATGATATTAATATAATCACCAGCTTTTTAAAAAAGTATGTGTGAGTGTTATGTATATATATTTCCATTCTTTTACTTTTCATCTATTGGTAGCCTTTATATTTTAAAGTGACTTCTTATAGAAGGCCTAGCCCTTGCCTTTTTACCCAATCTGACAATCATTACCTTCTAATTAGGATGCAAAACATTCACATTTAATATGGTTATTGAAATGGCTGTATTTAAGTATGGTATTTTAATTGATTTCTGTCTTCTCTGCTCTTCATTCACTTATCTTCTTTTCCTGCCTTCTTTTTCTTCTGCAGTGTCTAAATGTGCTGTTAACCCAGGGTATTGTTCATTTGTAGAAGTTTGATTTTGGTCTTTCTAAAAAAGATTTTATTTAGAGAGAGAGAGAGAGAGAACATGGGGAGGTAGAAGGAGAAGCAGGGAATCTGATGTGGGGCTTGATCCCAGGAGCCTGGGATCATGACCTGAGCCAAAGGCAGATACTTAACAGACTGAGCCACCCAGGCACCCTCAAATATCCTATTAGTACCATTGTCAAATCATTCTGTCATCTGTGTTATTTCAGGGTCTGTTTTTATTGACTACTTTTTCGCCTTGCTTTTTTTTTTTCTTTTTTCTTTTCGGTTCTTTGTGTGCCTGGTAATTTTTGATAGCATTACAGGTATTATAATTATTATGTTCTTGAGTGTTTGATTTTGTTTGTTTTGTATTTCTTTAAATATTTTGTGGCTTTGTTCTGGGATAGAATTTAGTTCTTTTGAGACATGCTTTTAAGCTTTGTTAGGTTCAGAACAGCCTTTAGTCTAGGGCTAATTAGGCTCCATTACTGATTTGGGAGAACTTCCCACTCTGGCTGGTGGAACACAATCTGTGTAGCTGTGTAGGATTAGGAGACAAAAAATGGTTTGTCTAGAAGAACAGAAATGAGAAAAAAATGGTGTTCCAGTTACCTATTGCTGTGTAAGAAACCATCCCAAAATATAGTAATGTGAAACAACTTTCTACAATGCACTTGAACACTGTGGGCCATGCGTTTACATTTGTACAGGAATAGTGGGTCTTTTCTGCTTCTGGATATCTAGGCCCTCAATTGGGATGACTTGAATGGGTGGGAGTAATTCTGACAGCTCCAGGGCTGGAACAGCTGGGGCTGAAGGATCCATTTCCCAGAGGGCTTTTTCATTCAGGTATCTTGAACCTGAGCTGGAAAGACTGAAGTATGAGCTCAGGTATGATTGTCTACTAGATCATCTATACATGGCCTCTCTAGTGTGGGAGAGAGATGGTTGGACTTCTCAGGATGGTTGGACTTCTTTCTTTTTTTTTAAATAAACATATAACGTATTTTTATCCCCAGGGGTACAGGTCCGTGAATCGCCAGGTTTACACATTTCACAGCACTCATCATAGCACATACCCTCCCCAATGTCCATATTCCCACCACCCTCTCCCGTCCCCCCTCCCCCCAGCAACCCTCAGTCTGTTTTTTGAGCCTGAGTCTTTTATGGTTTGTCTCCCTCCCAATCCCATCTTCTTTCATTTTTTCTTTTCCTACCCCCCAACCCCCCCCCACATTGCATCTCCACTTCCTCATATCAGGGAGATCATATGATAGTTTTCTTACTCTGATTGGCTTATTTTGCTAAGCATAATACCCTCTAGTTTCATCCATGTCGTCGCAAATGGCAAGATTTCATTTCTTTTGATGGTTGCATAGTATTCCATTGTGTATATATACCAGATCTTCTTTATCCATTCATCTGTTGATGGACATCTAGGTTCTTTCCATAGTTTGGCTATTGTGGACATTGCTGCTATAAACATTCGGGTGCACGTGCCCCTTCGGAGCACTACGTTTGTATCTTTAGGATATATGCCCAGTAGTGTAATTGCTGGGTCATAGGATAGCTCTATTTTCAGTTTTTTGAGGAACCTCCACACTGTTGTCCAGAGTGGTTGCACAAGCTTGCATTCCCACCAACAGTGCAGGAGGGTTCGCCTCTCTCCGCATCCTCGCCAGCATCTGTCATTTCTTGACCTGTTAATTTTAGCCATTCTTACTGTTGTGAGGTGGTATCTCATTGTGGTTTTGATTTGTATTTCCCTGATGCCGAGTGATGTGGAGCATGTGTATGTTGGCCATCTGGATGTCTTCTTTGCAGAAATGTCTGTTCGTGTCCTCTGACCATTTCTTGATTGGATTATTTGTTCTTTGGGTGTTGAGTTTGCTAAGCTCTTTATAGATTTTGGATACTAGCCCTTTATCTGATATGTCATTTGCAAGTATCTTCTCCCATTCTGTCAGTTGTCTTTTGGTTTTGTTCACTGTTTCCTTTGCTGTGCAAAAGATTTCGATCTTGATGAAATCCCAGAAGTTCATTTTTGCCCTTGCTTCTGTTGTCTTTGGCTTTGGCCCTAGGAAGAAGTTGCTGCGGTTGAGGTCAAAGAGGTTGCTGCCTGTGTTCTTCTCAAGGATTTTGATGGATTCCTTTCTCACATTGAGGTCCTTCATCCATTTTGAGTCTATTTTCATGTGTGGTGTAAGGAAATAGTCCAATTTCATTTTTCTGCATGTGGCTGTCCAATTTTCCCAGCACCATTTGTTGAAGAGGCTGTCTTTTTTCCATTGGACATTCCTTCCTGCTTTGTCAAAGATTAGTTGACCATAGAGTTGAGGGTCTATTTCTGGGCTCTCTATTCTGTTCCATTGATCTATGTGTCTGTTTTTGTGCCAGGACCATACTGTCTTGATGATGACAGCTTTGTAATAGAGCTTGAAGTCCGGAATTGTGATGCCACCAACTTTGGCTTTCTTTTTCAATATTCCTTTGGCTATTCGAGGTCTTTTCTGGTTCCATATAAATTTTAGGATTGTTTGTTCTATTTCTTTTAAAAAATGGATGGGATTTTGATAGAGATTGCATTAAATGTGTAGATTGCTTTAGGTAGAATAGACATTTTCACAATATTTGTTCTTCCGATCCATGAGCATGGAACATTTTTCCATTTCTTTGTGTCTTCCTCAATTTCTTTCATGAGTACTTCATAGTTTTCTGAGTATAGATTCTTTGCCTCTTTGGTTAGGTTTATTCCTAGGTATCTTATGGTTTGGGGTGCAACTGTAAATGGGACTGACTCCTTAATTTCTCTTTCTTCTGTCTTGTTGTTGGTGTAGAGAAATGCAACTGATTTCTGTGCATTGACTTTATATCCCGACACTTTACTGAATTCCTGTACAAGTTCTAGCCGTTTTGGAGTGGAGCCTTTTGGGTTTTCCACATATAGTATCATATCATCTGCAAAGAGTGATAGTTTGACTTCTTCTTTGCCGATTTGGATGCCTTTAATTTCTTTTTGTTGTCTGATTGCTGAGGCTAGGACTTCTAGTACTGTGTTGAACAGCAGTGGTGATAACGGACATCCTTGCTGTGTTCCTGACCTTAGCGGAAAAGTTTCAGTTTTTCTCCATTGAGAATGATATTTGCGGTGGGTTTTTCATAGATGGCTTTGATAATATTGAGGTATGTGCCTTCTATCCCTACACTTTGAAGAGTTTTAATCAGGAAGGGATGCTGTACTTTGTCAAATGCTTTTTCAGCATCTACTGAGAGTATCATATGGTTCTTGTTCTTTCTTTTAGTAATGTATTGTATCACATTGATTGATTTGCAAATGTTGAACCAAACTTGCAGCCCTGGACTAAATCCCACTTGGTTGTGGTGAATAATCTTTTAAATGTACTGTTGGATCCTATTGGCCAGTATTTTGGTGAGAATTTTCGCATCTGTGTCATCAAGGATATTGGTCTGTAATTCTCTTTTTTGATGGGATCCTTGTCTGGTTTTGGGATCAAGGTGATGCTGGCCTCATAAAATGAGTTTGGAAGTTTTCCTTCCATTTCTATTTTTTGGAACAGTTTCAGGAGAATAGGAATTAGTTCTTCTTTCAATGTTTGGTAGAATTCCCCTGGGGAAGCCATCTGGCCCTGGGCTTTTGTTTGTTTGGAGACTTTTGATGACTGTGTCAATCTCCTTACTGGCTATGGGTCTGTTCAGGCTTTCTATTTCTTCCTGGTTCAGTTGTGGTAGTTTATATGTCTCTAGGAATGCATCCATTTCTTCCAGATTGTCAAATTTGTTGGCGTCAAGTTGCTTATAGTATGTTCCTGTATTTATCTGTATTTCTTTGGTGTTAGTTGTGATTGCTCCTCTTTCATTCATGATTTTATTAATTTGGGTCCTTTCTCTTTTCTTTTTGATAAGTCTGGCCAGGGGTTTGTCAATCTTATTAATTCTTTCAAAGAACCAGCTCCTAGTTTCGTTGATTTGTTCTATTTTTTTTTTTTTTTAGTTTCTATTTCATTGATTTCTGCTCTGATCTTTATGATTTCTCTTCTCCTGCTGGGTTCAGGCTTCCTTTGTTGTTCTTTCTCCAGCTCCTTTAGGTGTAGGGTTAGGTTGTGTATTTGAGACCTTTCTTGTTTCTTGAGAAAGGCTTGTACCACTATATATTTTCCTCTCAGGACTGCCTTTGTTGTGTCCCACAGATTTTGAATTGTTGTGTTTTCATTATCATTTGTTTCCATGATTTTTTTTAATTCTTCTTTAATTTCTTGGTTGACCCATTCATTTTTTAGAAGGATGCTGTTTAGTCTCCATGTATTTGGGTTCTTTCCACATTTCCCCTTGTGATTGAGTTCTAGCTTCAGAGCATTGTGGTCTGAAAATATGCAGGGAATGATCCCAATCTTTTGATACCAGTTGAGACTTGATTTATGACCCAGGATGTGGTCTATTCTGGAGAATGTTCCACGTGCACTAGAGAAGAATGTATATTCTGTTGCTTTGGGATGGAATTTTCTGAATATATCTGTAATATCCATCTGGTCCAGTGTGTTATTTAAGGCCTTTATTTCCTTGTTGATCTTTTGCTTAGATGATCTGTCCATTTCAGTGAGGAGAGTGTTAAAGTCCCCTACTATTATTGTATTATTCTCGATGTATTTCTTTGATTTTGTTATTAATTAGTTTATATAGTTGGCTGCTCCCATGTTAGGGGCATTTAATTTAAATATTTAAAATTGTTAGGTCTTCTTGTTGGACAGACCCTTTGAGTATGATATAGTGTCCTTCCTCATCTCCTATTATAGTCTTTGGCTTAAAATCTAATTGATCTGATATAAGGATTGCCACCCCAGCTTTCTTCTGATGTCCATTAGCAGGGTACGTTGTTTTCCACCCCCTCACTTTAAATCTGGAGGTGTCTTCAGGTCTAAAATGAATTTCTTGTAGGCAGCATATTGATGGGTTTTGTTTTTTTATCCATTCTGATACCCTGTGTCTTTTGATTGGGGCATTTAGCTCATTAACATTCAGGGTAACTATTGAGAGATATGGATTTAGTGCCATTGTATTGCTTATAAGGTGACTGTTACTGTATATTGTCTCTGTTTCTTTCTGATCTACTACTTTTAGGGTCTCTCTTTGCTTAGAGGACCCCTTTCAATATTTCCTGTAGAGCTGGTTTGGTGTTTGCAAATTCTTTCAGTTTTTGTTTGTCCTGGAAGCTTTTTATCTCTCCTTCTATTTTCAGTGATAGCCTAGCTGGATATAGTATTTTTGACTGCATGTTTTTCTCGTTTAGTGCTCTGAATATATCATGCCCATTCTTTCTGACCTGCCAGGTCTCTGTGGTTAGGTCCGATGCCAATCTAATGTTTTTACCCTTGTATGTTACAGACTTCTTTTTCTGGGCTGCTTTCAGGATTTTCTCTTTGTCGCTAAGACTTGTAAATTTTACTATCAGGTGATGAGGTGTGGACCTATTTTTATTGATTTTGAGGGGCGTTCTTAGCATCTCCTGGACTTTGATGTTTCTTCCCTTTGCCATATTAAGGAAATTCTCTGCAATAATTCTCTCCGAAATACCTTCTGCTCCCCTCTCTCTCCTTCTTCTTCTGGAATCCCAATTATTCTAATGTTGTGTCGTCTTGTGGTGTCACTTATCTCTCGAATTCTCTCCTCATGGTCCAGTATTTTTTTGTCTCTCTTTTGCTCAGCTTCTTTATTCTCTGTCATTTGGTCTTCTACGTCACTAATTCTTTCTTCTGCCTCATTTATTCTAGAAGTAAGAGCTTCCACTTTTGATTGCACCTCATTAATAGCTTTTTTTATTTCAACTTAGTTAGATTTTAGTTCTTTTATTTCTCCAGAAAGGGCTTTTATCTCTCCGGAGAGGATTTCTCTAATATCTTTTATGCCTTTTTTGAGCCTGTCTAGAACCTTGAGAATCGTCATTCTGAGCTCTAGATCTGTCATATTACCAATGTCTATATTGATTAGGTCCCCAGCCTTCGGTACTGCCTCTTGCTCTTTTTTTTGTGGTGAGTTTTTCCGCCTTGTCATTTTGTCCAGATAAGATTTGCTTTCTCCTCTGGAATTCCGCTGTTCTCCTTGGTGAGTGAAGTTGGTCTTGGCTGGGTTTCTTGTTGATCTTCTGGGGGAGGGGCCTGTTGTAGTGATTCTCAAGTGTCTTTGCCCCAGGCGGAATTGCACCACCCTCACCAGGGGCCGGGTTAAGTAATCCGCTTGGGTTTGCTTTAGGGAGCTTTTGTTCCTTGAGCGCTTTCCGTAGAGTTCTGGAGGACAGGAATGAAGATGGCGGCCTCCCAATCTCCGGCCTGGAGGAGCCGAGAGCTCGGGGTCCCGCTCCTCAGTGTGCCCTCAGAGAAAAGCGCCCAACTGCCCCCATCTCCTTGGCCTCTGGTTATGCTTGGAGGAAAGCGCTCAGTCACTCGCACTTGGAGAAAAGCGCCTGGTCATTTGTGTCTCTGTGGCCTGTGGCCACGCTCCGAGCTCACCCAGCCTGCGACTGGTTGAAGGTAACCCCCAGCTGAGAGCTCACTCCTCGGCTTTGTCTCTGTAGCCGGCTTCCCTGCTCTAATACCTGTGAGCTCTGCAACACTCAGACACCCCCGGTCTTTCTGTGACCCTGCAGGACCTGGGGCTACACTGACACTGTGTGGGCTTCCCCCTAGTTTAGTCTCTGGAGCGATGTCCCTCTGTGGAGCAGACTTTTAAAAGTCCTGATTTTGTGCTCTGTTGCTCCACTGCTTGCCAGGAGCCGGCCCCTCCCCCTACGTTCTATCTTCCCGTCACTTTGGATTCACTTCTCCACAGGTCCTACCTTTCAGAAAGTGGTCGATTTTCTGTTTCTAGAATTGTTGCTCTTCTTCTCTTCGATTTCCCATTGGATTTGTAGGTGTTCGCAATGGTTAGATAAGCTATCTAGGTGATCTCCTGCTACCTGATGTCTTCTCAGCCTGCTACTTCTCCGCCATCTTGACTCCTCCCCGATGGTTGGACTTCTTACATGGTGCCTCAGCACTCTGGGACCAAGGGTTCCAGCAACAAGGCAGAAAGCTTCATGACCTCTTATGACCTAGCATTTAAGTTTCCATAGTATCATTTCCACCATAATCTATTAATAGAACTAGCCAAAAGCCTTTCCATACTCATGGGAAAAGGGTTAAAGGGGGAAAATGTCAAAGAATGCGCACTCATATTTTAAAACCACAAGTTTTGTCTTGGATCAGAGGTAGAGATGAATGATCTAACAGTGTTAGATATACTGAATGAATAGGTACATTGAGGGAAAAAACAAATTGTTGGATTCAACAATGAGGCTGCGATAATGGGAATTCTCTCAATTGTCCTAAAAGAGCAATGGGAGGTGGGAGAGCAAAAACATCCAATGTAGACTGCAGGAATGCTGCATACACAATTTCTACAGTAGATGAACTCAGTAGAATAGGGATCTTCAACAAATACTTCCTAGGAACTTCTGAAAAGAGTTTTACCATTGTCTACCATCTGTCTTCCATTTCTTTACTACCTGCTTACTCCATGAGCCTTAGAAATCTGGCTTCTGCCTCCATTATCACTGAGACATCTATGGAAAGTACCTCTCTCATTTGCTTGGACCATATGTTGTGTGGATCCCTCCCCACTCCTTTGATTTCTTCTCTAGCCTCTGTACTCTTCTAAATTCCTTCTGATTTTTTCGCTGTTCATTCTCTGAGCCAATTTCAGTGATTTTCATCACTGAAAAGTCAATGTCTTCCAAGGATCTTCCCTGGTTCCTCTTCTCTTTTGACCCTCTTATCCACTCCCAAGGTTTCAGTTCTCACCTCTTTGCTGATAACTTTCAAATCTTTCTGTCCCTGCTAGGCTTCTCTCTTGCACTTCAGACCTCAATATTGCATTACTTCCTGGACATTGGAATGTACACAGGCATTTTAAATTCAGAATATCCAATATTGAATTCATTCTCTCTCCTTTTCATCATATGGCTCCTCTTCCTGGATCCCTGTCTCTGTGAAGGACCCCAGTGACCATGAAATTTCTAGATCCAGAAATGCCCATATTGTCTTGATCTTCTCCGCCTTCTCACATATAGTCAACCAATCAATAGGTCTTATTGATCCTACCTCTTAAATGATTCTTCCACTCAAGTCTTCCTCCCCATCTGCTTTGGTAATCACTAAAGTTTGAATTTCTATCAATGGTAGATTATATTGTTCCAGACCAATCCTTCCTCTGAGAATAACTAGAAAATGTGAACCAACTATCTAAAAAAAATCTCTTTGAAGAGTTACCATGGCAATGAGGGATTGCAAAGTTAAAATATGGGAGAGAAGGGACACTCAGAGAACTCTTCCTGATATTTGGCTCCATTTCCTTATCAAGGCAATAATTGATTCTCCCAGAGGCTGAGGCTATAGGCCAGATGTATTTTAGGGCAAGTAGTTAAATTATGTACTACATATTATTTCCTTCAAAGAAGCCTGGGTTGATTGGATGAATTTGTGGAGCTACTATGCCCCCGAAGCACTGATGAAAATAATAAAACAATCAACCCCGATTAGTGAAGCTTAGCAGCTGGATATGGTGAGGAAAAGAAACAGTCAAAATGAAATCTGCCCACATGATTTTTATCCCAGAATGACTGTGGGTATCTTCAAGGTGCAACCCCTGAGGAGCAACATTAGAGGCCTCACACTGCAGGATGGCAGTGAGAGATGACTTCACTAATATAATTCAACCCAACATTAAAAAATGAACCAAACCAACCAACCAAACAAACAAAAAACCCACCCCCCCAAAACCCCAGATAAATAAAAATAGCAAGTCTGAAACAGGAGGGAGACAGTACCACAGAGACCAGTACCCAGAATTGCTATAATATGTCATCTAAAATGTCAAGTTTCCAACAAAAATTTATGACTAATGTAAAGAAACAAGAAAGTATGACCCATACACCAGGAAAAAGAAAGGCAATAGAAACTAAAGATTTCAAAGTGCCCATTATAAATATGTTCATGAAACTAAAGAAAACCATGATTAAAGAAGTAAAGGAAAGTATAATAATAATGCTGCATGTTACATTAAGTAGAAGATATCAATAAAGAAAAATAATTTTTAAAAAGATTTTATTTCTTTATTTGACAGAGAGAAAGAGAGACCACAAGTAGGCAGAGAGGCAGGTGGTTGTCGGGGGAAGCAGGCTCCCTGCCAAGCAGAGAGCTTGATGCAGGCTTGATCCTAGGATCCTGAAATCATGATTTGAGCTGAAGGCAGATGCTTAACCCACTGAGTCACCCAAGTGCCCCAAAGAGAAATAATTTTTAAAAAATAAATGAAAATTCTGTAGTAAAAGAGTAAAATTTTGGAGAAAAGTAAAAATAAGATGAAAAAATTCACAGGAAGAACTCAATTGTAGATTTGAATTGGCAGAAGAAAGAATCAGTGAACATGAGGATAGACTGATAGAGATAATGTGATTGATCTAATGAACAGGGAGAGAAAAAAGAATGAAGAAAAATAAACAGAGACTCAGGAAAGCCATGAAAACACACCAACATGCACACAATGAGAGTACCAAAAGGGAAGGGGAGAGAAAAAGGAGCAGAAAAAAATATTTGAAAAAGTAATGGTTGAAAACTTCCCATATTTATTGCAATATATTAATCTGTATGTCTGAGAAGCTCAAATAATTCCAAGTAGGAAAATGCAAAGAGATCTACAAACAGACATATTATACAGTAAAAATGTTGAAAATCAAAGACAAGGCTGGTTAAGTCAGAAGAGTGTGTGGCTCGATCTCAGGGTCATGAGTTCAAGCTCCATGTTGGGTGTAGAGAGTATTTAAAAAAAAAAAAAGGACAGGAGAAAGCCTTGAAAACAGCAAGAGAAAAATGACATTACTTACAAGGGAATTCCAATTAGAATAACATCTGGTTTTTCATGAGACAGTGGAGTTCAGAAGGCAGTGGGATAACATATTCAAACTGACAGAGAAAGAAAATGGTTAACCAAGAATCCTTTATCCAGCAAAACTATCTTTTGAAAGTAAAAATGAGGTAAAGACATTAAACAAAAACTGAGAATTTTTTTTTTGCCAGTAGACCTACCTTACAAGAAATACTAAAGGAGGTTCTTAGGCTGAAGGCAAGTTACCCTGGACAGTATTTTGAATCCACACAAAAAAATCAAAGATCACTGACAAAATAATTATGTAATTATAAGAAACAGTATAAATGATATTTCTTTTCTTCTCTTATTTAAAAAGCTATTGTGTAAAACAATATGTATATAATAATGTATTGTTGGGCCTCTACCATCTTAAAATGTAACATATAGCGTGAAAGAGATGGGTGGAACAAAGCTGTATTTGGGGTAAGGAAGTGCCTCCAGATGGTAATTTAATCCACAGGAACAAATGATGGGAGCCAGAAATGATAAATAAGAAGAGTAATGCAACTAAACTTATAAATATATATTTGATCTTTCTTCTCAGTTTCTTTAAGAGAATGACATTATATAAAGTAATAATTAAAACAATGTAATGTTGAGTTGAGAACATTTATAGATATAATATGTAGTATAATGTCAAAAAAGGAGGAAAAGGGGAAAGTATTTTATAGAAGTAACATTTCTATATCTCACTGGAATTAAGTTAGTATAAATCAAAAACCAATGGTAAATCCTAGAGCAACCACTAAGGGAATACCTCAGAAACATAGAGTAAAAATGTCACTAAAGAAATTTAAATGTTACCTTAGGAAATATTGTTAATACAAACAAAAGCAGGAAGGATACAGGAACAAAAAGATATGAGACACATAGAAAATAAAAAGTAAAATGGTAGATGTGAATCTAGCTATATTAGTAATAACATTAAGTGTGAATGAATTAAATAATGCAGTAAAAGGCAGAGATTATCAGTTTGAACTAAAAAAAATACCAACCTCTAACCCTTTGTGGTCTTTAGATTCAGAGAAACAGATAGATTAATAGTACACGGATGGAAAAAGATTTATCATATGGACAGCAAATAAAATCTGCACTGGCTATACAAATAGACAAAATGGACTTAGAACAAAAGAAGTTCCTAAAGATAAAGAGGGACATTTTATAACAATAAAAGTGTCAATCCATCAGGAAGATATAATAATTATAAATATATATATACTTAAAAACAGAGCATCAAAGCACATGAAACACTGATATAAATGGAGTTGTAAACAATTCAACAATAATGGTTAGTGATTTCAATACCCCACTATCAATAGTGGATAAAACAACTAGACAGAAGATAAACAAAAAGCCCAGAAGACAACCACACTATACACCCACTAAACCTAATAAACGTCTATAGAATATTCCCCAAAACAGCAGAATACATGTTCTTTTCAACTGCACATGAACATCCTTCAGGAGAGCCCATAGCTAGGTCATAAAACAAACTTCAGTAAATTTTATTTTATTTATTTATTTTTAAAGATTTTATTTATTTATTTGACAAGGAGAGAGAGATCACAAGTAGACAGAGAGGCAGGCAGAGAGTGGGGGAGAGGCAGGCTTCCTGGCCAACAGAGAGCCCGATGCAGTGCTCTATCCCAGGACCCTGAGATCATGACCTGAGCCAAAGGCAGAGGCTTAACCCACTGAGCCACCCAGATGCCCCAAAACTTTAGTGAATTTTAAAGGATAGAAGTAATACTAAGTAAGCTTTCTGGCCACAATGGAATGAAGTTAGAAATCAATAACACAAAATAATTTAAGAAACTCACAAATATGTGGAATTTAAACAATACCCTCCTGTATCACCAGCAGGACAAAGAGGAAATCAAAGAGAAATTAGAAAATACTTATAGGTGAATGAAAACAAATACAGAACATGTCAAGACAGCCAAAGCAGTCTTAGAGGGAAATATACATATCTGACAAATGCCTATATCAAAAAAGAAGAAAGATCTCAAATCAATAACCTAACCTTCCACCTTAAGACACTGGGGAAATAAGGGCAAATGAAACCTAAATCAAGAAAAAGGAACAATATAATGAAGATTAAAGTAGAAATTAAGAAAATAAAGAATAGAAAAACAATAGAGACAATCAGCAAAACCAAAAGCTGGTTCTTTGAAAAGATCAAGAAGATTGGCAAACTTTTAGCTAGACTGACCAAGAGAAAAATGAAAGAAGACTCAAATGACTAGAATCAGAAAAGAAAGAGACATTACTACTGACCTTACAAAAATAAAAAGGATTATAAAGGCATATGATGAGCAATTTCATGCTAATAAATTAGACAACTTAGATGAAATGAACAAATTTCTAGAAGGACACAAAGCACCAAAACTGACTCAAGAAGGAATAGACAATCTGAATAGATCTCTAACAAGTGAAAAGACTGAGTTAGTAATTAAAATAACTACCACAAAGAAAAGCAGCCAGGGCCAGATGGCTCCACTGGTGCATTCTACCAAACATTTAAAAAATTGATACCTAGGGGCTCCTGGGTGGCTCAGTGGGTTAAAGCCTCTGCCTTCGGCTCAGGTCAGGATCTCAGGGTCCTGGGATCGAGCCCCACATCGGGCTCCCTGCTCAGCAGGGAGCCTGCTTCCTCCTCTCTCTCTGCCTGCTTCTCTGCCTACTTGTGATCTCTGGAAAATAAATAAATAAATAAAATCTTCAAAAAAAATTAATACCTATTCCTCACAAATTCTTCCAAAAAATAGAATAGGAGGGAATACTCTCCAACTCATTCTATGAGACCAGCATAATATCAAAATGAAAAACATTACATGAAAAGAAAACTACAGACCAATATGTCTTAGGAATACCAGTGCAAATAACCTTAGCAAAATGTTAGCAAACAGAATTCAGCATCATATATAAAAGAATTAGGTACCATGATCATATGGGATTTATCCAAGAATGCAAATTTGGTTTAACATCCAAAAATCAAGCAGTGAAATAAAGCTTATCAATAGAATGAGGGATAAATACATGCAATTATCTTAAAAGATGCAGAAAAATCACTTGACAAAATGCAACACACTTTTATGATAAAAACACTAAACAATCTTGGAATAGAAAGAACCTCCTCAAGTTGATAAAGGGCATCTACAAAAACCCCATCACTAACAGTAATATGTAATAGTGAAAGACTAGATACTTTCCCTCTAGGAATAAGGACAAGACAAGAATGTCCACTATTGCCACTTCTATTCAACATTGTTCTAGAGGTTCTAGCCAGGGCAATTAGATGGTAAAAGAAATAAAATGGATTTATATCAGAAAGGAAGAAGTAAAATTATTTCTATTAACAAATATGACATTTTATATAGAAAATCCTAAGGAAACCACTAAAAGACTATTATAGATAATAAACAAATTCAGCATACTTGCACGATATGAGATTAATATACAAAAACCAATTGTGTTTCTATACTTGCAAAAACAATACAAAAATGTAATTAATTAAACAATTCAATTGACAATACCATTGAAAAAATAAAATACTCAGCAATAAATTTAACAAAAGAAGTACAAAAAGTATGCCTTGAAAACTACAAAACATTGTTGAAAGACAGTAAGTAAATTCCAAATAAATGGAGAGAAATTTCATGTTTCTGGATTGGGAGACTTACTATTATTTAGGTGACAATACTCTCTAAATTGATCTACAGAGTCAATGTAATCCCCGTCAGAATCTCAGATGACTTCTTGGTAAAAACTGAAAAAGTGATTCTAAAATTCATATGGAATTGGAAGGGATCAAGCATAGCCAAAATAATCCTGAAAAAAAAAAAAAGAGAACAAAGTAGGAGGACTCAGATTTTCTGATTTCAAAACTTACTACAAAGCAACAGTAATCGGGGCATCTGGGTGGCTCAGTGGGTTAAAGCCTCTACCTTTGTCTCGGGTCATGATCCCAGGGTCATGGGATCGAGCCCCGCATCGGGCTCTCTGTTCGGTGGGGAGCCTGCTTCCTCCTCTCTCTCTGCCTGCCTCTCTGCCTCCTTATGATTTCTGTCTGTCAAATAAACAAAAAAATCTTTTATAATAAATAAATAAATAAATAAATAAACCCCAAAAAACAAAAAACCAAGAAACACACAAAGCAATAGTAATCAAGACCGTGTCACAGTGACATAAAGACAGGTGCATATAGAGCAACGGAAGAGAATTGAGACTCTAGAATTGAACCCATGTGTCTATGGTTGATTGTTTTTGGACAATGTTGCCAAGCTGGAAAAAGAATAGTTTTTTTTTTTCAACAAATGGTACTAAAGAACGGGATAGCCACCTGTAAAAGAATGAATTTGGACCCTTCTAATCACACTGTATGCAAAAACCAACTCAAAAACCAATCAACAACCTAAATATAAAACTTAAAATCAGAAAACTATCAGAAGGAACATGTGGATAATTTTCATGGCTCCATCTTTGGCAATATATTCTAAATTGTGACACTGAAAGCATGAGCAATTGAAGCATGAGCAAATTCCATTTATATTGAAGTCATCAAAATTTAAAAATTTTATGTTTTTTTAAAAATTTATGTTTTGAAGGACACCATCAAGAAAATGAAAAGATAACTCACAGAATGGGAGAAAATATTTACAAGTCATGTATCTGATTAGGAACTTGTATCTAGAATAGATAAAGAAATCTTATAACTTAGTAGTAAAAAGATAAACAATTTAAAAAAAAAAAAAGGTCAAATGATTTGAGTAGGCATCTTTCCCAAGGAGCTATACAATGTCCAATAAACATGTGGAAAGGTGTTCAACATTACTGGTCATCAGGTAAATGCAAATTAAAATGAGAAGATACCACCTCATCCCCATTAGGATGGCTATAATTATAAAAAAAAAATGAGACAATAGTATGTGGAGAAGTGGAAACTCATACACTGCTGGTATGGATATAAAATGGAGCAGCCACTTTGGGAAACAGTCTAATAGTTTTTCAAATGGTTAAATACCATACGACTCAGAAAGTCTACTCTTAGGTATCAACCCAAGAGAAATGAAAATACATGTTCACACAAAAACTTGAATACAAGGGCGCCTGGGTGGCTCAGTCTGTTAAGCGTCTGCCTTCAGCTCAGGTTACCATCCCAGGGTCCTGGGATTGAGTCCACAGTGGGGTCCCAGCTCAGCAGGGAACCTGCTTTTCCCTCTTGCTTCTGCCTGCTACTCCCCCTGCCTGTGCTCTATGAAATAAATAAATGAAATCCTTAAAAAAAAAAAAGTCTCTATGGGGGCACCTGGGTGGTTCAGGTCATGATCCCAGGGTCCTGGGATCGAGCCCCACTTTGGGCTCTCCGCTCAGGGGAAGCCTGCCTCCCCACCCCCTGCCTGCCTCTCTGCCTACTTGTGAACTCTGTCAAATAAATAAATAAAATCTTTTTTTAAAAAGTCTCTATGATTTAAAAAAATTTTGAATACTAGTGTTTATAGAAGCACTATTTTTTAAAAAAGATTTTATTTATTATTTGACAGAGAGAGACACAGCGAGAAAGGGAACACAAGCAGAGGGAGTGGGAGAGGGAGAAGCAGACTTCCCACTGAGCAGGGAGCCTGTTGCGGGGCTCAATCCCAAGACCTTGGGATCATGACCTGAGCTGAAGGCAGATGATTAATGACTAGAGCCACCCAGGTGCCCCTAGAAGCACTATTTTTTAAAAGATTTTTATTTATTTATTTATTTGACAGAGATTACAAGTAGGCAGAGAGGCAGGCAGAGAGAAAGAGAGGAGGAAGCAGGCTCCCCGCTGAGCAGAGAGCCCAATGCGGGGCTTGATTCCAGGACCCTGAGCCAAAGGCAGAAGCTTTAAACCACTGAGGCACCCAGGTGCCCCAGAAGCACTATTTATAATAGCCAAAAGGTAGAAACAATCCAAGTATTCATTAACTGATGAATGAATAAATAAAATGTGGTCTATCCATACCATGGAATATTATTCAGCCATAAAAATGAATGAAGTACTGATACAGTATTACAACACAAATGAACCTCAAAAACATTTGTGGTAAGTGAAGAAAGCAGATCATACATAATATAGTTCCATTCATATCAAATATCCAAATAGTCAAATCTATGGAGACAGTAGATTAGTGGTTGCTTAGGGTTGGGGGGAGTAGGAGTAGTAAGAGAGGTGATAGGTAAATCCTATATGGTTTCTGTAGGGGTTTTAAAAATGTTCTAAAATTGGCTGCATTGATGATTGCATGTATCTCTGAAGACTCTAAAAAACATTGACTTTTACACTTTGAATGGGTCAACTGTGTGATATGTGAATTATTTCTCAACTGAACTGCTGTTAAAAGTAAGAGTGGACCAGGGACACCTGGGTGGTATCTTTGGCTCGGTTAAGTGGCTGCCTTCGGCTCAGGTCGTGATCCCAGTGTCCTGGGATTGAACCCCACATCAGCGGGGCTGGGGGGAGGGGGGCCTGTTTCTCCATCCCCCTGCTCCTGTGCCCTTGCATACGCTCTCTCTTAAATCAATCAATCAATCAATCAATCAATAATGAGTGAACCAGAAATAGACCATCCCTCATAGGGACTGATGCTTAGTTTTGGACCATCTCCATGGTTGGATTAAGATGATCTGGAATTGGAAGTGTTCCTACCTGTTATTCCAGAAGTAAATGCAAATTCTTTCTGAAGAATAATGTCACCCAGAACCTTATATTAACCACAATTTTTCAAAACAATGTCTGGCACTCAATTAAAAGTTGCCAGGCATATGAGAATACAGGTGACTGAAAACCCAAGAGAAAAAACAGACAGTAGAAACATCTCATTATCCTTCAGGGTTCAGCTTAAATGTTACTTTCTCAGGAAAGCTTTTCTTAACACCCTGGGCTTCTTAAATCTGTGGAAAAATTCAGCCCCATCTCAGCCTATGCGTCTCCTAATTACTTGTCTAACATCTGTAAGCAAATGATTTCACTGTGTTCAGTTTGCAAGTTTCGCACAAATTAGGATTTAACTTATGACAAAGCTTCAGTTTTATCTTGCTTTTCTAAACAAAACATAAGTATATTCTTTTTTCACTTATTTTTAAAATAAAATTTGGGTTGTAGTATAACGTACATACAGAAAAATGGATGACTTGCAAGTGTACTTTTTTTTTTTAAATTTTAGAAAGAAAGCTTGCATGTGCAGTGGAGGTGGGGCAGAAAGAGTCTTAAGCAGACTCTGAGCTTATCACCAAGCCCAGTGTAGGGCTGGATTTCATGACCCTGAGATCATGACCTGAGCTAAAACCAAGAGTTGGATGCCTAACTGACTGTACAACCCAGGTGCTCCATAATGGTACATTTTGCTGAATTGTCACAAACTGAACAGTTCCATGTGTGCAACTAGCCCCCAGATCAAGGAACAGAATGTAGCCAGCACCCTGGAAACTCTTGGTTGGGAGGTTGTGTCAGAAAGGTTGTGTCCCTTTCTAGCCACTGGCCTTTGCCAAAAGTAACCAATTTCCTGTCTTCTAACTCCTATCTTCAAACACTTCTAAGATTAATTTTGCTTATTTTAGTTCAATATATTTTCAGAGTACACAAAGATGCGTGTACCAGGGTATTCACTACGGCTCCATTTATGATAGCAAAGGACTGAAAACCACCGAAAGGTCTTTCAGTTGGGGACTGAGTAAATTTAGTATGATGCCTCTTAAAATAAAATTCTATGCCACCATTAAAATTCTATGCCACCATTAGAGATCTGGATATGCATATGTTGACATGGAGAGATGTCCAAGTTATGTCAGTAAAGTGGAAAATCAAGTTTTACATTTATCCATCTATATCTCTTTCATATAAAAAGAAAAAGTCCATGGGGCGCCTGGGTGGCTCAGTGGGTTAGAGCCTCTGCCTTCGGCTCAGTTCATGATCCTGGGGTCGCGGGATCAAGCCCTGCATCGGGCTCTCTGCTCAGCAGGGAGCCTGCTTCCCCCTCTCTCTGCCTGCCTCTCTGCCTACTTGTGATCTCTCTCTGTGTCAAATAAATTAAAAAAGAAAAAGAAAAAGTCCGTGTTTATGTGCTCTTTGTAAATGCAAAGCAAATGATCTGAAGTTTATGTACACAATTGGGAGAAGGGATGGAACAGGAAGAAAGAGACTTGTACTTAAAAAACTCACACACACCTGGGTATCTTTTTTTTTTTTTTTTTTACAAGAAGGATGCATTCCATTTGTATGCAACTTTTAATGGCAATTTAAACATGGAATAAAAATCACAATGCCTGAAATTTGCCTCTGGGGTTAAGGTAACCGAATTGAAAATTGTGTTCATTTATTAATGAACATTCACCAGTCTATACATGTTAAAATTACAAAGGCACATACTCTCTGACATTGGTGTTCCACTTCTTTGGCAATGGAACCTTTGTTTATACACCCTAGAAGGCATCAGTGAAGATGTTTATTGTTTGTAAGGGTGAAAAAAACAGAAGTAACCTCAGAGTGCATTAACAGAGGCAGAGCTGCATAAATCACGGTATAATCGTTTCCTAAACCAGGCAGTTAAGGAGAATGGGGTAGATCTATATTCAAGCATAGAGGCCTCTAAGATATATTGTTGGGTGAAAAAGCAAGGTAAAGAACAGTATAGAAAGCATACAGCTTCTATCACATAGCCCCTCAGTGAATATACAGACACACGGACAGAGGACATACAAAAATGTCGAGAAGCCTGTGTTCCAACTTGGCGTCATTTTTGCCATCCTTGAAGGTGGTGATCCTTAGGAACATGGTTTCAGTTTGAGGATTTAAGGCAGCCAGGTGGTGAGATTGAAATAAAACCAACTTTTACTGGTTTAGGGGCCCTCCTGTCCTTCCTCCCATGTCATCATCTGAGGAACAACTGCAGCTCGGAGAAGGTAAATGACTTTCCTGGGGTTATACTGAGGGTAAATAGCAGAGCTGAGATTCAGATTCAGGTGGGTTCTGCTTCAAAGCCCTTTCTTAGCCCGTTTCTCCGTGGTGGGGGGGAATGTGGGGCGCAGGGGAGCAGGAGGGGCTTAACTGGGTGTGGGGTGGACTCCTCACCCAGTTCCCTCTTGATTCGCCAAATTCCTTCCATTACGCTACTTCTCAGGAATGGCTGATCATGGCCCTGTGCAGGGGGGTGGCACCTCGACGACGGGGCCAAGATGCTGCTTAGCTTACTTTTGTGACATCTGGCAGGTGGTTCTCTAGTTCCTCTCATGATAATGAGCCCACTCCCTTTTGTCATTCCATCCCATCCATGGAGAGCTCTGTACACGAGGAAGTTATTTCTGGGAGGGCATTTGGCTGTCTCCCTGTCACTTCTTCATGGACCTTAGCTTTGTCATCGATGCTTTGAATGCCACCTGCTTCCCCCCTGCCTTGGGACAGCCCTGCAGAGCCATAGAGTCACTGGCTAGGTCTCCTTCTCCACAATGAGCCACTTCAACTCCTTTCAGGATGGGTCTCCATTCTCCTATCCATTCCCTCCAAACACATCCCCTCCAGATTCCCTTCCAAGGTTGGCCCTGTCCCTTTGTAAGGTGGGACCTCCTGTGGAGGATCTGGGAGTCCGAGGGGCAACTGATAACCAAATTAGACTGTTTTGGGGAGTTGGTAGGGTGTGAAGCAGAGAGTGGACTAGAGCCCCTCAGGGAGAAGATGCCAGCGATGCTGGGGCTTGCAGCTCACATGCTCCCAGGTGGCTTCGGGGAAGATCTGTCATGGTTCTTGACACCCCACAGGCTGGGCCACTCCAGAGCCCCAGCGTGGAACCCCAGCTTGTGGCCAGGATGGCAAAGCCAGGCGTCTCTCCTCCCAGAAAGCATCTCATGGTGGTTTCCGTAAGTTGGTGGCGATTGCATAACTTTTTCACCAACTGCCATGCCGGATATATTTTGCAACCCAGCCCGCTGTGCCACACGTGTCGGCTGGCGTGGCCAGGCCTCCCACACAGGCCGGAGGAAGTCTGAGAGTGAAACACAACTGATGGTGCCTCCCAGGAATCTGCCAGCCACAGGACATGCTCCTCACTCCCTGCCATGCATACAGGCCCCTGCTGGGCATAGCAGGAGGCTCTCGGGGCCCCACTATCCCCCAACCATAGAGGGGAACCATGAATTCCTCAGAGCAGCCAGATGGAGGCGAGCACTTCTGAGAAGCCACCGTCGTATGCCAACAGCTCTTCTTGGTGTTCATGTGAAGATAAGCCCCAAAAGTTCCATTGGAAGGAGACCCCTCACCCATCAGTTCATGGGCAGAATCCTACTGGGGCATGTGCCAAGAGAGGATCCACAGGTGTATCATTCAGAGAAGGCATGGCGGAGGGTGAGTTCCAGAGTGAGTTCTGAGGATAGAGGAGGAAAGAATGAGGGGTCCACTGGGTGACAAAAGAAGGGTAAATCCCACCAGCCTAAGCACCAAGGACACTTGTGATGGGCTGACCGAGGGGGCTTGAGGCTTGGCCATTTGCCCACTGTTCCTTGGGCACTGGTGTTTCAGGGATTGGGGGATGATCCCAAAAGTAAAAGCCAGGGATCTCTGAGAAAGGAAGCCAAGTATGGAGAGGACTAGGGACACTCCCATATCCTGACAAGGTTTCTGGCAGAGTCAGGAGTGTAGTGGACAGTGTAAAGTGTTAGGAAGATCCCCAGATCACCGCCTCCCCAGTTGCCTGGAGAGATGGCTGCTAATGGCTCTCTCTGTGTTCCTCTCCAGTAACCCATTCTCAGTTAAAGAGAGTTACCTCTCCCAAAAGCCAAACCTTCTTTGGGACTGGCCAGGTTAGGAGTCTAAAGTCTCAGCCCCCTTGCTCCAACTTGGGACAACTCTGAAGGCCATTTCAACCCCAGAGCTCCCCATGAGTTTGGCTGAGTATTTGTAGTGACGGTGCCATAGCCCATCTTCTCTCTGCCCCACCCTGCTTCCCTTGTTCCCTCACAAGATGCTAATTTTCAGAGCTCACCAATACACCTCTTGGAACCTTAGGACCCAGCCTGGGAGAGTATGTGGAGCCTACAGTCCTGCTGTACTCAAGGGTGAAGACGTTTGCCATTCAAACTAGTGGTTTTGCCGCTCTATGATGCTAGTCTACTCCAGCCAGTTGTGTTCTCCTGGCCACCCTTGTTCAGGCAGTCTTGGGACTGCCATAAATTACAAAGGGTACCCTCTGGTTGGCAAAAGAAAGAAACTCGCCATTAAAGAACAAATTTGAAGACATATTTGTGCCCAATTGACTTTCTAAGGGGAGGTTACTCAGAAGAGTAGAATGAACATTGGATGTTCTTGGTTTGGTTATAGTCACTTGTGAATTATTTTGTAGATTCTCTAGAACATTTTTGGAACAAGGAAACCATCTGATTGCCTTTTTTTTTTTTTTTTCTAAAATAGGCTTCACACTGGGCATGGAGCCCAACGTAGGGCTTAAACTCATGACCCTGAGATCAAGACCTGAGCTGAGATCAAGACTTGAGCTGAGGTTAAGACTTGAGCTCAGATCAAGAGTTAGATGCTTAACTGACTGAGCCACCCAGGTGACCCCATCTGATTGCCTTTTATTTTTTTTAAAGATTTTATTCATTTATTTGACAGAGATCACAAGTAGGCACAGAGGCAGGCAGTGAGAGAGAGGGGAAGCAGGCTCCCCACCGAGTAGAGAGCCCGATGTGGGGCTCGATCCCAGGACCCTGAGATCATGACCTGAGCTGAAGTGAGGCTTAACCCACTGAGCCACCCAGGCACCCCTCTGATTGTTTCTTAATTTCCACAGCAAAAAGGATTATTTACCACACCATACTCAGTCAGAGCAAAGCCCATACTAGCCATCAGCACTTTTTCTAAACTGTCCAGCAGGAGTGATTTCATACAGACCTATGGGCTCACCTACTTACCAAGTGGCATTCTGTTATTCATCACAGCAGTCAGGAATCCCAAACCTTCCTAAGAAATGAAATAAGGAGGAGGAGATATTTCTTCATGTAATCGGAAAAACCCAAGTGGTCTTCAGGTATGGTTTGATTCAGGGCCTTAAATTATGTCATCAAAACCCTGTTAGTTTTCTGTCTGAGATTTCGTACTCAAGCAGTCTTTCCTCTTGTGTGGCAAGTTAGTTGCAGCAGTTCTGGACTAAGAACCTTCCACACTTGAGGAGTTGAGTGGGAAGTGAATCTAATTTCCAGCTGCCTAAGCAAAATTCTTGGGATTCACTTTGCTTGGCCCAGTTAGCTTGGCTTCAGCCAACCCTGAACCAATTATTGTACCTAGAGAAAACTGCTGTGGCCTGGCTGGTCATATCTAAAGTTCATCTGTAAATATTTACTGAGTATCTGCTTGGTGTTAGACCCTGTCATAAGTTCTGGGGATTATACAGATATTGTCATTCATTTGTGCTCAAGAATTCACTTTTTAAGGGTGCCTGCATGGCTCAGTTAGTTAAGCATCTGCCCTTGGCTCAGGTCATGACCCTGGAATCTCGGGTTTAAGCCCCATGTCCGGCTTCCTGCTTATCAGAAAGTCTGTTTCTTCCTCTCCTTCTGCCCCTCCTTGCTTTTGTTCTCTCTCTCTCAAATAAATTAATAAAATATTAAAAAAAAAGAATTCACTTTCTAATAGGATAAACTGACATATGACAAACTTTATTTTTTTATTTTTGTTTTATTATTTTTTATTATGTTATGTTAGTCACCATACAGTACATTATTAGTTTTTGATGTAGTGTTCCAAGATTCATTGTTTACGTATAATATCCAGTTCTCCATGCAATACGTGCCCTCCTTAATACCCATCACCAGGATCACCCATCCCCCACTCCCCTCCTCTCTAAAACCCTCAGTTACTTTCTTGGAGTCCATAGTCTCTCATGGGTTGTCTCCCACTCTGATTTCCGCCTCCCTTCATTTTTTCCTTCCTTCTCTTAATGTCCTCCATGCTATTCCTTATGTTCCACAAGTAAGTGAAACCATATGATATTTAACTTTCTCAGCTTGACTTATTTCACTCAGCATAATCTCCTCCAATCCCATCCATGTTGATGCAAAAGGTGGATATTCATCCTTTCTGATGGCTGAGTAATATTCCATTGTGTATATGGACCATATATTCTTTATCCATTTATCTGTTGAAGGGCATCTTGGCTCTTTCTATAGTTTGGCTATTGTGGACACTGCTGCTATGAACATTGGTGTGAAGATGGCCCTTCTTTTCACTACATCTGTATCTTTGAGGTAACTACCCAGTAGTGCAATTGCAGGGTCATAGGGTAGCTCTATTTCTAATTTTTTGAGGAACCTCCACACTGTTTTCCAAAGTGGCTGCACCAACTTGCATTCCCACCAACAGTGTAAGAGGTTTCCCCTTTCTCCAAATCCTCTCCAACATTTGTTATGTCTTGCCTTGTTAATTTTGCCATTCTAACTGGTGTAGGTGGTATCTCAATGTCATTTTTTTTTAAGATTTTATTTATTTATTTGACAGAGATCACAAGTAGGCAGAGAGGCAGGCAGAGAGAGAGAAGGAAGCAGGCTCTCTACTAAGCAGAGAGCCACATGCGGGGCACGATCCCAGGACCCTGGGATCATGACCTGAGCCGAAGGCAGAGGCTTTAACCCACTGAGCCACCAAGGTGCCCCTCTCAATGTCATTTTGATTTGAATTTCCCTGATGACTAATGATGATGAACATTTTTTCATGTGTCTGTTAGCCTTTGTGTGTCTTCATTGGAGAAGTGTCTGTTCATGTCGTCCGCCCAATTTTTGACTTGATTATTTGTTTTTTGGTATTGAGTTTGAGAAATTCTTGGGTCTTGGATAGATAGGTCTTGGATATCAGCCCCTTGTATGACAAACTTTAAAAATAATCCATTATCTAATTTAATTCATCCAAAGATCCTTTAAGAGAGGCAGTTATATATATATATATATATTAACTTACTCTGCAGATAAAGTAAAGAGAGGCTCAGGAAATTTAAGAGCTCACATATAGCCTAATGGACTGATAGGTGCCTAATAAATCCTGATGTTGGGTGGAATGAGCCTTCACAGCCCTTGGCAGGCCTGGCCAGAGAGGGATATGGTGAAGACTGGAGATCCTAGAGGAGCCAAAGCACTTTGGACCAAGGCAGGAAGAATGCAAAATCCTGAGGCTTCCTCTAGCATGGAGCCTGGGATGGTTTGGTTGAGCCCATGAGCTGATGAGGAAACTCTCCAAGTAGCTAGAATTTCTTTAGCTAGAAGCAACATAAAAACTAGCTAGAGATGGTTTTAGCATCAGATAGTCATCATCTCATGTAACAGGGAGTCTGGAAGTAGGCATTCTTGGGTTGGTTTATACAGTGGCTCAGGGACAGCATCCAGTACCCCTGGACGGTCCCCTCTTTCCCCTTTTCCAGCCTTGGCAGGATAGCTTTCATCTGTAGGATTGGCTCTTCAAGGTCAGAAGATGGCTGCACCAGCCGCAGGATTCATAGCCTTACACAGCAATGTCCAAAAGCTAGGTGGAGACAGGCTACCTTCCTTATGCACCTTTGGAACGAGGAAAACATTTTCCAAAAGCACCCCAGAAAATCACCTCCCATGTCCAGTTGGCCACAATTAGGGCACATGTTCATGCCTAGTCAATACAGGACTCAGGTTTAGTGTTGTAACAAACATCCAAAAATAGAAGTGGCTTAAACAAGAGAGATGTTTATTTTTCTCTCAAGTTAGAGTCTAAGGAGGTAGTCCTAGGCTGATTTCTATGTCCACAATGAATTGAGACCCAGGCTCTTTCTATCTTTTGTCCCTGCCATTTTTAACTTGTGGCTTTCATCTTGTGATCTGAGATGGCTGTGCCAACTTCTCCCTAGCATGTCTTTGTTTCAGCCGACTGGAAAGGGAGGAGGTACAGGAGGAATTCCACTTTCCCTTAAAGGCATAGCCAGAAGTTCAGATGTGACTTGTGCTCATTCCCCATCAGTTCAACTCAATCATGTGTCCACCCTCAGGTTCAAAGTAGGTTGAGTAACGTAGGCTTTATTTGGGACAGTACTGCTACTACAGGAAGAAGAAGGAAATGGAATTAAGGAACAATGAGCAGTCTCTGCCACAGAAGGGAATTATTAGAGGATTAATCTAGGCTAGATTAAGATTCATCCCCTGGGGCTGGAGAGAGAACCAGCCCCTCTCAAGTACATGGTTTCCCAATACATAGGCTAATTTGGGATTTGAATGGAAGAACAGATGGAGGAGAATAATGGTTCATAAGTATGGTAGCAGAATAATGGCCTCCTAAATATATCTGTATACTAATCCCTAGGAACCAGGAAAGTTAACTTAGAGGATGAGATTTAGAACTTTATTTTTTTTAAGATTTTTAAATTTATTTATTTGAAAGAGAGAGATCACAAGTAGGCAGAGAAGCAAACAGAGAGAGAGGGGGAAGCAGGCCCTCTGCCAAGCAGAAAGCCCGATGCGGGCCCTGATCCCAGGACCTTGAGATCATGACCTGAGCCAAAGGTAGAGACTTTAACCCACTGAGCCACCCAGGTGCCCTGAGATTTAGAACTTTAAAGCTGATAAGACTTAGGTGAGATTTTGGGTCTGACAGTGGATTTAATGGGTGTAGGGACTTTGGGATGGGATGAATATGTCTTCCATGTGGGATACATGTGAATCTTTGAGGGCCAGGAGACTGTATAGGCTGAATAATGGCCTCTAATTATGTACACATCCTCATCTTCAGAATTGGGAATGTTGGTTTCTATAGCAAAAGGGACTTTGCAGATGTGATGAAGTTAGGGAGATTATTTGAATTATCCAGATGGACCGCAGGTAATCACAACAATTCTTGTAAGAGGAGTATAGGATGAGTCAGACTCAGAGGAGAAGTAACATAGCAAGGAAGCAGAGATTGAAGGAACCTGCTTTGAAGGTGGAACAAGGGAGAATACAGGAATATGATACAGGCCCCACTAAGAAGCCACTTAGAAAGCTTCAGAGAGTCAGATTTTCCCCTCATAGCCTTCAGAAGGAACTCCACTGCTAATGCCTTGAGGTTATCCCAGAGAAACTCATTTCGGACTTCTGAACTCCACAGTTGTAGGAGAATGACCTTTGTGTTGTCTTAAGCCATCGAGTTTGCAGCCACTTGTTACAGCAGCAAGAGAAAACAAATACAGTAGGCAACCAACAAGTCTGCCACAGCACGACTGAGGAGATGGAAGTCATCTGATGGCTCCAAGCTGAAGGATGGCTCCAAGCTGTCACTGAAGGAAGTGGCAAGTGATGGGGGGTGTGGGGAATAGGAAGCCATCCTTGGTGTCCCAATCCCATCATATAGTGAGGGCTTACTGTGTTCCAGGCACTGTGAAAGGCAAGGTTTCCACTTCAATCTTCACAACTCTGCAAGAAGTAGATATCTGAATGACATGCCTGAAATTACATAGTTACTAAGTGATAGAAATAAGATTTGAATGGAGATCTGTCTGACATGGGTGTCCAATAGTATACTCGGCATTGCCTAGCTTCCCACATTTACAAGATATCGTCTAGGTGTGCAAGCTGGAGGAGAAGTCAATGGACTAAACAATCTATTCATAGTAACAGCTATTGTTTATTGAGAACCTTCTATGTATTAGACATGTAGTATTACTGTTTGTATTACATATAGTTTTTCTGCAAATCTTATTATTTGTTTCATATTATAGAGGTAGAAACCAAAGCTCAGAGCAATTCATTGTCCATCAAAAAATCACACAGCTAATAAATGACAATATTAGATTTTGAACCCAGGCTCGCCTGACTACAATGTCATTGTTCTTCTTGTGGCACTAGGGAAATTCATTAGATGGCTGAGAGTCACCAAATTTTGAGTTCCTTGAGGTGGTAATCACTGTGTTATCCAGCTCCACACTCTTAGTATCCAGTGTGGCAGGTCAATTTGTTGATTTAATCTGTGTTTTAGTTTATCAAAGTTTTAAAACTTTGTTTTGGTTTGTCAATGTTTTTAAAACAGAAAAATACAAAAAGCAATCTAATAACTCCCCACAAGGAACATTTTCCTGTATTTTCTTCAGATTTTTTTAATAAAAGAAAAAATATTACAGATAAAGTAGAAGAATATTTTGTCTTTTTTCTCATCCTTGTGCTTTTTGCTTATTATAAACAACACTACAATGAACATCTTCATATGTAGGGAAACATTTTCCTGGGGTCTGTACCTAACAATTTTTTTTTAAGATTTTATTTATTTATTTGACAGACAGAGATCACAGGTAGGCAGAGAGGCAGGCAGAGAGAGGAAGGGAAGCAGGGTCCCTGCTGAGCAGAGAGCCCGATGCGGGGCTCGATCCCAGGGTCCTGGGATCATGACCTGAGCCGAAGGCAGAGGCCTTAACCCACTGAGCCACCCAGGCACCCCTGTACCTAACATTTTACTGTGGAAATATTGCTGCTGGGTAGAAAGGCATCTCAAACTAGATGTTGGGTTTTTTTGTTTGTTTGTTTTTTAATATTTTATTTATTTATGTGACAAAGATTACAAGTAGGCAGAGAGGCAGGCAGAGAGAGAGAGAGGAGGAAACAGGCTCCCCCCTGAGCTGAGAGCCCCATGCGGGGCTCGATCCCAGGACCATGAGATCACGACCCAAGCTGAAGGCAGAGGCTTTAACCCACTGAGCCACTCAAGGCGCCCCATCTACTAGATGTTGTTAAATAACTATCAAAAATGCTCCATTCATCTTCCTTTTTTTTCTTTCTTTAGCATTAAAAAAATTTTTTTTAGATTTTTATTTATTTATTTGACAGAGAGATAGAGAGAGAGCACAAGTAAGCACAGCAGCAGGCAGAGGGAGAGAGAGAAGCAGGCTCTCTGCTGAGCAGGGAGCCGGATTCAGGCTTGACCCCAGGACCCTGGAATCATGACCCGAGCTGAAGGCAGCCACTTAACCAACTGAGCCACCCAGGCATCCAACATTAAAATTTTTAGCCAAGATCAATATGTATTGATTTAAAGAGTCAAATAATTCTGCAATACTTTTTAGGAGAAATAGCATTCTCTTTCCAAGTTGTCTCTTTCAAATGTCCTGACTTACTCTTTTGTTTAAAAAAGATTTGTTTATTTATTTGAGAGAGAGAGAGCACATGAGGAGGGTGGGGGGCAAAAGGAGAGGGAGAGAAGCAGATGCCTCACTGGGTGGGACAACCCCCACCTCCAGGCTGGATCTCACAAACCTGAGATCATGACCTGAGCCGAAACTGAGTCAGATGTCTGACTGAGCCACCCGGATGCCCTCTGACTTACTCATTACTCTTATTTTCAGTTTATTTGTTTGAACAAGGACCCAGATAAGATCTGTATATTGTGGTGGGTTGATACATTTTTCAGATTTCTTTTAATCTGTGATGCTCCTCTTTTGTACCTTGTAAATTATGTGTTGCTCTTTGCTGATCAGCATCCCTGTTGGTGTCTTTTACCATGTTCCTCTCTCTACTTCCTGTTAGATCCTGATGAGACTCAGGTTTGGATGGGAGGGGGTGCAAAATTCTTTCATAGATGGTGACATCTGCTTCCTTCAGGGACAAATAACATCTGGTTGCCTCTTTTTGTGATGTTAGTAGCCACTGATGATAGCTGTCCAGATCTTTTTCTTCATTACTGATCACATGCTGATAGATGGTATTCTAATTGTATCATTCATTCATCATTCATGAGCTGACATACTTCTATCAAGACACACTTTCATTCATCAACTCTTTGAAGGCCCTGAGGGGCGGTTTATATTGGAAAGACAGAATAAATGCTTGCTTCCTTTCTCTTTTTTAAAGTTTTCAAAATAATGAGTTGGTTCCCTAGTGCTCTTCAATGGTGATTGGTGAGGTGGTTATTTTTAAGTATTGTTATGAACATGTGATTTTTTAAAAAGATTTTATTTATTTATTTGAGAGAAAGAGAGACAACATGAGTAGGGAGAGGGCAGAGGGAGAAGCAGGTTTCCCGCTGAGCGGGGAGCCCTATATGGGGCTTGATCCCAGGACCCTGAGATCATGACCTGAGCTGAAGGCAGTTGCTTAACAGACTGAGCCACCCAGGCGCCCCATGATGACTTAAAACACCACAAACTTATTATCTCATCATTTTGTAGGTTAGAAGTCTGACACACGTCTCATATATGGGGGCTGACAGGTGTTAACAGGCATCAGTGCTTGTTCCCAGGTAAAAGTCTGTGTTCTACATCCCATTGGAGCCAGCCTGCTGTGGGATCTAAGTGGGATGAACAGAGCCCTTGGCCTCACCCTCTGAGCAGAAGTAGAATTGGGCAAGGTCTGATCTGGGCACCAAAGGTCATCATAAATTCTATCATCATAAATTCTACATTCTGTAGCCTCCTTGTACTATGAGCGGTTTCCTTGTGCTCAATTTACACCAGGCATAATTTTAGACATTTGATTTATATCAACTCATTTACTCTTCACCACTGTCCTATGAAGAAGGTAGTACCTGTGGTCCACAAGCCATCGTTCAGCCAGAGAAGAACCAGTGAGAGATTTTTAGTAAGAGATGTGTTGCAAGGGAGCGGCTTATGTGATGCTGGGACAGGTGGGCAAGTCCCAAATCCTTGGTGCAGGTCGTCAGGAAGGACAGGCCAGAACAGGAGCCACTAACAACAGGTGGGACTTTTAGAAAACCTTTGTTCTGCTCTCATGACACCTCAACAGATTGAATCAGGCCCAACCCAATTATCAAGGATAACCGCCTGAGGGGTGGGAGAAGGTCTGATTAAGGACTACTTTAATCCCACCTCTGAAACACCTCCATAGCAACACCTGGATTTGCATTTGATTGAATAACCAAGACTGCAGCTTTGCTAACTTGATGTGAAAAACACCATCACAGATGGAGAACCTGAGGCACGGCTTGGTGAACCATCTTGGCTAAGGTCTGGAGGTACTACAATGGCAGACTTGAACCAAAGGGAGCTGGCTCTGGGGTCTAACCTCAACACTCCTTCTCATGCTTCTCATAGCCATTGGCTGGTCATGGAGTTAACCTTGACCCTGGTTGCCTTCCTCTACCTTGTTACTTGGGGAATAATGGCAGAAGTATGTCAGATTTAATGAAGCTGGAAGTATGTCAGATTTAAGATGTGTGGGCTGGGGGCAGGTGGCATCATGGTTGGGAGTACCAGCTGTGCAGCAAGACTTTCTAGGCTCACGTGCTGGCTGTGCTCTTAAGAGTTGTGTGATATTATCACACAGGTTTCTTAACCTGTTGGTGCCACGATTTCCCCATTTGAAGACTTTGCATAAAATAGTATGTGACTTACAGAATATTGTAGGAATTCAATGAGAAAGCAGAGATAAGATCCTCAGAATAGTAAGCAGTCAATGAAGGTCCACTCTTAAATTCTGGCTAAAGAACCCATTCTGACCCCCATACCCAGTTGCTGTGGGCTCAGCCTGAGGGCTTCCGCAGAGCTGCCCTGCTTCTCAGCCCTGCAAATTTTGGCCTGATAACTCTGTGTCATGGGAGGCTGTCCTCCTGGAGGATAGACAGGAGGAGGTGGCTCCCTTAGCCATAGAGGCTTCTGAAAGATGTGTGGCCTCTGGTACTGCACTGTCCAGAGCTGTGTGCTGGCAAGAAGTGACCCACAGTAACCTGGTCTAGGGCTATGCCACCCCCAGGATCAGCAGCAGGTGCCCCAGGCACGAGGGAAGCCTGAGGGGTGGGAGAAGGTCTATGGTGGGAAAGGCAGGCTCTCAGGAAGTGGGACTGGCCAGGGAACCACAGGTGTATCAGAGATGGGGTGCTGTCCAAGTATGCAAAGGCCGGGGACTCTGGTAGGGTCAGCTCCAGCAGTCTTCACTAAGGGAAGGAGAAACAGACTAGTCCCCAGGCCCCACCCTGAGCCTCAGTCACTCTCTGCTCCTGCAATCCGGGGACAAGATCGGTGCCAAGCCCCTGAGCTCACCCTAGTCCTCTCCCCAACCCCCATTGCTAAATCAGCTAGCCTCTGTTGGGCAAGAAACCACCCCAAGAGTTAATGGCCTCAGATGACAACCATTTATTATCACTCGTAAGTTGGTAAGGGCAACTGGGTGGGTCTGCTGATCTGGACTGGGGTGTGCTAATTGTAGCTCTTTCCCTGTTGTTTTGTCTGCATGTCATATAAATGCAATCACACAGTATACGACCTTTGAGCCTAGCTTCTTTATTATTGTTATTAAGTTTTTATTTAAATTCCAGTTAGTTAACATACAGAGTAATATTAGTTTTAGGTGTACAATATAGTGATTCCCCACTTACATACAACACCCCCTGCTCATCACAAGTGCCCTCCTTTATCCCTTTCACCTATTTCCCCCATACCCCCTCCCACCTCCATTTTGGAAACCATCAGATTGTCCTCTATAGATAAGAGTCTCTTGGTTTGCCTTGCTCTCTTATTTGTTCCCTTTTGCTCCATTGTTTTATTTCGTAAATTCCACATATGAGTGAAATCATATGGTATTTGCCTTTCTCTGATTTCACATAGCGTAATACCCTCTAACTCCATCCACATTGTTACAACGGGCAAGATTTCATTCTTTTTTATGGCTGAGTAATATTCCATTGTATATATACACCATATCTTCTTTATCCATTTATTGATCGTTGGGCACTTGAGCTGCTTCTATATCTTGGCTATTGTAAATAATGCTGCTATAAACATAGGGGTGCATGTATCTCTTTGTATTCGTGTTTTTTTCTTCTTTGGATAAATACCCAGCAGTGGAATTACTAGGTCGTATAGTGATTCTGTTTTTAATTTCTTGAGGAGCCTCCATATTGTTTTTCACAACGATGGCCCCAATTTGCATTCCTGCCAACAGTGTAAGAAGGTTCCTTTTTCTTTTTTTAAAATATATTTTATTTTCACATAATCTCTATGTCCAACGAGGGGCCTGAACTCATGATCCCAAGATCAAAAGTTGCATGCTCCACCAACTGAGCCAGCCAGGGGTCCTGAGGGTCCCTATTTCTCCACATCCCCACCAAGTGTCTAGCTTCTTTCATCCAGCATAACTGAGATCATCTGTGTCATTGTGTGTATCAGTAGTTCATTCCTTTTTGTTGTGTATTTGTTTCCTATTGTTTCTGTAGCAAACTGACTCAGTGGCTTAAAACAGCACAAATTTATTATCTTACAGTCCTGGAGTTCGTAGGTCCTAACCTCAAGGGGTTGGCAGGCTGGTTTCTTCTGGAGGCTTCTGAGGGGAGAATCCACTTCTTGGACTTTTCTCCTAGTAGTCACCTATTTTCCTTGGCTCATAACCTCTTCCTCTATCTGCATTCTAGCCCCTGCTTCCAACATTACACAGCTTTCTCCTCTGACTGACCCCTCCCACCCCCTGCCTCGAGATTACATTGGATACATCCAGATAATCCAGAATAAATCTCCCATCTCAAGATCCTTAACTTAATCACATCTGCAAAGCCCATTTTGCCCTGTAAGGTAGCACCTTCACAGGTTCTGGGGATTCAGGTATGGACATCTGTGTGGGGACATTATTCTGCCAACAACTGCCCAGGAATAATCCATTGTATGCTTATACCAGTGTGCTTACCCCTTCAACCGTTGAAGGACAAAAGCATATATTCAGGTTCTCTGGTTGATCAACTTTTCTCCTAAGAGAAAGGGAGAAAAACATACTTCACCTTAAGGTGAAGGAAACAAAACAGAGCGAAAACTGATGAGGTGAAAATAGAAACACAATAAATCAACAAAAAACAAAATCTGGTTCTTTGAAATGATCAGTGAAATTGGTAAGCCTATGACTGGCTAGCTTGATCAAGAGAAAAAGGGAAAGGATACAAATTTCCAATATCAGGAATGAAAGAAGAGATATCAATACTGATACTGACAGATACTAACAAGAGTATAAAAGAAATATGAATGAGTTCGTGCTAATAATTTTGAAAACCTAGATGAAATGGACAATTTCTTTGAAAGAAACAAATTACCAAAACTTGATCCAAGAAGAATAGAAATTTGGAATCACTCTATTTAAATTAAAGAAACTGATTTTGTCATTTAAAATCTTCCTACAAAGAAACCATTTAGGGAAAAAATTATATAAATCCTACACAAACCACTTCAGAAAATAGAAGATGGGAGAACCCTTCTCAACTAATTTTATGAGGCAAGTATGACCTTGAGGCAAGTATGAACTTGCCTCATATTTTGATGCCCAAAATAGACAAAACATTTCAAGAAATGTTGTGTCAAGAAATGACACAAAACTTTTGTGTCTATGTTCATGAGGGATTTTGGTCCACACTTCTCAAGAAAAGAGAAGTGCGGACCAAAATCCCTCATGAACATAGACACAAAAGTTTTTAACAAAATTTTAACAAATTGAATATGACAACATATAAAAAGAATAATATAACATTACCATGTGGGGCTTATCCCAGGAATGCAAAGGTGATTTTTCATATCCAGTATCAATTCATATAATCTTCTATATTAGTAGAATAACAGGGTAAAACCATATGATTATTTTGAAAGATACAAATAAAGCATTTGATAAAGCTTAACACTGATTCACAATAAAAGTTCTCGGGGCGCCTGGGTGGCTCAGTGGGTTAAGCCGCTGCCTTCGGCTCAGGTCATGATCTCAGGGTCCTGGGATCGAGTCCCACATCGGGCTCTCTGCTCAGCAGGGAGCCTGCTTCCTCCTCTCTCTCTCTGCCTGCCTCTCTGCCTACTTGTGATCTCTCTCTGTCAAATAAATAAAATCTTTAAAAAAAAAAAAAAAAAAAAAAAAAGTTCTCAGCAAACTAGGAGCAGAAGGGACATTCTTTAGTCTGATGAAGGACATCATGAAAAATCTTAGTTAACATCATACTCAAACATGAAACACCCAGTGCTAATACTGGGAACAAGATATAGATGTCTGCTATCACAACTTTTAGTCAACATTGATACTGAAGGTCCTAGCCAGTGTAATAGGTAAGGAAAAGGAGTAACTGGCACACAGGTAGAAAAGAAAGGTGTGAAACTGTCTTTACATGCAAAAGCATGATTGTGTACACAGAAAACCGTAAGGAATAATATTTTTTAAAAAGCTGCTAGAACTAACAAGTGAATAAAAGCAAGTTTTCAGGATAAAAATCAATATACAAAAATCCACATATTTCTCTCTCTCTCTTTTTATTTTTTAGCAGACTCCATGCCCAGTGTGAAGCCCAGTGTGGGGATTGAACTCACTACTCTGAGATCAAGACCTGAGCTGAGATCGAGAGATGGACCCTCATCTGACCCAGCTGCCTAGGCACTCCTCCATATATTTCTATATACTATCAATGAAAAAGTAGAAAATGGAATTTAAACAATAACTTAATTTACAATATCATCAGAGATAAAATATGTAAGAATAAGTCTAAGATGTGTCCACTCAAAACTACAAAATCTCAGGAGCACCTGGGTGGCTCCGTTTCTTAAATGCCTAACTTCCCCTCAGTCATGATCCTGCAGTACAGGACTAGAGCCCTGCATTGGGCTCCCTGCTCAGTGGAGAGCCTGCTCCTCCCTCTGCCCCTCTCCCCTCCTCATGCTCTCTCTCTCTTTTTTTTTTTTTTTTTAAGATTTTATTTATTTATTTGACAGAGAGAGATCACAGTAGGAGAGAGGAAGGGAAGAGATCACAGAGAGAGAGGAAGGGGAAGCAGGCTCCCTGCTGAGCAGAGAGCCCGATGTGGGACTCGATCCCAGGACCCTGAGATCATGACCTGAGCCGAAGGCAGCAGCTTAACCCACTGAGCCACCCAGGCGCCCCATGCTCTCTCTTTCTCAAATAAATAAATAAAATCTTAAAACAGAACAAAAAGCTATAAAATCTTTCACAGGGGAGTTAGAGCGGATCTAGCCAAATGGAGATATATGCCATATTCATGAGTTAGAAAACCCCATATTATTAAGGTGACAATTATCCTTAAAATGATCTATACAATGATTACAATTCCAATAAAAATCCAGGCTTCATCAAGAGATATGTTGAGTGCTGCTGGGTGGCTCAGCCAGTTAAGCATCTGACTCTTGATTTCAGCTCAGATCATGATCTCAGGGTCGTGAGATGGAGTCCTGCAGCGGGAGCCTTGCTCAGCGGGGAGCCTGCTTCTCCCTCTGCCTCCTGCTCCCCCTGCTCTTGCTGTCTCTCTCTCTCTGACAAATAAATAAATAAAAATCTCTTTAAAAATTATTGGAAATGCAAAGAACCTAGAAGAACCAAAATAATCTTGAAAAAGAGGAATAGGGTCAGAAGATTTGCACAATCTGATCTCAAGACTTTCTATAAAGCTATAGCAATCAAGACAGTGTGATATTGATGTAAGGATAAACTAATGAAATGATTAATGAGAGTCCCAAAATGCATCTATGCTTACACGGTCAATTGATTTTTTTTTTTTTTACAAAGGTATCAAAGTAATTCAGTGGGGGAAAATGCTGCTTTTTAAACATAGAGTGACAAAGTTTTAGTGTTTAGACAACTGAGTATCTTTATGGGAAAAAGGAACTTCACTGTACTGAAAAATTAACTCAAAGGGATCGTAGATCTAAGTATAAGAGCTAAAACTCTTAAAAGTCCAGAAGAAAACATATGGAAAAAATCAGCGTGACATTGGGCTAAGCAAAGGTTTCTTAACTAGGACACAAAAGGCACCATCTACAAAAAAAAAATAATAAAATAAACATGATTTTACTATTTTTAAATCACATAAGTATTACACATTGTTTATCAGGTTGTTTAGAGTCCTTATTGTCTTTTGGATTATGAAAGAAATATGTCTGTTATTATAATTCAAATGATGCTGCTCATAGACAACCCTAAAGAACACACGTACACATTATCATATAAGGTTTTTAAAAATGGGATTATATCTGTTCTAAAACTTGCTTTTCGCCACTTGAAATAAACAGTGGACAGTGTTCCCTATCAGCACATCAATACTTTTGCTAACAATGTTTGTACATTTATTTTCTCACGTGCTGCTACTTCTGCATAAAATATTACTAAGTGTGCGACTGTGGATAAGCACACTTTAAATTTAAATAGATCCTAGATAATTGTTCTTGCTAAAAGTTGCACCAGTTTATATTCCCACCAATAGCAGAGGAGGGTGCTTGCTTTCTGATAGGCTTACTATCGATGGATGTTATCAGTCTTGTTTCTTGTATAATGTTTTGTGTGTGGGCCATCTGCTAAATGAACAATGGTACCTCATTGTTGTTTTTAATTATCATTTATTTGATTATAAATGAGGGCATGCTTTCCTTTCATATGTTTATTGACCATTATATTTCTTCTTGTGCGAATTGCCTATTTTTTCTATTGGGTTGTTTGTCTTTTCCTTATGGATTTTTAGGAACACTTTGCATATTATAGATATTGACTGTTGCTTCGTTATATGCAATGCAAATACCCTCTCTGTCTATTGTTTGTTCTCTAAGTCTGTGTGTAGTATCTTTCACTATACAGAAGTTGGAACTTTTTATGTAGTTCAATGAATCAATCCTTTTCTTTATACTTCCTGCTTTCTGTGCAATGCTTGGAGAATCTCTCCCTACCATGTTATAAAAAAAGCTGTACTTTTTCGTGTAAGTATGGAGTGAATTCCTGTGTTTCACCAATATTGGTGATGTTTCCATGCTTGATCTGGGTCCTGGGTACATTTTTTATATTTTTCTGTTTAATCTTTTGTGTGCCTGACATCCTTTATAATATGTTTTTGTAAAGAAATAGAGGGGGAAAACCTGAGACTTTCTGATTGGGTTGCACTACCAGAAAAAAAAAAAAAACTCCAAGTCTGGCAAAAACAAACAAAAACAAACAGCACAAGACTATGTGATATTATCATGGAGTCTGAGCAATCTCCAGTGTCTGGCATCTTCTGGGATCTGCACCATCAGGAACCGGGTACTGAAATACCAACTGAGTATTACTCCCACCTTAAAAGACCACCAGAGGCGTGAGTCAAAGCCAAGCAGCAAGGGTCATTTATTGCAGGTTCGAACCTGGACCTCTGCCCGCTCGCTGCGGATAATGCCAAGAGGTCCAGAGCTGGGTTGGTGCAGGGTTTTTATAGACAGATACAAACACGTTTCGGGTGGGGCTGAGCTGATTGGTTGACAGTTTGAACAGGCATACTTGGCGCCAGCGGATTGGTTCAGGGGGCCCGCCCCCGCGACAAAGCAAGCGTTGGTACAGAAGCGAAACTAGCTGGTTAACAGGATAAAAATGCACTTCTAGCCAGGGGGGTTCTTTTGGTCGTTCAGTACCAGAGAGATGAGAGCCCTAAAGCCCATCTCAGACACAGCCACGGAGAATGATGGGCAGGAAACACCTCTCAGAGAATAGAACTGGGCAATTGAACTGGCTGCCCAAGCAGGTGGCAAAGAGGTCGGGATGCATGCTAAACGTGAATAACCTTGCCAAGCTCATGCCCAGTGAAAGATGCCAGTCACAAAGACCACAGAGTGGATGGTTGCATTTATATGAAATGTTTGTAATAGAGACAGAAAGTAGATTTATGGTTGTCAGGGCTGGCCGGAGGGAGAGGTGGAGAATGACTGCCAATGAGTTTCTTTGGGGGAGTTATTAGAATCTTCTCAACTTAGACCGTGATCATGGTGGCGTAACTCTGAATAATCTAGAAATCCTGGTATCCCCATTGACCGCGCATCTGCTTTTCCATGGTATAGCATCAATCTGTATTTCATTCTTCTTTATGGCCAAATAATATTCCTTTGTTAGGGCTAGACTAGTTGGTTTATCTGTTCACCAGTTGATTGGCATTTGGGTTGTTTCTACTTTTTCGGCCATCGTGAACAATGCTGCTTTGAACATTGGTGCGTGAGTGTTAATGGGGAGCCATATTTCCAAGTGCCTTGGGTACATACCTTGGGGTTGCTTTGCTGGGTCATAGGGCAACTGCATGTCTAACAGTTTCCAGTATTCTGAGTTGTGCTATGAGCTAGTGCCCACTGCGGTGGTCATGGACTCTCCCCTGTCCCATGCGGGAATTGATATCATACTTCTCCTTTCCTCTCTGCACAAGTCATGTGGGGGTGGCGGGGTAGTTAAGATCTCAACCCAGGATCACTGGAATCCTGGTCCTGGGACCGGATGTGTGACAGGAAGAGACAGTGTGTTGCCACCTCTATACCCTTCCATTGCTGCTATCACAGTTTACTGTAAACCAACAGGCGTAAAACAGCCTGCCTTCAGTGTCTCACAGTTTCTGTGGGTCAAAGTCCTAGTAGAGGGTGCCTCCACTGGGTTTTTTTGCTTAGGGTCTTCTGGAGCTGATCAAGATGTCGGCAGACTGGACTTTTTCCGAGGGTCTGGAGGAAGAACCCCTTGCTTGCTGAGGTTGTTGGCAGAATTCAGTTATTTGTTGTAAGACTGGGACATTTTAAGACAGTTCTTTGCCAATATTTCTCTGTAATCATGCTTGGAACCCTCCTCATGCTTGGTATCTCTCTTCCCCTTGCCTACCCCATTCTACTTCCTCTTCAGCTTTCTTCTTCAGCCACCTGCTGGGGAATGGTCTCTGGTTTTAAGGGCTCACGTGATTACACTGAGCCCACCAGGATAAGTTAGGGTCAGTCCCTACTTTGAGGTCAATAGATTAGTAACTTTAACTACATCTGCAAAGCCCTGTTAGCTATGTGAGGGACAAATTCTGTTTCCAGAGATTAGGGTGGACATCTTCAAGGCCCGTAATTCTGCTATTACACTTCCCTCAGGAATGAAAATGGAGTGAAGGATGTTTATGGATGTTGGATCGTCAAGATGTGAGCTGAGTGGTCTTCTGTGTTTTTTGCCACCCAACGTCCATTCCCGTTCTTCTGAAGCCATATCTTGATCTTCCTCTAGGGTCACTGCCAAACCCACAGTCATTTGCTGAGGGCGGGTACTTGGCTCAGGCCTGGTCAGCCTGGCCACTGTGTCCTCCTGGCCATAGAGGCCCCTTTCAGGGGTGAACACATGAGCAAACTAAAGCTGATGAGAATTTTCAGAACCTTGGGGAAAGAGATCCCATGTTCTCCCCACTGGGTTTGGACACGAAAGGATGTAGGGGCTGGAGCTGCTGCCATGAGTCTGGAGCCTGTCTGGGAAGGGACCAACCACAGAAGCAAGAGGAGTGTATGTGGAAGTAAGGATGTCATCTGTGTCCTGATTCACCCAAAGTTTTCCACCCTGGGATTTTCAGTTCTGCGAACCAATGAATCCCCTTTCTACTTACACGTATGCAATCCAGGCAATACCTAAACTGTGTGCTTCAGGATATACATCTGTGGAAATATATGGTCTTTGAGTGTTGGGTGTTAAGTGCAGCAGACAGATAAGAACCAGAGGCATGGGCCCAGGATATCCCATATAAGGTGACAGGTGCTGGGGGAGGAAGAGTGGAGGACTATTTTTATAGAAGAGTTTTTTTTTTCATATTGGATAGCTCTTAACTTTAATGTAATTTCCCATATACTCTTTACCTAGATTTACCAATTGTTTGCATCTTGCCCCTTTTGCTTTATTATTCACCATTCTGTATTAATATGTACATAGACATATGTGGATCAAATGTGAACCATTTCAGAGTACGTTGGACACCGATGCCCCTTTCCTATCATATATTTCAATGTATGTTTCCTAAGACCAAGGATATTCTCTTAACATAAATGCAATACACTGATGGAAATCAGGGCAATGTGATACAGGACAAGACTGTTCTCTAGTCCCACAACCATATTGAGATGTCATCACTTGTTTCAGGGATATCCTTATAGCTATTTCTGTCCTGGTCTAGGACCCAGTGGAGGATCACACGTGGCCGGGCCCCTTTTGTCCAGGAGATGATATTTGAACTCAACTTGGCATTCTTGATGTCCTCAGGGGAGAAACCTGAAAAGAAAAGCGAGAGCCTCAGTGGGAAGGGGTTCTGCAGCTAGACCACCGTGCACCACACAGGTGGGAATCTGGGCTGCTCAGGACACTTTTAAGGCAACACAGAACTTCAGTTTCCTTAGAGAACAAGGAGTCTGAGGTGGGAGTTCCAGGCATGTCGCAGCAGCTTGGTGATGTCCTTGGGGATCCAGGCTCTTCCTGTCTTTCCGCATCCTTACCACGTGTCCCCCCAGGCAGCTGCCACATGCCCACATGTCATGTCCTCACGCGAGTTTGTTCAAAGAACGTGTATTTGTTTTCTAGGGCCCGCCATAACCAGGACCACAGACTGGGTGGCTTAAACAATAGACATTTATTTTCTCACTGTTCTGGAGGCCCCAAGTCCAGTATCAAGGTGTCAGCAGGACTGGTGTCATTGAGGCCTCTGTCATTGGCATGCAGATGGCCGCCTTCTCCCTGTGCCCTCTCGTGGTCATCCCTCTGTGCATGTCTGGGTCCTAATCTCTTGTTGTTATAAGGACACCCTCAGAATGGATTAGGGAGCACTCATATGACCTCATTTCACCTCAACCACCTCTTCAAAGGCCTTGTCTCCACATAGAGAAACATCTGAGTCCCTGGGTGTTAGGACCTCAATATATGAATTGGGGGGGAGAGGGAATGCAGCCCATACCAGGGAGAAGGGGACAATCCTCCTCATGTTTCTCTCTCGTCTGAGAGGACAATTACCCCCAGAAGCCCTGGGCCAGATGACAAGCATAGACTATTAAGTTGTAACTTTGAGGGGTGGAAAGAGGCAGAAGGCCTGGATCACTCCCAGCTTTGTTATCCATGAGCCGCTGGCCTCTGCAGTCGGCTTCCCTCCCCGCAGCTCTGCCCACCTGTAAGATGAGGGGCATCTACTAATGGCAGTAATACTAGCTACCGTTCACGGAGCTCGGGGTCTGACTGGTGACATCCTCCGTGCTTCCCAGCTGCTGGGCGTGAGGACATCTAATGCTGGTGCTGGACCGTGCACCTGCTGGGACCTACTCAGTGGGCGAAAACACCACTCTTGGAAGATCCTTTAAGTCCTCGGCAAAGGGCCACGGACCCCAGTTTTCTATTCACAGTCCTGAGCACAAACATACATGCAAAAGCATAGACTGTGCCAAACGGACAGTTTTCAAACACTATCTACCTGTGCTCTTCCATGGCCTCCTTCTCTCTCACGATGTCCTCGGCGAGGCTCATCCGCGTTGACCGTGGTGTGTCCTCTATGTTCACGGCCCTCGGGACTCCACTGTGGGGCTCTACCATGATTCCTTGCTCCTTTCTCCTCCCTCCCGGGAGGATGGCCAGATGGGGTTGCTTTCAGGTGTGTTGTTACCTCTGTTGTGGACATTTTGATATCCTTTGGTGCCACAGAGAACCCTGCCTGTGACAAGCATCTTTTTTAGCATTGCCATCGGCTGCCAGGACTTGTTCTACTGAATGGCTGGGACCCACCCAGACAAGCATAAGGATTCCCAAGGAAACGAGCCAACCTGATGTGTGCCAGCAGCCTCTCCTCTCTGACTCGCTTCTCAATCCAGTAAATGTATGCGGTAGATAACTATTGTTCCCTTTACCATTGATGCATTAAAACAAAGCAAAAACCCCACAAAACAACAACAAAAACAAAACAACTACCCTGAAACTTAGTGGCTTAAAACAAGTCTTTATTACTGTAACCCACAAAACCATGGGTCAGGAATTTGGACAGGAAGCAGCAGGCAGGGCTCCTGTCTGCCCACTGATCTCTGGAGCTTGAGCTGGGATGGTTCAACACCAGGTGACTCATTCTCTGCCTGTTTGTCACTCCAACTCGCTGGCTCTGGCTTCCTGGTGGCCTGGTGACCTCAGGGTAGCTGGACTTTCTACATGGCGGGTCAGGACTCCCATGGAGAGGGCTTCAAGAGAGAGGGGGTAGAAGCTAGTAATCAAAGCCCTGCACCTGGAAACCTGGTGTCCCTTCAACCATTTTCTCTTGCCAAGTAGTCACAGAGACCACCCAGACTCAAGGGAAGGGGATGTCTCTGTCAGTAATGGAGAATTTGTGGTCATCTTTCCTCTATCACAGCTCGGATTACTAGGACTCTTTAGTTGAGAGAGATGAAAACACCTACCTCAGACTGGCTAAAGGAAGAAAACGAGAAGGGCTATATGGTTGGGTCATGTAACTGAAAGGCCAGGGATGTATCTGGCTTCAGGTGCAGTGGCTTAGGCATCTGAGGGAGGCTTGGCCCTAAAACCAGGACCTAGGGAGAGCCTCTCTGCCCAGATGCGGCACAGAGCTTACAAGGTCTCTCGGGCACATCTAAACCCTGGCTGTCACCCACAGCTGGCTTGGTCTTCAACAGAAAGGCCTCTCGGGGAAGGCAGCATTTGGGCAGAAATCTGAAGGAAGGGAAGAAGCCATGTAGATATCCGGGCACAGGCACCAACAAGGGCAAATGTCCTGGGGTGGACGTGTGTCAGCTACGGTTGAGAAACAGCAAGGAAGCCAGCTGAGCTGGAGTTGAGCAAGCAAAGGGAAGGAGTTGAGAGAGACAAAGAGGCAAGAGATGGCGTGGGTTTCTCTGAGTGAGACAGGAGCCCTGAGAGGGTGTGGGCAGAGCAGGGACAGGGTCTGAGTTACATTTTCACAGGATCCCTCTAGCTGTTGTGTTCTGAATGGACAGGGGGAATCAGAGGGACTTCCACTGAGGAAGTTAGCCCAGTAATCGAGGTGAAATGATGGCGGGGAGGTAGCTGTGTTGATGCGGGGAGTGGTCAGATTTGGAAATGACACCCTGAAAGTGGGTGTGGGAGACCCTGGCTTGTACCTCACTATTTTCTAGGGATTGTTGCTCTGGCCACTTCCCTTCACTCCTACCCCACCTTACCCCTCCAATCAGTCCTTCCTGCCCACAAGGTGGCAGAGTGATTTCCAATATGCCAATTTAACCCATCCTACCAAGGTAATTCAGACCTTTTTTTTTCATCTTGGTAATAACCTATTAAAAAACTATATAACGAGCCCATTGAACCTGTGATTTTGGCAGTAATACAAATTTACCTTTTAGAAACAATTTGGTTTCAGGAATTGATTTAAAGACTGGGGCGCCTGGGTGGCTCAGTTGGTTCAGCGGCTACCTTCAGTTTGGGTTGTGATCCCGGCGTCCTGGGATGGAGCCCCATGTTGGGCTCCCTGCTCACTGGGGAGCCTACTCCTCCCTCTGCCCCCCACCCCGTGCCTTTTCTCTCTTTTTCAAATAAATAAATATAATCTTTAAAAAAATAAAGTAAAATTATTAATGAAATAGCACGGGGGTAAAGAGATGTGGCACACAATTCTGAAGAAGGTAATGGATGTAACCAGACTTTGGGGAGGGTTCCTATACACGGGGGCCTTCCCCTTCCACCCCGGCCATCTTGAGCTGCTGCTCTTTCCAGAAGGCGCTGAGCCCTTACACCCTCTGCTCCCCCAGCTAGATGTCAAGTGTCACCTCCAGGAATTTCTTTGCAAGTCATTTGTTTTTCACATTAAAATTTGTAATCCATCTGGAATTTATTTAGATATATGAGGGGTCCAATTTTATTTTCTTCCAGATAGTCACCTGTGCCAGCACCAAATATTTCACAATCTACTCTTCCCCTGACTGACTTGAAATACTACCTTTGTCAAGCATTACATTCTTACTTCTACTGGAGTCTATTTCTGCGTTCTCTCTTCTTTCCCATTGTCTGTTCTTATACCAATACCATGTTGATTTGATTATAGCAGCTTTATAATATGTTCTGATTTTTGTAAGGTAAAAACCCCATGTTATTCTTTTTCCAATTTTCCTTGGTTATTCTTGGGCATTTATTTTGCCATGCAAACTTTGAGGTCCATTTTACCCAGTTTTTTTAATTAAAAATCACCCGAATCTTATTTTAATTTGAATTACATTAAATCGATACAGAAACTGTGGAGGAATGGGCATTTTGTGGCATTAAGTTTTCCCACCCAGGAACATGGCCTGGCTTGCTCCCTCCCAGATCTTATTTTTAAATCTTGCAGAAGATTTAACTCCATTTATGTTTCTGTACTGTTACTTCATATGCTTCATTTCCATAAACAATATACAGTACTATTTCGTGTTTAAGATTCTGCCAGTTCTTTCTTTGACTAAAACGTTATGTGCTTTGCGCCAATCTGTACAATGTGACTGACTGCTGCATGGCATTCCATTCAAAGGACTTTCCACTGTTTGTTTGTTTGTTTATCCAGTGTCCTCAAGATGGGCCATTAGCTTGCATCCAGAGTTTCCTTTAAATTTTTTTCTTTCCAGGGGCGCCTAGGTGGCTCAGTGGGTTAAGTCTCTGCCTTCAGCTCTGGTCATGATCTCAGGGTTCTGGGATCGAGCCCTGCATTGGGCTCTCTGCTCGGTGGGAAGCTGCTTCCCCTTCTCTTTGCCTGCCTCTCTGCCTACTTGGGATCTCTCTCTGTCATATAAATAAATAAAATCTTGAAAATTTTTTTTCTTTCCTTTTCTTTTTCTTTTTTTATTTTTTAAAATTTTAATTACCATTCTTATTATTTTTACAAATAGTGCCCCACGAATATTCTTGCCCCACATTTCTTTTGTTCATGTGTGAGAGCTCTCATGCCTAGAAGAGGACTTGCCCGGTCGTGTGGCATTTCTATATTCAACTTTCTAGTTGAAGGGGCAACCAAATTACCTGCAGAATACTTTTAAAAAAAAAATATTTTATTTATTTATTTGACAGAGATCACAAGTAGGCAGAGAGGCAGGCGAGGGGTGGGGGGAAGCAGGCTCCCTGCTGAGCAGAGAGCCCTATGCGGGGCTCCATCCCAGGACCCTGAGACCATGACATGAGCCGAAGGCAGAGGCTTTAACCCATTGAGACACCCAGGCGCCCCCACTTTTTTTTTTTTTAAGATTTTATTTCTTTACTTGACAGAGGGAGAGACAGTGAGAGAGGGAACACAAACAGGGGGAGTGGGAGAGGGAGAATCTGCCTTTCTGTTGAGCAGGGAGCCAGATGCAGGGCTCCATCACAGGACCCTGAGGTCATGACTTGAGTCAAAGGCAGACGCTTAACCGGCTGAGACCCCCAGGCACCCACCTGTAGAATACTTATACCAGTTTATATTTTGGCCAAAAGGACAGGAGAATCCTTTTCTTCTCTTCATTCTGGTCAGCTATGGGAAGTTTCTGTCTTGACTTTTCTTGGCAAAGTTCTGTTCTTCTCCCTCTTTATCTTTTTAATAATATTTTTTAATTTTGGTTTTTAATCTGTAGTTTTTTTTGTAGGGGATATATATGGCTATACATGTGAGTATGTGAAACTGTATATATCTATCTCTATCTTAATCTTTGTATCTTTATTCATCTGTGGAGTTTCAACAGTAACTGAAGCTTACACAGTGAAAAGTCTTCTCGGATCCCTGGCCCCAGCCACCCATACCTCCGTCCTTTTGTGTGTGCCAAAAATTGTTAATGATTTCTTGTGTTTGCCATCCAGAGAAAGCCTATAAATATGTACACAAATATACTCTCTCCTATCCCCGTTTTTTTTTTTTTTTTTTTTTTAAGATTTTGTTTCTTTATTTGACAGAGAGAGACACAGTGAGAGAGGGAACACAAGCCGGGGGAGTGGGAGAGGGAAAAGCGGGCTTCCCACTGAGCAGGGAGCAGGGAGCAGGGGCTCCATCCCACGACGCTGGGATCATGACCTGAGCAGAAGGCTGTTGCTTAATGACTGAGCCACCTGGGCACCCCTCTCATCCCCGTTTTTAATAAATGGTAGCACACCATACTTACTCCTATACAATTTTATTTTTCCATTAAAATTATTTGTTAAATTATTCCATTAAAATTATTCGGGGACCATTCAATATCCTGACATAAACAGTCCCTTCCTTCCTTCCTTCCTTCCGCCCTTCCGTCCTCCTCTGCCCCCCCCCTTCCTTACTTCTTCCTTCCTCTTTCTTCTTTTTCTTTCATGATAGTGGCATAACATTCTACTTTTTGGTCATACGACAATACTTTAACCATCTCTTCTGCATGAGCATCTTTCGTTTCCAATCGTTTGCCACCAAGTACAAGGCTACAGTATATTTCCTTACAAATTTCACAAGCGTGAGGGCATATCTATACCCCATAAATAGAATTATTGGTTCAAAGCATAAATGTGTTTGTAAATATGATATTGTCACATTCCCTGTCCCACCCCAAGAGTGCATTTGCTGGCACTCCCACCAACATATCTCCCCAGTCCCGTAGGAACACAGTATGTAATCAAATGTTTTGGTATGGCTAATACTGATAGATATAAAATGGTATCTCAAAGTGTTTCAGGGTTTATTTTCAAACAGCATTATGTGGTATAACTTACCCACCATGAGGTTTATTCATTTTAAATATACATCTCATAAATTTTAGTAAATTTAGGGAGTTCCAACCACTACCACAATTTAATTTTAGGACTTCTCTCTTCCCAAATCTTTCAACATATTTTAAATGCTCATTTCTCTGAGTAAGACTGAGCATGTTTTCATCAATCTAAGAGCCAATTATAGTTCCTTTTCTGCTCACACCCTTTGCCTATTTTTTTCTCTTTTATTTTTGTTCTATTGACTTGTAGGCACTCTTTATATATTATGCTCTCAGACTAGGATAAGGGCCTCTCCCTAAGCACCCTGTGTTTCCAATTCTCACAGGCTGGAATTAACAGAATCTCTCTCTCTCTCTCTTTTTAAAAAAGATTTTATTTATCTATTTTTTTTTTTAATATTTTATTTATTTATTTCACAGACAGAGCTCACAAGTAGGCAGACAGGCAGGCAGAGAGAGAGAGAGGGAAGCAGGCTTCCTGCGGAGCAAAGAGCCCGATGCGGGGCTCGATCCCAGGACCCTGAGATCATGACCCGAGCCAAAGGCAGCAGCCCAAACCACTGAGCCACCTAGGCGCCCCTTTATTTATCTATTTGACAGACAGAGATCACAAGTAGGCAGAGAGGCAGGCAGAGAGAGAGGAAGGGAAGCAGGCTCCCCACTGAGCAGAGACCCCAATGCGGGACTCCATCCCCAGACCCTGGGATCATGACCTGAGCCAAAGGCAGAGACTTAACCCACTGAGCCACCCAGGCACCCCTTAACAGAATCTCTTAATGTGTCTACCCCTCCACCATCCTGTGAGTTGTCTGCACACAGTGACCATATCCTGTTTCGTCCCATGCCCTCCCCTATCAGCACATGACCTGACCCAACGTAGGTCTCTGCAAATACGCTTGGATTCAATATCTGTAAATACATGTTCTTTGCCCCTCAGAGTTCTGTCACAATTTGTGATGATGTATTAATTTGTGTGGTTATGTCTGACTCTTCCTTGTTTCTCTTTTATTTGTACTATATGTATATCCAGGGTCTAAACAGTGTGGCCGAACACATTATTTTAAAGTGTTGATTGGATTTATTAATTAATTCATTATTAAATGGTTTACAGTACCTAGAGGGAGAAAGATATTGTAAATTCCACCAAAGGATACAGAGAAGAAAGACCAAAACCAACACAGCTACGGCAAATGGTATTTCTATGAGGGACACATGCCTGACCCGTGGGCCTGAAGTGGGTGGGTGAAGACTCCAGTGCACAGAAGGCTGGTGACACAGAACTCCAGCATTACATTATCAGGCCAATCTTCCAAATTTTCAAGAAGCTGAAAATGAAGTTCTTTATGTGAAATCTCCCACTTTTGAAATGTTGGCGACAATTGGTCACTGCATGGGCCCCTGAGACTTGGATTGCCAATTTTCAAAGCCTGGATCACAAACCTCCTTTTAAATACATGCTTATGAGAAATTCTCATAACTCTGGAGGGGAAGTTTGCAGAAGCAGACTTGAGGCTCAGAGTGGGAAAGTGATTTGCCTAAGACCACCCAGCCAGAAGGTGTGTGAGTATATGTTGGGGGGGGGGGGGTCCTGGCCCAAGAGCCTGTGTTAACCCATAGCTCCTCTCCTGGGAGGGAATTGGGGCACTTCTGAGGGAACAGGGAGCTAATTCTCCAAGTCCTTGGGCAAAGCCTCTCACAGGGTTTGTCTCCACCCCCCTAAGCAGGGTGAGGCTTGGCCTGGAGATGGGCCTGGAAGTTCAGTGGGGGCTGTGGCCTTCTCTAGTTCTAGTTACTTCACAGTCCCCATCCCATGCATAGCAATCAATCATCACCTCCTCCTGACAATTTGGGTATAACTGTCTTGTATTATGAGTGAAGTCTCACCCAGTGGCCCGGGCCTTCCCAGAGAGGCCAGGCTCCCTGAGAACACAGGGTGATAAGTGTTCTCTGCCCTCACAACCAAGGCAGGCATGCCTTGCCGAGGGGCCTCCATGGTGCTTTTTCCCTTAAGTCCCAGGCCCCTCGGGACTTGCCAGAGGGGAGGTTGGTGGAGCCAGGCATCCTGGGGCCAGGGTGAGCAAAAGACAGGGGCAGGCTAGGGGGGAATGGTCTAACGATAAGGAAAAATGATCATGATAGCAGGGCACAGTCTCTCCCACTTGCTCTGGCCTTCTCTTGTCCCCATTCACTCATTCCCAAAGTTGTGCCTGATACCGATCAGTTGGGAGAGGCGTTTCCAGCCCTGGACTATTGCTGGGGAACAAGACTGACTCCCTTTCCCCCAGGAAACCTAGCATTCCAGTGGGGCAGGAAAGCTGGCAACTTGTGCAAACAGAAAGGAGACTAGTTTACTTGTGCTAAGTACTTACTCTAAAGGAAAAGTCTGAAGGCTCAGTTTCACTCTCTGAGGGGTGACATTTGAACAGAGACAGTATACACTCTGGGTAGTGGGAACAGCAGACACAAATTGCCCAGGAGTGGGAATGTTCTGGCTTGTTCAAAGAACAGAAAGAATGCCACTGTGACTGGATCAAGAAAGGGGGAAAATAGGTCTGAGTGATCAGCAAAGACTATTACCCAGATACCAGAAGAGTTTGGCTTTTATCCTAAATTCAGTGGATACATTCTAAGAAATGATTTCTTGTTGTCAACTAAGAGGTGTGACCTTTGACAGTTTGGTAGGTCTATAACTTCCTGCCAGCCATTATCCTTTAAGGAAGCACTTATGGAGACCTACTGTGTGTCAGCCCAGCCCTGGGGACACAGCAGTGACAAAACAAAGCCCCTGCTTCTGGAGATTCCACCTCAGGGAGGAAAGGACCCCTGCGCCAGCTCTTCTGTCTTGTGACTCCGGTTCAGGCTGCCGGTTCCTGGGGACCCCACTCAGGACACCAGCGGTCGCCAGGTGGCGCTCTGCGCCTGCGCAAGGGCCGCGACTCGGGGGTCGCGGGGCCGCACCGGACCCCTCAGGCGGGGGAGGGGCAGCCAGGCGGAGAGGCGGGGCCCGCGCCGCAGGTTGTGTGACTTTGGGTTTGACCTGCCTGGAGATGAGCTAATCCCGCCGTATAATAGACGCCGGGGAGATAGGGAAAATGGCTGCGGCGCTATCTGCGTCGCCATGGGGACCATCGCGCGCGCGCGCCCCCGCGCGCACGCGGGCGGGGCTCGAGCCTGGAAAAATACAGCCTTTGTCGGCGGCGCGTGTCACTCACGGCGCGGGGACCTCGGGCGGCGGGGCTCCAGTCTCTTTCCTCAGGTCCGGAGCTGGGAGGCTGTGGGGCCCCGGTAGGGCGTGCTTGCTGAGGCGGGATGGGACCCCCGGGTGTTCCCAAACTCCTCTGAAGACCCCTTTCCCTTACACAGCCGCACACACCGTTTAGCACATCCTATTCCTTACACTGGCGTCCATCACACCCGCACACACCTTTCGCTCCCCGCTGGCTGGCTCTTCCCCAGGCTGGAGAGGGGTCCCAGCTCCCCAGCTCGTGTGTACGGAGCCTACACGTGCACGCGCAGGCACAACCCAACCACTGCCCTTCCCTCTTGACCCTTCTGCAGCACACCCCGGCACACCCAGGCAGACAGATACACAACAATGCAACCGCCTTCACGCAGCTTTGTGCACACCGGGGTGAACACGGACACCTAGCGCACTCACTCACTCCCAGCAGTCACAGGTGTGCTTACAGGCCGGTATGAACCCACAGCACTGAGTACTGTTGGACACCTGCAGGCACACAACACTCAGAAGAGTAACACACCCATGTCCAAATATACACATACACACGCAACCTGTGTGCATTCCTAAACAGCCTCACCCAGGGCGGATACGTACACAATACGCTCGTTCACCACACCTGTAGACACAGATTTGCACACCCACTCCTTCACACACGTGTCTACCCACCCCGAGTAATATGCATGCCTACACACTCACGTGCAACATCCCTTCCTCTGTGCTCCCTTAAACAGACTCAGCGGGGCCAGCTCCAGGGACAGACGCCCACCACGCATGTGCATGTGGGCTTGCACATCTGCACTTTCCTGTAGCACACTTCTTTGACATCCCCGCATGCACACTAATACCCTTTCTTGTTCAGTGCCCATCCACTGGCAAAGGCGAATGTCCATCCAAACACGCCGGGCACACCCGGGGACGCACAGGCGGGTACCCCCCGGCAGGCAGGCAGGCGGCGCGGGCACAGGACGCCCGGCGTGCCCCCCGCGGACGGCTATCTGCCTGCCCATCAGCGCGCGGATCTGCGGTGGTAAATGATGCATTCGATGGCGGGCGCATTTGTTGTGTGCGCTCTGAAAGGGCTCCGATAATCTGGAAGGCAGAGATAAGGAACACCATTTATTCCGCGGCACTTTGGAAACAATTCCCAGCCCTGTACAACCCCATTCTCGGGCAGCCTCCGGGAGCCGGGCAGATAACGATTGGCTATTCATTATCTTCGCCGGGAACAAAGATTAGCCGGCCGAGATGAAAAATTACCCCGGACAGCGGCGCAGCCCCGCGCGGACCCCCCTGCCCGCCGCCGCAGCCCGCGGCTCGGTGCCCCGCCCGGCCCGCGGGCTCTGCGCTCGCGCCCTCCGGGCCCGCAGCCTGGCGATCGGCCTCCCGCGGTCGCTTGGGCCGCGGTGCTCTGTATTGCCTCGGTCCCTCCATCGATCTGTCCATCCCGCCCAGCCTGCCTGCCGCGTCCCCACTTTTCCCTGACACTTTTGGAGTCCTTTCTGCTCTCCCTCTTCTCCCACTGCTCTCAAGGCCTGTCCGGGTTCCCTTCTGTCTTCCCATCTCTCTATTTTTGTTTTGTTTTGCTCTCACTCTCCTCTCTCTATCTCTCCCTTGTCTCTCTGTCCGTGTCTCTCCCTCCCTCTCCGGTTAACACTTTGGCTGCTTTTGTTCCCTCCTCTCTGACTCTTTCTGCCACTTTTTAGTTGTTTGTTTTTGTCTGTTCCTGCATGTCCCCAACCCACCCCTCCATTCCCTACTGGTGTCTCTGTCCCTCTATGCCAGTTTCTTTTTAAGATTTAAAAATTTGGATTTCCCTGTTTCGTCCCCCATTCCCTGTCTCTCTGGGTCTTGCCATCCCTGGGCCTCCATGTCTCTCAATCTACCCCCACCCTAGAGGGCCCCCCACATCAAGGGGCCTCACATCCCCTAGCTTCTTAAGGCTGTGTTCCTGACTGCACACCAGAGGCTGGGAGGCTCCAGCCTGCTCTGGTCAGCCCAGCCCAGCCCAGCGGAGAGATGGCAGGTGGGGTGGGAGTGTAAAACCTGGAACCCGCCTTTGAAGAAATGAGACAGAACTAGAAAAGGCCCAGGAAACACTCCGGCCCTGCTGGGTTCATGGGGATTTGCTCTTGTGCCCCAGTGAGGCTGGGGACCCTGGGAGCGGGTGGTCCCAGCGAGACCACCTCATTAGAACGGTTATTCAGCACGGTGCTGGCGTCCGCAGATAAGCCTTATCAGCTCATCTCCCCCTCCCACAGACAGACAGAAAGTGCCCTCACAAATGGCACCCTGGAGCTCCACTGGCTGCCTGCCCTGCCATTTAGGGACGGTGGGTGATCTGGGAAGACACACGTACTGTGTGTCACCCAGGGACACACTCCTCCCCAGACAACAGACACAGGGTAATTAATGCTGGGTAGAGTAACACACATAGTTCAAAGATACATTTGTGCACACAGATGCCCACACCCTAGGTAAACAGACACAAATACCCACCCCAACACATACCAGTTCACACACAGTGCTATACACTGATCCGCAGACACACTTGGCTATGTTCTACACTGTCCACCCTCCCATAATCAGTTCAAAGATATAATGATACACACCAGATAGCCAATGCTGGTAAAAAAAAGACAGGCAGGCAGACACACAAACATGCACAAACACCCCAATTCATAGACACAGGATACCCAAGCGCACAGCTACCGACCCACATAGGGACATACACCATTTTATAAACAAGCACTTGGATGTGATTGCTTCCCATCAAATGATTCAGGGACACAATGATCACACAGATACATAGCCTCAGGGACACACACCCAGTTCCATGGAGACACTCTCCCATGTGCACTTCGGAGGTCAGGCTCTGAAACAGCCACACATAATACACAAACTCTCAGGGACCCACACAACACAGAGTCTCAATATACAAACTCTCAGGGACCCACAAGAAGAAATGGACATTTTAATATACTCAGTTTTGCAGACTTCCCACGTGCTCACAAATGCGCACAGACACACGGGGGCACCCAGGATAGATATTCTCCTGTGTGCACACAGCAAATAACACATGCAACACAGTCACTATCAGCTTCAAAGAAAGACCCACAGATAGAAGATGTCCACAGAGTAGGGGGTGGGGGGCTGGACACTCCTCTCTGCGACACACACTAGTCCCCCCCCCACACACACACACTTCCAAAGCAAAGCACTTTCTCTTGGGGCCCAAGATCCCCAGACCACTTTCAGTCCCCCAGGGCAGCTGGAATGGGACCACACGCCCCCCCCACACACACACACACAACCACTGTGGAGTTGAATTTTGAGGTGGGGATTTCGGAAATACAATACCAAGGCTCTCCTAGCTCACAAACCCAAAAGATTCTTGCCCGGAAGATTCCCACACCCAGTTCCTCTGCCTAGCCTTCCAAAGACAAGCCCTCTACTCCCTAGCTCCCTCCTGCCAGAGGGTTCCTTGGGGATGGGCCAGGGAGACACCTCACACCCCACTTCTGCAAAGCTCTGGTCTGCTGTTGGGAGAATTCAAGTGGAGGTATAGGTGGGATAGGGAGAGGCCATGTGTCTACATTTAGCCGAATCAGCCTGGAAGTGAGGGAGGTGTGTGTGTATGTGTGTGTGTGTGTGTGTGTGAGAGAGAGAGAGAGAGAGAGAGAGACACACACACACACACACACACGCGCGCGCGCGCGCAAATGCGCGCGCACGCAGCGCGTGCCAGATTCGCAAGCTACATTTGGGTGTGTGCACGTGTGCATGCCGGTGTGACCCACATCTCCCGGCTGAGGATGTCCACACAGCCACAGCTGTATGCACTAACGCGTGTGCACAGATGTATGTGTGCGTGAGCACTATTGGAAGAAGGTTGGAGAAGAGGAGCAGGCGGCTGTGTACGTGTGTGAGCGCTTGTGGCCACGGTTTGTGAGGGTCCCCGGGGAGAGTCTCCAAAAAGAGACGTCCCGGACTTTCTGAACATACACCCTTGAGAGCAGGGGTGCTCATTTGTGCGCCCCTGCGAGGGCGGGAGTAGTCTGGAGTATGGGCGAATAGGGTGTTGCGCCTTGAGTGCCCACCGGCCCTCGGCCTGCCGCCCGGCGGCTGGACCAGGGAAACGGGGGGGCAGAGCTCTGGGCACCCTCCTGCCCCCCCTGCGCCGCTCCCGCCCCCTCAAAGTGCTGTCGAAATAAAAAGCAGCGGCCGCTGCGGCCGGGGGAGGGGAGGGGGAGCGAGAGGGAGGTAACAAGGCCAGCGCCGCCCGGGATCGCTGCTCAAGCCTCTATCTCCTGGCTGCCTTCGCCCCCACCCCAGCCGGCCCCCGTCGGCCACCGGGCGAACAAAAGCGGCCCGCCGCGCACCATGTAGCCTTTCGGCGCGCCGCCCGGGCCCTGCTGGCGAACGCCGCCAGCCCGCGCGGGTGTCCTGTGGGCCCACCTAGCCGCGCACCTCGCTGAGCGCCCAGCTCCGCTCCGGCCCCGTCCACCCGGGGGCGCCGCCCGCCGCACCTTGCTGGGTAAGTTCCCCCACCTTCGCCTGACCAAGGCCCTTCCAGCCCCCAGGTCTGGCCCACCCGGCCCCCTAAACGCGATCTGCCTAGCCCAGTGGCCCCTAACATGTGGCCTTCGGGGTTTGCCCTGGTCCTACCAGCGGCTCGAACCCCAGGGCACAGGGGCCTAATTCTGAGGGAGTATTTGCAGAGTTGAGGACAGCAGGCCCGAGTCGGGCCTCCCGCTTTCCCATTTCTCGGATTCAGCCACACATAGGCCGAGAGCTCGGGTTATTCCCTGTGCCTCGAAAAGCGCCCCACCTCCCGGCCCCCGGAGCTGAGGTCTTTGTCTCGGCCGCCCCCACCTCCGGGCCACGGCGGCGGAGGCGCCCAAGTCGGGCAGCAGAGCCGAGGCTGCACCTGCCGACTGGTCCCGTGCGCCGGCTTTGCGCGGCTTAACCCGGCTCGCTCCTGCGTGCGCCCCCGCACGCCGCGCCCCGCGGCCCTTTATCCTGTGTGGCTGGGGTGCGGGTGGGGGAGAGCGCAGGGTCTGGAAGTCTCCCCCCAGCCCCAAGCCGGAGTAGGAATCTGTTCAGTGGGATTTCAATAAGAATAGGGCCGCCGCGGGCTCCGGGATCTGCCGCCGGGAGGCGTAGACGGCGGTCTGCGTCTGTCTGGACGCCAGGCATTTAGAATTCTTCAGCAGCGGCCAGGCTTGAACTCCCGGTTGCCCCAACCACGAGGGGAAAGATCCGGCGTTCGGGGCCCCGGAGAGTGGCGGCCACTCCTTTCCCGGAAAACACGGAAGGAAATTCGTTGTTTTGGAAAAAGCTACGTCTCCCGGGGATCAGGAACATCTGGCGGTGAGCTCCGGGTCTACACAAGCACCTAGCGATGGGATTCGTTTATGAGTAGGCAGGATTCGAGATCCAGGTAGGGCAGTGCGTCTGGAGAGCGTTTCCCAGCCGGGTTGACAAATTGCAAACAAATTGCGTCTAACGAAACGGATTTGCCAGTTGTCATGCTGCTGGGCCGCTGGGCCGCGAGGCACCCACAGTAAACCGTGGCTGTTCGTGAAGCAGGGAAAAACGCCGCCCACTGCTGCAGGTCTCAGCAGGGCCCGTGGGGGAGGCTGTCCGGCTTGGAGGTAGGTGGTTAGAACCTGATAAGGAGATAGAGGATCTCCCAGGCGCCTCCACCCAGGGCGCCAAGACTTCTTGGAAGATGGGCCTTGGGTTTTGCGATTCAAAAAGGCCCAAAAGACGTAAGGGATGGGAGAGCCATCATGGAGGCCAGAGGAGTGGGAGCCTTCACATCTGGGGGCCTAGAAGTGAACCCCAACGAGCGAAGGGGCTGTTGGAGCCCTGTTCCCTCCATTGCAGAACCCCTCTGGAGGGATGGCCGCCGGCCTAGCAGATCTGAGGCCTTGACCAATGGGGACTTCTGAACCCTGAACCGCTGAAGCGGCCCCCATTTCCTCCTCAGTACCCCTCAAGGCACAATGCCAGCGCGGGGCTGGGAGGTCGCTGTATTGACAATTCAATATCCCTGTGGAAGGCAGGCCCCCTAAGCAAACTGGTTTCTTTGAATCTCCCCTCCACTGCCGGCCAATTAGATGCCCATAGGAAAAGGTGGGAAGAATTAGGTTACAAAGAGAGGGCCAACTTATGGTCCCAGAGGGGCTACCTTGGATGGCGGAAGTTTAAACAAAGGGCGCAGAGGGGAGGGCGATGTAGGACGTGGAAGACCTGGCAGCTGAGGGCCGCGGCCCAGGCGGGTGAGGCCCTATAGAACCGGGCCTCGGATCCCTGCGCTGCCCGCTCCCTGGAGAAAGCTTCCCAAGTCGCACCAACGACCCATTCTTTTTCGGGGAATCTCAGGCAACTTGAAAAAGGCAGTTAGAAAATTCAGTTTTTCTGCTACCCTTCCCCAGTCCCTCTCGAAGTCTTGTTCTTATGTAAGGAAAGTGACAGCTTCTCAGTGCCATCAAAAGGCAGCGCCCGCTATAAGCAACAACCCTTGGAAACGAACAACAACAAAAAAACACATGAAAAAGGGAAGGCGTCCCTCTGAGGGCATTCCGGAGACCCCGAATCCCAAGGCTGTAAACTGAAATAAATCTGCTCTTCTTAGGCGCAAGGATGCTCTCCGCAATCCCAGCCGATTTGGGGGCGCTCCCTGATCCTTCCCCGTCGTTTGTTTGGGTTCAAATGATAAGATGGTATCCGATGCCTACTGGGCAAGATGCCTGGCTAGTGTCCCTTGGTCTGTCTGGCATACATGTACACTCATGACTGGAGTGGGGGGTGTTTTACTGGCCAACTGGGCCTTCTCCTGCCTGGCGTCCCTGTTTTCTCTCCCAGGCGGGTTCGTTCCTGCGGGAGAACGCAGCAGTCCCGTGTCCAACGCAGGAGCTCCAGTCATAGTGGAGGCCTCCGCCAAGCCGGCTGCTTGCCCGCCTTTTGGAGGAAGGCAAGCCCGAGGGCCTCAGGAGACGTGGGGGAGCTCCCTTCTCCCCGCCCCCCCTTTTTTCTCTAGGCCGGGATTGCGGGAAGGGAGACTGGTGCGGATCTCCCGAGGCCCCTGCTCAAGCATTGCTTAGCCGCCCGGCTAAGCTTCTCTGCGCGGCGATTTTCTGAGCCGCCGAGCGGGGTAATTAAATCCCCGCCCGCGCTCGGTTCTGCTCCAGGCCAGCGGGCGGCTCGGAGCTGCAGTTCAGGCAGGGGGCCCGGCCAGGCTGGACACCTCCACTCCTGCGGTGGCCCAGACGCTGCCCCAGAGGGGTATTTTAGCCAAGTTCGGAAAGATGAAACTGCAGACCCACCCAGAATGGGGGTCATTTGAACTACGCCTTTGGGGGAAATAAAGCGAATTACCTGTTTTCCGGAGGGCCCGCAGCGGCCACGTCCCTGCGAGCCAAGGCGCGAATCCCAGCCTCACGGAAAGCTTCCGCTCGGCTCCGGCGTTCACGGCCCCGGGCCGGCAAACGGCTGGTTGCCTCCTGCTCTGGGTCCCGGGGTTCAGGTTGACGGGACAGCCTTGTCGGACACCCGGGGTTGTCCCTCGGGCTGCGGTGTCTTTGATAAGCTCCCGCTAGGCTCCAGGGACGCAAAACAGGCTAGAGGTTCTGACGATCGCATTTACGCGTTGATGAAGAATCGTTAAGCTAAAGGCAGGGAGGAGAGACAGACGAACAGAGAGGCAGCGAGTCCGGGCCAGACCGCGCGCGTTTCGGGGAACGCGAACTGGAAGGCACTGAAGCCAATCACCTGCCCGGCCCGACCGCGGAGGCCCGGCGCCCGCGGCGTCGCGCTCCCACTCCCCGGCCACAGCGCGCTTTACCCGGCTGGCGCCGGCCTCCTCTCCTGCTCCTCTCCTGCCGAGCGGAGTTCCGAGAAGCCCGGGTGGGCCCCGCGCGCCTCGGAGTGGAGCGGAGCAGGAGGCGCAGCGGGTAGCCGTAGCTGGAGGGTCCCTAAGCGCCCGGGATGCGCTGATTCCCAGCTAGATGGGGCTCCGCGCTTCCAGCGCCGCGTCTTTACCTGAGCCAGGGCCTCGGACAGATGAACGGACAGTCGGACGCAGAGGCAGGAGGAGGCCCCTGGCCGGTGCCCGCACCGCCCCCCCGGCGCTGCCCAGAGCTGGCCTGTGAGAGGGTGACTGGGGCGCGCCCGCGGAGCTGGGCCTGGCCGGGAGCCCCCCGAGCCGAGGGGACCGAGGGCTTTCCTCCCTCCTCGGATTATTAAAAAGTTCATTTCCTGGCGAATCGGGTGACGTCAGGGGCCCGGCGTCGCGGTGGCGGGGCCGCCCGGCCGGAGAAGCCGCCTCCAGTTACCCAATTACCGACTGTCAATCCCGCCGCCCCTCCCCCCACCCTCCCGGGGGTGGCCCAGACCCCCGCCCTCTCCCCTGTCCCGGACCCACCTGGGATCCCTTTGGGCTCCTAACTCCGAGAGCTGTAGACTCAGCTAAGGGAGAGGGGCTGGAGGAGGGCGATTCCTCCCCCTTACCCTCGCACCTGTCTCACCCCCCAAAAGTTCTTTGTTTCCGACACTCACCCACCCACCCCCGCCTCCCTCGTCGGCCGTAGGCTCCCTTCGAGCCTCGGTCTCCTCGGTCTGTATAATGGGAGAGAGCAAGTAGATTTGTGCACGGGGCCCACTCCCCCCACAGAGCTGGATCTCTGCACTGGAGGTGTGTGGCGAGCAGTTCCAGGTGACTTAGGGGACGCTGTTCTCAGTCTCCCGCCTCCCTCTCCCCAGGGGCCGCCTCAGGGACCCCCGGGAGGGAAAAATGCCTCCTCCAGCCCAGAGGCGTCTCCTTCGAGCCAGCGCCGGCGCCAGTCCGGGTCTCCGTGGCCTCGCCCCAGGCAGTTCGGCCCGCTGGTCTGCGAAGGCCACGCCCGGGAAGGGGACGCCCCCTCCCCCTCTCTGGAGCCGCCAGCCAGGCCACCTCCACCCGGTCAAGCGCAGTCCTAAGCGGCCTGTTGTCCGAGGCCCAGGTGCCCACTCGAGTCTCCTAGTTCTTGCTCCTCACTGCTCTTGCTGTCCCACAGCTGTGCTCCCAACCCTGGCCAGTCAGAGCCCGAGTAGGGGGAGGGAATGGTCTGGGTAGGTAGTTGAGACTTCAGCTGGGAGGTGGTATCAGAGGGTGGAAGGGCTGGGGTCCCGGGGAGAGGACACCCAGGCACCCGAAGGGTGCACGACCCGTGCTCCCGGGGAGGGGTCCCCCGTTGGAGGTTAGTTACTGGGAGGAGGGCCCTGAGGTTCCTTAAGAAGGGGAGAAGCAGTTGGCCAGTGGGGTGAGGGTCCTGGCGGGGGGCGTTGGCAGCAGGGGCCGCCGGGAGGGCGCTGGGAGGGGGCCCGCCGGCGGAGGGGGGCAGGCCCGCGGGTCAGTCCGGGAGTCCGGCGGACCAGAGTTGCGGGCTCAGCCAATGGGGGGCGGAGGCTGGGCGGCGCGCGGCCCTGATTGGCTGGCGCGGGCTTCTTAGGCGTGCACGGCCCCCGCTTCATGTCTGTGCAGGAGTCGCGAGCTGGCGCCAGGGCGGCCGGAGGATGCCGAGGGGCCGGAGCCGGGCGGGCCTGAGGCCGAGGCGCGCGCTGTCCCCCGCTCTTACCCCGTGAGCCCAGCCGCCTGAAGCGCGGTTCCTGAGCCCGCCATTCCCGGGGCTCCCGCCGGTGCTGATCCCCCGTCCCTGAGGCCGCGGTCCCTCCTCCCCGCGGCGCTGCGTGTGTAAGTTTGGGGTGCGAAAACTAGCCGCGGGCCTGGGGTGCGTCAAGCTCTGAGAGGTCTCTTCCGGGGCTCAAGGTCGGGGCCAGGCTGGGGGTGACGGCTTTGGTGTGGCTTGGTGAGAGGTCCTGATTGTGCCTCCTGGGAGTGCACGCAGGGGGCTGGCTCCCAGCCGCTGGGGCTGCGTGTGCGTGTTTGCGGGGGGTGGGGGGGTGGTCGTCAAGTCGGTATGTGTATCTGGCGCTAAGTGTAGATATGTGCGTGTCTCTGGGCTCATGTGCCCCAGTGGGTGCCCAGGAGCCTGTCTCCAACTTTTGGTCTGTGTTTATGTGATTGTGTACCGGGAAGGGGGGGAGGGGGTTCGGTGTGAGTGTCTGACTTAAAGTGAGACTCCGTATGTGTTTGTTGGGGTAACTGCTGTCGGGGTTTGTCCCCGTGCGCGACCCGGCGTGCATGAATGCCTGGCTTTGGGACCGGGGGTCACCATGTGAATGTGTGAGGCGGAACCCTCTCCTCCGCCTTCCTTTCGTTTTGAGCTTTTAGCTTTCCTCCCACCCGGGACTCTCCCTCCGCTGAGCTCGCCGGAGGCGTAGCGGCGTGCGGGACTCCGCGTGGCGGGACTTTGGGGGTGTCAGGCCGTGGCGGCGCCCCTCACGCCCCCTTCCGTCTCTCAGGGACGCCGCCACCGCCTCGGCCCAGATCCCGAACCTCCACTGCCGGTCATGGAGGTGGCGCCGGAGCAGCCGCGCTGGATGGCGCACCCCGCGGTGCTGAATGCGCAGCACCCCGACTCGCATCACCCGGGCCTGGCGCACAACTACATGGAGCCCGCGCAGCTGCTGCCTCCCGATGAGGTGGACGTCTTCTTCAACCACCTAGACTCTCAAGGCAACCCCTATTACGCCAACCCAGCCCACGCGCGGGCACGCGTCTCCTACAGCCCGGCGCACGGTGAGCCCCCAGCCAGTGGGTCACTGCGAGCCCAGGCGCGGCGCGACGCGCGCCCGGCGCGGGAAGGGAGGAAGGCCCGGCTGCCTGCTTCCCGGATGTGAGATCCGCAGGAATCGGAGCAACTGAAAAATTGGGGCGGGGAAAGGTGGGGGCAGCAGCCTCTTGGGGAGGGTTTGGGCACCCTAGGGTTTCTGCCCAATACCAGCTGGCTTGTGGGGGGGGGGGTCCCTCCAGGCCCCAGTCCGGTGGGGTTCCTTCTGTTCCACTTGTCCTTCAGCTCTGGATTGAACATTCTTGATTATTGCCAGTTAGGGTTTTATGTTTCTGGTTTTCTTTGGGAAGAAGGTTACTGCTGGTTGTCTTGGGAGTTGTGGTCCTGTACATCAGAGCCCTGGTGCAGCTCAGCCTCGGCCCACCCTGACCCCTCTCCCTTCTCCTGCAGCCCGCCTGACAGGAGGCCAGATGTGCCGCCCACACTTGTTGCACAGCCCTGGGTTGCCCTGGCTCGACGGGGGTAAAGCTGCCCTCTCCGCCGCTGCGGCCCACCACCACAATCCCTGGACCGTGAGCCCCTTCTCCAAGACACCGCTGCACCCCTCAGCGGCTGGAGGCCCTGGAGGCCCCCTCTCTGTGTACCCAGGGGCAGGGGGTGGGAGTGCGGGAGGCAGCGGGAGCTCTGTGGCCTCCCTCACTCCCACGGCAGCCCACTCGGGCTCCCACCTCTTTGGATTCCCACCCACTCCGCCCAAGGAAGTGTCTCCTGACCCCAGCACCACCGGGGCTGCCTCTCCAGCCTCCTCTTCCGCAGGGGGTAGTGCAGCCCGGGGGGAGGACAAGGATGGCGTCAAGTACCAGGTGTCACTGACTGATAGTATGAAGATGGAAAGCGGCAGTCCCCTGCGCCCAGGCCTGGCTGCCATGGGCACCCAGCCTGCCACACACCACCCCATCCCCACCTACCCGTCCTACGTACCGGCCGCTGCCCACGACTATAGCAGCGGACTCTTCCACCCTGGAGGCTTCCTGGGTGGCCCTGCCTCCAGCTTCACCCCTAAGCAGCGCAGCAAGGCACGCTCCTGCTCAGGTAAAGGCCAGCGCCAGGGACCTTGTGGAAGTGGGGATGGTTTGTGCTTTTGTGTGTATGTTTGCGGGGAGGAGGGCTATGATATGGGAGATGGGGCAATGTCAGTCTTCCAGATCTAGGGGTGGATCTTGTTCCCCTCCAATAGCCTCCAACAGATGTTTGAGACTCCAGAATGGGAGAGAGGGAGCCCTCAAACTTTTGCCCTTTTCTTTACTATTCTGAGGGGTCCCCAAAGTTCGTTTCCCTTCCCCGCCTCTCACCCTCCCTTTCAAGGTTGGCTACTACCAGACAGAACACAGGATGGGAATTCCCCCTTCCCTTCCCTGGATCTTAAGTGAAAATTTGAACAGCCTCTTGACTTAGTTTATGAGAGAATGCAGTACGCAAGCGACAACAGGGAGGCTGTGCGTACGTGTGTTTGTGAGTGTGTGCGCAGGCTGTGGGAGCACTGTAGATGCTCCAGACCCTCAAGGAATCTGGTTTTCCAACTCAATCAGTCCAATCTTGGGATTTTGATGTTTCCCAATCTCCCTGGGAGATTTCCCCCAAAGCAACATTCCCAGGACTTGTTCCTGCTCCCTGCCCCCTGGCGTGTCCTTCATTGTCCCTCCCTGAAGGCTGGAGTGAGGGGGACTAAGTGTAGGTGCCTCTGCGGAGACAGGCTGGAGCCTGGCTGGTTTATCCAAGAATCTGGCTATAGAGCAGAAACCAGGGCTGATGCGGGGCTCCGGCTGTCAGTGCCTCCTTCCCGATCCCGGTAAGCCGAGAAAGAGGAAGATTTTTTTTTTTTTTAAAAATCTGAGTCTAGGAACCTTTCCTTGCCCATATATATAGACAATTTAGCTGAAACTAAATGGGGAGACATTTTCCCAGGGGCCACATGATGCCAAGCTGTCCAGCTCCTTGGCCTGATTGCTGCTGCCACCTCGGGCACCCACCTCATCCCCACCTTGGGGTCCCTGTTCCACTCAGGCCAGCTACCTTGCCTTTAACTAGCCCCTTCTCCCAAGTTTGCTTTACCCATTCGATTTGAATTCCAGATGGTCTTTTAGCAACAACAACAAACAAAAAACCAAAAAACCCACTATCAACAGAAGACCAAGGTCGCTTAGTCTACTTGGCTTAAAAACGAAAGGGCTTACGGCTTATTTTATTTTAAAGAACACCACCTTGGATCCGAGTCCGGGACTGAATTCTAGGGACCTAGCGGTAGAGGGGGAAGTTGGGGAGAAAGAAGGAATTCCCCTGCTTGGAGAATAGAAGGAGGGTAGGAGCTGAGGGCTGAGAATCTGGAGGTGGCAGACACAGCTGGGGGAACAGGGGAAGATAGAAAAAAGGCAGAACCAGAAAATGAGCCAGAGCCCTCCCAGGCCTGGCCAGGTCGAGCGGGGCCACTCCTGCCACCGCCCTGCCCTCGGCAAAGTTTGCTGTAAATACCCTTTCATTGTCGCGCCGAGAATCCCTGGGGCCTTGGCCCCACTCCTCCCTCCTGCCCTGCTTCCCTTCCTTCGAGAGAGGGTTTTGAAGATGGAGCTTTGGCTGTAAAGCTACTCTCTGAACTCCTCTCCTGCGGGGGGGAAAACCTCCTCCGGATCCCTCTTCCTGCCCAGGGCTGGAACTAAAAGTCGCCCCCCGAGGCAGCCCGGGCTGAGGCCGACCGCTGCCTGGTCGGCGCCTGCCCGCTGGCTCTCTCCCGTGACCTTGTCCATCAGGCAGGCCCGCTGTCTCTCCTTGTCCCCCTTCAGAAGGCCGGGAGTGTGTCAACTGTGGGGCCACGGCCACCCCTCTCTGGCGGCGAGACGGCACCGGGCACTACCTGTGTAACGCCTGCGGGCTTTACCACAAGATGAACGGGCAGAACCGGCCACTCATCAAGCCCAAGCGAAGACTGGTAAGCGCGGGGCAGCAGGTGGCTGGGGAGGGGCCGCCAACCTGGGCCTGGCCAGCGGCTTATTTAAAAAATAATAGTAACACCACCAAACCCTTCCTAGGCAGCTGCTTTGCCTCTTGAAATCCTTTTATCATTAAAATCACTTGGGGTGGCCCTTCTTTTAGGCCAGATTCCACCCCCCTCCCGCCCCGGGCCAGATTTCTCCCTCCGCAACCAACCAGGTATCCTCACCCCACCAAGCTCAGGAACCCCCAACGTTGAGTGTCCAAGGGCCCAACTCCCGTCCTCTGGCCTCTGTTTAACTCTTTTTTTTTTTTTTTTTAAATAGGGCCATGAAGTAATTTTCCTTGTAGCCCAGCACACAATCTCCTCACGCTTATTTAAATAAAACACACACTCACACCAACTACCAAAAAAACCTGCCCTTTATTATTTTTCCATGGAGTCACCTATACTGTGTATTTTCATTTGAGTGATTTAAAAAAAATGCCCTTTCGGATCTCCTGCCGGAGTTTCCTATCCGGACATCTGCAGCCTGAAGATAAGGAAACTCCGCGTATCTGTTTCCGGACCCCGCGAGTTTTAGAGCCTCTCCTCGGCTCAGTCCTGCCTCTCGCTGGGCTGTTTTGAAATTTCTAATACCCTCCGCTCTGCAAATAATGCGTAAAATGCTAAGAATAATAAATATATTTTTTTCAGGGCGAAGTGATTTACGAGGCTTAAATCGCTTGCCGCTTTGGGGGCCCCCCTTCTCCGCCCTCCCCACCCCCCAGCGAGGGCGGGGTGAGGGCCCGGGTGGGGGTAGGGGTGGAGGATACGGTGTTGGCCCCTGAGTCAGAATTCCAGCTCCAGGCCGCTTACTCACCCTCACCCTCCCCTCCCCTCCCCCGAGGCAGCAGTCCGGCTGGTCCCTCCAACCCAGCGACCCAGCAAGGGAGCTCCGGCAAGGGAGCTCTGGCCGAGGGCCATTCCAGCTTCTCCCAGTCTCCTTCTCCCACCCCCTGTCCTGCTGCCTGCGGTTCTTTGGGAAATATTGCAGGGGGCAGGGGGTGTGCGCTGGTGGGCCCACAAGAGGAGATCTGCTTTCTCAGTGAAGACTCTCTTACTTTCCCTTGTTAGGAGCCTTCAGCTCCCTTCTTCAGAAACCAGACACTCATTTCCAGACCACCTCTGGCCTGCATTCCCTGAGGGGCTGCGGGGCAGTCAGCAGCGTGTGGTTTGGGGTGCGGGATGCCAGAGACCGGCCTTGTACTGATGGAAATGTTCTGGCCCTGCCCTGTCCACTGTGGTCGTGACCGTTGATTGCTTGAAATGTCGCTAATGCCCGAGAAGGAACTGAAGCTCTAATTTTATTAAATTGTAGTTGGGTTGAATTCGAACATTCCCACGTGGCTAGAGGCTATGGTACTGGACGGCACAGCTCTAGACTTCCCTAAACGTTTGATGTCCCTGCCTGGCCTCTTCGGGGGAGGGGGGCGCATCACACGCAGGATGGTGGATTTTGAAAGGACTCGCATGGGACTGCAGAGTCAGACCAGGAGCTCTGGGGGACTGAGCCAGCCTCCTTAGGGCCTCAGTTTCCCCATTCGATGGTGGCCAGGCGGGGGCTAATGTGTCCTTTGAGCTCTTGCAACTCCGTTGATTCCGAGATCAGGCTTCTGAGAGTTCTTTATTCTAAGTTCTGTGCTGGTTTAGGTCTCAAATTCTAAAATTCCACAGCTTCTGAGATGCCTGGATTCCCCTGTGAGCTTTCCCGCTCCCGGGCTCAGTTGGCAGGGATGGGGTGGGAGGGTGGGGCGGGGGGTAAGGGTCGGGGAGGGAGGTCGAGATGGGGCGTGGGAGCCCAGCCTGCTGACGCCGCCTCTCCCCTCCCAGTCGGCCGCCAGGAGAGCCGGCACCTGTTGTGCAAATTGTCAGACGACAACCACCACCTTATGGCGCCGAAACGCCAACGGGGACCCTGTCTGCAACGCCTGTGGCCTCTACTACAAGCTGCACAATGTGAGTCCACCCCTCCCCGGCCTGACCCGCCCCTCCCCGGGGACCGCTGCTCTTTGTGTTCCCTGGTGCGCCGGGGTCGGGGGAGGCGGGGGGCAGCCACAATCTCCGGCGTGGCTTGGCTTGGGAGGCGGCTGCCTGCCCCCCAGTGCCAGAAGGCCTTCCCATAAGAGGGGACCAGCCGGCTGGAAGTGTGTCCCCCACAGCGGTGGCGGCGGTGGGGGGGGTTCCTGCAGGTCCGGGGAAGGGGTGTCTCTTTAAAACAAAAAGTAGGGGCACCTGGGTGGCTCAGTGGGTTAAGGCCTCTGCCTTCAGCTCAGGTCATGATCCCAGGGTCCTGGGATCAAGCCCTGAGTCTGGCTCTCTGCTTTGGGGGGGGGGGGGGGGTCTGCTTCCTCCTCTCTCTCTGCCTGCCTCTCTGCCTGCTTGTGATCTCTGTCAAATGAATAAAATCTTTAAAAAAAAAAAAAAGTAGGCATGGAGCTTGGTCATGTTGATGGCGGGGGTGGGGGGGCAGTGCTGGCACTTAGTGGGCTTAGGGCCCCTGCCCTGCCCTGCGGGTCTTACACAGGGAAAAGCACCCTTCTTGACAGGGTAGCATGCTGGCAGGAAGACAGAGATGAACAGGGGTGGGGGGTTTGCAAGTGGGGTCCCCGGCCCAGACCTGTCTTTGCCCCATGTGGAAGCTGGGTGTTGGTTTCTTGTTCAGGGAACTGGACTTCCTGAAGGTTTTGTGGTTGCTTCCAGGTGAACAGGCCACTGACCATGAAGAAGGAAGGGATCCAGACGAGGAATCGGAAGATGTCCACCAAGTCCAAGAAGAACAAGAAAGGTGCAGAGTGCTTCGAGGAGCTGTCCAAGTGCATGCAGGAGAAGGCCTCCCCCTTCAGCGCTGCTGCCCTGGCCGGACACATGGCGCCTGTGGGCCATCTCCCGCCCTTCAGCCACTCGGGACACATCTTGCCCACCCCTACGCCCATCCACCCCTCCTCCAGCCTCTCCTTTGGCCACCCCCACCCATCCAGCATGGTGACCGCCATGGGCTAGGGACAGCCCCCCGGCAACAGACACGCAGATGCCAAGAGGGTGGCCGGCAGTGCAAGGCTGGCGACCCTAGGCTGGCGACCCTAGGCAGGCTTAGCGGCCTGCCCTTCCCTGAAGACTGATGTTACTCCTGCCAGCCTGGCCGGAGCCCCAAGCTGCCTCTCCTGTGGGCACTCCCCTTGGCCATCAAGGGTCACTGTGAAGGTCCTCACCCAGGCTGGGAGGCAGCCTTGGCCCGGCTTACTGCCCAGGTGGGGTTTCCATCCTGGACAATTGTTTGGAGAACAGAACAGACAACTTTATAAAGAGAAGAAGGTGGGGGTACAGAGGACATGCGAAGCAAACCGTTTTTAGAAGAAGGGAGTAGGCAAAAATAATTTATTGTGCTCTCATTTCTAACAAGGACCAGGGAGACGTGGAGGTCTAAGCTGCCCCCCAAGTTCTCTTCTGGGTCTTCTTTTGCACCAAGTGCTGCTTGGCCCATCTGCTTGCTGGGGCTCTGGGGGCAGGTGTGCGGGGTGGCGGGGGGCCCGTGGCCCATACCTTCTCCTCTGGCTTCCTTTCCTGAAATAGCTGAAGCCCAGGTTGGGCTGAGCCGGTGTGGCCGGGCCAGCAGCCTGGGGAGGCTGAGCGGTGCGTGCCCTGGCGGCCAGGCCCTAGAGGGCAGAGACAATCAGGGGCGGTCCTGCGCTGATTCCCAGGCCAGGGCTGGGTCACAGGAAGGAAACAACATTTTCTTGAGAGGGGAAATGTCTCCCAGATCGCTCCCCTGGCTCTGAGGCCGAAGCTGGTGTGACCCGTGTCCCCTTAACGAGTCTGAGCCCCAGCCAGGTGAACCCCTGTACATACATCCTTTTTCTGCAACACCCCTCAATCCCCCTCCCCTCCCACTCTGAGACAAAAGAAAAAATATATATATATCAAAGACTGCATAAGCTTAACTCGCTGAGGAGTTAGTTGTTTTATTTTTAAACTCATTTTGGGTCCAGTCGATTGTACGTTGCCACGGAAGTCCTTGCAATGGAAAGGAATAAAACCTACAAACCAAGGCTGTAGCTTCACAATTATTTTTGGAAAAGTACTTGGATCCCACAGCCCTAGGACGGGGAGCTGGGGGGCCTGGGGAGGGGCCTTGGCTGCTCTTGGCTTTCAGGGGCTGGTCTGGCAGGTGGCAAAGGCAGGAGTTGGGGGTGGGTCCAGAGAGAGGCCATGACCCTGCTGGGGTCCCTGGAGATGCCTGGGTTCTGCTCCGCTTTGCTGTGGCTGGCTGGATCCTTCCCAAGGTACAGCTGTACATAACTGTGTCCGAGCTTAGATTCTGTATGCGGAGGTGGTGGGGTGTGGCGGCCGGCAAAGGCCCGGCCTGGGGAAGAGAATCATGCCGAGGTAGTCGACCAAGTGCAATAGGAGCCCCGGCGATCGCTGCGGGGGGGAGGGGGGCACCACAGCCAGAAGTAACTTATTTTGTACTAGTATCCGCATAAGAAAAAGAATCTGCAGTATTTTCTGTTTTTATGTTTTATTTGGCTTGTTTCATTTTGGATTAGTGAACTAAGTTATTGTTAATTATGTACAACATTTATAT